>NC_080377.1:71338014-71948374 GCF_014773155.1 Arachis stenosperma | reverse complement strand
AAGAGGTATTGAGGTGATTGGTGAATGGGTGAAGAAGAGGAGAGGGTGGTGGGGTTGGTAGGGATCCTGTGGGGTCCACAGATCCTTAGGTGTCAAGGAAAAGTCTGGTGCCCCTTTCTGGCGTTAAACGCCCAGAATGGTGCCAGACTGGGCGTTAAACGCCCAACTGCTAGGCTTACTGGCGTTTAAACGCCAGCAGCATCTTCCTCCAGGGTGTGCTTTTTTTCCTGTTTTTCATTCTGTTTTTGCTTTTTTCATTGTTTTTGTGACTTCTTATGATCATCAACCTACAAAAAGATAAAATAACAAAGAAAATAGTTAACTATAAAACATTGGGTTGCTCCCAACAAGCGCTTCTTTAATGTCATTAGCTTGACAGAGGACTCCCATGGAGCCTCAGAAATACTCAGAACCGTGTTGGAACCTCCCAACACCAAACTTAGAGTTTGGTTGTGGCCTCCCAACACCAAACTTAGAGTTTGACTGTGGGGGCTCTGCTTGGCTCTGTTTGAGAGAAGCTCTTCATGCTTCCTCTCATGATGATAGAGGGATGTCCTTGGGCCTTAAACACCAAGGATTCTTCATTCACTTGAATGATCAACTCTCCTCTATCAACACAATCACGCCTTTGCTGTGGCTAGGAAGGGTCTGCCAAGGATGATGGATTCATCCATGCCTTCCCAGTCTCTAGGACTATGAAATCAGTAGGGATGTAATGGTCCTCAATCTAACCAAAACATTCTCTACAAGTCCATAAGCTGTTTTCTTGAGTTGTCTGCCATCTCTAGTGAATTTTGCAGCTTGTACCTCAAAGACCCCTAGCTTCTCTATTACAGAGAGAGGCATGAGGTTTACACTTGACCCTAAGTCACACAGAGCCTTCTTGAGGCATGGTGCCTATGGTACAAGGTATGGAAACTTTCCAGGATCCTACCTTTTTTTTGAGGCAATTTCTGCCTAGACAAGTCATCCAGTTCTTTGGTGAGCAAAGGGGGTTCATCCTCCCAAGTCTCATTTCCAAATAACTTGTCATTTAGCTTCATGATTGCTCCAAGGTATTTAGCACTTGCTCTTCAGTGATATACTCATCTTCAGAGGAAGAATACTCATCAGAGCTCATGCATGGCAGAAGTAAGTCCAATGGAATCTCTATGGTCTCATTTTGAGCCTCAGATTCCCATGGTTCCTCATTGGGGAACTCAGAGGAGGTTGGTGCACACCCATTGAGGTCTTCCTCCGTGGCGTCCACCTCCTCTCTTTCCTCTCCATATTCAGCCATATTGATGGCCTTGCACTCTCCTTTTGGATTTTCTTCTGTGTTGCTTGGGAGAGTACTAGGAGGGAGTTCAGTAATTTTCTTGCTCAGCTGACCCACTTGTCCTTCCAAATTTCTGATGGAGGACCTTGTTTCGTTCATGAAACTTTGAGTGGTCTTTATTAGATCAGAGACCATTGTTGCTAAGTCAGAAGTATTCTGCTTAGAACTCTCTGTCTGTTGCTGAGAAGATGATGGAAAAGGCTTGTATTGCCAGGCCTGTTTCTTCCACCATTATTATTATTGAAACCTTGTTGAGGTCTCTCTTGATTCTTCCATGAGAAATTTGGGGTGATTTCTCCATGAAGAATTATAGGTGTTTCCATAGGGTTCTCCTAGGTAATTCACCTCTTCCATTGAAGGGTTCTCAGGATCATAAGCTTCTTCCTCAGATGAAGCTTCCTTAGTACTGCCAGGTGCATTTTGCATTCCAGACAGACTTTGAGAAATCAAATTGACTTGTTGGGTCAATATCTTGTTCTGAGCCAGAATGGCATTCAGAGCATCAATCTCAAGAACTCCTTTCTTCTGACTTGTTCCATTGTTCACAGGATTCCTTTCAGAAGTGACATGAATTGGTTATTTGCAACCATTTCAATTAGTTCTTGAGCCTCTGTAGGCGTCTTCTTCAGATAAGAGATCCTCCAGCAGAGCTATCCAAAGACATCTTGGATAGTTCAGAGAGACCATCATAGAAAATACCTATGATGCTCCATTCAGAAAGCATGTCTGAGGGACATTTTCTGATTAATTGTTTGTATCTTTCCCAAGCTTCATAGGGATTCTCCATCCTTCTGTCTGAAGGTTTGGACTTCCACTCTAAGCTTACTCAATTTTTGAGGTGGAAAGAACTTTGCCAAGAAGGCATTGACTAGCTTTTCCCAGAGTCAGGCTATCTTTAGGTTGTGAGTCCAACCATATTCTAGCTCTGTCTCTTACAGCAAAAGGGAATAGCATCAGTCTGTAGACCTCAGGTCAACCCCATTAGTCTTGACTGTGTCACAGATTTGCAAGAACTCAGCTAAAAACTGATGAGGATCTTCCATTGGAAGTCCATTGAACTTGCAATTCTGTTGCATTAGAGAAACTAACTGAGGCTTAAGCTCAAAGTTGTTTGCTCTAATGGCAGGGATAAAGATGCTTCTCCCATTGGGAGTAGGTGCAGTAAAGTCACCCAGCACCTTCCTTGCATTGTTGGCATTGTTGTTGTTTTCGGCTGCCATGGGTTCTTCTTCTTTGAAGAATTCGGTCAGGTCCTCTAAAGAGAGTTGTGCCTTGGCTTCTCTTAGTTTTCGCTTCAAGGTTCTCTCAGGTTCAGGGTCGCTTCAACAAGAATGCCTTTGTCTTTGTTCCTGCTCATAAGAAAGAGAACAGAAAAGAAAATGTGGAATCCTCTATGTCACAGTATAGAGATTCCTTGAAGTGTCAGAGGAAAGAAGAGTAGAAGACAGAAGTAGAAAATTCGAACTTATCAGAAAAAGATGGAGTTCGAATTTTACATTAAGGGATAGTGTTAGTCCATAATAGAAGGATGTGAGAAGAGGGAAGTAATTTTTCGAAAATTGAGTAAAAGATTTTGAAAACATTTTGAAAAACACTTAATGATTTTCGAAAATAAGAGTGGAAAAGAATCAAGTGTTTTTGAAAAAGATTTTTAATTAGAAATAAAAAGATTTGATTGAAAACTATTTTGAAAAAGATGTGGTTAAGAAGATATGATTGGTTTTAAAAAGATGTTGAGAAGATATGATTTGAAAACAATTTTAAAAAGATATGATTTGAAAACAATTTTGAAAAGATATGATTTTAAAAATTAATGACTTGCCTAACAAGAAAAGATATGATTCAAACATAAAACCTTCCTCAACAGAAAAGGCAAAAATGTCAATCAAATCATTAATTGTTAGTAGTATCTTTGAAAAGGAAAGAAATTGATTTTGAAAACATTTGATTGAAAGATATGATTTGAAAAAGATTTGGTTTGAAAAACTTTGAAAACTTGAAAAATTGATTTTGAAAACAAAATCTTCCCCCTTTGCCATCCTGGCGTTAAACGCCCAGAATGGTGCACATTCTGGCGTTTAACGCCCAAACTTATACCTTTTTGGGCGTTAAACGCCCAGCCAGGCACCCTGGCTGGCGTTTAAACGCCAGTCTGTCTTCTTCACTGGGCATTTTTGAATGCCCAGCTTTTTCTGTGTGATTCCTCTGCAGTATGTTCTGAATCTTCAATTCTCTGTATTATTGACTTGGAAAGACACAAATTAAAATATTTTTGGATTTTTAATAATAAGGAATAATTAAAATGCAAATAAAATCAAATAACAATGCATGCAAGACACCAAACTAGCAGTTTGTATACTACTGATATTAACAAAATGAGAATGCATATGAGAAACAACAAAACACTCAAGTCAATAGAATTCAAAGATCAAAACAAGGAAATCATCAAGAACAACTTGAAGATTAGTGAAGACACATGCATAAATTCGAAAAATGCAAGAAAAACAGAAACATGCAATTGACACCAAACTTAAGATGAGACTCTAGACTCAACAGAAAATATTTTTGGATTTTATGATTTTGTAATTTTTTTGTGCTTTTTTCGAAATTATATGGAAGAGAAATAAAGGTATCAAAATTCTTAATGAGAATTCCAGGAATCATGCAATGTTAGTCTAAAGCTTTAGTCTAAGGAATTAGACATAGCTAGCTAAGCTTCAGCAAGACATTGCATTCAAGAGCTAAATTGATGATGATCAATCAGCTTTGGTGATGATAAGAACATCACCTTGAAACACTAGAATTCATTCTTAAGAACTCTGAAAAAAAGAAAAAAAAATACCTAATCTAAGCAACAGATGAACCGTCAGTTGTCCATACTCGAACAATCCCCGGCAACGGCGTCAAAAACTTGGTGCGCGAAATTGTGATCACTACAACTTCACACAACTAACCAGCAAGTGCACTGGGTCGTCCAAGTAATACCTTACGTGAGTAAGGGTCGATCCCACGGAGATTGTTGGTATGAAGCAAGCTATGGTCACCTTGTACATCTCAGTCAGGCAGACTCAAATGGGTATAGATGATGAATAAAACGTAAAGATAAAGATAGAGATACTTATGTATATCATTGGTGTGAGAGCTTCAGACAAGCGTATGAAGATGCCTTCCCTTCCGTCTCTCTGCTTTCCTACTGCCTTCATCCAATCCTTCTTACTCCTTTCCATGGCAAGCTCGTGTAGGGTTTCACCGTTGTCAATGGCTACCTCCCATCCTCGCAGTGAAAGCTAATGCACGCACTCTGTCACAGTACTGCCAATCACCGGTTTGGTTCCCTCCCCTACCGGAATAGAATCCCTCTTTTGCGTCTGTCACTAACGCCCAGTAGGTTACAGGTTTGAAGCACGTCACAGTCATTCAGTCATTGAATCCTACTCAGAATACCACAGACAAGGTTTAGACCTTCCGGATTCTCTTGAATGCCGCCATCAGGTCCTGCCTATACCACGAAGATTCCGATTAAAGAATCCAAGAGATATTCACTAAGCCTCAGATGCTTGTAGAACAAGAGTGGTTGTCAGTCACTTTGTTCATGGGTGAGAATGGTGATGGCGTCAATCATCACCTTCATCAAGTTGAAGAACAAGTGATATCTTGGACAAAGAACAAGCGGAATTGAATAGAAGAACAATAGTAATTGCATTAATACTCGAGGTACAGCAGAGCTCCACACCTTAATCTATGGTGTGTAGAACTCCACCGTTGAAAATACATAAGAACAAGAGTGATCATTGGTTTCGGCCCCAGAGAGGGAACCAGAAGAACCCAGATCTGATCTAAGAACTAGATGTCCAAAAGATTAAAAATACAATAGTAAAAGGTCCTATATATAGAGAACTAGTAGCCTAGGGTGTACAGAGATGAGTAAATGACATAAAAATCCACTTCCGGGCCCACTTGGTGTGTGCTTGGGCTGAGCAATGAAGTAATTTCGTGTGGAGACTCTTCTTGGAGTTAAACGCCAGCTTTTATGCCAGTTTGGGCGTTTAACTCCCATTTAGGTGCCAGTTCCGGCGTTTAACGCTGGAATTTCTTGAGGTGACTTTGAACGCCGATTTGGGCCATCAAATCTTGGGCAAAGTATGGACTATCATATATTGCTGGAAAGCCCAGGATGTCTACTTTCCAACGCCGTTGAGAGCGCACCAATTGGGCTTCTGTAGCTCCAGAAAATCCACTTCGAGTGCAGGGAGGTCAGAATCCAACAGCATCTGCAGTCCTTTTTAGTCTCTGAATCAGATTTTTGCTCAGGTCCCTCAATTTCAGCCAGAAAATACCTGAAATCACAGAAAAACACACAAACTCATAGTAAAGTCCAGAAAAGTGAATTTTAACTAAAAACTATTAAAAATATACTAAAAACTAACTAGATCATATCAAAAGCATACTAAAAACAATGCCAAAAAGCGTACAAATTATCCGCTCATCACACGGCTAGCTTTTCCTCACCTTATTTGCCATCTATGTTACTCAGCTGGAGTTATCATAGAAGGAGACATCCTCATTGAAGAGGATAAGCCCATCACCAAGAAGAGGATGGAGCAAGTAAGAGAGACCCCTCATGGTTCTCAAGAGATGCATGAGGAAGCTCATCATCAAGAAATCCCTAAGATGCCTCAAGGGATGCACTTTCCTCCAAACAACTATTGGGAACAACTCAACACTTCCTTAGAAGATTTAAGCCACAATGTTGAACAATTAAGGGTGGAACACCATGAGCACTCCATCATTCTCCAAGAAATAAGAGAAGATCAAAGAGCAATGAGGGAGGAGCAACAAAGGCAAGGAAGGGACATAGAAGAGCTTAAGGACATTGTTGGTCCTTCAAGAAGAAGACGTCACTAAAGGTGGATTCATTCCTTGTTCTTTACTTCTTTCTGTTTTCGGTTTTTAATGTTGTGTTTATCTATGTTTTGTGTCTTTATTTCATGATCATTAGTATGTAAACATGCCTTAAAGCTATGAATAAAATCCATTAATCCTTCACCTCTCTTAAATGAAAAATGTTTTAATTCAAAAGAACAAGAAGTACATGAATTTCTAACTCATCCTTGAATTTAGTTTAATTATATTGATGTGGTGACAATACTTTTTGTTTTCTGAATGAATGCTTGAACAGTGCATATGTCTTTTGATCTTGTTGTTTATGAATGTTAAAATTGTTGGCTCTTGAAAGAATGATGAACAAAGAGAAATGTTATTGATGATCTGAAAAATCATGAAATTGATTCTTGAAGCAAGAAAAAGCAGTAAAAAAGAAAGCTTGCGAAAAAAAAAGTGGCAAAAAAAATATAGAAAGAAAAAGAAAAAGCAAGCAGAAAAAGCCAATAGCCCTTAAAACCAAAAGGCAAGGGTAAAAAGGATCCAAGGCTTTGAGCATCAATGGATAGGAGGGCCCAAGGAAATAAAATCCAAGCCTAAGCGGCTAAATCATGCTGTCCCTAACCATGTGCTTGTGTCATGAAGGTCCAAGTGAAAAGCTTGAGACTGAGTGGTTAAAGTCGTGATCCAAAGCAAAAGAGTGTGCTTAAGAGCTCTGGACACCACTAACTGGGGACTCTAGCAAAGCTGAGTCACAATCTGAAAAGGTTCACCCAGTTATGTGTCTGTGGCATTTATGTATCCGGTGGTAATACTGGAAAACAAAGTGCTTAGGGCCACGGCCAAGACTCATAAGTAGCTGTGTTCAAGAATCAACATGCTTAACTAGGAAACTCAAAAACACTATCCAAAATTCTAAAGTTCCTAGAGAAGCCAATCATTCTAAACTTCAAAGGAAAAAGTGAGATGCCAAAACTGTTCAGAAGCAAAAAGCTACAAGTCCCGCTCATCTAATTATAATTAATATTCATTGATATTCTGGAATTTATAGTATATTCTCTTCTTTTTATCCTATTTGATTTTCAGTTGCTTGGGGACAAGCAACAGTTTAAGTTTGGTGTTGTGATGAGCGGATAATTTATACGCTTTTTGGCATTGTTTTTAGGTAGTTTTTAGTAAGTTCAAGCTACTTTTAGGGATGTTTTCATTAGTTTTTATGTTAAATTCACCTTTCTGGACTTTACTATGAGTTTGTGTGTTTTTTCCGTGATTTCAGGTAATTTCTGGCTGAAATTGAGGGACTTGAGTAAAACTCTGGAAAAGGCTGACAAAAGGACTGCTGATGCTGTTGGAATCTGACCTCCCTGCACTCAAAATGGATTTTCTAGAGCTACAGAACTCCAAATGGCGCGCTCATAACGGCGTTGGAAAGTAGACATCCAGAGCTTTCCAGCAATATATAATAGTCCATACTTTATTCGGAAATTGATGACGTAACTTGGCGTTGAACGCCAAGTACATGCTGCTGTCTGGAGTTAAACGCCAGAAAAACGTCATGATCCGGAGTTGAACGCCCAAAACACGTTATAACTTGGAGTTCAACTCCAATAAAAGCCTCAGCTCGTGGATAGATCAAGCTCAGCCCAAACATACACAAAGTGGGCCCCGGAAGTGCATTTATGCATCAATTACTTACTCATGTAAACCCTAGGAGCTAGTTTATTATAAATAGAACTTTTTACTATCATAATGGCATCCTGGATTGTATTTTGAATCCTGTGATCACATTTTGGGGGCTGGCCATTCGGCCATGCCTGAACCTTTTACTTATGTATTTTCAACGGTGGAGTTTCTGCACACCATAGATTAAGGGTGTGGAGCTCTGCTGTACCTCAAGTTTCAATACAATTACTATTACTTTTTATTCAATTCTATCTTATTCTTATTCCAAGATATTCATTTGCACCCAAGAACATGATGAATGTGATGATTATGTGACGCTCATCATCATTCTCACCTATGAACGCGCGTGATTGACAACCACCTCCGTTCTACACGCAACCGAGCTTGAATGTGTATCTCTTAGATTCCCCAACAGAATCTTCGTGGTATAAGCTAGATAGATGGCGGCATTCATGAGGATCCGGAAAGTCTAACCTTGTCTGTGGTATTTCGAGTAGGATCCTGGGAATCCGGAAAGTCTAACCTTGTCTGTGGTATTCCGAGTAGGATTCCGGTAATGAATGACTGTGACGTGCTTCAGACTTGCAAGTGCTGGGCGTTAGTGACAGACGCAAAAGAATCAAGGGATTCTATTCCAGCAGGAGCGGGAACCAACCAGTGATTAGCCGTGCTGTGACAGAGCACGTGAGCGTAGTTTTCACTGCGAGGATGGGATGTAGCCTTCGGCCAGTGTGATGCCTCCAGACGATTAGCCATGCGAGTGACAGCGCAGAGGACCATTTTCCAGAGAGGATACAAAGTAGCCATCGTCGAACGGTGAACCCCTATACATAGCTTGCTATGGAAAGGAGTAAGAAGGATTGAGTTGAAGCAATAGGAAAGTAGGCGTTCTTGAGCCATACAGTATCTCCATTCGCTTATCTGAAATTCCCACCAATGAATCTGCATAAGTATTCTATCCCTTTTATTATTTCTATTTTATTATTAATTTTTGAAACCATAAACAAATTTAATCTGCCTAACTGAGATTTACGAGGTGACCATAGCTTGCTTCATACCAACAATCTCTGTGGGATCGACCCTTACTCACGTAAGGTTTATTACTTGGACGACCCAGTACACTTGCTGGTTTGTTGAACGGAGTTGTGTCCACTCGTGCCAATTTCAAATTCCATAAAAGTATAACTTAAAGAATAGTGATCACAATTTCGTCCACCATGCTTTTTCTTCTGCTGTTTTTGATTCTGTTTTTAATTTTTGCAATTGTTTTATGACTCCACATGATCATAAAACTAATAAAACATAAAAGAACAATAGAAATATAGATAAATAAAAATTGGGTTGCCTCCCAATAAGCACTTCTTTAATGTTAATAGCTTGACAGTGAGCTCTCATGGAGCTTCACAGATGTTCAGAGCATTGTTGAGACCTCCCAACATCAAACTTAGAGTTTGAATGTGGGGGTTCAACACCAAACTTAGAGTTTGGTTGTGGCCTCCCAACACCAAACTTAGAGTTTGATTGAGGGGGCTTTGTTTGACTCTGTATTGAGAGAAGCTTTTCATGCTTCCTCTCCATGGTTATAGAGGAAGATCCTTGAGCTTTAAACACAAGGTAGTCCCCATTCAATTGAAGGACTAGCTCTCCTCTATCAACATCAATCACAGCTCCTGCTGTGGCTGGGAAGGGTCTTCCAAGGATGATGCATTCATCCTCATCCTTCCCAGTGTCTAAGATTATGAAATCAGCAGGGATGTAAAAGCCTTTAACCTTTACCAACACGTCCTCTACCAATCCATAAGCTTGTTTTATTGACTTGTCTGCCATCTCTAATGAGATTCTTGCAGCTTGTACCTCAAAGATCCCCAGCTTCTCCATTACAGAGAGTGGCATAAGATTTGTACCTGACCCCAAGTCACACAGAGCCTTCTTAAAGGTCATGGTGCCTTTGGTACAGGATATCAAGAATTTACCAATATCTTATTTCTTTTGAGGTAGAGTTTGCTGAACCTATGTATCTAGTTCACTAATGAGCAAGGGAGGTTCACCTTCCCAAGTCTCATTACCAAACAACTTGGCATTCAGCTTCATGATGGCTCTTAGATATTGAGCAACTTGCTCTTCAGTTACATCTTCATCCTCTTCAGAGGAAGAATAGTTCTTAGAGCTCATGAATGGTAAAAAGAGGTTCAATGGAATCTCTATGGTCTCTAAGTGAGCCTCAGATTCTTTAGGTTCCTCAGTTTGGAACTCCTTTTTGTTCAGAGGACATCCCAGGAGGTCTTCCTCACTGGGATTCACGTCCTTCTCTTCCTCTTTGGATTCGGCCATTGTGATTATGTCAATGGCCTTGCACTCTCTTTTTTAATTCTCTTATGTATTGCTTGGGAGAGTACTAAGAGGGGTTTCAGTGATTTCCTTACTCAGCTGGCCCACTTGTTCCTCCAAATTTCTAATGGAGACCTTGTTTCACTCATGAAACTTAAAGTGGCCTTAGACAGATTAGAGACTACGTTTGCTAAGCTAGAGGGGCTCTGCTCAGAATTCTCTGTCTATTGCTGAGAAGATGATGGAAAAGGCTTGCTATTGCTAAGCCTGTTTCTTCCACCATTATTAAAGCCTTGTTGGAGCCTTTGTTGATCCTTCCATGAGAAATATGGATGGTTTCTCCATGAGGAATTATAGGTGTTCCCATAGGGTTCACCCATGTAATTCACCTCTGCCATTGCAGGGTTCTTAGCATCATAAGCTTCTTCTTCAGAAGATGCCTCTTTAGTACTATTGGATGCATTTTGCCATCCATTCAGACTTTGAGAAATCATGTTGACTTGCTGAGTCAACATTTTGTTCTGAGCCAATATGGCATTCAGAGCATCAATTTCAAGAACTCCCCTCTTCTGAGGCGTCTCATTACTCACAGGATTCCTCTCAGAGGTGTACATGAATTGGTTATTTGCAACCATGTCAATGAGTTCCTGAGCTTCTGCAGGTGTTTTCTTTAGGTGAATGGATCCACCTGCAGAATGGTCTAGTGACATCTTAGAGAACTCAGATAGACCATAATAGAATATATCCAAAATGGTCCACTCTGAAAGCATGTCAGAAGGACACTTTTTGGTCAGTTTCTTATATCTCTCTCAAGCTTCATAGAGGGATTCACCTTCTTTCTGTCTGAAGGTTTGAACATCCACTCTAATCTTACTCAGTTTTTGAGGAGGAAAGAACTTGGCCAAGAAGGCCGTGACCAGCTTATCCCAAGAGTTCAGGCTGTCTTTAGGTTGAGAGTCCAACCATATTCTAGCTCTGTCTCTTACAACAAAAGGGAAAAGCATAAGCCTGTAGACTTCAGGATCTACTCCATTAGTCTTAATAGTATCATAGATCTACAAGAATTCAGTTAAGAACTGAAAAGGATCTTCTGATGGAAGACCATGAAACTTGCAGTTCTGTTGCATTAGAGCAACTAGTTGAGGCTTCAGCTCAAAATTGTTTGCTCCAATGGCAGAGATTGAGATACTTCTTTCATGTAATTTGGAATTTGGTGCAGTAAAGTCACCAAGCACCTTCCTTGCATTGTTGTTGTTGGGTTCGGCTGCCATATCCTTTTCCTGTTCGAAAATTTCAGTTAGGTTCTCTTCGGAGTACTGTGCTTTAGCTGCTCTTAGCTTCCTCTTCAAGGTCCTTTCAGGTTCAGGATCAGCTTCAACAAGAATGGCTTTTTCCTTGTTCCTGCTCATATGAAAGAGAAGAAAACAAAGAAAGAAGAGGAATTCTCTATGTCACAATATAGATATTCCTTTATGTGAGTAGAAGAAGAAAAGAATAGAAGAAGGAGAAGAGAAAAATTCAAACATAGAGAAGAAGAGGGGGTTCGAATTTTTAAGATGAAGAGAAGAGTGTTAGTAATTAAATAAATAAATAGAAGAAGATGAGAGAGAGAAATTCAAAAATTGTTTTTAAAAAAAATGGTTAGTGATTTTCGAAAATTAAGAGAAGAAATAAAATTAAAATTAAAATTTAAAATAATTAGTTAATTAAAAAGAATTTTGAAAAAGAGGAAGGAGTTTTCGAAAATTAGAGAGAGAAAAGTAGTTAGGTGGTTTTGAAAAAGATAAGAAACAAACAAAAAATCAAATAGCTAGTTGAAAAAGATTTGAAAATAAATTTTGAAAAGATAGGAGTTAGAAAAGATTTTTGAAATCAATTTTGAAAAAGATATGATTTGAAAAGAAAAGATATGATTAAAAAGCTATGATTGAAGTTTGTTTTGAAAAAGATTTGATTTTTAAAAGTAAAATTGATTACTTGACTAACAAGAAACTAAAAGATATGATTCTAGAATATAAAGATTGAACCTTTCTTAACAAGAAAGTAACAAACTTCAAATTTTTTGAATCAATCACATTAATTGTTAGTAAAGTTTTCGAAAATCAGGAAATAAAGATAAGAAAAAGATTTTGAAAATAAAATTTTAAAAAAAATTTCGAAAATAACAAAAGGGAAAAAGAAAAGATTTGATTTTGAAAAAGATTTTGAAAAGATAAGATTTTTTTAAAATTGAAATCTTGACTTGACTAACAAGAAACAACTATATTTTAAAAATTTTTTACTAAGTCACCCCAAAGATTTCGAATTTTGAGTAAAACAAGGAAAAAATAATTTTTTGATTTTTCAATTTTTAATGAGGAGAGAGAAAAACACAAATATGACTCACAACATGAAAATTATGAATCAAAACACACGATGCATGCAAGAACACTATGAATGTCAAGATGAACACCAAGAATACTTTGAAGATCATGATGAACATCAAGACTTATTTTCGAAAAATTTTCAAGAAACGAAAAACATGCAAGACACCAAACTTAGAAATTTTCAATGCTTAGACACTATGAATGCAAAAATGCATATGGGAAACAACAAAAAACACAAAACAAGAAAATTTAAAGATCAAACAAGAAGACTTGTCAAGAACAACTTGAAGATCATGAAGAACACATGCATGAATTTTCGAAAAATGCAAAAGTTTTTAAAACATGCAATTAACACCAAACTTAAAAATTGACACTAGACTCAAACAAAAAGCACAAAATATTTTTTGAATTTTTTTATTTTATTAATTTTTTTGGATTTTTTGAAATTTATATTTTTGAAAAATGAAAACAAAGAAAAAAAATTTTTGAAAATTTTTTGAAAAGAAAATTACCTAATCTGAGCAACAAGATGAACCGTCAATTGTCCAAACTCGAACAATCCCCGGCAACGGCGCCAAAAACTTGGTGCACGAAATTGTGATCATCAACAATGGCGCCAATAGACTTGGAGCTCTCAAACGTGAATCACACTTTGTCATAACTTCGCACAACTAACCAGCAAGTGCTCTGGGTCGTCCAAGTAATACCTTACATGAGTAAGGGTCGATCCCACGGAGATTGTTGGTATGAAGCAAGCTATGGTCATCTTGTAAATCTTAGTCAGGCGGATTCAAATAGTTATAATGGTTTTCGAATATAAAAATAAATAAAGCATAAATAAAGATAGAAATACTTATGTAAATCATTGGTGGAAATTTCAGATAAGTGTATGGAGATGCTTTGTTCCTGTTGAATCTCTGCTTTCCTACTGCCTTCATCCAATTCTTCTTACTCCTTTCCATGGCAAGCTGTATGTAGGGTGTCACCGTTGTCAATGGCTACTTCCTATCCTCTCAGTGAAAATGGTCCAAATGCTCTGTCACAGCACGGCTAATCATCTGTCGGTTCTCGATCATGTCGGAATAGAATCCAGTGATTCTTTTGCGTCTGTCACTACGCCCAACAATTGCGAGTTTGAAGCTCGTCACAGTCATTCAATCCTTGAATCCTACTCAGAATACCACAAACAAGGTTTAGACTTTCCGGATTCTTAAGAATGCTGCCAATGGATTCTAGCTTATACCACGAAGATTCTGATTAAGGAATCCAAGAGATACACGCTCATTCTAAGGTAGAACAGAAGTGGTTGTCAGGCACGCGTTCATAAGGACAGATAATGATGAGTGTCACAGATCATCACATCCATCAGGTTGAAGTGCAGCGAATATCTTAGAATAAGAATAAGCTTGAATTGAATAGAAGAACAATAGTAATTGCATTAATTCTCAAGGTACAGCAGAGCTCCACACCTTAATCTATGGTGTGTAGAAACTTCACCGTTGAAAATACATAAGTGATGGTCCAGGTATGGCCGAATGGCTAGCCCCCATACGTGATCAAGAGATTCATCAAAAGACTAATTCAAAGATGAGAATACAATAGTAAAAATTCCTATTTATACTAGACTAGTTACTAAGGTTTACAGAAATAAGTCTTAGTGCAGAAATCTACTTCCGGGGCCCACTTTGGTGTGTGCTTGGGCTGAGCTTGAGCTTTACATGTGCAGAGGCTTCTCTTCGGGTTAAACACCAAGTTGTAACATGTTTTTGGCGTTTAACTCTGGTTTGTGACGTGTTTCTGGCGTTTTACTCCAGAATGTAGCATGGAACTGGTGTTGAATGCCAGTTTGCATCGTCTAAACGCGAATAAAGTATGAACTATTATATATTGTTGGAAAGTTCTGGATATATACTTTCCAGAAAATTCATTCTGAGTGTAGGGAGGTCAGAATCCAACAGCATCAACAGTCCTTTTTCAGCCTGAATCAGATTTTTGCTCAGGTCACTTAATTTCAGCCAGAAAATACCTGAAATCTCAGAAAAACACATAAACTCATAGTATAGTCCAGAAACATAAATTTTGCATAAAAATTAATAAAAACATCCGTAAAAATAACTAGATCTTACTAAAAACTACCTAAAAATAATGTCAAAAAGCGTATAAATTATCCGCTCATCATCATCCACAACTCAATTCCACCCAAACACCCAATTTCTCAACCAAGAGTGTGAAAACTAAACATGAAAGAAATTAAACATCAAAGCAATAAAAGTCAAAGCAATTAAATGTCAAAGCAAGGAAGATTAAAATGCAAGAAACCTCTTGGCAAGTAATTGAGAACTAAGGCTACCTATCCTAGTCATTAACCACAAACATATGATGATTATAAAGAGTTAATCCTACTTAGTCAACCTTACATCGAAGATAAGTCAAATAGGCATAGTTAATTTCAATCCCTAGGTCCTATGTAAACACTAAGGGGTCACATAGAGTCAAGAAAAACCAAATTAACTAATTACTCTAATGTATCAAACAAGAACGGACATCAACGACTCAATGATCACCAAAGTCAATAATTTCAAGCCAAGAGTGTAGAAAAACTAAGTTAAAACTAAGCCAAGCATTTTATCAGACACTAAGTGTGCATGAGAATAAAATAATATTAAATTGTAATAAAATAAATTTTAAAACTATCAAAGCAAGAAAGTAACAATAACAACTAGAGAAAGCAATAAATGACATGAAAACATAAATTGCATTAATTAGAAGAAAAATTAACAAGAGTGTTCATAACATGAGAAATTGACATAAAAGAGGAAATAACAAAAGGAGATGAAGAAGATAAAGATAAGAAAGCATAGAAACATAAATGAAACTACACAAACAATAATTAAATGCTGAAATTAAAGGAAATTAAACTAAGAAAATCCTAATTCTAGAGAGAGGGGGAGCTTCTCTCTCTAGAAAACTAAGCTAAAACATGTAAAATCTAAACCTAATTGCTCCCACCTTCATTCCTCTTCACTTTGGCCTTCAATAGCTTCAGAAAATGAGTTGGATTGGGTTTTGGAAGCCCAGAATTCAGCCCCAGCGATTTGCCTTAATGACCTCATGCATATGCACGCGTGCGTATGCACGACCTACTGTGCGTACACACAGTTGCGCAGAATTCCCATCATGCGTACACATGACATTTGGTGCATACGCATCCTTGCACGAAGTCACCGATGCATGCGTACCTTTGCTGTAGCTTTCAAACTCCATTTTCTTCATGATTTCTCCCCTTTTGGATGCTCTTTCTCCCCAAACTTGCCATAAAAATCTGAAATCACTTAACAAATACATCAAGGCACCAAATGGGATTAAAGTGAATTAAAATTGACTAAATTGAGCACAAAAGAGCATGTTTTCACTTTCAAGCTCAATTTAGGGAGAAATTTCAAAAGCATGCTATTTAGATGAATAAATGTGGGCTTATGTGATGAAATCTGCTCAAATCAAACCAAAATATATCATAAAATATGGACTCATCAGCGTGGCACGCCAGAAGCTGGGCGTGGTACGCCAAGTCCATCACACACTATGGGTGTGCCACTTCAACCATTGGGCGTGGCACGCCAGTTCATCAATCTAGAAGGCACAACCACTTGGGCGTGCCACTTGGTATCGAAGGCGTGGCACGCCAGTGGTACACGAAAATTACACTCACACTATGTAATTCCGCACTACTAACCAGCAAGTGCACTGGGTCATCCAAGTAATACCTTACGTGAGTAAGAGTCGATCCCACGGAGATTTCCGGCTTGAAGCAAGCTATGGTTATCTTATTATTCTTAGTCAGGATACCAATAGGGTTCTTTAGTTTCAATTGTAAAAAGTGAAAGAGCATGACATGAATATTTGTTACGCAGTAATGGAGAATGTGTTGGAGTTTTGGAGATGCTTTGTCTTCTGAATCTCTGCTTTCTCCCTGTTTTCTTCTTCACGCACGCAAGGTTCCTCCTATGGCAAGCTGTGTGTTGGAGGATCACCATTGTCAATGGCTACCATCCATCCTCTCAGTCAAAATAGTCCAGGTGCGCTGTCACCGCACGGCTAATCATCTGTCGGTTCTTACTCATGCTGGAATAGGATCCATTGATCCTTTTGCATCTATCACTACGCCCAACCCTTGTGAGTTTGAAGCTCGTCACAGTCATTCAATCCCTGAATCCTACTCAGAATACCATAGACAAGGTTTAGACTTTCCGGATTCTCAAGAATGCTACCAATGGATTCTAGCTTATACCATGAAGATTCTGATTAAGGAATCCAAGAGATACTCATTCAATCGAAGGTAGAACGGAAGTGGTTGTCAGGCACGCGTTCATAGATTGAGAATAGTGATGAGTGTCATGGATCATCACATTCATCATAATGAAGTGTGAATGAACATCTTAGATAGAAACAAGCATGTTTGAATAGAAAACAGAAATAATTGCATTAATTCATCAAGACGCTGCAGAGCTCCTCACCCCCAACAATGGAGTTTAGAGACTCATGCCATCAAAAAGTACAAAGTTCAGCTCTAAAATATCATGAGATACAAAATAAATCTCTAAAAGTTGTTTAAATACTAAACTAGTAACCTAGGTTTACAGAAAATGAGTAAACTAATATAGATAGTGCAGAAATCCACTTCTGGGGCCCAGTTGGTATGTGCTGGGGCTGAGACTTGAGCTTTTCACGTGCCTGTGCTATTTTTGGAATTAAACGTCAGGTTGTAACCTGTTTTTGGCGTTTAACTCCAACTGGTAACCCGTTTCTGGCGTTTAACGCCAGAATGGAACATGGAACTGGCGTTAAATGCCAATGTACGTCGTTTATCTTCGAGAAAAGTATGAACTATTATATATTGCTAGAAAGCCCTGGATGTCTACTTTCCAACCCAATTGAAGGCACGTCAATTGGACTTCTGTAGCTCTAAAAAATCCATTTCGAGTGCAGGGAGGTTAGAATCCAACAGCATCAGTAGTCCTTTTTTAGCCTGAATCAGATTTTTGCTCAGCTCCCTCAATTTCAGCCAGAAAATACCTGAAATCATAGAAAAATACACAAACTCATAGTAAAGTATAGAAATATGAATTTTGCCTAAAAACTAATAAAAATATACTAAAAACTAACTAAAATATACTAAAAACTACATGAAATTACCCCCAAAAAGCGTATAAAATATTCGCTCATCACAACACCAAACTTAAACTGTTGCTTGTCCCCAAGCAACTAGATAAATAAAATAGGATAAAAAGAAATCAAGAAGCAATAATATCTCAGAGTTTTAAGTGAAGCTCAGATTCTAATTAGATGAGCGGGACTAGTAGCTTTTTGCTTCCAAACAGTTTTGACATCTCACTTTATCATGAAATTCAGAATGATTGGCATCCATAGGAACTCAGAATTCAGATAGTATTATTGATTCTCCTGGTTTAGTATGTTGATTCTTGAACACAGCTACTTTATGAGTCTTGGCCGTGGCCCTAAGCACATAACTGGGTGAACCTTTTCAGATAGTGACTTAGCTTTGCTAAAGTCCCCAATTAGAGGTGTCCAGAGTTCTTAAGCACACTCTTTTGCTTTGGATAACGACTTTAACCACTCAGTCTCAAGCTCTTCACCTGGACCTTCATGACACAACCACATGGTTAGGGACAGCTTGATTTAGCTGCTTAGGCCAGGATTTTATTCCTTTAAGCCCTCCTGTCCATTGATGCTCAAAGCCTTGGACCCTTTTTACCATTGCCTTTTGGTTTAAAGGGCTACTGGCTTTTTTTGCTGCTCCTTCTCTCTTTTTTTTTTCTTCACTGCTTTTTCTTGCTTCAAGAATCAATTTCATGATTTTTCAGATCATCAGTAATATTTCTCTTGTTCATCATTCTTTTAGGAGCCAACAATTTTAACATTCATAAAATTCAATATAAAAAATATGCACTGTTCAGGCATTCATTCATAAGATAAAAAGTATTGCCACCACATATAAATAATTAGAATTTTTCTTATTAAAAACTTGAAAAAAAATTTATTGCTTTCTTATTCTAAAAATTTGCTATTTTATTTATGTTTGATGGGGTCATCCTGCACTTGTTGTCCTTCCATTGACTTTTTGGTGATTGGTTGCTCAACTGAGATATACTCATTTACTCCCATCTTTACCCTAGCATCTTTACATAGCATAGAGATTAAGTTTGGATAAGCCAATTTAGCATTTTTGGAGTTCTTGTTTGTAATTGTGTAAAGTTCATAAGAAATCAGCTGATAAACTTCCACTTCTTTTCCCAACATAATGCAACGGATCATTACTGCGCTTTTGATGGTGACTTCAGAGCGGTTGCTAGTGGGTAGTATAGAACGCCCAATGAAGTCTAGCCAGCCTCTGGCGACTGGTTTAAGATCTTCTCTCTTGATTTGGTTTGGGACACCCTTTGTGTTGGTTGTCCACTTGGTTTCAGGGAGACATATGTCCTCTAGAATTTCGTGCAAGCTTTTATCTGTTTTCATCATTCTCCTATTAAAGGAGTCTGGGTCATCTTGCAGTTGAGGCAGCTTGAAGATCTCTCATATTTTGACAGGGTGGAGGTGAACAATCTTCCCTCTGACCAGAGTTCGATAGTCATAGAAGGCGGTTCCAGCAATTCTCTACCTGTCTGTTTGCCACAGATTAGAATAGAATTCCTGAACCATGTTTCTTCCTACCTTTGTTTCAAGATTAGCTAGGATTTCCTAGCTCCTATTTCGAATTTGCTCTTGGATCTCTGGATATTCTTCTTCTTTCAGATCGAATTTAACTTCCGGGATCACTGACCTTAGACTCATTATTTTGTAGTAATGGTCTGAATGTTCTTTGGTTAAGAACATCTTGGAGTAGTTTGTTTTCCCTTAGGAGCCATGATCTTAGTGGGTATTGGTTTAGTGACCACGGATAAACACACCAAACTTAGAGGTTTGCTTGTCCTCAAGCAAAAGAAAGGAAAGGAGAGGGATAGAGGGAGAGCCAAGTTCGAATTGTGGAGGAGAGGAGGGAGCCGAATGTGGATTCAAAGGGAAGGGGGTGAGTTTTCGAAAATTTTTTAAAAAGATAGGATAGAAGATATGATTTGTAAAAGATAAGTATGATAGGAGAAAGATGTAATTTAAAATTGAAAAGATATGAAAAATATGTGAAAAAGATAAATCTGAATTTTGAAAAGAAGATATGATGAGTTTAAAAAGATTTGAGAAGAATTTAAAAAGATTTGAAAAGAATTCAAAAAGATAATTGAGTTTTGAAAAAGATTTGAAAAGAAGTTGAAGAGGATTTAAAAAAAAGGATTTATGTTTAGAATTTAGATACATTTGATATCTTTTGAAGAAGGATTTGGAAAATTAGGATTTGTAATATGTTTATGCAAGAAATTATGGATGGAAACATGAAAATTTGAAAAAAAATCAAGTTGGGAACAAAAACTTCCTTCTTTTCACAATCCTGGCGTTAAACGCCCAACTTTTGCATGTTTTGGGCATTTAATGCCCAGTTGGTGCTTGGTCTGGGCATTTAACGCCCAACTGTTGCTTCTAGCTGGCGTTAAACGCCAGAAACTCCCTTATCACTGGGCGTTTTTCTGAACGCCCAGGACGCTGTAAATCTGGCATTAAACGCCAGAAGCTGCTTCTTTCTGGCGTTTAACGCCTAGATGGCTATCTCTACTGGCATTAAACGCCCAGTAGATGCTTCTTTTGGGCGTTTAACGCCCAAAACAGCTCTTACTGGCGTTTTCGCACCAGTGAGCTTCTTTTTTGCTGTTTTATCCTCTGAATCCTTCTGTAACTCTGTGAACTCATGCAATTGATACTTTACCTTGAAGAAAATTAATATGAACCTCTAAATTTATCAATTAATTAACAAATAAGCTTTGTTAATGGCTGGGTTGCCTCCCAGCAAGTGCTTCTTTATTGTCTTTAGCTGGACTATTACTGAGCTTTAATCAAGTATCAGTTTTGAGTATTTGTTGCTCAAAATTGCTTTCAAGATAATGTTTGACTCTCTGTCTATTAAAAATGAATTTTTTGTTAGAGTCATTATCCTGAAGCTCTACATATCCATATGGTGACACACCTGTAATCACATATGGTCCTCTCCACCGAGATTTCAGCTTTCCGGGGAATAATCTGAGCCTAGAGTTAAACACCAGAACTTTCTGCCCTGGCTCAAAGACTCTGGATGACAGTTTCTTGTCATGCCATCTTTTTGCTTTCTCTTTGTAAATTTTTGTATTTTTGAAAGTATTGAGTTTGAATTCCTCTAGCTCATTTAACTAGAGCAATCGTTTTTCTCCAGCTAACTTGGCATCAAGGTTTAGGAATCTGGTTGCCCAGTAAGCCTTATGTTCCAGTTCCACTGGCAAGTGACAGGCTTTTCCATACACAAGCTGGTATGGAGAGGTTCCTATAGGAGTTTTAATGCTGTTCTGTATGCCCACAGAGCATCATCCAAGCTTCTTGCCCAATCCCTTCTACGGTTAATCACAGTCCGTTCCATGATTCTTTTAAGTTCTCTATTAGAGACTTCAGCTTGTCCATTTGTCTGTGGATGATATGGAGTTGCTACCCTGTGGCTAACTCCATATCGAACCATAGCAGAGTAAAGTTGTTTATTGCAGAAATGAGCGCCCCCATCACTGATTAGTACTCTAGGGACACCAAATCTGCTGAAGGTATGTTTCTGGAGGAATTTCAGCACTGTCTTAGTATCATTAGTGGGTGTTGCAATAGCTTCCACCCATTTGGATACATAATCCACTGCCACCAGAATATAAGTGTTTGAGTATGATGGTGGGAAAGGCCCCATGAAGTCAATACCCCACACATCAAACAACTCAATATCCAAGATCCCTTGTTGAGGCATGGCATAACTGTGAGGCAGATTGCCAGATCTTTGGCAACTGTCACAATTAAGTACAAACTCTCGGGAGTCTTTATAGAGAGTAGGCCAGTAGAAGCCACATTGGAGGACTCTTGTGGCTGTTCGCTCACCTCTAAAATGTCCTCCATACTGTGATCCATGGCAATGCCAGAGGATCTT
The DNA here is from genome assembly GCF_014773155.1 of Arachis stenosperma. NCBI lineage: Eukaryota > Viridiplantae > Streptophyta > Magnoliopsida > Fabales > Fabaceae > Arachis > Arachis stenosperma. Next base: position 71,926,704 of record NC_080377.1, on the reverse strand, counting down.
CTGTGCTTCTTCGTTAGGCACACATCTACGGATTACTCCATCTGCACATCTCTTAAAGAGATATGGTTCATCCCAAAGATAGTACTTTGCATCCGAGATTAATTTCTTTGATTACTGCCTACTATACTCTTTGGGTATAAATCTCACAGCCTTGTAGTTTGCAATGTCTGCAAACCATGGCACTTCCTAGATGGCAAAGAGTTGCTCATCCAGAAAGTTTTCAGAGATCTCAGTAAGAGGGAGGGACACCCTTTCTACTGGTTCTATTCGGGACAGGTGGTCTGCTACTTAGTTTTCTGTCCCTTTTTTGTCTCTTATTTCTATATCAAACTCTTGCGGAAGCAATACCCATCTTATGAGTCTGGGTTTTGAATCCTGCTTTGTGAGTAGATATTTAAGAGCAGCATGGTCAGTGTACACAATCACTTTTGATCCTACTAAATAAGATCTAAACTTGTCAATGGCGTAAACCACTGCAAGTAACTCTTTTTCTATGGTTGTGTAGTTTTTCTGTTCGTCATTTAAAACACGACTGGCATAATAAATGACGTGCAGAAGCTTGTCATGCCTTTGTCCCAACACTGCACCAATGGCATGGTCACTGGCATCACACATTAGTTCAAATGGTAATGCCCAGTCTGGTGCAGAGATGACTGGTGCTGTGACCAGCCTAGCTTTCAGAGTCTCAAACGCTTGCAGACACTCCTTATCAAAGATAAATGGCGTGTCAGCAGCTAGCAGATTACTCAGAGGTTTTGCAATTTTTGAAAAATTTTTTATAAACCTCCTATAGAATCCTGCATACCCCAAAAAGCTTTTGATTGCCTTAACATTGGAAGGTGGTGGTAATTTTTCAATTACCTCTACCTTAGCTTGATACACCTCTATTCCCTTGTTCGAAATTTTGGGCCCAAGGACAATTCCTTCAGTCACCATAAAGTGACATTTCTCCCAATTTAAAACCAGGTTAGTCTCTTGTCACCTCATTAGAACAAGTGCTACATGGTTAAGACAGGAGCTGAATGAGTCTCCAAATACTGAAAAGTCATCCATGAAGACTTTCAGAAATTTTTCCACCATATTAGAGAAAATAGAGAGCATGCACCTTTGAAAGGTTGCAGGTGCATTGCATAGACCAAATGGCATCCTTTTGTATGCAAATACTCCAGATAGACATGTGAATGCTGTTTCCTCTTAATCTTGGGGATCTACTGCAATTTGATTGTACACTGAATATCCATCCAAGAAGCAGTAGTAATCATGACCTGCTAGTCTTTCTAGAATCTGGTCTATGAATGGTAAAGGAAAATGATCCTTTCTGGTAGCTGTATTGAGCCTTTTGTAATCAATACACATACACCACCCTGTAACTATTCTTGTAGGAACCAGTTCATTTTATTCATTATGAACCACTGTCATGCCACCCTTCTTAGGGACGACTTGGACAGGGCTCACCCAGGGGCTATCAGAAATAGGATAAATAATCCCAGCCTCTAGTAATTTAGTGACCTCCTTCTACACCACCTCCTTCATGGCTGGATTCAGCTGCCTCTGTGGTTGAACCACTGGCTTAGCATCATCCTCCAATAGGATTTTGTGCATGCATCTGGCTGGGCCAATGTCCTTAAGATCACTGATGGACCACCCAAGAGCTGTCTTGTGTGTCCTCAGCACTTGAATTAGTGCTTCCTCTTCCTGTGACTCTGAGGTAGAGCTTATGATTACAGGAAAAGTGTCACCTTCTCCCAGAAATGCATATTTCAGGGATGGTGGTAATAGTTTGAGCTTGGGTTTAGGAGGTTTCTCCTCTTCCTGAGGGATTTTCAGAGATTCTATTATTCTCTCTGGTTCCTCCAGATCAGGCTGAGCATCTTTAAAGATATCCTCTAGCTCTGATTTGAGACTCTTAGTCATATTGACCTCTTCCACCAGAGAGTCAGTCGTTTGGGGTCTCTGGATGCTGCATAGCTTTGACAACATTTAACTTAAACTCGTCCTCATTGACTCTCAGGGTTAATTCCCCTTTTTGGATGTCAATAAGGGTTCGTCCAGTTGCTAGAAAAGGTCTTCCTAGAATAAGAGTTGCACTATTGTGCTCCTCCATTTCCAGCACCACAAAGTCAGTGGGAAAGGCAAATGGCCCAACCTTGACAATCATGTCTTCAATCATACCTGATGGGTATTTAATGGAGCAATAAGCAAGTTGGAGACATATCCGGGTTGGTTTGACTTCTTCAGTCAAACCAAGTTTTTTGATAGTGGATGCAGGTATTAGGTTGATACTTGCCCCAAGATCACATAGAGCTTTCTTGGTACAAGTACCCTCTAATGTGCATGGTATCATGAAGCTTCCGGGATCTTTAAGCTTCTCTGGTAAGCTTTTCAGAATGACTGCACTGCATTCTTCAGTGAGGTAAACTTTTTCAATTTCTCTCCAATCCTTCTTATGACTTAAGATCTCTTTCATGAACTTAGCATAAGAAGGTATTTGCTCAAGTGCCTCTGCAAACGGAATCTTTATTTCAAGAGTCCTGAGATAGTTTGCAAAGTAGGCAAATTGCTTATCCTGTTCTGCTTGGCAGAGTTTCTAAGGATAAGGCATTTTGGCTTTGTATTCCTCAACCTTAGTTACTGCAGGTTTATCTCCTACAGATGTGGTTGGAGAAGCCTTTATTAGAGGGATTGCTATCAGCACTTATATGTGTCTGATCCCCCACTGGCATTTGAATGCCAGGGTTGGAAACTGGATTGGTGTTGGACGTCAACTTCTTACCTGTTTTGGCATTTGAATGCCAGAACTGAGCTTCCTTTGGGCGTTCAACGCCAACTTCTTACTTGTTTCTAGCGTTTGAACGCCAGAACTGAGCATGGGTTGGGCGTTCAACGCCAGCTCTCCACCTTTTTCTGGCATCTGAGCACCAGAATTATTTCTCTCTGGGCTCTTACTATTCTCAAAGGGATTTTGGGTAGCAGTTTGTTCATTTCTTGGCTTCTTGCTGCCTTGAAGGGAGGTATCTAATGTCTTTCCACTTCTTAATTAAACTGCTTGGCACTCTTCTGTTATTTGTTTTGATAACTGCTGTTCTGTTTGCTTCAACTGTACTTCGATGTTCATATTATCCATCCTTGTGTCTTGTAATGTCTCCTTGAATTCGGCTAGCTGTTTTGTTAGAAAATCTAATTGCTGATTGAATTCAGTGACTTGTTCTGCAGGACTAAGTTCAGCAGTTACTATTTTAGCCTCTTTTTTCATGGAAGGTTCACTACTTAGGTACAGATGCTGATTTCTGGAAACTGTATCAATGAGCTCTTGAGCTTCCTTAATTGTCTTTCTCATGTGTATAGATCCACCAGCTGAGTGGTCCAAAGACGTCTGAGCTTTCTCTGTAAGCCCATAATTAAAGATGTCTAACTGCACCCACTCTGAAAATATTTCAGAGGGACATTCTCTTAGCATCTCTCTATATCTCTCCCAGGCATCATAAAGAGATTCATTATCTCCTTGTTTAAAGCCTTGGATGTTCAGCCTTAGCTGTGTCTTCCATTTTGGAGGGAAATATTGATTCAGAAATTTTTCTGACAGCTGTTTCCATGTCCTTATGCTAGGCTTAGGTTGGTTATTTAACCACCTCTTAGCTTGGTCTTTTACAGCAAATGGAAACAGTAATAATCTGTAGACATCCTGATCTACTTCCTTATCATGTACTGTGTCAGCAATTTGTAAAAATTATGCCAGAAACTCTGTAGGTTCTTCCTGTGGAAGACCAGAATACTAGCAACTTTGCTGTACCATGATAATGAGCTGAGGATTCAACTCAAAACTACTGACTCCGATGGAGGGTATACAGATACTACTCCCATATGAAGCAGTAGTGGGGTTAGCATATGACCCCAAAGTCCTTCTGGACTGTTCATTTCCACTTAGATCCATGATAGAGAAAGGGAGATGATGTGGATTTATTTTATTTATTTTATTAAAAAAATTTAGAATTAATAAAATAAAATAAAATAAAAACTAAAATAAAAATAAAAATATTTAAAAATATTTTATAAAGATTTTGGAAAAGTGAGGAGAGAGAAAGTGGTTAGGATATTTTTGAAAAAGATATGATTTTTAAAAATCTTAAAAGGATAAGATTTGAAAAATTTTGAAATTGAAATCTGAATTTTTATAAAAAAAATCGAAATATTTGCTCAAAAATAGTTAGAAAATATATTTTTTTGATTTTTGAATTTTATGATGAAAGAGAAAAACACACAAAAGACACAAGACTTAAAATTTTTAAATCCAATGCTCCTTGTTTTCGAAAATTTTGGAGGAAAAACACCAAGGCAAACTAAACTTAAAAAATTTTAAGATCAAAACACAAAGAAGACTCAAGAACACCTTGAAGACTCACAAGAACAACAAGAACAAAAGATAGAACACCAAACTTAAAATTTTTAGAAAACCACAATAAAATTTTCGAAAATTACAGGAAAATTAACAAGAGAACACCAAACTTAAAGTTTGCCATAAGATTTAATCAAAGAAAATTATTTTTGAAAAAGTTTTAAAAGTAAGATGCCCAATTGCCAAGAACACAAACACAATGCTCTAGCCAATTGAGCTATAAATGTAACGTGTTTTAAAGAGGTATTTTTAATAAAAAAATTTTTTGAAAACTGATATTTTGCAAAAGCACAAGAAAAATAAGAAAAGACACAAAACAAGACAAACTAAAGATCAAACAAGGAAAATAGACAAGAACAACCTGAAGGTCAAAGATGAATAAAGAACATGCAATTCGAAAATTGAAAGACAAAGAAAAGCATGCAATTGACACCAAACTTAAAACATGACAGTAAACTCACATAAAAACTAAAAATTAATAGAGAAAAAAAATATTTTTTAAAAATTTTTGAAAAGAAAATAAAAGACTCTGACCCAAAAGACAAAATTTTCCTAATCTAAGCAACAAGATTCACCGTCAGTTGTTCAAACTCAAACAATCCCCGGCAACGGTGCCAAAAACTTGGTGCACGAAAATTACACTCACACTATGTAATTCCGCACAACTAACCAGCAAGTGCACTGGGTCGTCCAAGTAATACCTTACGTGAGTAAGGGTCGATCCCACGGAGATTGCCGGCTTGAAGCAAGCTATGGTTATCTTATTATTCTTAGTCAGGATACCAATAGGGTTCTTTGGTTTCAATTGTAAAAAGTGAAAGAGCATGAAATGAGTATTTGTTACGCAGTAATGGAGAATGTGTTGGAGTTTTGGAGATGCTTTGTCTTCTGAATCTCTGCTTTCTCCCAGTTTTCTTCTTCACGCACGCAAGGTTCTTCCTATGGCAAGCTGTGTGTTGGAGGATCACCGTTGTCAATGGCTACCATCCATTCTCTCAGTGAAAATGGTCCAGGTGCGCTGTCACTGCACGGCTAATCATCTGCCGGTTCTCACTCATACTGGAATAGGATCCATTGATCCTTTTGCGTCTGTCACTACGCCCAACCCTTGTGAGTTTGAAGCACGTCACATTCATTGAATCCCTGAATCCTACTCGGAATACCACAAACAAGGTTTAGACTTTTCGGATTCTCAAGAATGCTGTCAATGGATTCTAGCTTATACCATGAAGATTCTGATTAAGGAATCCAAGAGATACTCATTCAATCAAAGGTAGAACGGGGGTGGTTGTCAGGAACGCGTTCATAGATTGAAAATAGTGATGAGTGTCACGGATCATCACATTCATCATATTGAAGTTCAAATGAACATCTTAGATAGAAACAAGCGTGTTTGAATAGAAAACAGAAATAATTGCATTAATTCATCGAGACGCTGTAGAGCTCCTCACCCCCAACAATGGAGTTTAGAGACTCATGCCATCAAAAAGTACAAAGTTCAGATCTAAAATGTCATGAGATACAAAATAAATCTCTAAAAGTTGTTTAAATACTAAACTAGTAACCTAGGTTTACAGAAAACGAGTAAACTAAGATAGATAGTGCAGAAATCCACTTCTGGGGCCCACTTGGTGTGTGCTGGGGCTGAGACTTGAGCTTTTCAGGTGCCTGGGCTGTTTCTAGAATTAAACGTCAGGTTGTAACCTATTTTGGGCGTTTAACTCCAACTGGTAACCTGTTTCTGGCGTTTAACGCCAGAATAGAACATGCAACTGGCGTTAAACGCCAATGTACGTCATTTATCTTCGAGCAAAGTATAGACTATTATATATTTCTGGAAAGCCCTGGATGTCTACTTTCCATCCCATATAAGAGCGCACTAATTGGACTTCTGTTGCTCTAAAGAATCCATTCCGAGTGCAGGGAGGTCAGAATCCAACAACATCAGCAGTCCTTTTTCAGTCTGAATCAGATTTTTGCTCAGCTCCCTCAATTTCAGCCAGAAAATACCTAAAATCATAGAAAAACACACAAACTCATAGTAAAGTTTAGAAATATGAATTTTTCCTAAAAACTAATAAAAATATACTAAAAACTAACTAAAATATACTAAAAACTACATGAAATTACCCCCAAAAAGCGTATAAAATATCCGCTCATCAGCCAGCTCTCATCCTCACTTGGGCATGCCACTTGAAGACCCAGGCGTGGCATGCCATGCTTGTAGGAGTCACCTTAAGATGGGCGTGCCACTTGAACATCAAGGTGTTGCATGCCAGTACAAGTTTTCAGAAAGGATGTTGAAGGTCCAAGCACTTGGGCATGCCACTTGGTGTCGAAGGCATGGCACGCCAGCTCTCATCCTCACTTGGGCGTGCCACTTGAAGACCCAGGCGTGGCACGCTAACACTGTAGAAGGCCAAGCAAAGCTGGGCGTGCCACTTGAGGTCGAAGGCGTGGCACGCCAACTCTCATTATTCACCTGGGCGTGCCACCTAAATGCTAGGCGTGGCACGCCAGCTACTGGAGCAAGGAAGAATGCTGGGCGTGGCACGCCACACACTGGGCGTGGAACGCCAGTTCTATTCTCTAGAGAAGTGAAGAAGGTTCTCCATGGGCGTGGCACTTCACCTGCTGGGCATGGCACGCCAGTAGTAAATTCCAGAGAAGAAAGTGAAGCAACCACAATAGGCGTGGCACGCTAGATCTTGGGCGTGCCACGCTAGTTCAACTGTCCAGAGAAGAAGCACAAGAAGGGAGAGCCTGGGTGTGCCACTTGAGTTCTAGGCGTGGCACGCCAACAAAGAAACCAAGCACATACAAGGGGCGTGGCATGCCAGACCCTGGGCGTGCCACGCTAGTTCAACTTTCCAGAGAAGAGAAGAAGAAGACAAAGGCCTGGACGTGCCACTTGGGCTCGAAGGCGTGGTGATGAGCGGATATTTTGTACGCTTTTTGGGGGTAATTTCATGTAGATTTTAGCATGTTTCAGTTAGTTTTTAGTAAAATAATATTAGTTTTTAGGCAAAAATCATATTTCTGGACTTTACTATGAGTGTGTGTATTTTTCTGTGATTTCAGGTATTTTCTGGCTGAAATTGAGGGAGTTGAGCAAAAATCTGACTTAGGCTGAAAAAGGACTGCTGATGCTGTTGGATCCTGACCTCCCTGCACTCGAAATGGATTTTCTGGAGCTACAAGAGTCCAATTGGCGCGCTCTCAACGGCGTTGGAAAGTAGACATCCAGGGCTTTCCAGCAATATATAATAGTCCATACTTTGCGCAAGGATAGACGACGTAACTTGGCGTTGAACGCCAAGTACATGCTGCTGTCTGGAGTTAAACGCCAGAAAAACGTCATGATCCGGAGTTGAACGCCCAAAACACGTCAAAACCTGGAGTTTGACGCCAAGAAAGGCCTTTACACGTGGAAAGCTTTAGTCTCAGCCCCAGCACACACCAAGTGGGCCCCAGAAGTGGATTTCTGCACCAATTATCTTAGTTTACTCATATTCTGTAAACCTAGGTTACTAGTTTACTATTTAAACAACTTTTACAGACTTATCTTGAACCTCATGACATTTTCAGATCTGAATCACATACTTTGTGACGGCATGAGTCTCTAAACTCCATTGTTGGGGGTGAGGAGCTCTGCAGCGTCTCGATGATTTAATACAATTCCTTTGTTTTCCATTCAAACACGCTTGTTCTTATCTAAGATGTTTATTCGCGCCTAACTGTGGAGAAGGTGATGATCCGTGACACTCATCACCTTCCTCAACCCATGAACGTGTGTCTGACAACCACCTCCGTTCTACATCAGATTGAATGAATATCTCTTAGATTCCCCAACAGAATCTTCGTGGTATAAGCCGGATTGATGGCAGCATTCATGAGAATCTGGAAAGTCTAAACCTTGTCTGTGGTATTCCGAGTAGGATTCCGGGATTGAATGACTGTGATGTGCTTCAAACTTTAACTTGCTGGGCGTTAGTGACAGACGCAAAAGAGGGATTCTATTCCAGTAGGAGCGGGAACCAACCGGTGATTGGCCGTACTGTGACAGAGTGCGTGCATAGCTTTCACTGCGAGGATGGGAAGTAGCCACTGACAACGGTGACACCCTACATAGAGCTTGCCATGGAAGGAATCTGCGTGTGAGAAGAGGATTTCAAGGAAGAGTTGAAGTCAGAGGACAAAGCATCTCCAAAACTCCAACATATTCTCCATTACTGCACAACAAGTAACGCTAGTACTCTTTATTATTCCAACATTTCCATAATCCTTTATAAACAAATAACTCTGTTGTTCAAGTAGCCCAAACAACTCTCTTGAAATCCTGACTAAGACAAATAAAATAAACATTGATTGCTTCAAACCAATAATCTCTGTGGATTCGACCCTTACTCACGTAAGGTATTACTTGGACGACCCAGTACACTTGCTGGTTAGTTGAACGGAGTTGTGAATTCAACCAGGGCCCTAAGGGTACATGCCAAAGCTCAAAAGATAGAATAATATATTAAGAATATTGAATCACAATTTCGTCCACCAAGTTTTTGGCGCCGTTGCCGGGGATTATTGAGTTTGGACAATTAAAGGCTTATTTTATTTCTTAGATTAGGAATATAGTATTGATGCTACAGAGTCATTAAATTTGAGTCTTTTATTCCCTTTTCAAAAATATTTTTCGAAAATATTACTTTTTCCTTATTAACTGTTAGTTTTTCATGAGTCTAGTGTCTTGTTCTAAGTTTGGTGTCAATTGCATCTTTTATATTTTTCTTTAAATTTTCGTGTTATTGTTCTTTGTTTTTCCTTAATCTTCAAGTTGTTCTTGTCTATTTTTCTTGTTTGATCTTTAATTTTTCTTGTTTTGTGGCTTTTCTCGTTTTTCTTATACTAATCCAAAGTATTAGTCTTCTAAGAGGAATATACCCATTCATAACAATTTGTTACCCTTTTTGACCATTTGGCTAGAATAGAAGGGTCATATTCTTGATAAGGGAGCACCAATACTTTTGAAAATCTTTTTTTTTCAAAAAAAAAAAAAAAAAAAAATTTCTTGATTTAATCTTGTGCCAAACTCTAAGTTTGGTGTTTTCTTGTTAATCTTTTTACAATTTTCGAAAATTAAGGAGCATTAGATCTAAAAATTTTAAGTCTTGTGTCTTTTGTGTGTTTTTCTCTTTCATCATAAAATTTTAAAATTCAAAAAAAATTTTTGTTTTTCTAACTAATTTTGAACTATTTTTTTTGAAAATCATTTATAAAAATTCAATTTTCAATTTTAAAATATTTCCACTTTCTTTTATTTATTTCGTTTTTATTTTAATTTTTTAAAAAAAAATAATAATATAAATATATATATATTTTAACTCCTTTTTTTTTGTTATTACTTATTCCATTTTTTTTAAAATTAACATATAAATTCTCAACTTGTATTCCATTATGGAAGTAAGTATGAATGGACAAGACAATATGAATGAACAGTCCAAGAGGACTTTGGGGTCATATGCTAACCCCACTACTGCTTCATATGGGAGTAGTATTTGTATACCTTCCATTGGAGTTAGTAGCTTTGAGCTGAATCCTCAGCTCATTATCATGGTGCAGCAAAACTGCCAGTATTCTGGTCTTCCACATGAAGAACCTACAGAGTTTCTGGCACAATTTCTGCAAATTGCTGATACAGTACATGATAAGGAAGTAGATCAGGATGTCTACAGACTACTACTGTTTCCATTTGCTGTAAAAGATCAAGCTAAGAGGTGGTTAAATAACCAGCCTAAGAACAGCATAAAAACATGGAAACAGCTGTCAGAAAAATTCCTGAATCACTATTTCCCTCCAAAAAGGATGACACAGCTAAGGCTAAGCATCCAAGGCTTCAAACAAGGAGATAACGAATCTCTTTATGATGCCTGGGAGAGATACAGAGAGTTGCTAAGAAAATGCCCCTCTGAAATGTTTTCAGAGTGGGTGCAATTAGACATCTTCTACTATGGGCTTACAGAAAAAGCTCAGATTTCTCTAGACCACTCAGCTGGTGGATCTATACATATGAGAAAAACAATTGAAGAGGCTCAAGAGCTTATTGATACAGTTGCCAGAAATCAACATCTGTACTTAAGCAATGAATCTTTCATGAAAGAAGAAGCTAAAACAGTAACTGCAGAACTCAGTCCAGTGGATCAGGCTAATGAATTCAATCAGCAATTGGATTTTCTAACTCAACAGCTAGCCGAATTCAAGGAAATATTACAGGAAACAAGAATGGCTAACAGGAACATGGAAGTACAATTAAAGCAGACAGAAAAACAACTGTCAAGACAAATAACAGAAGAATGTAAAGCAGTTCAATTAAGAAGTGGGAAAACATTAAATACCTCACTTCAAAGCAGCAGGAAACCAAGAAATGAACAAGTGGATACTCAGAATCCTCCTAAAGACAGTCCGAGCCCAGAAAGGGACAAAGCTGGCGTTCAAACGCCAGTAACAAACAAGGAAGGGGCGTCTAACGCCACTCCAGCTCCCACCACTGGCATTCAAATACCAGTGGGGAATCAGTCACATACAAGTGCTGATAACAACCCTTCTAAAAAGGCTTCCCAACCCACTTCTGTAGGTAATAAACCTGCAGCAACTAAGGTTGAGGAATACAAAGCCAAAATGCCTTATCCTCAAAAACTCCGCCAAGCGGAACAGGATAAGCAATTTGCCCGCTTTGCAGACTACCTCAGGACTCTTGAAATAAAGATTCCGTTTGCAGAAGCACTTGAGCAAATACCCTCTTATGATAAGTTCATGAAAGAGATCTTAAGTCATAAGAAGGATTGGAGGGAAACTGAAAAAGTTTACCTCACTGAAGAATGCAGTGCAGTCATTCTGAAAAGCTTACCTGAGAAGCTTAAAGATCCTGGGAGCTTTATGATACCATGCACATTAGAGGGCACTTGCACCAAGCAAGCTTTATGTGATCTTGGAGCAAGTATCAACCTAATGCCTGCATCTACTATCAGAAAGCTTGGTTTAACTGAAGAAATCAAACCAACCAGGATATGTCTTCAACTTGCTGATGGCTCCATTAAATACCCATCAGGCGTGATTGAGGACATGATAGTCAAGGTTGGGCCATTTGCCTTTCCTACTGACTTTGTGGTGCTGGAAATGGAGGAGCACAAGAATGCAACTCTCATTCTAGGAAGACCTTTCCTAGCAACTGGCCGAACCCTCATTGATGTCCAAAAAGGGGAAGTGACCTTGAGAGTCAATGAGGAAGAGTTCAAGCTGAATGTTGTTAAAGCCATGCAACATCCAGACACCCCAAATGACTGCATGAATGTTGATATAATTGACTCTCTGGTAAGAGAGGTCAATATGGCTGAGAGTCTCGAATCAGAGCTAGAGGAAATTAGACTCAATGCTTTCGAAAATGCAAAGATTTGCAAAGAGAAAGCGAAAAGATGGCATGATAAGAAATTGTCATCCAGAGTCTTTGATCCGGGGCAAAAAGTTCCGCTATTCAATTCTAGGCTCAAATTATTCCCTGGGGAATTAAAATCCCGGTGGAGAGGTCCATATGTCATTACAAACGTATCACCATATGGATACATAGAGCTTCAGGATAATGACTCTAACAAAAAGTTCATTGTTAATGGACAAAGAGTCAAACATTATCTTGAAGGCAATTTTGAGCAAGAATGCTCAAAACTGAGACTTGATTAAAACTCAGTCCAGCTAAAAGACATTAAAGAAGCGCTTGCTGGGAGGCAACCCAGCCAATCACAAAATTTAATTTTATTCGTATTGATTTTCTTTACAGGTTTGAGTCCAAGTATCTTCAAAAGGTGAAATAGCAATTGGTTGAAGTCACAGAGTTACAGGGAAATTTGGAAGCTTACTGGCATGAAAAAGCCAGTAAGAAATACTTTGGGCGTTAAACACCCAAAAGAAGCACCCACTGGGCGTTCAACGCCAGTAAGGGTAGCCTTCTGGGCGTTAAACGCCAAGAAGAAGCATCTTCTGGGCGTTAAACGCCAGAAAGATGCACCTTCTGGGCGTTTAACGCCAATCTGCTAGCATTCTGGGCGTTTAGAAAAACGCCCAGTAAAGAAGGACCTCCTGGCGTTCAACGCCAGGAAGAAGCATCACATGGGCGTTGAACGCCCAGGAGAAGCAACATGTGGGCGTTAAACGCCCAAACCATGCACCATGTGGGCGTTTAACGCCAGGATGGTGGGAGGAGGTACAATTTCGTTTTTCTTTGCAATTTTTCAAAATTTTTATGTTTCAATTCATGATTTCTTGCATAAACATATTTTAAATTATCACTTTCAATTCCAAAAAGTTTATCCTAATTTCTAAAATCCAATGATTGCAAATTTTTTAGATTTATCTTAACCCAAAAGAACAAATGGCTTTCCAATTCAATCCATCATCTTTTCAAATTTGTTTCCAACACATCTTTAACTCCTTTTAAAAATCCTTTTCAAAATTAAAATTCAATTCTATCTTTTAAATTTTGATTCATATCTTTTCTTTTTTTTTTTAAATTATATCTTTTTCTAATCCAATTCTTTTTCAAATATTTTTAATTTCTTCTCATATCTTTTAACTCATCTTATCTTTATGTGAAAATGCCTTTCCTTCTTCTCCTCTCCTTTCCTTTCTTTTGCTTGAGGACAAGCAACCCTCTAAGTTTGGTGTGATTTGCCATGATCACTGAGCTAAAACTCATTAAGATCATGGCACCTAAGAGAACAGGAAGAGCAAGGATGTGAACTTAAGGGAGCTAAAGCGCCAAAGGATTAATCCATGAAAAAGCACCACATATTTTAAAAGGAGCACCTACTCCTCAAAACAACAGGTTGCTAAGTTCCAATTTTCTTTCCCTTTAATTTTCCTGCTTTAACTTAGTGATAGCATTTTTTTAAATTCACCTTAGGAGATATTTAGTAGTAATTAGTTTATCTATTTTGATTTTATTTTCAATTAAGCTATAATTTATTTTTCTCATCATCATCAGGCATGAATAAAGTAGTAGATTTTTTTTAAGAATAAAGAAGTAATTTATATTTTTGAGTTCTTAGTAATAAAGACTATAATTAATTATATGTGGTGGCAATACTTGTTGTTCTCTGAATGAATGCTTAAACAGTGCATAAATTGTACTTTGAATTTGATGAATATTGGCTCCTGAAAGGATGAGGAACACGAAAAATATTATGGATGATCTGAAAAATCATGAAATTGATTCTTGAAGCAAGAAAAAGCAGTGAAAAAGCTTGCGAAAAAAAAAAAAAACTGGCGAAAAAAAAAAAAAAAAAAAAAAAAAAAAAGGGGAGCAGTAGAAAAAGCCAATAGCCCTTAAAACCAAAAGGCAAGGGTAAAAAGGATCCAAGGCTTTGAGCATCAATGGATAGGAGGGCCTAAGGAAATTAAAATCCAGGCCTAAGCGGCTAAATCAAGCTGTCCCTAACCATGTGCTTGTGTCATGAAGGTCCGAGTGAAAAGCTTGAGACTGAGTGGTTAAAGTCGTGATCCAAAGCAAAAGAGTGTGCTTAAGAGCTCTGGACACCACTGACTGGGGACTCTAGCAAAGCTGAGTCACAATCTGAAAAGGTTCACCCAGTTATGTGTCTGTGGCATTTATGTATCCGGTGGTAATACTGGAAGACAAAGTGCTTAGGGCCACGGCCAAGACTCATAAGTAGCTGTGTTCAAGAATCAACATATTATACTAGGAGAGTCAATAATACTATCTGAATTCTGAGTTCCTAAGGATGCCAATTATTCTGAAATTCTAAAGATACAGGGAGATGCCAAAACTGTTCAGAGACAAAAAGCTACAAGCCCCGCTCATCTAATAAGAATCTGAGCTTCATTTAAAACTCTAAAATATATATTACTTCTTAATTTCTGTTAGAACCTATTTTATTCATCTAGTTGCTTGAGAACAAGCAACAGTTTAAGTTTGGTGTTGTGATGAGCGGATATTTTGTACGCTTTTTGGGGGTAATTTCATGTAGATTTTAGCATGTTTCAGTTAGTTTTTAGTAAAATAATATTAGTTTTTAGGCAAAAATCATATTTCTGGACTTTACTATGAGTGTGTGTATTTTTCTGTGATTTCAGGTATTTTCTGGCTGAAATTGAGGGAGTTGAGCAAAAATCTGACTTAGGCTGAAAAAGGACTGCTGATGCTGTTGGATCCTGACCTCCCTGCACTCGAAATGGATTTTCTGGAGCTACAAGAGTCCAATTGGCGCGCTCTCAACGGCGTTGGAAAGTAGACATCCAGGGCTTTCCAGCAATATATAATAGTCCATACTTTGCGCAAGGATAGACGACGTAACTTGGCGTTGAACGCCAAGTACATGCTGCTGTCTGGAGTTAAACGCCAGAAAAACGTCATGATCCGGAGTTGAACGCCCAAAACACGTCAAAACCTGGAGTTTGACGCCAAGAAAGGCCTTTACACGTGGAAAGCTTTAGTCTCAGCCCCAGCACACACCAAGTGGGCCCCAGAAGTGGATTTCTGCACCAATTATCTTAGTTTACTCATATTCTGTAAACCTAGGTTATTAGTTTACTATTTAAACAACTTTTACAGACTTATCTTGAACCTCATGACATTTTCAGATCTGAATCACATACTTTGTGACGGCATGAGTCTCTAAACTCCATTGTTGGGGGTGAGGAGCTCTGCAGCGTCTCGATGATTTAATACAATTCCTTTGTTTTCCATTCAAACACGCTTGTTCTTATCTAAGATGTTTATTCGCGCCTAACTGTGGAGAAGGTGATGATCCGTGACACTCATCACCTTCCTCAACCCATGAACGTGTGCCTGACAACCACCTCCGTTCTACATCAGATTGAATGAATATCTCTTAGATTCCCCAACAGAATCTTCGTGGTATAAGCCGGATTGATGGCAGCATTCATGAGAATCTGGAAAGTCTAAACCTTGTCTGTGGTATTCCGAGTAGGATTCCGGGATTGAATGACTGTGACGTGCTTCAAACTTTAACTTGCTGGGCGTTAGTGACAGACGCAAAAGAGGGATTCTATTCCAGTAGGAGCGGGAACCAACCGGTGATTGGCCGTACTGTGACAGAGTGCGTGCATAGCTTTCACTGCGAGGATGGGAAGTAGCCACTGACAACGGTGACACCCTACATAGAGCTTGCCATGGAAGGAATCTGCGTGTGAGAAGAGGATTTCAAGGAAGAGTTGAAGTCAGAGGACAAAGCATCTCCAAAACTCCAACATATTCTCCATTACTGCACAACAAGTAACGCTAGTACTCTTTATTATTCCAATATATTCCATAATCCTTTATAAACAAATAACTCTGTTGTTCAAGTAGCCCAAACAATTCTCTTGAAATCCTGACTAAGACAAATAAAATAAACATTGATTGCTTCAAACCAATAATCTCTGTGGATTCGACCCTTACTCACGTAAGGTATTACTTGGACGACCCAGTACACTTGCTGGTTAGTTGAACGGAGTTGTGAATTCAACCAGGGCCCTAAGGGTACATGCCAAAGCTCAAAAGATAGAATAATATATTAAGAATATTGAATCACAATTTCGTCCACCACGTGGCACGCCAGGCTAACCAAGACATAACAAGGCCTGGGTGTGCCACTTGGGCTCGAAGGCGTGGTACGCCAGGGACACCAACACATGGGGCGTGCCATTTAAAGAGCTGAGCGTGGCGCGCCAAGCCAAATTGGAAGCTGGGCGTGGCACGCCACCTAAACGCCAGTCACACGCCAAGATGGAAGGTCACGTTTGTTGAGTTTTCTTTTCCCTCCAATTGTAATTTTCTTTTCTCTTTTTTATTTTCTTAATTCTAGTGCTAGGAGTAGTATAAATAACCCCTGAAGTACTGAGAAAGGAGGTTGTTGAGTAGGAGTTTTATTGAAGCATAGTTAGATTTACTTTTCACATCATCTCTTCCATCTCTTGTACTTTTCTCTTAAGCTATGATTAGCTAAATTTCCTCTCATTGAGAGAGGGAGCTCTGTTGTACTTGATGGATTAATGATACTGAATTTCTTCTTTTCTTCATCTTCTCTTTGATTTGCTAAAAGAAATTTCGTTTTAATGTTAGTGTTCAATCATCTTGGGAAAAAGGTTGAATGCAAAATGGGTTTCATGGAAACCTTGGAAAAGGAAACATGAAACCAAGCTTGAAATCCCTTCTCACACTTGAGTAGAATCTGGGTTTTGGTGATTGGATATGGTGACATATAATCCACCCTCTATTTTGGATCTACAAGGATGTGTGATATAATCAGGGACCAAGCATATCTCTCTTTATGAGCAATTAGACCAAGGAATTAGCTGATTATCAAGATTTGAGAGATTGAGTCACCAAACGATTGGAGCTCAATCAATCATGATTGCCAAGAGGTCAATGAGTTGCATGATTGAAGATGAGATGAGCTAGATTTAATCCAAAAATATCAACATCTCCTGATCTCAATGAATTTCCCATATTCTTATCTTCGACATTCTTTATAACTTTCTTTACATTCTGTTAATCCCCATTCCCATTTACAATTATGTCATTTATGTTTCTGCACTTTACATTCTTGCCATTTCTTTTTCTGCACTTTACTGCTTCTCTTTACTTTTGAGTCATTTACATTCTTGGTTATTTACAATTATACAATCACACTCTATATTACTCAGCTTAACTAATTTACCCATTAATTAAAATTGCTCAAATCTACCAATCTCTATGGATACGATCCCACTCCACTGTGGGTTATTACTTGAGACAATTTTGTTGCTCTTGCCAAAAGAACGGATTCATGATTTTATATGGGGAGTGAATTCCAGTCATTAGTAGTCATCACAGATGGAGACCCAGCGATGCCCATAGCTATTCATGAATTTTTTAAGAAACAAACGAATTTTTTTAAAAATAGATATAGATATAGTTATATAAAAACTAATTTGAAAGGCATAAAGATTTGACGGTATGATATTAGTGGAAAATATTAGTGACTTCAACAAATGAGATATAAATCTATCAAATAATAAAAAATAATACATATAAAACTACTCAATTATACAATATTTTTCATTTCTTTGAGCACGTATCTCATACATAAATATAGTTCCTTAAGAATTTGTAGAGGGTGTCGAAGCCACTATTCGCCCCTCTCTAGGTCCATCCCTGCTGCCTTGGGTATTATTTTTTCCATGAGGACCCTGTTTAGTTTGTTTAATGGGGTCAAATATATTTTGGTTCTCAACATTTGGGTCGAATCCTAATTTGGTCCCTAACGTTTCAAATGTCATACTTCAGTAAAAAAAACTTCCCAACCTCCTAATATTTCAATCCCAAAAAATTATTAAACAGGTTTAATGTTGTCCCACCATTAAATTTGACACAAATAACTCGCATTAAATAGCCAATAGCATTTGATTTCAATATGTAAGTAATATCAATCCACCAATGGTCACTAATATAAAAGTTTTTATTTTGATTTTGAAGAGTTATTGATGATTAATTGTTAGGATTTTGGAGTTTTGTACAAAAAAATTGAGGAGAAGTGTTATAAAAAGTTTTTTGTTATATTTTTCTAATACATCGAAGAAGATATGACTTAATTAGTAAAGTTATTAACATTCACATCACTCATTTTGTTAACTATTAGTGTCAAATTTAACGGTAAGACTACATTGAATATGTTTAATACTTAAAAATAGAGTATTTGAAATATTAGAGACTAAATTAAGATTTGTCCCAAATATAGAGGACCAAAATAGTACTTTACGAAGAAGGGAGAGTGTGGCACGTTTCTTTATAGGGGTGTTCAAATTCAAATCGATCTAAATTAAACCGCTCATCGAATCCAATCCAAACCAAAAATTGATTAAAACTGCACTAATTTAGATTTGATTAGATTCTATTTTTTTCAAATTGCTGGATCAGATCAGATTTTGGATCCATTTTTCATAACCGATCAATCCAACCCAAACCGCACAATGTGTTATAATATTATCATTTTATTATTATTTAGAATCATACTTATAATATGTTCAATTTGTTATATATTTTTATATTATTCATGTATATTATATAATGAATATTTTATGTTTAAAATGTGATTTGTTTATTTATTTTAGCTAACTTATAATTTTATTTCTATTGTTATGTTATCATTGATTTTTTAAGATATTGTTAAAACTTATTATATCATTGTTGGTTATTTAAAATTTGATGTTGAGACTTGTTATATATATAATGTTGTTAATTTAAAAAACTGCAAATCCAATCCAATCCAAATCGCTTAAAATTGAATAGGATTTTTTTAAAAAAATCATCTAATCCAAACCGCACCGCAAGCAAAATTAGTGTTCAGATCAGATAAGTTTTTTATTCAAAACTGTTTCAAACTGCACCGCGAATACTCCTAGTTATTTATGTTAGTAGATGTGTAAGGCTTAGTTCCATTTATTGTCTACGGGTCGGGTTTCTCAGTCCAAACCTTGAACCAAAAAATAAATAAAAAAGGATGCCAAATTTAACAATTAAGGTTCCATAGTTTTTAGCTCCATAAAACAATGCTGGCAAAAAATCATACAAAAATGATGCACCAAAACAATTCATTATCCTCAAATTAATGCAAGAAAAACGATGCACCAAAACGGTCCATTAACCCTGCAACAAGGGAACCAGCCAAATCAAAACAGAAGGTAAGCCATCCAAGGAACCAGCCACCAAGCCGCCAATAAGAAAAGCCTACGCCAAGGAGTAGTAGGGTGTAATCTTCATACAATTATACTTTGGTTAATGCAAAATTTGGTACACACCTCATGATGCTCTCCATTATAAGGAGATGTTACATTAAAAATCTCATCTATCCATATTTTAAATTAATATTTTGACGGTGCAGATTCAATATACACCAGTGTACCGATAAAATATACTGGCGCAGGTGAAATTCTTCCAGTTTTATATATGTTTACTAGAAACTTTACACTTTTTTTGGATGCAAGATGAAAAATGAGAGGAAAAATAGAAAGAAAAGTTAATTTTTTTGTATTGTTTGAATAAAAAGAAAATAGGAGAAAATTTTTCTTTTGTTTTGATGAAAGAAAAAATAAGAAGAGAGAAAATAATACCCAAGTAAAATTACATTAATACCCTTACCTATATTATATATAAATTATAATATACTAATGTATTCAAATTATTTTTCTAATAAAAAAAGTGACCCCAATTGTATTTCAGAATTTTAACATATTATCTTTGTTAAGGATAATATTTTTTGAATTTATCCTTTTCTATTGTCCTTTAAAAGTCATAAATAAAAAGATATATCATTATTTTTTAAATATATACAAATAAATAATTTCATAAAAGAATAATAAAAATTACTCATAAGTTACATCATTAATCTTCTTAATGATATTTAAGGAAAAGTTTTACTAAATCATCTTTACAAAATAAAATATTAACATCAGAGTGGCTAGTATTTCTTTCTTAATACATGTGACAAAAAACTTATACAATTTTTATAAATATATAACAAAATACCAAAAGAGTAACAATGACCAAGACTTCAGGAGAGTACTATTTTATCACCACACAATAGTTTCAAAAAGTGTAATTCTTCATGGTCAGAGTTATCAACATACGCCTACTTCCAAAAAAATCAATTCTACATAATTTGAGCCATCTGTACATATCTACTTCAAAAAAAGTTTTCCTTAGTTAAAGATATTAACACATGATCGATTTCTATTTGTACTAAACAGTGTACTCATTTTTCCCAAACATTTTCAAGTATTATGATTCTTGCACAAGTATATAAAACAAATATAAATTAACACAAAGATCAGAGTTGATCATAATAAACTATTTTGTCATATCTTTCTATTCAAACAACCAATTAATCTTAAAGTATCAACAAAAAGTGATTTCCAACCATGTGTTAATATAAATAAAACAGAAAATGATATCTTATTCAAATATATGAAGATATACTCATACTTTACGACAATAACAAACCCATAATCAATTGTTAAAAAGAATAACCTCAAATTAACCAGAAATTAAGTGCGTATAAAAATTATACCTGTAATGGTGAATATTTTTTGGAAGTACCATATCTCCTAAGCGCATACTAGCAACAGTCATGAAATGAAAAAGAGCATCCAGCCGTATTTCAGGCAGGATACCAAAAAATTGGCACTTTTTCTGCTCATTTTTACATAAAACTTAATAACATTTCATCCAATATGAACCTACCAAACCCAATTCAATCAACATATCCTAGACATCTGATTCGCTGTAAAGGCGAGGCCTACTTTGTTTCATAATAGCTCCTTTTTTAGCAATTGTAACTTGTCTTTCAATTAATAAGACTTATTTTTTGGCAACCAAAACTTGCCTCTCAGCCACAGAAGCTTGTCTCTCAACTGATTCAACCTGCCTCTAAGCCACATCATGTAGCTTGCTAGACAAATAACTACCTCTTTTACAACATTGGCCATGGCAGTAATTCCAACACAACTCTCTCATATTGTGCCTCTAAAAAATCATTCATAGGAGACTTATGCTTTGTACCTCTTGAAGTTGAAGTCCCTCCTAATTGATTTGGTTGACTATGAAGAGAACTTGGTGAATCTAAATTAGTAGAAAATATAAGGGTATCATGTCCCATATTAACATCTATGTAAAAAAATCCAATGTTTTCAATTGAGTCATTCAAGTCAATGGGATCTCTATCAAGTTGTTGAATCCTTTTTCGTTAAGTACCAGCCCCTTTACTAGTAGCTCTATCAGCTCCGAACAACTCCTTCAAAGTATCATAATACTTAATTTGTATTTTTTTTCATTTTTCTACATGTGGTTTCTCCTGCATAAAGAAATATTGAAATTATTTTGTGACTAACTTCATCATTAGTATAAGTAATAAAAAAGTATAAGATACCTTAATAAAGTCTTGCCACATTTCTTCTTCAGCTTCAAACTTTCTAGTAACAAGATTCTACGCAAATCCACTTAAATGATGAAATAAGTCATATGCCTCGGCAAAATGATCTTTCAATGTCTTTATTCTATTCTTGATGTAGTTCTTCGTTATGTGCGGGCCTATTGATATGCTCAAAGTCTTCACAAAATTGGCATATGCTTCAGTTGTCCACGAGCCATTGTGTCTATTACCTTTCAATGCTTCTTCTGCTAACACATTCAGCAGAACTTCATCTATATCATCAAACCATCTTAAGTTATCCTTAGAAGGTTGAGTAGCTTCTATTATTTTATTTTCTTTATTTGGCATTATTTAACCTGTAACATTCCCTTAAAAAATCCAATTAAACAATTCTGACAGTAAACTACACATATATATACATATTCATATATATCAAATGTATAATCACTCATAATGTTTGATGCACATTCCATATTTCAGATGCAATGTCATCTCGTAACAATGCTGCATGTCTATATTCCTCATCACGTTGATTTGATTGTGATCTATCTATATTGCATTCTTGTAACATTTTTTGGTCAACCGCATCAATGATAGATTGATCAATATCGACACCCATAAAAAAATTATGCAATATACAACATGTCAAAAAAATGTCTCTCATAGTTTTAAATGAATAATAAGGTTCAGTGGCGCCAGTTATAATTGGGAATCTTTTCTTTTGAACTCCAAACCATCTTTTAATCACATTTTTTAATGAAGAATGCCAGTTGTAGAATAGTTCTTTAGGATTTTGTGGCTCACATATTGAATACTCTTTTAAGTGATACCGAACACCTCTATCTGGTGTAAGTATCCCAGGCTTCAACATGAATCCAACGTCGCTTAAATAAAATTTTCCTACAATAGTTGTATACACAAATTAAAGTATAACATACTGTGACTATAAATTTAAGTTTATGTTGACGATTTCATAAATTACACTATCACAGACCTTTGGAAATTTGAAGTGGATATTCCCTACTTAAATCATCTTTCAAAGTTCTTGAGTAGAGGTAGTTCCTTTCCAACAGAACAACACATAAGTGAATTTCATATCAAACTCACATGCCGCTAAAATATTTTGTGTCGGGTGATCTTTTCTTCTGCAAAAACGAGGGGCTTTCACCCTTGGTACCTTCACACGACTACGAGTTTCGTCTATGGCTCCAATACAATCCTTTTTTGGAAAGCATATTGACTTATTAACATAACAATTTTATAGTTATTTTATTGACAATTACATAAATGTCATTAAGTAAATTAAAAGATTTAGTTCCTTAAAAAATGGATAGAATCGACTATTATTAAGTATTTCATAAGAAACATCCTCACCAGATGGTTGCTTGAAGAAGTCTCCCTCTCACAATAGAATAACATGTAGGACATTGTGAAAGTGACGACTGATTGTCTCCCCTGAACGGTGGAAGAAGAAAGACATGGTTCTAGTTTTCACATTATACCCTATAATATGTAGGAATTTAGTGACTTGTTCTTCAATTGTAGAACGAGTAGAATCCTTTACTCTACCGGTTTCTCTTAACTTCTGACACAATTGCCTAAATGCTTCAGGGCCCATACGTATAACATCTCAGTATTTTTCAGACTCCAGTAACTGTATCATTAATTGAGTACGCCTAAGTTCTCTTTTCAAGTTGGTGTCATTAAATTTTCTAGGCCTATATTGTGATAATAATTCCAAAAGATACAACTGATGCACTGTAACACATGAAAGAGATGTGACATAGATATTTTGTCTATTTCTTAACTCTTCCATGACATGAGTTAGTATTTGTATTGGTTCAGGATGATATAGGCCAGTAGAAGTGATTTGATTTACTTGAAATTCTGAATCGTGTATGAATTTTGTTCTATCTTCAAGATTCATATCTTCGATATTTTCGTTATCCATCTATGAAAATATAATGTTTAGAGTGTACATATCAATAAAGAAAGTAACTAGAAAGTTACATATGTTGTTACATTATAACAATTCATTTGTCAAAATATAAAAAAAATTGAAACTAAAATTTTATATAAAACTATGGTGCACCTTATAAACATATGAATAATATCGTGTTATGAGGCACTTATCTCGAACTCCTAAATGCCAAACTCGATTCCAAAGCTGACTGCCATAAATAATAAACATAAACTGTAAAAGACATGATATATTAATAAATGCATTAGTTTATCACCAAAATTTAATGGGCTTAGCTACTAAAAGCACTTTATAATTTAGACGGTCATAAAGTAATTTAATCAAAGCATTTAGTATAGTTTGCAAAATAAATGAGTTGAAGATGCATTAAACAAATGCTTTCTAAGTGCACCAATAAAACAAACACGATGTTTTGCTTAGCTATTTAAACATTAGTAACAACTAAACTATGAAAATTCAATAACAGATTTTAGCCAGAGACAAGTAAGATAAGCCATTTAATTCAGTGTTATAATGATTATGGTAGTTTTGAAGAACTTTTCTATAATTTTAATTTCATTATAAAAAGAGGGATCAACTAAAATTCAAATCATCGCATACATAAAAACATAGGTTGTGAGTAAAAATTGGAAGAGACCTCAAAAGGAAATTATTCTATAGTAATAACTGTAACACCCTAATATTCAAATCCTTATGCTCGAGTCATAAGTCGATGATATTACGGTGGTATGACTCTCAGGTGGATTTTTAATATATAAATATAGGTAATTTCGAAAGGAGTATTAATCGAGAAGCCTGAAAAGAGTAGAAATAAAATCGCGAAGACGTATCACTCACGTTTCGACAACGAAAAGTTAAACTGTGAAGTCGAAAGCAATATACGGACAAGGCATAAAGGAGATTAAGAGATAGATAACGGATAGATATATATATATATATATATATATATATATATATATATATATATATATATATATATATATATATATATATACATAAGTAATAGCCACTAGTCGCGACCCGCGAAGTTTAGGCCGGCTAGGGTACAGTATGAAAGTAGTTGACAACAGCATATCCTAATCTCTCACAAAGGAAACATAAAAGCCTCTATAGGCAGGTTCCAAAAGAGTTCAATACATAACATAATCTTTTCAAAACAAAGGTGGAGAGTTTCTAAGCAAAACACAAAGTAGAGTAAATAAATATCTTCGCCGTCTCTCAGACGAACCGCAGCTCACTTCTGAGCACCTGAACCTGTATCTGAAAAATAAGACATATATACGGAATGAGAACCCCGAGCCCATGGGTTCCCAGTACGGTAAAAGTGCCAAATAAATACAATGCGCTGCAATAAAAACTCTCTAAGCATCCTAAACTCCTTTTCACCAAGTATCCAGCCTAGATTCTCACTAATCCATGAATAGGCAACTGTCGTAAGGGGATACTAAATCTAGTTCATGCTACACATGTTTCCCAACTCGCTGATTCTTCCACGAATTAGACTCAGAATCATAAGCAAAACCATCGCCAGTTGTTCTGCCTCAGCAACTCTATATTAATACATCGTACCCTCGCCTGGAGCTAGTGAAATCACATCACTGCGTCTACCCAGGGGGCTCAAATTATCCCATTCAAAAATCATTATCATCATGCAATCGCATCATCAATTCATCTCATCAAGAACAGCCCTCAACATCCACGACGCCAACATAAGGGATCTCTCAGTGGTACAAACACAAACAATACAGACAAGTAATACACAATTAAGGTACAAGTAGAACAAGTAGCACATAATCAAGTAACAAAGCATATATAATGTAAAAATCCAAAACACATAGGCAGACCCAAACAATTCAAACATATGCAAATGATGAATGCCTGCCCTATGGCTGATGATATCATCTGTCGGTTATCAAGCCAACCCGACGTGTCCGGTAGCTAACCCGGGCACAGTCTCTCTGTTGCGTATTAATATCATTAGAGGGAATATGTGCCCTGTCACCATTAGAGGGTATCTGCGCCCTGTCGCCATTAGAGGGTATCGGTGCCCTGTCACCCTTACAACCAGAGAGAAAACACAAGCATGCTTACATTCAACATTTTTCATCATTATTCATTTATCATATATGCCTTTATACTCAGCCATAATCCATAATGGCTTTGCCGTAACTCGGTAATAACTCAGCCATTCGGCTCACAGTTCAATCCAGAACTAGCCAATTTATCAACATGGCTCCGCCGTATCCGGCAATAACTCAGCCATCCGGCTCGTGGTTCATTCAAGAACCAACCATTTATCAATAATTGTAGCCCTTCGGCTCATGGCATACGCGGTACTTCTACCGCCATCCTCCATATCTCATATAATCATCATTGATCATCATTGATCACAACTTTTCCCCTTGCTTCATTCGCAAGTTACCACATCCCCTAGCTCCTTTCTCATTGCTAGGCATATCATAATGATTTAATACATAAGGGGTGAGATCGGAGGCTTGGAAGTATGAGATTTGGCTTTTAAAACTCAAATATCAACTTTGGCATGAAAACAGGGCCACGCGCACGCGTACTTCACGCGCACGCGTGGATGGCCACAAAGCTCATCGACGCGTATGCGTCATTCACGTGGACGCGCGGATTGAAACACAGCCAGACGACGCGTACGCGTCAGCCACGCGTACGCGTGGGTTCATTTGCGCCCCAGGCACAAAACTGGCACAACTCTGGCACAACTCTCGGGAAAATGGCTGGGCATTGGGTGCAGCGCATCGACGCGCACGCGCACACCACGCGCACGCGTGGATGGTGCCTTTTTGAAGGGCGACGCGTACGCGCCAAGTGCGCCTACGCGTGGAGGGTCATTCTGCTAAAAATTTTCTAAGTTAAAAGTTGCAGAATTCACAAATTCAACCCCCAATCTTATGACGGACATAACTTTCTCATTTTAAATCGTTTTTCACCCGTTCTTCGAACGGCATGGACATCCCGGATCCAATTTCATTTCTAAACAGATTTGGCACAAAACAGAGATCCGTAGTCCAAGTTATGTCCCGTCAAAGTATGCCCAAAAACCATGCTCTTCATACAAAACCCCAAAGTGCCATTTTCAAAACAAGCCATTTTCAACTCTTTTCAAAATCAACCAAAACATGCCAATTTCAACCCTTTTTGAAACCAATCAAAATATATCAAAATTAACATCAAGCCTCCTCAACTCATACATTACACTTTACCACGATTCACAAAACCGCCATATAACCATCTTTACCCATTTCAAACAAATGGCTAAATTACAAACATATCAACATGTCATACATCCTTCCTCATCCCAAATTTCCAACAATACTATTTCCAATCAACCATCATTATACATAACCAATATCATACTCACTATCACGTGGTTTCACCCCCAAATCAACCTTAATCATTTCTCAAGCATATATCACAACATACATATCTCTCATGCATTATCATACCATCAACGCATCAATAATCATACTCACATATATGACCACATAATATATCTCAACCAAAATCAAACATACCTCATCTATACAATTTCACCCAAAATTACCAATTTCCACACTTCAACTCCTCAAACCTCATTATTCAATAACCAACCCAATCATTCATATATTCATTATATGAAATTCATCAAATTACTTGTGTCATCATACAATGCACACATCAACTTACCTCCCTTACCTCTTTCCGGCCTCCGGCCCAAAATTTACGGCCTCCGGCCCAATTTCACAATTTAAATGCATAAACCACAAATTAATACTCATTACCCAATACATCAAATTTTCAATACACCAAGCATACAAGGCCACATAATTCTCAACCCAATCATCAATTCACATTACATACCAACTATGCATATTAGCATCAACCATTTACACAATCCAAACTTAATCCTAGGGGCATCTAGCCTAGGAATTCTCATCACACCACACGGTACTTAAATGAAACTTAAACCGTACCTCTTGTAGCCAAATCAATTGAGCCTCTTCTTTGGAAGTCTCCACCAACCTTAGCCCTAAGCCTCACCAAAGCTCCTCAAGCAACACCAATCTCCCAATTGTGCACCAAGATCATCAAATACACTAACATAACTAATATCACATACATACATCAACCTAGGGCTCATAAAAATGACAAATCACAAGGGTTTGAGCACTTCTTACCTCAGCCCATATGAAGTAGGGATAGAACTCACTTAGAACCCATGTTGGAGTATCCCTAAACACCCAAAATCACAAGATTTCAACACTAACTTCCCAAAAACGTGTAACAGTGGGGAATTTCGAAAACTGGGCAGAGATGAATAGAATACTCACCACAAAACTTAGATAGAATTGTAGAGGATGAGAAGAGCGATGCGTGGCCGCAAACGGCTCGTCAATCGGAGCTCCGTAGCTCAAGTTATGGTGGTTTGAAGATCAAAGAGAGTTAGGTTTTCTCTCTTCTCTTCTCTCTTCCCAATTTCAGCGCCCAACACCTCTTCTTTAGGGCAAAATGAGCTGAAATGCTCATAACTAATGTTTATATATGTTGGGTCTTGGGCCCACTTAGGCCCGGTTCACTTATTTTTGTCCGTTGGCCCAATTTTGGACCAAAACCCTTAAGATTAGCGCTCTAAATCGCACTTCAAATATTTCTACCTCTCCTAATTATAATTCCTCATTTCTTAATCTTATTTACCCATAATCAATTTTCTCAGCTGTAGTACCAGACAAATCTCAGCCGGTACTTCCGGTCAAAATTCCACTGCGCGCTTTTACGCAGAAAACTATGTTTTCCGACTCGGAAAAATTCACTGAATCCAAATATCATATTTAAATCATCAAATTCCAATTGCAAAATCTTCCAACCATATTTGCTCCTACTTAACTTATTATTTAATCAATTTCGGTTAGACCGGGTATTACAATAACTGCATCTATGTCCCATGCTTTATGTCCATTCATTCACTTTCATACTAAAAATAAAAGATACAAGAAAAAAAGGAATAAGTTGTCCCATTGATGATTGTAACAATTAGGCACATGCATCACACATCACCTATAGATAAAATATAACCAGATAGAGCCATTTAGGAAGCGTTGGACTTATGAATAAACTATACCCATGATATTGATTCAGTTGACCACTACAGTTGGTTGCAATTGAAGCATATAATTAAAAAATCAAATCAATACAAAAGGGGAAAAAAATTAAAAAAGAAAATTAAGAAATCAAACATGTAAAAACATTGTGATAACTAATAAGCATATGTACATATTCTATGACATATATAACAGACAGACAAATTATAAAGAGTTAATTTTTATGATATCTCCAATTTAATATCTACTATCTAAAATAATTGTAATTGTCATCGTTTATCCACCACCAATCTTTGAAACTAATTTAATTCTGATTCATGTTAATTTTCTAAAATATGTGCAACGGGGGATTTATCCAATTTTTTTTAATTCTATGAAAAGAATCATCTATAGAGAAAGTACCTAGTAGACTAAGCAAATGATGCATGAATCAAAGGAGAGGTTGTGGAATCTCTCCTTTTATGAATGACATATTGGATAGCTATCGTTGATGCCATTCACATGAAAATAAGGTAAAAGGCGACAGAAAAAGTTGGCTTGTGTCTTCAAAAACTTGCTTCCTGCTAGCTTACAAAGAATTGTGTTTAAAATGCTCGTTCAAATTGGTTGAATGATTTGATCTACTCAAGACTCCAAGTTTAATTAGTAGATTGGTTTAGAATTGCATTATATACATTATGAGCTTAATCTTTTTTTATAATCTTAATTCTAATATGTTGCTTTCACAAATCACAATCTAT
Organism: Arachis stenosperma; assembly: GCF_014773155.1. NCBI lineage: Eukaryota > Viridiplantae > Streptophyta > Magnoliopsida > Fabales > Fabaceae > Arachis > Arachis stenosperma. The sequence goes on along the minus strand of NC_080377.1, from coordinate 71,897,509 downwards.
ATCTTCTTTCTTAATCATTGAGTAGACTTTCCTTAATACAAGTGCCTGATTTTCTAGTGGTTAGTTATACATAGGTCAAGACTTAAGAAGTAAAGCTTTTGGCGTTTTCTACTTGTTTCTCACACACACACTTTTCATAGTCTCATTAATCATAATGTACGTAGATTTCATGGTCACTTCTGAATTTTTTTCGTTCATATTTGGACCACCCCATGAAGAAAAAGGGGGCATAATGTCATATATATTTATTCAGTTTCGAAAAAAATCTTATAATTCTAAAAGAAGGGTAAATCATTTCAAGACCAAATGAGTTAAAAATTCCTCCTTTTTGGACCAAACATGATGAAATTGTTGGAGATAAGTGTGTATGTCCAACAAAATACTATCATGAATTATTATTATTATTATTCCTTTTTAAATAAACTTTTATAATTTATGATAGTGTCCTTAATTAAAAATTAGAAACAAATAATTACGATAGGGATCATAATAATGAGATATATGTTTTTTGAGTACTTTCAATTTAAATTGTTCTTAATCATAGAATCACTAAAAATGGGACATTAGTGATTCGGATATATATATATATATATATATATATATATATATATATATATATATATAATAGTCTTCATTAGATGAAGATTAATATATCTCATTTGTTAAATTATATATATAAATGGTATATATAGAGATATAACCTTGAACTGACTCACTCTATGAATTCCTAATGGTTATAGTTACCATATATTTGTCAATAGGATATTCTTATGATGAACATAATATTAGAATTTTTCTTTGACCTGCGACTATCATAGTAATTAACAATGTATTTGTTATACTTTGATTCCGGATACCTAACACCCTACGGTGTTAGTTGAATGGACATTGTGTATGATTTAGATACTTGTAGAATTAATGATTAGTCAAAATGGAATCCATCAACTATGGTAATGAGTTTGAGCTCTACGATTATAATGAATGAAATAAACAATGCCTTGGCCAAGGGGTTTGAATGAATTAAGAAATGAGTTTCTTAAGTCATTCATAATTCATTATAATAATGGTAACAAGTTAGAGTTTGACAATCAAACCGTACTCTAAAAGTTAGCCAAGAGCTGAAAAGATGGAAGGAGTTGTATTTTTGTTTATCTTGGGTTCTTAGTAAAAATATTACTACTTCATACTATCAGATCGTCAAGGAGTGTTGCTAGATGCCAACCTTGATTAGTAAATTTAGTATGACTAATTTACTACCCGCTTATTATTGAACCTATGGGGTCACATACTAACGAGTGTTCTAATCCTTGGTAAATAATTATTTAATTATTATTTTGATTAGATCAAATAAATAATTATATTAAATCAAATGGAATATTATTATATTCTTTGCTAGCACCATGAATATAATCATATGATAATTGAGAATATTAAATAATTAATTATTTATTCTATGATGAGTTTTAAATATGGATAAGATCCTAACTAATTTTGTTTCAAATTAAGTTGTAATTTGATTCACAAATCAGTCACCAATCTCATACTATATATGTGTATATGATAAAAGAAAGAAAACACAAGTTTTTTTCTTTTACCTCCACATACACAAATATTCCAAATTCTTAGTGAAGAATTGCTGGTGCAAGGAGTTGCAAAAAACTTCTCAATTAAATTCATTGGTCAAAGAGTTTACAACAAGGATCAGTCTTAGTGTGGATACACATAGTACCTTCATACTATCGAAGGAGAAAACTTTATTCACTAGGGTACTCAAGTATTGGCATCTAACCCATCTTATTTCAATAAAATTTTAAGCACAAAATAGATCAATAGGATTACTTTATTACTTTCGCTGCGTGTTATGAACACTTGTAATCCTACAGAAATGGCAATGAAATATAAAGTCGAATATGGTTTAATTATTGAATTAGGATGAAGGACCAGAGAAGGAAGAATGGGTTGTTTTTCCACTACAAAGATAAGCATCCTCTATGGAATGTAAAATCAAAGCAATATCTCACTTGAAAAACAAAAGACGCATACAAACTATGTGTTATAATGATTTTTCCATTTTGTTTTGGGAGAAACTATAAATACGATGGAAAAAGGACTCACTTTCTTCTTGAAGATGCACGGATAAAGATGTGATGGACCTGCCACGGTGATGACGAAGCTGCTGTAGCGATGTGGACGACGACGGAAAGCTACAATGGCACTGTTGAAGATGATCGCAAAACAGGAGAAGAGAAGATACTTGTTTTCTTTTTCCAGAGAGATTGAATTAGGAATTTTGATTTCTATAACTAAAAGGACAAATATGTACTTTTACTCATGGCTACACTTTAATCTCATTTTTCTTTGCAAGTTTGAAGAGAAAACTTTAGCATGGGCTTCACATATTTTTTATATTTTCTATTCAATTTCTTTGTTGATTCAAAAATAAAAAATTAATTTTTTCATCCATTTTTTTCTCTTCCATTCTCTTTCCTTCTAAATTCTTCTATACCAAACAATATGTTATAGAGCTTTAAGAATACATGCTGCATATGCATGTCACGTCAAAATTAATTATTATGACTTTCAAAGTATATTTTTTATTCATCAATCACCAATCAATAATTATTTAACTAGAGTAATAAATATAATTACTTTTTAGGTGAGTTTTAGATGTGTTAAAAAATTATTTAGTAAGCAATCTTATAATTTTAGATGTGTTCAAAATCATTTATGTTAAGAAAAATATAAGCACAATTTGAACGAATTTTGAATATGTACCAAAAATATTTTATATGTTATCTTATTTTTTTGAATGTTTTAAAAAATTATTTATGTTAAAAAAATATAAGCACGGATTTAAACAATTTTAAATGTGTTAAAAATTATTTATATTAAGAAAAATATAAGCACAAATTTAAATAAATTTTAAATGTATATCAAAAATATTTTTATCTTATTATTTTAAATGTATTATAAACATATGTAAAATAATTAAAAAATACTGACAAAATAACCACAAGAGAAAAAGAAAAAATAATATTCAAACATAATATAATTTTGGTTTAATTACTCTATCAGTCTTTATAGTAGTTTTATCGATTTTTTAATTAAGTTTCTATACTTTTTTTTCTTTTTTAATTGGGTTTTTATACCATATTAGACTTTGTAACTAAGTTTCTACCGTAATAAAAAAGTTAGAATTAACATAATATTTTGTTAAACTAGATAGAATATTTATTCAAGTGTTAGGCATATTCGTTTTTTTTAACAAAATATTCCATTAATTTCAACGTTTTTGTTATAACAGAAACTTAATTACAAATCTGATATGGTATAGGGACTCAATCAAAAAGAAAAAAAAGTATAAGAATCTAAATGAAAATTCAATAAAACTATAAGAACCGATCGAATAATTAAACCTATAACTTTTCATAACAAATAAATAATAAAATTATTAAAAGATACTCACCGAAATAATGCTTTGGACCCATTCTTTTGGAAACTAAGGGGAAAAATTGAAATAGCAGAAACTTGTCGAAGAGCTTCTTCTTGAGAGCGACAGTTATTCTTATCTCATCTGCTCTTCTATACAGACTTCCCTCACTGTTTCCCAACAATAATCTTAAATTCTTAATTCATCATATCCTTATATATAGTCAATTTCATGTTATGTAATAGGTATATCACAACGGATAGTATAACAATCGTAATTGTCAGTATATTTAATTTCATTGTTGTAAAATTAAGAAACAAAATTGAAGTTCGTTGTAAACTAAGAAACAAATAAAATTAAAGTTTGTTACGAAAATTACTGTATTTTTGTGAAAAAAATCAGTACATTGGAGGTGATTATCATTTTTGCAGTATCAAGTATAATAATTATAAAATTTAAATTAAATAAAAATGGTAGTAGTTTTTTAAAAAATAAAAAACATAATTAATTAAAAAATAAAATAATAAAATGTTAGATTTGAAGATCGAGTGAAAGATATTTATTTTGTTTTGTAACTTTGTCAAAGGATGCGTGATGAGCGGATAATTTGTACACTTTTTGGCATTGTTTTTAGTATGTTTTTAGTATCTTTTAGTTAGTTTTTAGTATATTTTTATTAGTTTTTAATTAAAATTCACTTTTCTGGACTTTACTATGAGTTTGTGTGTTTTTTTGTGATTTCAGGTATTTTCTGACTGAAATTGAAGGTTCTGAGCAAAAATCTGATCCAGAGACTGAAAAGGACTGCAGATGCTGTTGGATTCTGACCTCCCTGCACTCGAAGCGGATTTTCTGGAGCTACAGAAGCCCAATTGGCGCGCTCTCAACGGCGTTGGAAATTAGACATCCAGGGCTTTCCAGCAATATATAATAGTTCATACTTTGCCCAAGATTTGATGGCCCAAACCTGCGTAGCAAACCGGCCTCAGAAATTCCAGCGTTAAACGCCGGAACTGGCATAAAACTTGGAGTTAAACGCCCAAACTGGCATGAGAACTGGCGTTTAACTCCAGAAAACGTCTCTACACATAAAAGCTTCAATGCTCAGCCCAAGCACACACCAAGTGGGCCCGGAAGTGGATTTTTCTGTCATTTACTCATTTCTGTAAACCTTAGGATACTAGTTTACTACTTATAGGACCTTTTGACTTTGTAATCGGGACCTAATGCGACCTTATGACATTGTACACGTTTTCTTCCACAGCATGAGTCTCTAAACCCCATGGTTGGGGGTGAGGAGCTCTGCTGTGTCTTGATGGATTAATGCAATTACTGCTGTTTCTCATTCAATCATGCTTGCTTCTATTCTAAGATAATACTTGTTCTTAATCCGGATGAATGTGATGATCCGTGACAATCATCATCATTCTCAACTATGAACATGTGCCTGACAACCACCTCTGTTCTACCTTAGATTAAGTAGTTATCTCTTGGATTCTTTTATCGGAATCTTCGTGGTATAAGCTAGACTGATGGCGGCATTCAAGAGAATCCGGAAGGTCTAAACCTTGTCTGTGGTATTCTGAGTAGGATTCAATGACTGAATGACTGTGACGTGCTTCAATCTCCTGAAGGCGGGGCGTTAGTGACAGATGCCAAAAGAATCACTGGATTCTACTCCGGTCTGATTGAGAACCGACAGATGGAATGCCGTGCCGTGACAGGGCATTAGGAATCGTTCCAATGAGAGGATGGGAGGTAGCCACTGACAACGGTGAAACCCTACACACAGCTTGCCATGGAAGGAGACTTGCGTGACTGAAGAAGGAGACAGCAGGAAAGCAGAGATTCAGAAGATGGAGCATCTCCAAACCTCAACCTATTCTCCATTACTGCAAAACAAGTAACTATTTCATGTTCTTTCGCTTTTCACAAACAATCCTGATAATTTCTGATATCCTGACTAAGATTTACAAGATAACCATAGCTTGCTTCAAGCCGACAATCTCCGTGGGATCGACCCTTGCTCACGCAAGGTATTACTTGGACGACCCAGTGCACTTGCTGGTTAGTTGTGCGGGATTGCAAAAGTGTTATTGCAATTTCGTGCACCAAGTTTTTGGCGCCGTTGCCGGGGATTGTTCGAGTTTGGACAACTGACGGCTTGTCTTGTTGCTTAGATTAGGACTGTTTTATTTTTGTTGGTTTAGAGTCTTTTAGTTGAGTCTAGTTTCATATTTTAAGTTTGGTGTCATTTGCATGCTTTTGTTTTTCTTTTTGATTTTCGATTTTTGCATGTTCTTAGTCCCTTTTTGATTCATAAAAGTTCTAAGTTTGGTGTCCTCTTTGTGTTTTTCCTTTAAAATTTTCGAAAAAATTAGTGTTTGATTTTCTAAAATTTTAAGTTTGGTGTCTTTTTGTGTTTTTCTCTTTCCTCTTTTTAAGAATCAAATCTTTTTCATAAAAAAAACTTTTCAATCATATCTTCTTAATTGCTGTTTTCAAAATCTTTTTAATTAACTAATTGATTCAGTTCTCAATTTGCTTTGATCTTATTTTCTTTCTAATTTTCGAAATCTTATTTTATTTTCCTTTTGATTTTCGAATTTTTATTTTAAATTTCCTTTTTGTTTTTATTTTTATTTTTCGGTTATTTCAAAAAAAAAACAAACAAACAAACAAACAAAATTTATCTCTTTGCAATTATTATCATTTCCCTTTTGTCTATTATGGACTTAAGTGGAATTAACCAGTCCAGAAGGACTCTGGGGTCTTATGCTAACCCCATTACAGCTGCATATGGGAGTAGCATCTGTATACCTCCCATCAAAGCAAGCAGCTTTGAGCTAAATCCTCAACTCATTATCATAGTGCAGCAAAATTGCCAGTATTCCGGTCTTCCACAGGAAGAACCTACTGAGTTTCTGGCACAGTTCTTACAAATTGCTGACACAGTACATGATAAAGAGGTAGATCAGGATGTCTACAGACTATTACTGTTTCCATTTGCTGTAAAAGATCAAGCTAAAAGGTGGTTAAATAACCAACCTACAGCAAGCATAAAGACATGGAAACAGTTATCAGACAAATTCCTGAATCATTTTTACCCTCCAAAAAGGATGACACAGCTAAGGCTGGACATCCAAGGCTTTAAACAAGAGGATAATGAATCCCTTTATGATGCCTGGGAGAGGTATAGAGGTATGCTCAGAAAATGCCCCTCTGAAATGTTTTCAGAGTGGGTACAGTTAGACATCTTCTACTATGGGCTTACAGAAAAGGCTCAGATGTCTTTAGACCACTCAACTGGTGGATCTATACACATGAGAAAGACAATTGAAGAAGCTCAAGAGCTTATAGACATTGTTGCTAGAAACCAATACTTATATTCTAGCAAGGAATTCGTTCCACGAGAAGAGGTCATGGCAGTAGTCAATGATCCTGATCCTCAAGAACAAATGAATGAGCTTAATCAACAATTGCTCCTGATGACAGAACAGTTAGCAGAATTTAAAGAAATGCTCCATGATACTAAGGTTGCTAACAAGAGCATAGAACTGCAGTTGAATCAAGCAAAACAGCAAATATCTAAACAAATAACAGAAGAATGTCAAGCAGTTCAACTGAGGAGTGGGAAAACACTGAATGCCACTGCTCAAAAGAGCAAGAAGTCAATTAAGGAACAGTTGACAGAGGATGACCAAGCCACTGTTCAAAATCCCTCTGAGGACAGTAAGAGCCTAGAGAGGAATATTATTGGCGTTCAAATGCCAGAAAGGGAAGGAAAGTTGGCGTTAAACGCCCATTCCTTGCCCAATACTGGCGTTCAAACGCCAGAACAGGGAGGAAAGCTGGCGTTAAACGCCCATTCCCTGCCCAGTTCTGGCGTTCAAACGCCAGAAAAGGGGGAGAAGTTGGCGTTTAACGCCCAAACTTCATCCACTCCTGGCGTTCAAATGCCCAAGGAGAATCAGGCACCTGAGAGTTCTGATGATTGTCCCCCTAACAAGGCCTCTTCAACCATTTCTGTAAGGAATAAACCTGCAGCATCTAAGGTTGAAGAATATCAAGCCAAGATGCCTTATCCTCAGAAACTCCGCAAAGCGGAACAGGATAAGCAATTTGCCCGCTTTGCAGACTATCTAAGGACTCTTGAAATAAAGATTCCGTTTGCAGAGGCACTTGAGCAAATACCCTCTTATGCTAAGTTCATGAAAGAGATCTTAAGCCATAAGAAGAATTGGAGAGAAACTGAAAAAGTGTTTCTCACTGAAGAATGCAGTGCAGTCATTTTGAAAAGCTTACCAGAAAAGCTTCAAGATCCTGGAAGCTTTATGATACCCTGCACATTAGAAGGCGCCTGCACCAAGATAGCCCTATGTGATCTTGGAGCAAGCATCAATCTAATACCTGCATCCACTATCAGAAAGCTTGGGTTGACTGGAGAAGTCAAACCAACCAGGATATGCCTCCAACTTGCTGATGGTTCCATTAAACACCCATCAGGCATAATAGAGGACATGATTGTCAAGGTTGGGCCATTTGCCTTTCCAACTGACTTTGTGGTGCTGGAAATGGAGGAGCACAAAAGTGCAACTCTCATTCTAGGAAGACCTTTCCTAGCAACTGGACGAACTCTCATTGATGTACATAAAGGGGAAGTAACCCTGAGAGTCAATGAGGATGAGTTCAAGTTGAATGCTGTGAAAGCTATGCAGCATCCAGACACACCAGAAGACTGCATGGACGTTGACATTATTGATTCTCTGGTAGAAGAGATCAATATGGCTGAAAGCCTAGAATCAGAGCTTGAGGACATCTTCAAAGATGCTCAACCTGATCAAGAAGAACTAGAGGAAGTAAAGGAATTTCGAAAATTCCTCAGGAGGAGGATAAACCTCCCAAGCCTGAACTCAAACCATTACCATCATCCTTGAAATATGCATTTCTGGGAGAGGGTGACACTTTTCCAGTGATTATAAGCTCTGCTTTAAATTCACAGGAAGAGGAAGCACTGATTCAAGTGCTAAGGACACACAAGACAGCTCTTGGGTGGTCCATAAGTGATCTTAAGGGCATTAGCCCAGCTAGATGCATGCACAAGATCCTGTTGGAGGATAATGCCAAACCAGTGGTTCAACCACAGAGGAGGCTAAATCCAGCCATGAAGGAGGTGGTGCAGAAAGAGGTCACTAAATTACTAGAGGCTGGGATCATTTATCCTATTTCTGATAGCCCCTGGGTGAGCCCTGTCCAAGTTGTTCCCAAAAAGGGAGCATGACAGTGGTTCATAATGAAAAAATGAACTGGTTCCCACAAGGACAGTCACAGGGTGGCGCATGTGTATTGACTACAGAAGGCTCAATACAGCCACCAGAAAGGATCATTTTCCTTTACCATTCATAGACCAAATGCTAGAAAGACTAGCTGGCCATGATTATTACTGCTTTTTGGATGGCTATTCAGGCTACAACCAAATTGCAGTAGACCCTCAGGACCAAGAGAAAACAGCATTCACCTGCCCTTCAGGCGTGTTTGCCTATAGGAGAATGCCTTTTGGTCTGTGCAATGCACCTGCAACCTTTCAGAGGTGCATGCTCTCTATCTTTTCAGATATGGTAGAGAAATTTCTGGAAGTCTTCATGGATGACTTTTCAGTATATGGAGACTCATTCAGCTCCTGTCTTAACCACCTATCACTTGTCCTGAAAAGATGCCAAGAGACTAACCTGGTTTTAAACTGGGAGAATGTCACTTTATGGTGACTGAAGGAATTGTCCTTGGGCACAAAATTTCAAGCAGGGGAATAGAGGTGGATAAGGCAAAGGTAGAGGTAATTGAAAAATTACCACCACCTGCCAATGTTAAGGCAATCAGAAGCTTTCTGGGACATGCAGGATTTTACAGAAGGTTTATCAAGGATTTTTCGAAAATTGCCAAACCTCTGAGTAATCTGCTAGCTGCTGACACTCCATTTATCTTTGATAATGAGTGTCTGCAGGCATTTGAGACCCTGAAAGCTAAGCTGGTCACAGCACCAGTTATCTCTGCACCAGATTGGGCATTACCATTTGAATTAATGTGTGATGCCAGTGATCATGCCATTGGTGCAGTGTTGGGACAGAGGCATAATAAACTTCTGCATGTCATTTATTACGCCAGCCGTGTTCTAAATGATGCACAGAAGAATTACACAACCACAGAAAAAGAATTACTTGCAGTGGTTTATGCCATTGACAAGTTTAGATCCTACCTAGTAGGATCCAAAGTGATTGTGTACACTGACCATGCTGCTCTTAAATACTTACTCACAAAGCAGGATTCAAAACCCAGGCTTATAAGATGGGTGTTGCTTCTGCAAGAGTTTGATATAGAAATAAGAGACAGAAAAGGGACAGAGAATCAGGTAGCTGATCATCTGTCCAGAATAGAGCCAGTAGTTGGGGCGTCCCTCCCTTCTACTGAGATTTCTGAGACTTTCCCAGATGAGCAATTATTTGCCATTCAGGAAGCTCCATGGTTTGCAGACATTGCAAACTATAAAGCTGTGAGGTTCATACCCAAAGAGTACAGTTACATGCAGAAAAAGAAATTAATTTCAGATGCCAAGTACTACCTTTGGGATGAACCATATCTCTTTAAGAGATGTGCTGACGGAGTGATCCGCAGGTGTGTACCCAGAGAAGCACAGAGGATCCTATGGCACTGCCATGGATCACAGTATGGAGGACATTTTGGAAGTGAGCGAACAGCCACTAAAGTCCTCCAATGTGGCTTCTACTGGCCTACTCTCTATAAAGATTCCCGAGAGTTTGTGCGTAACTGTGACAGTTGCCAAAGAGCTGGTAACCTGCCTCATGGATATGCCATGCCTCAACAAGGGATATTAGAGATAGAGCTGTTTGATGTATGGGGAATTGACTTCATGGGGCCATTCCCACCATCATACTCAAACACTTACATTCTGGTGGCAGTGGACTATGTATCTAAGTGGGTAGAAGCAATTGCTACACCCACTAATGATACTAAGACTGTACTGAAATTCCTCCAGAAGAACATTTTCAGCAGATTTGGCGTTCCCAGAGTGCTAATCAGTGATGGGGGCACTCATTTCTGCAATAAACAACTATACTCTGCTGTGGTCAGATATGGAATTAGCCACAAAGTGGCAACTCCGTATCATCCACAGACAAATGGGCAAGCAGAGGTCTCTAACAGAGAACTAAAAAGAATCCTAGAACGGACTGTAATGGCCCGAAGAAAGGATTGGGCAAAGAGCTTGGATGATGCTCTGTGGGCATACAGAACAGCATTCAAGACTCCTATAGGCACCTCTCCATACCAATTGGTATGGGAAGGCCTGCCATTTGCCTGTGGAACTGGAACATAAAGCCTATTGGGCAACCAGATTCCTAAACATGGATGCACAGTTAGCTGGTGAAAAAAGACTGCTACAGCTGAATGAGCTAGAGGAGTTCAGACTCAATGCCTTTGAAAATGCAAAAATTTATAAGGAAAAGGCAAAGAAATGGCATGACAGGAAATTGTCAACCAGAGTCTTTGAGCCAGGACAAAAAGTTCTGCTCTTCAACTCTAGGCTCAAACTGTTTCCAGGAAAACTCAAATCCCGTTGGGGGGGTCCATATGTGATTACAGGAGTGTCACCATATGGATATGTTGAGCTTCAGGATATTGATTCTGATAAGAAGTTCATTGTTAATGGACAGAGAATCAAACATTATCTTGAAGGAAACTTTGAGCAGGAGTGCTCAAAACTGAGACTAGAGTGATTCTCAGTGAAAGTCCAGCTAAAGACAGTAAAGAAGCGCTTACTGGGAGGCAACCCAGTCATTAGTAGGTTGTTTGAATTGTTCTTACAGAGGCAAATATCAAAAATGAAGGAATTCACAGAGTTACAGAAGGATTCAGCTCAAAAAGCAGAGAAAATGAGCTTACTGGCGAAAAAACGCCAGTAAGGTGCATTTTGGGCGTTAAACGCCAGAATGGGTGCCATTCTGGGCGTTTAACGCCAGGAATGGTACCATTTTGGGCGTTAAACGCCAGAATGGGTACCATTCTGGGCGTTTAACGCCAGGTGTGCAGCATCACTGGGCGTTCAGAAAACGCCCAGTGAGGAAGGTTTTCTGGCGTTTAACGCCAGCCAGGGTACCTGGCTGGGCGTTAAACGCCCAAAAAGGGTGCCAAGTGGGCGTTAAACGCCAGAATGGGTGCCATTCTGGGCGTTTAACGCCAGAAAGGTGGGGGACCACATTTTGTTTTTAACTCAATTTTTTCAATCTTTCCTTTTTTTAACCTTAATCTTCTACATAAATGCACTTCAACCTTTCATCATTCACTTTCAAATCTTCACAAATCAAAACCATTCTTCAAATCTATTTCAAATAATCTCAATCTTCTTCAAAAACTCACCCTTTTCTCAAATTTTTTCAAAATCTTTTCAAATTTCCTTTCAAATCTCTCTTTTGTTTTCGAAATTCTCCCCCCCACTCTATAAATGAACGTTCCTCACCCCTCCTTCCTCACACCATTCGAATTTCCTCTCTCTCTCTCTCTCTTCTCTTCTTTCTTTTCTTTTGCTTGAGGACAAGCAAAACCTCTAAGTTTGGTGTGCTTTCCGTGATCACTAAGCTAAGATCTATCAAGATCATGGCTCCCAAGGGAAAACAAACCAACTCAAGAGGAAAGAAAGAGACTAATCCAAAGAATCTTTGGAATGAAGAGAAGTTCTTAACCAAAGAACATGAAGACCATTATCACAAAATAATGGGTCTGAGGTCAGTGATCCCGGAAGTTAAATTTGATCTGAAAGAAGATGAATATCCGGAGATCCAAGAGCAAATTCGAAACAGAGGTTGGGAAGTTCTGACCAATCCTGAGACAAAGGTTGGAAGGAACATGGTTCAGGAATTCTACTCAAATCTGTGGCTAACAGATAAGCAAAGAATGACTGGAACCGCTTACCATACCCACAGAACCATGGTCAGAGGGAAAGTTATATACTTTCATCTGGACAAAATAAGAGAAATCTTCAAGTTGCCTCAACTGCAAGATGATCCTGATTCCTTTAATAGGAGGATGGTGAGGGTAGATAAGGGGTTGGATCAAGTTCTAGAGGACATATGCCTCCCTGGAACTAAGTGGATAACCAATTCAAAGGGTGTCCCAAACCAACTCAAGAGGGGAGACCTCAAGCCAATTGCAAGAGGTTGGCAAGACTTTATTGGGCGTTCCATATTGCCCACTAGCAACCGTTCTGAGGTCACCATCAAGAGAGCAGTGATGATTCATTGCATTATGCTTGGAAAAGAAGTGGAGGTGCATCATGTGATTGCTTGTGAGATCTACACCATTGCAAATAAGAATTCCACTGAGGCCAAACTGGCTTACCCAAGCTTGATTTCCTTGCTCTGTAAAGAGGCTGGGGTGAAGATGGGAGTAGATGAGTTCATACCCATTGAACACCCAATCACCAAGAAGTCAATGGAAGGACAAGTGCAAGACAACTCCATCAAGAGGAGGGCGCAGGAATTCCTCCCTGAATTCCCAAGAATTGACTACTGGTCCAGCCTAGAAGCATCTATTAACAAGCTGCAAGAGACTATGGAGCAACTGAAGGAAGAACAGCAGAATCAGAACTGCATGCTCTGCAAATTGCTGAAGGAACAAGAGAAGCAGGGGCGTGAACTCCAAGAGTTGAAGCGCCAAAAGCTCTCCTCTCAAGCTGAGGGAGCATCCACTTCTCAAAATCAAGGTTGTTGAGTCCTAACTCTGTGAAAACCTCTATCATTAGGAGCATCTGTTTTTCGTTTTTTTTATTTTCCTTTATTTTGTTTTTATTCTTCGTTTTTCTAGTCTCATTCTATATCTATTTTTGAGTCTTGTTTTTAATTCATAATTAATAAAATTAAAGTTATGCCTTAAAGTTATGAATGTCCTATGAATCCATCACCTCTCTTAAAAGAAAAATGCTCTAATCACAAAAGAACAAGAAGTACAGAGTTTCAAAATTTATCTCTGAAACTAGTTGAATTAGTTTGATGTGGTGACAATACTTTTTGTTTTCTGAATGAATGCTTGAATAGTGCATATGTCTCTTGAATTTGTTGTTTTTAAGAATGTTAAATTTGTTGGCTCTTGAAAGAATGAGGAGAAAGAGAACTGTTATTGAGGATCTGAAAAATCATCAAATTGATTCTTGAAGCAAGAAAAAGCAGTGAATACAAAAAAAAAATTTCAAAAAAAAAAGAAAAGAAAAAGAAAATAAATAGAGTGTGATCCAAGGCAACAAGAGTGTGCTTAAGAACCCTGGACACCTCTAATTGGGGACTTTAGCAAAGCTGAGTCACAATCTGAAAAGGTTCACCCAATTAGGTGTCTGTGGCATGTGTGTATCCGGTGGTAATACTGGAAGACAGAGTGCTTTGGGCCACAGCCAAGACTCATATATTAGCTATGTTCAAGAATCATTATACTTAACTAGGAGAATTAATAACATTATCTGAGTTCTGAGTTCTCATAGATGCCAATCATTCTGAACTTCAAAGGATAGAGTGAGATGCCAAAACTGTTCGGAGGCAAAAAGCTACTAGTCCCGCTCATCTAATTGGAACTATGTTTCTTTGATATTTTGGAATCTATAGTATATTCTCTTTTTTTTATCCTATTTTGATTTTCAGTTGCTTGGGGACAAGCAACAATTTAAGTTTGGTGTTGTGATGAGCGGATAATTTGTACACTTTTTGGCATTGTTTTTAGTATGTTTTTAGTATCTTTTAGTTAGTTTTTAGTATATTTTTATTAGTTTTTAATTAAAATTCACTTTTCTGGACTTTACTATGAGTTTGTGTGTTTTTCTGTGATTTCAGGTATTTTCTGACTAAAATTGAAGGTTCTGAGCAAAAATCTGATCCAGAGACTGAAAAGGACTGCAGATGCTGTTGGATTCTGACCTCCCTGCACTCGAAGCAAATTTTCTGGAGCTACATAAGCCCAATTGGCGCGCTCTCAACGGCGTTGGAAAGTAGACATCCAGGGCTTTCCAGCAATATATAATAGTCCATACTTTGCCCAAGATTTGATGGCCCAAACCTGCGTAGCAAACCGGCCTCAGAAATTCCAGCGTTAAACGCCGGAACTGGCATAAAACTTGGAGTTAAACGCCCAAACTGGCATGAGAACTGGCGTTTAACTCCAGAAAACGTCTCTACACATAAAAGCTTTAATGCTCAGCCCAAGCACACACCAAGTGGGCCCGGAAGTGGATTTTTCTGTCATTTACTCATTTCTGTAAACCTTAGGATACTAGTTTACTACTTATAGGACCTTTTGACTTTGTAATCGGGACCTAATGCGACCTTATGACATTGTACACGTTTTCTTCCATAGCATGAGTCTCTAAACCCCATGGTTGGGGGTGAGGAGCTCTGCTGTGTCTTGATGGATTAATGCAATTACTGCTGTTTCTCATTCAATCATGCTTGCTTCTATTCTAAGATAATACTTGTTCTTAATCCGGATGAATGTGATGATCCGTGACAATCATCATCATTCTCAACTATGAACATGTGCCTGACAACCACCTCTGTTCTACCTTAGATTAAGTAGTTATCTCTTGGATTCTTTTATCGGAATCTTCGTGGTATAAGATAGACTGATGGCGGCATTCAAGAGAATCCGGAAGGTCTAAACCTTGTCCGTGGTATTCTGAGTAGGATTCAATGACTGAATGACTGTGACGTGCTTCAATCTCCTGAAGGCGGGGCGTTAGTGACAGACGCCAAAAGAATCACTGGATTCTACTCCGGTCTGATTGAGAACCGACAGATGGAATGCCGTGCCGTGACAGGGCATTAGGAATCGTTCCAATGAGAGGATGGGAGGTAGCCACTGACAACGGTGAAACCCTACACACAGCTTGCCATGGAAGGAGACTTGCGTGACTGAAGAAGGAGACAGCAGGAAAGCAGAGATTCAGAAGATGGAGCATCTCCAAACCTCAACCTATTCTCCATTACTGCAAAACAAGTAACTATTTCATGTTCTTTCGCTTTTCACAAACAATCCTGATAATTTCTGATATCCTGACTAAGATTTACAAGATAACCATAGCTTGCTTCAAGCCGACAATCTCCGTGGGATCGACCCTTGCTCACGCAAGGTATTACTTGGACGACCCAGTGCACTTGCTGGTTAGTTGTGCGGGATTGCAAAAGTGTTATTGCAATTTCGTGCACCAATGCGGCATCAAACCCATTTCCAATAAGTTTTTTTTTTAAATAATTATGGGTTAGGTACTAGAGACCTAGTCCATTTTTTGGGCCAATTAGCTTTGCCTTTTATTTTTATTTGTTTTGATAAAGATATAAGTGACTCATCACCTAGATAGGTGGACTATACAAATCCATTAATAATAATATAACATTGCATTTGCATTATTTCCTCCTATGTAGGGAGAGGATTGGTATTCTCTTTTTGCTTTTATTAAACCTACTGAGCCTGAGTTAGGAGTCGATAGCTTGGCTTCGCTTCCGATATTGAATAGTGTCTTCTCAATAACGTCGGCTTGTGTAATCTTTTTGGGACACGTGAATGACTCAAATGCTTTCTTATTCTCGAAAATATGGAAGCCGGAAACTCCGCAACAACTATGATCTTTTTGCTGACGCGTAGCACACCAGACCCTTTTGACCAATGCAGAATGCGCCAGAAGACATGGCGGAAGAAGACAATTATGCCACTTGTAGTGTATTCCCTGAATTTTTGCTCTATATGCTCTGTGATTGCAGGTTGGCGAGAGGCACGTGGATGAGCATTGATAATAGTTTGGTTTCGGGTAACTTCTTTAACTTTCCTCTCTTGACTTGGTTGTTAGAAAATTTATCTACCAAATCTCCCTACCAAAGGCAATCTTGGTTCCTTCTTTTTGTTACTACGATGAATTCCTTATGGTATCAACAGAATAAATTTGTTTTTGATGTTGATGATATCATTGAGGAGGAGAAGGTTGCTTCCCTTGCTGTCTATCCAGTAAAGGATTTTCTGCATGCTAAGGTTGAAGTGAGCCGAGTTAAGAAAATAGTTGGCAATTATGTTAAGAGGCAGATTAAATGGCACCCCCAAAACCTCTTTTTGTTAAACTAAATACAGACGGTTCAGTTCTACATAACGAAAAATTAGGTTGCGAAAGAATTATTAGAGGCATAAATGGAAAGTTTCCAGCTGGGTATGAACTTTAATGTAAACCTAGGGTATAATTATGTGGTAGTAGAGGTGGACTCAGTTGCTGCAGTGAGGCTTGTTCTTCAATATGATATAGATTTGCATTCTTTTCGAGCTCTTATTTTAATAATTAGGGAAATGTGCAGCAGACTAATCAACGAGAGAATATAACATCAGTTCTGAGAAGCAAATTTTTGTGCAGATAAAATGGTTAATTATGGTCATAGTGTTCTTTAATTTACCTTTTTGTATCTCTCTTTATCTTCATGCGGATTCTATCAACATTTTATTTTCAAGAACTGTGATGAGCGGATAATTTATACGCTTTTTGGCATTGTTTTTAGGTAGTTTTTAGTAAGTTTAAGCTACTTTTAGGGATGTTTTCATTAGTTTTTATGTTAAATTCACATTTCTGGACTTTACTATGAGTTTGTGTGTTTTTCTGTGATTTCAGGTAAATTCTGACTGAAATTGAGGGACTTGAGCAAAACTCTGAAAAAGGCTAACAAAAGGACTGCTGATGCTGTTGGAATCTGACCTCCCTGCACTCGAAATGGATTTTCCGGAGCTACAGAACTCCAATTGGTGCGCTCTCAACGGCGTTGGAAAGTAGACATCCAGGGCTTTCCAGCAATATATAATAGTCCATACTTTATTCGGGGATATTCACGACGTAACTTGGCGTTGAACGCCAAGTACATGCTGCTGTCTGGAGTTAAACGCCAGAAAAACGTCATGATCCGGAGTTGAACGCCCAAAACACGTCATAACTTGGAGTTCAACTCCAAGAGAAGCCTCAGCTCATGGATTGATCAAGCTCAGCCCAAACATACACCAAGTGGGCCCCGAAAGTGGATTTATGCATCAATTACTTACTCATGTAAACCCTAGGAGCTAGTTTATTATAAATAGAACATTTAACTATTGTATTAAGAGTCTTGGATCATTCGGTCTTGTGACCACATGGGGGCTGGCCATTCGGCCATGCCTGAACCTTTCACTTATGTATTTTCAACGGTGGAGTTTCTGCACACCATAGATTAAGGATGTGGAGCTCTGCTGTACCTCAAGTATTAATGCAATTCTATTTTCTTTTATTCAATTCTATCTTATTCTTATTCCAAGATATTCATTCGCACCCAAGAACATGATGAATGTGATGATTATGTGACGCTGATGAGCGGATATTTTATACGCTTTTTGGGAGTAATTTCATGTAGATTTTAGCATGTTTCAGTTAGTTTTTAGTAGAATAATATTAGTTTTTAGGCAAAAATCATATTTCTGGACTTTACTATGAGTGTGTGTATTTTTTCTGTGATTTCAGGTATTTTCTGGCTGAAATTGAGGGAGTTGAGCAAAAATCTGACTTAGGCTGAAAAAGGACTGCTGATGCTATTGGATCCTGACCTCCCTGCACTCGGAATGGATTTTCTGGAGCTACAGGAGTCCAATTGGCGCGCTCTCAACGGCGTTGGAAAGTAGACATCCAGGGCTTTCCAGCAATATATAATAGTTCATACTTTGCGCGAAGATAGACGACGTAACTTGGCGTTGAACGCCAAGTTCATGCTGCTGTCTGGAGTTAAACGCCAGAAACACGTCATGATCCGGAGTTGAACGCCCAAAACACGTCATAACTTGGAGTTTAACTCCAAGAAAAGCCTCTACTCGTAGATAGCTTTAGTCTCAGCCCCAGCACACACCAAGTGGGCCCCAGAAGTGGATTTCTACACCAATTATCTTAGTTTACTCATATTCTGTAAACCTAGGTTATTAGTTTGCTATTTAAACAACTTTTAGAGAATCATTTTGTACCTCATGACATTTTCAAATCTGAATTACATACTTTTTGACGGCATGAGTCTCTAAACTCCATTGTTGGGGGTGAGGAGCTCTGCAGCGTCTCGATGATTTAATACAATTCCTTTGTTTTCCATTCAAACACGCTTGTTCTTATCTAAGATGTTCATTCGCGCTTAATTATGGAGAAGGTGATGATCCGTGACACTCATCACCTTTCTCAATCCATGAACGTGTGCCTGACAACCACCTCCGTTCTACATCAGATTGAATGAGTATCTCTTAGATTCCTTAATCAGAATCTTCGTGGTATAAGCCGAATTGATGGCGGCGTTCATGAGAATCCGGAAAGTCTAAACCTTGTCTGTGGTATTCCGAGTAGGATTCTGGGATTGAATGACTGTGACGAGCTTCAAACTCCTGAAGGCTGGGCGTTAGTGACAGACGCAAAAGAATCAATGGATTCTATTCCAACCTGATTGAGAACCGACAGATGATTAGCCGTGCTGTGACAGAGCATAGGAACGTTTTCACTGAGAGGATGGGAGGTAGCCATTGACAACGGTGACACCCTACATAGAGCTTGCCATGGAAGGAACCTTGCGTGTGGGAAGAGGATTTCAAGGAAAAGTAGAAATTCAAAGGACAAAGCATCTCCAAAACTCCAACATATTTCTCATTACTGCCCAACAAGTAACGCTGCTATTCTCTTTTATTTTTATAATCAAATCTAGTAATTTCACTTTTAATCCTATTGGCCTCCTGACTAAGATTAATAAAATAAACATTGATTGCTTCAAACCAATAATCTCCGTGGGATCGACCCTTACTCACGTAAGGTATTACTTGGACGACCCAGTGCACTTGCTGGTTAGTTGTGCGAATCACAAATTCGTGCACCAAGTTTTTGGCGCCGTTGCCGGGGATTATTCGAGTTTGAACAACTAAAGGTTTATTTTATTTCTTAGATTAGGAATAATTTATTTTTATTTTTATTGTTATAGAGTCATTAATTCTTGATAGGATAGTTTCTTTTCAAAAAATTTCTTTTCAAAATTTATTGTTTTTCTTAATTAATTGCTAATTTTCGTGAGTTTGGTGTCTTGTACTAAGTTTGGTGTCAATTGCATATTTTATATTTTTCTTTAAAATTTTCGACTTGTGTTCTTTGTTCTTCATTGATCTTCAAGTTGTTCTTGTTTATTTTTCTTGCTTGATCTCAAGTTTTTCTTGCTTTGTGTCTTTTCTTGTATCACTTGTGTTCTTTTTAAAGCATTAATTGGAATACTCAGAACAAGTGTTATATTTACTCCCAATTGGCTAGAGTATTGGGTTATATTCTTGATAATTGGGTTTACGCTTTGGAACCTTTTTCAAAAATAAATTTTCTTTGGTTGAATCTTGTGCCAAACTCTAAGTTTGGTGTTTTCTTGCTAATCTTTTTATAATTTTTCGAAAATTTTATTAAAGTTTTCTAAAAATCTTAAGTTTGGTGTTCTTCCTTTTTGTTCTTGGTGTTCTTGTGAATCTTCAAGGTGTTCTTGAGTTTTTCTTGTGTCTTGATCTTAAAATTTTTAAGTTTGGTGTTCCTTGGTGTTTTCCCTCCAAAAATTTTCGAAAATAAGGAACATTAGATCTAAAAATTTTAAGTCTTGTGTCTTTTGTGTGTTTTTCTCTTTCATCACAAAATTCAAAATTCAAAAAAAAAATTTTATTTTCTAACTAATTTTGAACTACATTTTTCGAAAATTTTATATAAAAATTCAATTTTCAATTTCAAAATATTCCCACTTTCTTTTATTTATTTCGATTTTATTTTATTTTATAAAAAATTAATTTTTATAAAATAAATAATATCAACCTATATACCATCTCTTTTATTCCAACATGGAAGTAAGTATGAATGGACAAGCCAAGAGAACTCTGGGGTCATATGCTAACCCCACTACTGCTTCATATGGGAGTAGTATCTGTATACCCTCCATTGGAGTTAGTAGCTTTGAGTTGAATCCTCAGCTCATTATCATGGTGCAGCAAAACTGTCAGTATTCTGGTCTTCCACATGAAGAACCTACAGAGTTTCTAGCACAATTTTTGCAAATTGCTGACACAGTACATGATAAAGAAGTGGATCAGGATGTCTACAGATTATTACTGTTTCCATTTGCTGTAAAAGATCAAGCTAAGAGGTGGTTAAATAACCAGCCTAAGAACAGCATAAAAACATGGAAGCAGCTGTCAAAAAAATTCCTGAATCACTATTTCCCTCCAAAACGGATGACACAGCTAAGGCTAAGCATCCAAGGCTTCAAGCAAGGAGATAATGAATCTCTTTATGATGCATGGGAAAGATACAGAGAGATGCTAAGGAAATGCCCCTCTGAAATGTTTTCAGAATGGGTGCAATTAGACATCTTCTACTATGGGCTTACAGAAAAAGCTCAGATTTCTCTAGACCACTCAGCTGGTGGATCTATACATATGCGAAAAACAATTGAAGAGGCTCAAGAGCTTATTGATACAGTTGCCAGAAATCAACATCTGTACCTAAACAGTGAATCTTCCCTGAAAGAAGAAGCAAAAGCAGTAACTGCTGAACTCAGTCCGGTGGATCAGGCTAATGAATTCAATCAGCAATTAGACTTTCTAACTCAGCAGCTAGCCGAATTCAAGGAAATATTACAGGAAACAAGAATGGCTAACAGGAACATGGAAGTACAATTAAAGCAGACAGAAAAGCAACTGTCAAAACAAATAACAGAAGAGTGCCAAGCAGTTCAATTAAGAAGTGGGAAAACATTAAATACCTCACTTCAAAGCAGCAGGAAACCAAGAAATGAGCAGGTGGATACTCAAAATCCCTCTGAGGACAATCAGAGCCCAGAGAGGAATAAAGCTGGCGCTGAACGCCCAGACCATGCTCATTCCTGGCGTTCAACGCCAGAAACAAGCATGAATCCGGCGTTGAATGCCCAAAGGGAGCATGGTTCTGGCGTTCAAATGCCAGTAACAAACAAGGAAGTGGCGTCTAACGCCACTCCAGCTCCCACCACTGGCATTCAAATACCAGTGGGGAATCAGTCACATACAAGTGCTGATAACAATCCTTCTAAAAAGGCTTCCCAACCCACTTCTGTAGGTAACAAACCTGCAACAACTAAGGTTGAGGAATACAAAGCCAAAATGCCTTATCCTCAAAAACTCCGCCAAGCGGAACAGGATAAGCAATTTGCCCGCTTTGCAGACTATCTCAGGACTCTTGAAATAAAGATTCCGTTTGCAGAAGCACTTGAGCAAATACCCTCTTATGCTAAGTTCATGAAAGAGATCTTAAGTCATAAGAAGGATTGGAGGAAAACTGAAAAAGTTTACCTCACTGAAGAATGCAGTGCAGTCATTCTGAAAAGCTTACCTGAGAAGCTTAAAGATCCTGGGAGCTTTATGATACCATGCACATTAGAGGGCACTTGCACCAAGCAAGCTTTATGTGATCTTGGGGCAAGTATCAACCTAATACCTGCATCTACTATCAGAAAGCTTGGTTTAACTGAAGAAATCAAACCAACCAGGATATGTCTTCAACTTGCTGATGGCTCCATTAAATACCCATCAGGTGTGATTGAGGACATGATTGTCAAGGTTGGGCCATTTGCCTTTCCTACTGACTTTGTGGTGCTGGAAATGGAGGAGCACAAGAGTGCAACTCTCATTCTAGGGAGACCTTTCCTAGCAACTGGCCGAACCCTCATTGACGTCCAAAAAGGGGAAGTAACCTTGAGAGTCAATGAGGAGGAGTTCAAGTTGAATGTTGTCAAAGCCATGCAACATCCAGACACCCCAAATGACTGCATGAGTGTTGATATTATTGACTCTCTGGTAAGAGAGGTCAATATGGCTGAGAGTCTCGAATCAGAGCTAGAGGACATCTTTAAAGATATTCAGCCTGATTTGGAGGAATCAGAAAAGATAATAAAACCTCTGAAAATTCCTCAGGAAGAGGAGAAACCTCCTAAACCCGAGCTCAAACCATTACCACCATCCCTGAAATATGCATTTCTGGGAGAAGGTGATACCTTTCCTGTAATTATAAGCTCTACCTTAGAGCCACAGGAAGAGGAAGCACTAATTCAAGTGCTAAGGACACACAAGACAGCTCTTGGGTGGTCCATTAGTGATCTTAAGGGCATTAGTCCAGCCAGATGCATGCACAAAATCCTATTGGAAGGTGACGCCAAACCTGTGGTCCAACCACAAAGGCGGCTGAACCCAGCCATGAAGGAAGTGGTGCAGAAGGAGGTCACTAAATTACTAGAGGCTGGGATTATTTATCCTATTTCTGACAGCCCCTGGGTGAGCCCTGTCCAAGTTGTCCCTAAGAAAGGTGGTATGACAGTGGTTCATAATGAAAAAAATGAACTGGTTCCTACAAGAACAGTTACAGGGTGGCGTATGTGCATTGATTATAGAAGGCTCAATACAGCCACCAGAAAGGATCATTTTCCTTTACCATTCATAGACCAGATGCTAGAAAGACTAGCAGGTCATGAATACTACTGCTTCCTGGATGGATATTCAGGTTATAATCAAATTGCAGTAGATCCCCAGGATCAGGAGAAAACGGCATTCACCTGCCCATCCGGAGTATTTGCATACAGAAGGATGCCATTTGGCCTGTGCAATGCACCTGCAACTTTTCAGAGGTGCATGCTCTCAATTTTCTCTGATATGGTGGAAAAATTCCTGGAAGTCTTCATAGATGACTTTTTAGTATTTGGAGACTCATTCAGCTCCTGCCTCAACCATTTAGCACTTGTTCTGAAAAGATGCCAAGAGACTAACCTGGTTTTAAACTGGGAAAAGTGTCACTTTATGGTGACTGAAGGAATTGTCCTTGGGCACAAAATTTCGAACAAGGGTATAAAGGTGGATCAAGCTAAGGTAGAAGTAATTGAAAAATTACCACCACCTGCTAATGTTAAGGCAATCAGAAGCTTTCTGGGGCATGCAGGATTCTATAGGAGGTTTATAAAGGATTTTTCAAAAATCGCCAAACCTCTGAGCAACCTGCTAGCTGCTGACACACCATTTATCTTTGATAAAGAGTGTCTGCAGGCATTTGAGACTCTGAAAGCTAAATTGGTTACAGCACCAATCATCTCTGCACCAGACTGGACTTTACCATTTGAGTTGATGTGTGATGCCAGTGACCATGCCATTGGTGCAGTGTTGGGACAAAGGCATGACAAGCTTCTGCACGTCATTTATTATGCTAGCCGTGTTCTAAATGACGCACAGAAAAACTACACAACCACAGAAAAAGAGCTACTTGCAGTGGTTTACGCCATTGACAAATTCAGATCCTATTTAGTTGGATCAAAAGTGATTGTGTACACTGATCATGCTGCTCTTAAATATCTACTCACAAAGCAGGATTCAAAACCCAGACTCATCAGATGGGTGTTGCTTCTGCAAGAGTTTGATATAGAAATAAGAGACAGAAAAGGGACAGAGAATCAAGTGGCAGATCACCTGTCCCGAATAGAACTAGTGGAAGGGGTGTCCCCCCCTCTCACTGAGATCTCTGAAACCTTTCCGGATGAGCAACTGTTTGCCATCCAGGAAGTGCCATGGTTTGCAGACATTGCAAACTACAAGGCAGTGAAATTCATACCCAAAGAATACAGTAGGGTGCAATCAAAGAAATTAATCACAGATGCAAAGTACCATCTTTGGGATGAACCATATCTCTTCAAGAGATGTGCAGACGGAGTAATCCGTAGATGTGTGCCTAAAGAAGAAGCACAGAAGATCCTTTGGCATTGCCATGGATCATAGTATGGAGGATATTTTGGAAGTGAACGAACAGCCACAAGAGTCCTCCAAAGTGGCTTCTACTGGCCTACTCTCTATAAAGACTCCCGAGCGTTTGTGCTTAATTGTGACAGTTGCCAAAGATCCGGCAATCTACCTCACAGTTATGCCATGCCTCAACAAGGGATCTTGGAGATTGAGTTGTTTGATGTATGGGGCATTGACTTCATGGGACCTTTCCCACCATCATACTCAAACACTTATATTCTGGTGGCAGTGGATTATGTATCCAAATGGGTGGAGGCTATTGCAACACCCACTAATGACACTAAAACAGTGTTAAAATTCCTCCAAAAACATATCTTCAGCAGATTTGGTATCCCTAGAGTATTAATCAGTGATGGGGGCACTCATTTCTGCAATAAACAGCTTTACTCTGCTCTGGTACGTTATGGAGTCAGCCACAGGGTAGCTACTCCATATCACCCACAAACTAATGGGCAAGCTGAAGTCTCAAATAGAGAACTTAAAAGAATCCTGGAACGGACTGTAATTAACCGTAGAAGGGATTGGGCAAGAAGCTTGGATGATGCTCTGTGGGCATACAGAACAGCATTCAAGACCCCCATAGGGACCTCTCCATACCAGCTTGTGTATGGAAAGGCGTGTCACTTGCCAGTGGAACTGGAACACAAGGCCTACTGGGCAACCAGGTTCCTGAACCTTGATGCGAAGTTAGCTGGAGAAAGACGATTGCTCCAGTTAAATGAGCTAGAGGAATTTAGACTCAATGCTTTCGAGAATGCAAAAATTTACAAGGAGAAAGCAAAAAGATGGCATGATAAGAAATTGTCATCCAGAGTCTTTGAGCCGGGACAGAAAGTTCTGCTATTTAATTCAAGGCTCAAATTATTCCCCGGAAAATTAAAATCCCGGTGGAGAGGTCCATATGTCATTACAAGTGTATCCCCATATGGATACATAGAGCTTCAGGATAATGACTCTAACAAAAAGTTCATTGTTAATGGACAAAGAGTTAAACATTATCTTGAAGGTAATTCGAGCAAGAATGCTCAAGACTGAGACTTAATTGAAGATCAGTAATAGTCCAGCTAATGACATTAAAGAAGCGCTTGCTGGGAGGCAACCCAGCCAATCACAAAATTTAATTTTATTCGTATTAATTAGTTAATTGATTTTTACAGGTATATGTCAAGGTATCTTCAAAGGTAAAATAGTAATTGGTTGGATTCACTGAGTTATAAGGGAAATTGGAAGCTCACTGGCGTGAAAAAGCCAGTAAGAAACATTTTGGGCGTTGAACGCCCAAAAGAAGCACCCACTGGGCGTTCAACGCCAGTAAGGGTAGCCTTCTGGGCGTTAAACGCCAGAAAGGAGCATCTTCTGGGCGTTAAACGCCAGAAAGAAGCACCTTCTGGGCGTTTAACGCCAGATTGGCAGCATCCTGGGCGTTTAGAAAAACGCCCAGTAACAAAGGACTTCCTGGCGTTCAACGCCAGAAAGATGCATCAACTGGGCGTTGAACGCCCAGGAAAAGCAACATTTGGGCGTTAAACGCCCAAACCATGCAGGAGTTGGGCGTTTAACGCCAGGATGGTGGGGAGAAGGTAAAATTCGTTTTTCTTCACAATTTTTCTAAATTTTTATGTTTCAATTCATGATTTCTTGCATAAACATATTTTAAATTATCATCCCTCAATCCAAATTAGTGTTCTAAAAATCCTAATTTCTAAAATCCCTTTTTCAAAAATATCAAATGTATCTTAATCCAGAAAGACAAATTTTTTTTCAATCCAATCAAACTCTTTCAAAATTTGTTTTCAAAACTCAATTACCTCTTTAAAAATATCTTTTTCAAAATTTAAAATTAAAATCTATCTTTTTAAATATTATTCATATCTTTCTCTTTTTAAATTATATCTTTTTCTTATCATATCTATTTTTTTTAATCATATCTTCTATCTTATCCTTTTCTTATTTTCGAAATTTCCCACCCCCCTCCCCATATATTGTGCTCGGCGCTCCACTCCCCCTTACCTTGCCATACTTGCTCTCTTCCTATCCCTCTTCTTTCTTCTCTCTTGCTTGAGGACAAGCAAAGCTCTAAGTTTGGTGTGGTTATCCGTGATCACAAAAACATACTCATTAAATTCATGGCCCCTAGAGGAAAGCAACCCACCCCAAGGGGCAAGAAAGAGAATGCTCCAAAGCCCCTTTGGAATCAAGGGAAGTTCTTAACTAAAGAACATTCAGATCATTACTACAAATAATGAGTCACAGATCAGTGATCCCGGAAGTCAATTTGATCTGAAAGAAGATGAATATCAAGAGATTCAAGAGCAAATTCGAATCAGGAATTGGGAAATTCTGACCAATCCTGAAACGAAAGTGGGAAGAAACATGGTTCAGGAATTCTATGCTAATCTATGGCAGACAGACAGACAAAGACTAGTTGGAGCTGCTCTCTTTGACCATCGGACCCTAGTCAGAGGGAAGATTGTCCATACCAATCCTGACAAGATCAGGGAGATATTTAAGCTTCCCCAACTGAAAGATGACCCAGACTCCTTTAATAGGAGAATGATGAGGGTAAACAAAGGTCTAGACAAGATCCTAGAGGATATATGCATCCCAGGAGCCAAGTGGACCACCAGCACGACTGGCATCCCAGTTCAACTCAAAAGGGAAGATCTACAACCAGTAGCCAGAGGCTGGCTGGATTTCATTGGGCGTTCCATATTGCCTACCAGCAACCGTTCTGAAGTAACCATCAAAAGAGCTGTCATGATTCACTGCATCATGTTGGGAAAAGAGGTAGAAGTCCATCAACTGATCTCATGTGAACTATATAAAATAGCAAACAGGAATTCCAAGGACGCCAAATTGGCCTATCCAAGCTTAATTTCTATGCTCTGCAAAGATGCCGGAGTAAAGATGGGAATAACAGAGTATATTCCAGTTGAGAGGCCAATTACGGGAATATCAATGGTCAGACAACAGCAACAAGATGATTCTGCCAAGAGGAGAGCACAGGAAGCCCTCCCAGAACTGCCCCAATTCGAATATTGGGAACATCTTGAAGCTTCTATTTCCAAATTGCAAGAGGCTATGGACCAAATAAAGGAAGAACAGAATAATCAAAGTAGCATGCTCTGCAAACTGCTCAAGGAACAGGAAGAACAAGGGCGCGATCTAAGGGAGCTAAAGCGCCAAAAATTAATCCTTGAACAACACCCCAAAGATTAGAGGAGCGTATACTCCTCAAAACAACAGGTTGCTGAGTTCCAATTTTTCTGCTTTAACTTAGTGATAGTAGTATTATAGAAATTTACCTTAGGAGATATTTAGTAGTAATTAGTATGTCTATTTTGATTTTATTTCCAATTAAGCTATAATTTATTTTTCTCATCATCATCAGGCATAAATAAAGTAGTAGATTTTTTTTAGAATAAAGAAGTAATCTATATTTTTCGAGTTCTCAATAATAAAAATTATAATTAATTATATGTGGTGGCAATACTTTTGTTCTCTGAATGAATGCTTGAACAGTGCATAATTTGTATTTTGAATTTGATGAATATTGGCTCCTGAAAGAATGAGGAACACGAAAATATTATTGATGATCTGAAAAATCATGAAATTGATTCTTGAAGCAAGAAAAAGCAGTCAAAAAAAAAAGGGAAAAAAAGAAGGAGCAATAGAAAAAGCCATGAGCCCTAGGCAAGGGTAAAAAGGATCCAAGGCTTTGAGCATCAATGGATAGGAGGGCCCAAGGAAATAAAATCCAGGCCTAAGCGGCTAAACCAAGCTGTCCCTAACCATGTGCTTGTGGCATGCAGGTCCAAGTTACAAACTTGAGACTGAGTGGTTAAAGTCGTGATCCAAGGCAAACAGAGTGTGCTTAAGAGCTCTGGATACCTCTGACTGGGGACTTTAGCAAAGCTAAGTCACAATCTGAAAAGGTTCACCTAGTCATGTGTCTGTGGCATTTATGTATCTGGTGGTAATACTGGAAAACAAAGTGCTTAGGGCCACGGCCAAGACTCATAAAATAACTGTGTTCAAGAATCAACATACTACACTAGGAGAGTCAATAATACTATCTGAATTCTGAATTCCTAAGGATGCCAATCATTCTGAAATTCAAAAGATACAGGGAGATGCCAAAACTGTTCAGGGACAAAAAGCTACAAGCCCCGCTCATCTAATAAGAATCTGAGCTTCATTTAAAACTCTAAAATATTATTACTTCTTAATTTCTGTTAAAACCTATTTTATTTATCTAGTTGCTTGAGGACAAGCAACAGTTTAAGTTTGGTGTTGTGATGAGCGGATATTTTATACGCTTTTTGGGAGTAATTTCATGTAGATTTTAGCATGTTTCAGTTAGTTTTTAGTAGAATAATATTAGTTTTTAGGCAAAAATCATATTTCTGGACTTTACTATGAGTGTGTGTATTTTTTCTGTGATTTCAGGTATTTTCTGGCTGAAATTGAGGGAGTTGAGCAAAAATCTGACTTAGGCTGAAAAAGGACTGCTGATGCTGTTGGATCCTGACCTCCCTGCACTCGGAATGGATTTTCTGGAGCTACAGGAGTCCAATTGGCGCGCTCTCAACGGCGTTGGAAGGTAGACATCCAGGGCTTTCCAGCAATATATAATAGTTCATACTTTGCGCGAAGATAGACGATGTAACTTGGCATTGAACGCCAAGTTCATGCTGCTGTCTGGAATTAAACGCCAGAAACACGTCATGATCCGGAGTTGAACGCCCAAAACACGTCATAACTTGGAGTTTAACTCCAAGAAAAGCCTCTACTCGTGGATAGCTTTAGTCTCAGCCCCAGCACACACCAAGTGGGCCCCAGAAGTGGATTTCTGCACCAATTATCTTAGTTTACTCATATTCTGTAAACCTAGGTTATTAGTTTGCTATTTAAACAACTTTTAGAGAATCATTTTGTACCTCATGACATTTTCAAATCTGAATTACATACTTTTTGATGGCATGAGTCTCTAAACTCCATTGTTGGGGGTGAGGAGCTCTGCAGCGTCTCGATGATTTAATACAATTCCTTTGTTTTCCATTCAAACACGCTTGTTCTTATCTAAGATGTTCATTCGCGCTTAATTATGGAGAAGGTGATGATCCGTGACACTCATCACCTTTCTCAATCCATGAACGTGTGCCTGACAACCACCTCCGTTCTACATCAGATTGAATGAGTATCTCTTAGATTCCTTAATCAGAATCTTCGTGGTATAAGCCGGATTGATGGCGGCGTTCATGAGAATCCGGAAAGTCTAAACCTTGTCTGTGGTATTCCGAGTAGGATTCTGGGATTGAATGACTGTGATGAGCTTCAAACTCCTGAAGGCTGGGCGTTAGTGACAGACGCAAAAGAATCAATGGATTCTATTCCAACCTGATTGAGAACCGACAGATGATTAGCCGTGCTGTGACAGAGCATAGGAACGTTTTCACTGAGAGGATGGGAGGTAGCCATTGACAACGGTGACACCCTACATAGAGCTTGCCATGGAAGGAACCTTGCGTGTGGGAAGAGGATTTCAAGGAAAAGTAGAAATTCAAAGGACAAAGCATCTCCAAAACTCCAACATATTTCTCATTACTGCCCAACAAGTAACGCTGCTATTCTCTTTTATTTTTATAATCAAATCTAGTAATTTCACTTTTAATCCTATTGGCCTCCTGACTAAGATTAATAAAATAAACATTGATTGCTTCAAACCAATAATCTCCGTGGGATCGACCCTTACTCACGTAAGGTATACTTGGACGACCCAGTGCACTTGCTGGTTAGTTGTGCGAATCACAAATTCGTGCACCAGACGCTCATCATTATTCTCACTTATGAACGCGCGTGATTGACAGCCACTTACGTTCTACATGCAACCGAGCTTGAATGTGTATCTCTTAGATTCCCCAACAGAATCTTCGTGGTATAAGCTAGATAGATGGCGGCATTTATGAGGATCCGGAAAGTCTCACCTTGTCTGTGGTATTCCGAGTAGGATTCTGGGAATCCGGAAAGTCTAACCTTGTCTGTGGTATTCCGAGTAGGATTCCGATAATGAATGAATGTGACGTGCTTCAGACTCGCAAGTGCTGGGCGTTAGTGACAAACGCAAAAGAATCAAGGGATTCTATTCCAGTAGGCGCGGGAACCAACCAGTGATTAGCCGTGCTGTGACAGAGCGCGTGAGCGTAGTTTTCACTGCGAGGATGGGATGTAGCCTTCGGCCAGGTGATGCCTCCAGACGATTAGCCATGCGAGTGACAGCCGCAGAGGACCATTTTCCCGTGAGGATAGAAAGTAGCCATCGTCGAACGGTGAACCCCTATACACAGCTTGCCATGGAAAGGAGTAAGAAGGATTGAGTTGAAGCAGTATGAAAGTAGGCGTCCTTGAGCCATACAGTATCTCCATATGCTTATCTGAAATTCCCACCAATGAATCTGCATAAGTATTCTATCCCTTTTTATTTTCTATTTATTCCATTAATCAAATTTAAACCAATAATCCAATTATCCTTGAATCGCCTGACTGAGATTTGCAAGGTGACCATAGCTTGCTTCATACCAACAATCTCTGTGGGATCGACCCTTACTCACGTAAGGTTTATTACTTGGACGACCCAGTACACTTGCTGGTTAGTTGAACGGAGTTGTGTTCACTCGTGCCAATTTCAAATTCCATAATTTTACAAGGAGTGCAACTTAAAGAATAAGGATCACAATTTCGTCCACCAAGTTTTTGGCGCCATTGCCGGGGATTGTTCGAGTATGGACAACTGACGGTTCATCTTGTTGCTCAGATTAGGTAATTTTCTTTTCAAAAATCTTTTTCAAAAATTTTTCTTTTATTTTTCGTTTTTCCAAAAATATTTTCGAAAAAAAATAATAAAAATACAAAAAAAAATCATCAGAAAATCATAAAAACCAAAAATATTTTGTGTTTCTTGCTTGAGTCTTGAGTCAATTTTTAAGTTTGGTGTCAATTGCATGCTTTAAAAATCTTTTCTTGCATTTTTCGAAAATCCCATGCATTCATAGTGTTCTTCATGATCTTCAAGTTGTTCTGGGTAAGTCTTCTTGTTTGATCTTGATGTTTTCTTGTTTTGTGTCTTTTTCTTGTTTTTCATGTGCATCTTTGCATTCATATTTTCCAAGCATTAAAAATTTCTAAGTTTGGTGTCTTGCATGTTTTCTTTGCATCAAAGATTTTTCAAAATTTTGTTCTTGATGTTCATCATGATCTTCAAAGTGTTCTTGGTGTTCATCTTGACATTCATAGCATTCTTGCATGCATTCATTGTTTTGATCTAAAGATTTCATGCATTGAGTATTTTTGTTGTTTTTCTCTCTCATAATTAAAAATTTAAAAATCAAAAAAATATCTTTTCCTTTTTTTTCTCCTAATTTTCAAAAATTTGAGTTGACTTAGTCAAAAATTTTAAAAATTAGTTGTTTCTTACAAGTCAAGTCAAATTTTCAATTTTAAAAATCTTATCTTTTAAAAATCTTTTTCAAAAATCATATCTTTTTCATTTTTTTTCTATTTTTCGAAAATTTTAAAAATTATTTTTCAAAATCTTTTTCTTATCTTTATATCATATTTTCAAAAATTAGCTAACAACTAATGTGATTGGTTCAAAAATTTGAAGTTTGTTACTTTCTTGTTGAGAAAGGTTCAATCTTTAAATTCTAGAATCTTATCTTGTAGTTTCTTGTTAGTTAAGTCATTTTAAAAATTAAATCCTTTTTAAAATATCTTTTTCTTAAAACTTTTATCTTATCTTTTTATCTTATCCTTTTCAAAATTTTATATTTTTCAAAATTTGATTTCAAAATATCTTATCTAACTTCTTATCTTCTTATCTTTTTAAATTTTGATTTCAAATCTTTTTCAATCAACTAACTAACTTTTTGTTTGTCTCTTATCTTTTTCAAAACCACCTAACTACTTTTCCCTCTTCAATTTTCGAAAATATCTCTCTCTTTTTCAAAAATTCTTTTTAATCAATTAATTGTTTTAAATTTTAATTATATTTTATCTTTAATTTTCGAAAATTACTAACCTCTTTTTCAAAATTATTTTCGAAATCTCCCTTCTCTTTTCTTCTTCTATTTAATTGTTTAATTACTAACACTTCTCTTCACCTCTCTTCATCCAAAAATCCGAATTCTTCTTCATTCTTCTACTCCCTTCTTTTTCTACTAACATAAAGGAATCTCTATACTGTGACATAGAGAATTCCTCTTCTTTTCTTGTTTTCTTCTCTTTCATATGAGCAGGAACAAGGATAAAGGCACTCTTGTTGAAATTGATCCAGAACCTGAAAGGACTCTGAAGAGAAAATTAAGAGAAGTTAAATTACAACAATCCAAAAACAACCTTTCAGAAATTTTCGAACAAGAGAAGGAGATGGCAGCCGAAAATAATAATAATGCAAGGAGAATGCTTGGTGACTTCACAAAGCCAACGTCCAAATTTGATGGAAGAAGCATCTCCATTCCTGCCATTGGAGCCAACAACTTTGAGCTGAAACCTCAGCTAGTTGCCTTAATGCAACAAAACTGCAAGTTTTATGGACTTCCATCTGAAGATCCTTACCAGTTTTTAACTGAGTTCTTCCAGATCTGTGAGACTGTAAAGACGAATGGAGTTGATCCTGAAGTCTACAAACTCATGCTTTTCCCTTTTGCTGTAAGAGACAGAGCTAGAATATGGTTGGATTCACAACCTAAGGATAGCCTGGACTCATGGGATAAGCTAGTCACTGCCTTCTTGGATAAATTCTTTCCTCCTCAAAAGCTGAGCAAGCTGAGAGTGGATGTTCAAACCTTCAAACAAAAAGATGGTGAATCCCTCTATGAAGCTTGGGAAAGATACAAGCAGCTGACCAAAAAATGTCCATCTGACATATTTTCAGAATGGACCATATTAGATATATTCTATTATGGTCTCTCTGAATTTTCGAAAATGTCATTGGACCATTCTGCAGGTGGATCTATTCACCTGAAGAAAACGCCTGAAGAGGCTCAAGAGCTCATTGACATGGTTGCAAACAACCAATTCATGTACACTTCTGAGAGGAATTCCGTGAACAATGGGATACCCCAAAAGAAAGGAGTTCTTGAAATTGATACTCTGAATGCCATATTGGCTCAGAACAAAGTGTTGACTCAACAGGTCAACATGATCTCTCAAAATCTGAATGGATGGCAACATGCATCCAACAGTACTAGAGAGGCAGCTTCTGAAGAAGCTTATGATCCTGAGAACCCTGCCATGGCAGAGGTTAATTACATGGGTGAACCTTATGGAAACACCTATAACTCATCATGGAGAAATCATCCAAATTCTCATGGAAGGATCAACAAAACCTCAACAAGGTTTTAACAATGGTGGACGTAATAGGCTGGGCAATAGCAAGCCATATCCATCATCTTCTCAGCAACAGACAGAGAATTCTGAACAAAACACTTCTAATTTAGCCAATGTAGTCTCTGATCTATCAAAGGCCACTTTCAGTTTCATGAGTGAAACAAGATCCTCCATTAGAAATCTGGAGGCACAAGTGGGCCAGCTGAGTAAGAAAGTCATTGAAACTCCTCCCAGTACTCTCCCAATACAGAAGAGAATCCAAAAGGGGAGTGCAAAGCCATTGACATAGTCAATATGGCCGAATGCACAAGGGAGGAGGAGGACGAAAATCCTAGTGAGGAAGACCTCCTGGGACGTTCCTCAAGCAAGAAGGAGTTTCCTATTAAGGATCCAAAGGAATCTGAGGCTCATATAGAGACCATAGAGATTCCATTGAATATCCTTCTGCCATTCATGAGCTCTGAAGACTATTCATCCTCTGAAGAGGATGAAGATGTAACTGGAGAGCAAGTTGCTCGATATTTAGGAGCTATCATGAAGCTGAATGCCAAGTTATTTGGTAATGAGACTTGGGAAAGTGAACCTCCCTTGCTCATTAATGAACTGGATACTTGGATTCAGAAAATTCTACCTCAAAAGAAACAAGATCCTGGCAAGTTCTTAATACCTTGTACCATAGGCACCATGATCTTTGCAAAAGCTCTGTGTGATCTGGGGTCAGGGATAAATCTTATGCCACTCTCTGTAATGGAGAAGCAGGGGATCATTGAGGTACAGCCTGCCTTGTTCTCATTACAATTGGCAGACAAGTCATTGAGACAAGCTTATGGAATAGTAGAGGACGTGTTAGTAAAGGTTGAAGGCCTTTACATCCCTGCTGATTTCATAATCTTAGACACTAGGAAGGAAGAGGATGATTGCATCATCCTTGGAAGACCTTTCCTAGCCACAGCAGGAGCTGTGATAGATGTCAACAGAGGTGAATTAGTCCTTCAATTGAATGGAGAATACCTTGCGTTTAAGGCACATGGCCATCCCTCTGTGACAAAAGAGAGTAAGCATGAAGAGCTTCTCTCAGTTCAGAGTCAAGAAGAGCCCACACAGTCAAACTCTAAGTTTGGTGTTGTGAGGCCACAACCAAACTTTAAGTTTGGTGTTAAGACCCCATATCCAAACTCTAAGTTTGGTGTTGGGACTATACAACATTGACCTGATCACCTTGTGGCTCCATGAGAGCCACTGTCAAGCTATTGACATTAAAGAAGCGCTTGTTGGGAGGCAACCCAATTTTATTTATCTAATTTCTATTTTATACTATTTTATTGTTATTTTGTGTTTTATTAGGTACATGATCATGAGGAGTCACAAAAAAAATCATAAAAAATAAAAACAGAATCAAAAACAGCAGAAGAAAAAAATTTTCACCCTGGAGGACGCACAGGCTGGCGTTCAACGCCAGTAAGATGCATCTGGCTGGCGTTCAATGCCAGAACAGAGCACCATTCTGGCGCTGAACGCCAGAAACAAGCAACATTCTGGCGCTGAACGCCAGGAATGTGCCCAGAGAGGAAAAACTGGCGCTGAACGCCAGTAACAAGCATGAAACTGGCGTTCAACGCCAGAAACATGCTTTACATGGGCGTTGAACGCCCAGAATGTGCACCAATGGGCGTTTAAACGCCAGAATGATGCACAAAGGCATTTTACATGCCTATTTGGTGCAGGGATGGAATTCCTTGACACCTCAGGATCTGTGGACCCCACAGGATCACCTCAGAATCTGTGGACCCCACAGGATCCCCACCTACCATATTCCCACCTTCTCTCTTAATCCTAATCACACTCTCCTAATCTAAATTCACTCTTCTCCATGTCACACTTCCCAACAACTTTAACCAATCACCTCAATTCCTCTTCCCAATTACCCCATTCACCACTCACATCCATCCACTCTTCCCCACAAACCCCACCTACCTTTAAAATTCAAAACCAATTTCCCACCCATTCCCACCCAAAATGGCCGAACATACCTCCTCCCTCTCCCTATAAATACCCTTCCTTTCTACTTCATTTTCACACAACACAAACCCTTCTTCTTCACCTAAACCGAACCTACCACTCCCCCTTCTCTACCATATTTTCTTCTTCTTCTCTTCTTTCTTCTCTTGCTCGAGGGCGAGCAATATTTTAAGTTTGGTGTGGTAAAAGCATAAGCTTTTTTTGTTTTTCCATTACCAATGGCACCTAAGGCCGGAGTATCCTCTAGAAAAGAAAAAGGGAAGACAAAAGCTTCCACCTCCGAGTCATGGGAGATGGAAAGATTCATCTCCAAGAGCCATCAAGACCACTTCTATGATGTTGTGGCAAAGAAGAAGGTGATCCCTGAGGTCCCTTTCAAGCTCAAGAAAAATGAGTATCCAGAGATTCGACATGAAGTCCGAAGAAGAGGTTGGGAAGTCTTAACCAACCCCATGCAACAAGTCAGAATCTTAATGGTTCAAGAGTTCTATGCCAATGCATGGATCACTAGGAACCATGACCAAGGTATGAACCCGAGTCCAAAGAATTATCTCACAATGGTTCGGGGGAAATACTTGGATTTCAGTCCGGAAAATGTAAGGTTGGCATTCCACTTGCCTATGATGCAAGGTGATGAACGCCCCTACACTAGAAGGGTCAACTTTGATCAAAGGTTGGACCAAGTCCTTATGGACATATGTGTGGAAGGAGCTCAATGGAAGAGAGACTCCAAAGGCAAGCCAGTCCAACTAAAAAGACTGGACCTCAAGCCTATAGCTAGAGGATGGTTGGAGTTCATTCAACGCTCCATAATTCCCACTAGCAACCGATCTGAAGTTACTGTGGATCGGGCCATCATGATTCATGGCATCATGATTGGAGAGGAAGTAGAAGTTCATGAGGTCATCTCCAATGAAATCTACAAAATAGCCGACAAGCCCTCACCCATGGCACGGTTAGCTTTTCCTCACCTTATTTGCCATCTATGTTACTCAGCTGGAGTTATCATAGAAGGAGACATCTCCATTGAAGAGGATAAGCCCATCACCAAGAAGAGGATGGAGCAAGCAAGAGAGACCCCTCACGGTTCTCAAAAGATGCATGAGGAAACTCATCATCAAGAAATCCCTGAGATGCCTCAAGGGATGCACTTTCCTCCAAACAACTATTGGGAGCAACTCAACACTTCTTTAGAAGGTTTGAGCCACAATGTTGAACAACTAAGGGTGGAACATCATGAGCACTCCATCATTCTCCAAGAAATAAGAGAAAATCAAAGAGCAATGAGGGAGGAGCAACAAAGGCAAGGAAGGGACATAGAAGAGCTTAAGGACATAGTTGGACCTTCAAGAAGAAGACGCCACTAAAGGTGGATTCATTCCTTGTTCTTTATTTCTTTCTGTTTTTCGGTTTTTAATGTTATATGTCTATTTATGTTTTGTGTCTCTACTTCATGATCATTAGTATGTAGTAACTATGTCTTAAAGCTATGAATAAATTCCATTAATCCTTCACCTCTCTTAAAAGAAAAATGTTTTAATTCAAAAGAACAAGAAGTACATGAATTTCGAATTTATCCTTGAATTTAATTTAATTATATTGATGTGGTGACAATACTTTTTGTTTTCTGAATGAATGCTTGAACAGTGCATATTTTTTATCTTGTTGTTTATGAATGTTAAAATTGTTGGCTCTTGAAAGAATGATGAACAAAGAGAAATGTTATTGAGGATCTGAAAAATCATGAAATTGATTCTTGAAGCAAGAAAAAGCAGTGAAAAAAGAAAGCTTGCGAAAAAAAATTTGAAAAAAAAATGGCGAAAAAAAAAAGAAGGAGCAGTAGAAAAAGCCAATAGCCCTTAAAACCAAAAGGCAAGGGTAAAAAGGATCCAAGGCTTTGAGCATCAATGGATAGGAGGGCCCAAGGAAATAAAATCCAGGCCTAAGCGGCTAAATCAAGTTGTCCCTAACCATGTGCTTGTGTCATGAAGGTCCAAGTAAAAAGCTTGAGACTGAGTGGTTAAAGTCGTGATCCAAAGCAAAAGAGTGTGCTTAAGAGCTCTGGACACCACTAACTGGGGACTCTAGCAAAGCTGAGTCATAATCTGAAAAGGTTCACCCAGTTATGTGTTTGTGGCATTTATGTATCCGGTGGTAATACTGGAAAACAAAGTGCTTAGGGCCACAGCCAAGACTCATAAGTAGCTGTGTTCAAGAATCAACATGCTTAACTAGGAAAGTCAACAACACCATCCGAAATTCTAAGTTCCTAGAGAAGCCAATCATTCTAAACTTCAAAGGAAAAAGTGAGATGCCAAAACTGTTCAGAAGCAAAAAGCTACAAGTCCCGCTCATCTAATTATAATTAATATTCATTGATATTCTGGAATTTATAGTATATTCTCTTCTTTTTATCCTATTTGATTTTCAGTTGCTTGGGGACAAGCAACAATTTAAGTTTGGTGTTGTGATGAGCGGATAATTTATACACTTTTTGGCATTGTTTTTAGGTAGTTTTTAGTAAGTTTAAGCTACTTTTAGGGATGTTTTCATTAGTTTTTATGTTAAATTCACATTTCTGGACTTTACTATGAGTTTGTGTGTTTTTCTGTGATTTCAGGTAAATTCTGACTGAAATTGAGGGACTTGAGCAAAACTCTGAAAAAGGCTGACAAAAGGACTGCTGATGCTGTTGGAATCTGACCTCCCTGCACTCGAAATAGATTTTCTGGAGCTACAAAACTTCAATTGGCGCGCTCTCAACGGCGTTGGAAAGTAGACATCCAGGGCTTTCCAGCAATATATAATAGTCCATACTTTATTCGGAAATTGACGACGTAACTTGGCGTTGAACGCCAAGTACATGCTGCTGTCTGGAGTTAAACGCCAGAAAAACGTCATGATCCGGAGTTGAACGCCCAAAACACGTCATAACTTGGAGTTCAACTCCAAGAGAAGCCTCAGCTCGTGGATTGATCAAGCTCAGCCCAAACATACACCAAGTGGGCCCCGGAAGTGGATTTATGCATCAATTACTTACTCATGTAAACCCTAGGAGCTAGTTTATTATAAATAGAACATTTAACTATTGTATTAAGAGTCTTGGATCATTCGGTCTTGTGACCACATGGGGGCTGGCCATTCGGTCATGCCTGAACCTTTCACTTATGTATTTTCAACGGTGGAGTTTCTGCACACCATAGATTAAGGATGTGGAGCTCTGCTGTACCTCAAGTATTAATGCAATTCTATTTTCTTTTATTCAATTCTATCTTATTCTTATTCCAAGATATTCATTCGCACCCAAGAACATGATGAATGTGATGATTATGTGACGCTCATCATTATTCTCACTTATGAATGCGCGTGATTGACAACCACTTACGTTCTACATGCAACCGAGCTTGAATGTGTATCTCTTAGATTCCCCAACAGAATCTTCGTGGTATAAGCTAGATAGATGGAGGCATTTATGAGGATCCGGAAAGTCTCACCTTGTCTGTGGTATTCCGAGTAGGATCCTGGGAATCCGGAAAGTCTAACCTTGTCTGTGGTATTCCGAGTAGGATTCCGGTAATGAATGACTGTGACGTGCTTCAGACTCGCAAGTGCTGGGCGTTAGTGACAAACGCAAAAGAATCAAGGGATTCTATTCCAGTAGGCGCGGGAACCAACCAGTGATTAGCCGTGCTGTGACAGAGCGCGTGAGCGTAGTTTTCACTGTGAGGATGGGATGTAGCCTTCGGCCAGGTGATGCCTCCAGACGATTAGCCATGCGAGTGACAGCCGCAGAGGACCATTTTCCCGTGAGGATAGAAAGTAGCCATCGTCGAACGGTGAACCCCTATACACAGCTTGCCATGGAAAGGAGTAAGAAGGATTGAGTTGAAGCAGTAGGAAAGTAGGCGTCCTTGAGCCATACAGTATCTCCATATGCTTATCTGAAATTCCCACCAATGAATCTGCATAAGTATTCTATCCCTTTTTATTTTCTATTTATTCCATTAATCAAATTTAAACCAATAATCCAATTATCCTTGAATCGCCTGACTGAGATTTGCAAGGTGACCATAGCTTGCTTCATACCAACAATCTCTGTAGGATCGACCCTTACTCACGTAAGGTTTATTACTTGGACGACCCAGTACACTTGCTGGTTAGTTGAATGGAGTTGTGTTCACTCGTGCCAATTTCAAATTCCATAATTTTACAAGGAGTGCAACTTAAAGAATAAGGATCACAATTTCGTCCACCAAACTGTTGTCTTTTAGTTTATTTTTCTTTAGGCTTTAAGGCCCGTTGTTAATAAAAAAAATAACGAATGGGTTAGGTCTAAAATATCATCTAATTCAGGTTTTTACGATGCAAGTTGCTAGTTTAATTATGCAAGTTACTTGAATAGTTTATATCCCAAATTTGATCTTTAAGGGCAAATGTTATGAATTCAAAAAGTGAATTTCAACAAGGCTAAGGTTTGGTGTTGCTTTGGACACGAAACCTAATTAGGATTATAGTGAATGTAAAAGAGAAAAAAAAAGTTGTAAAACTAACGTTCTTCTATTTTTGCCAAATTAGGTTTTAATAGCTTTTAAGTATAACTTATTTTTGGGATGCCAACAAGCCAATGAATCCTTGTAAGGTATGGATTCGGTGAGCGGTTGATGTATGTAGTACTAAAATGCTAAAAAGTTATTTGGCTGACTGGTGAGTATTTTTAATGAGGAGCCATTGGATTATGTATGCTTTTAATCCAACGATAAAGATCTTTTTTAATTTAGTTTCATGTGATTGGCTACAAATATTAGTTTTATGATGGTTCTTGTTGTTAGATTTAAAATATTTTGTGGTATTATATCAAAAAATTAGAAGCTCAGATGTTTAAATTAAGGAAAAAACAACCATTTGTACCCATGAACTTTACGAACATTGACAAAAGTACCCATTAAAGAAGGAAACTAACATTGTATCCATCAAAGATGGATTCCGTACGACAAAAGTACCCAAATCCTAAATTTATGTTGACTTTTTAATAAAATTTCAAAATTACCCCATCCTTTATCTTCAACCCCTCCTCTCTTCTTTCCCAAATCTCATAACAGAAAATTTGGCGTACCATCCTGAGTGATGAGAGGATAATCACGTGCACTCAAAGTGATGAACCTATTCCAACCATAATCCAATTTCAACATGATGGCAGCAGCACGCAGCGTGAGGGCAACATTGGATGAACCCAAGTACGTGATCCAATCAGCATTTCCAATCACATCAACGTTTCCAAAAGCTTGAATAGCCGGCACCGCCATCACAGCGGAGACAAGGGCCAGCCTCTCATCATCTCCGGCGTCCCTTCCAAGATGAAGGAGGTACCGATTCCTTGGGTGATAAACTGCCAGCATCAACCGCAAGATCCGATCCTTATCTTGGTGCCCGCTAGAGATAAAGTACGCAAAATACGGAGGGTAAGGAGAACCATGCTGAACAAGGGAAGGAAAAGCCTTTGGGGAGCTAAAGAAAGAGAAGGAAGACATTATCAGAACTATGAAAGTGAGGAACACCGCACTGAACAGCGTGAAAAGCCATTTTCTCTCAGCTCCCATGATAGTGGGTGTGGCTTGCGGTGCCGTTGGGGCATATGGCGTGTGGGTGGTTCCGGTGAAAGGAGGGATTTTTGGAATCCGATCGCTTGAAGAGAGGAGGGTTGAAGATAAAGGATGGGGGTAATTCTGGAATTTTATTAAAAAGTCAACATAAATTTAGGATTTGGGTACTTTTGTCGTACGGAATCCATCTTTGATGGATACAATGTTAGTTTTCTTCTTTAATGGGTACTTTTGTCAACGTTCGTAAAGTTCATGGGTACAAATAGTTGTTTTTTCTTTAAATTAATTTAAAATTGATGGATTTTTTGGGTAAGATATTTTTTGTTTTATTTTGCACAGACAACAGATATGTGGGCGGAGATCGGTGAACACTGGAGTGGGGATGTCAGGCTAGAGTGGTAGAGGAACAACAGTGAAACTAGCACGGCATCTAATGTTGCTGGGGCAGGATGGCTTCTTGGCCAATATCCTTGCCGCCAACATGCATGACCTCTCCTTACTAGCACAGTCCTTCACCTCCAATGACGGCATCCCCAACGCCCGCGATCACGTCGGCAGACGACGGTACTTCAGGTATGCAGCAACGCCTCGACAGCAACCATGGAGCTGATGCCTCGACAAGGAGGATTAGGTGTGGTAGGGATGAGATTAGGAGGGAGATGTTGTCGCGTGTATGATTGAGCAGATGCCTCCCTCCTCTTCGTCGTTCTCTTCCTCTTCTTCCTCTGCCGTCGCAAGTGCACCGCTCCTTCCACTATCTCCATCACTGGTGACGACTACGAACGTCCCCACCGCCTCTCCTACTCACTCTTTTGTTGTGCCACCAACTCCTCCTCTCCACTCAGTCATGGCAACTTTGGTACCGTCTTCTCTAACATCCTCCCTCTTCCGGCGAAAATTATGTCTTAGTAAAGCTCTGGACCCTACAACAACCTCACAGCAACGAGAGCGTGAGTTTTACAACAATATCTTCTTTCTAATTCGTTTGCAGAAATTGAAATCAATGAATCAAATGGAACTCTGATGAATGGGTTGTGTTCCATTTTTTGGATATTGACATTTTTGGATCTTTTGTTAAACAAAAAGTGAAAAAACGTGGTTGATTAGATTTATCTACTAGTCACTGTTCTTTAGAGTTTTGAGAAAAAATGGAATATTTTATGAAAATAAAAATGAACAATAAATAAATTTTACATTATAAACTAATTCTATATTCTAAACCAATTATTATGTGCTAAATAATTTGATTTAATCATTTTTCATTAATTATAATAAGATGTTTTGAAAAATTAGTAATATTGAGAGTAACTTAATTGATTAATTATAGTAATATATATTGAAAATCAGTAATTTTATTACATTAATTTATTAATTATAGTTAATTTATATAGAGAATAATTTTATTAATTTTAGTAACACGTTATGTGAAATTAATAATTTTTTAATGTAATTTTATAGGTTATAATAATATGATTTAGGAAATTAGTTATTTTTTTAGTAATAATATTAATTATAGTAATATGATTTGAGAAATTAGTAAATTTTTAAAATAATTTTATTAATTATATTAATATGAAATGAGAAATTAATAATTATATTAAATTAATTTTATTAATTATAATAATATGTCATGAAAAGTTATTAATTATATAGAGTATAATTACCGTAAGATGCTATAAAAACTAATATTTTTTAGATTAATTTTATTAATTTAATAGATGTTGCCATTGATTTGGAGAAAAAATAAAAAATAGAAAAAATATATATGCAGTAAAAGTAATAATAGTTTCTACGGTTCAAATGAAAAGATAGAAAGAAACAAAGGTCTCATAAAGTCTAAACCCTAAACTTTAAACTCTAAATTAGTACTTTTTAGAGTAACTTAATTAATTATAGTAATATATATTGAAAAATAATGCTTTTATTACATTAATTTTATTAATTATAGTAAGATATTATGTGAAATTACTAATTTTTTAGATTAATTTTATAGGTTATAGTAATATGATATGAGAAATTAGTAAATTTTTAAAGTAATTTTATTAATTATATTAATATGGTATGAAAAATTAATAATTATGTTAAATTATTTTATTAATTATAGTAAGATGCTATAAAAATTAGTATTTTTTAGATGAATTTTATTAATTTGATAGGTGTTACTGTTGAAATAATAATCGATTTTAAGGTTTAAATAAAAGAATGGATGTATATCAAGTATAGGAAACAAGGGTCTCATACAGCCTAAAACTTAAATCCTAAATCCTAAATCTTAATCTCTATATCATAAATCCTAAATTAGTAATTTTTAGAGTAACTTGATTAATTATAGTAATATATATATATATATATATATATATATATATATATATATATATATATATATATATATATATATATATATTACTATAATAAGATATTATGTGAAAATAATTTTGTTAATTATAATAAGATATTATGTGAAATTAATAATTTTTTTAGTATAATTTTATAAGTTATAGTAATATGATTTAAAAATTTAGTTATTTTTTAGTAATTTTATTAATTATAGTAATATAATATGAGAAATTAATAATTATGTTAGATTAATTTTATTAATTATAGTAATATGTTATGAAAAATTATTAATTATTTAAAATATTAATTATAATAAGATGTTATAAAAAATTAATATTTTTTTTAAATTAATTTTATTAATTTGATAGGTGTCACTTATTTGGGGAAGAAATCGAAATTGAAAAAAAATATATAGTAAAAGTAATAATCGGTTCTAAGGTTTAAATGAAAAGATGAACGTCAAGTATAAGAAGAATGAAAACAAAACGTTTAAGACCAAGGGTCTTCCATCACCTGCACAATCAAGTGTTGATTCACAGATAGAGAGTATAGAGAATACACAAAGAGAAATTCAAAAAGATAATAGATAAAAAAAGACTCATATTACACAAATTAAAACTTTATAAACCCTCAATCTTAAATTAGTAATTTTTAGAGTAACTTGATTAATTTTATATATATATATATATATATATATATATATATATACCAAAACGTCCAAAAAGTATACTTAGTTAAACATTATGTTTAACTATAAATAAAATTTATAAAATTACTTTGGCTATTTTGAATTTAAAAAATATTTATATTTTATTTAGTTTATTAAAGCAAAGAAACTAAGAAAAAAAAACGAAAAGTGAAATAAATTAATGTTTTCTCATCAAAAGTAAAGTTTATAGTGAATTTGATTGCAAAACTAAGAACAATTCATTTATGAAAAAATATTAATTGTGCTTTGTGAAAATGGTAATGTATTTTAAAATTAAAAAAAATTGAATTTTAATTTAATTTATATACTTTAAAATTTTTATTTTATTACTATCATAAAAGAATATTTAATCTCATCATTTCTCAATCAGAATATTTTAATCTACTTTATACACTTCAAAATTTTTAAAGTTCTCTTATTTGTTTTGTATATTTGAATATGTGATTTGTGTTGTATATATTCAAATAAAGTGTGTTGTAATTATCC
This sequence comes from Arachis stenosperma, assembly GCF_014773155.1. Taxonomy (NCBI): domain Eukaryota; kingdom Viridiplantae; phylum Streptophyta; class Magnoliopsida; order Fabales; family Fabaceae; genus Arachis; species Arachis stenosperma. Next base: position 71,852,640 of record NC_080377.1, on the reverse strand, counting down.
GGACAATAGAACACAGCCCATTCATCACTTTGCAATAACAATCCCAATTATGCGATTCATTGATTTCAATTTCGCAAACAAATTAGAAAGAAAAGAAAAAATTTGTCTTAGGTTCGGATTTCGGAGAATCCAATCAGGTTCACTAGAGTGTCTCTGATGGCGTCACGATCATTGCCGCCACACTGGAGTTCTCATGGCGGAGATCAATTCCGCAATCTTCACCCTTAAGTACACACGCGCCACTGCAGGCGACAAGGCTTTTGCTGGAGGAGGGAGAATGCGAAAAAAGACAGTGCCAAAAGTCTCCATGGCCGAGTAGAGAGGAAGAGTTGGTGGCGCAATAAAAGAGTGAGTTGAAGAGGCGATAGGGAGGTTTGAAGTTGTCGCTGACGATGGAAATAATGGAAGGGACGATGCACTTGTGACGACGGAAGAAGAGGAGGGAAGTGAAGACGCTGATGGTAGTAGTAAGGGAGATTCGGTGTTAGTTTCTAAAAGTCTAACGTAGAAAGCGGTCGTAGGAGGAGTTAGAGGGAGGACATGGCAACGGAAAAGAAGCTTTGAGAATTGATAATGGAATTGAAGTCTATAATTAACTAATTATCAATGAAAAAGTGAATAAAATAAAAAAAGATAAAAAAATTTACGAAAACCCCTATTAAAAACTATAAAAGAAAAGGCCTAATTAAAATAATATTTTATTTTAATAGACTAAAATGCCAATAAGCCTTAGTTTACAAGGCATTCCGTTTTTCATCTGAGAGGTCTCGCGCTCAACTCCTACCAATTGTAATCGAAGAGAAAAAATTGGTAAGTATATAAGAAGTGTGTGAGTGTGTGTTATATCTAAAATTGGAGGTTGTCTAATCCATTTAAAGTACCTAAAATTAGAGATTGTCCAATCTACCTGACAAACAAAAAAAAATAGACTAAAACTTACCAGTAAGCAAAATAACTTTTGGGCCTTTTGGTGACAAACAGGAACTGCTCACCAAATCCGTGCCCATCTTTGTACTTATAGGTATATCTTGTTGGCTTATCAAGTTTGGATCTTATAACAAGATCACATTAAAATCTAAATATGGTAACCAAAACTTTCATACTGACTTCGATTCCGGATGTTAGAAAATTATTTTCTTATTTTCTTATTCATAAGTACCAACAAAAAATTATTTCAGTAATTTGAGTTGACGTCCATCACCAACGGAACATACTTCGGATCTTTTAGTACAGGTTGAATCTATGTGCATCACAATTCACAAACAAGTTCTCCAAACCAGGTTCTTGTTTCTAAGATCATTTTGCAAAAGTGGCATCAAAGTACCATCATCAAATATATCTTAACCATCATAATATCGATATTAATTTCTGTCTCATTCACAAATCTCAGAAAGTAGATATCGTATATATTAGTAATTCAAAAAGTCCTTTCAGTGATCAGATATATTAATCTAATTTCCAAATTTCAACAACAAAAGTTTGAAAAGCCTTATTATTATTAGTACTACATTTGCAAACATCATTGTTTTTAACATAGGATCTGCACATATTTGATTTCATAACTTAATAAATTATTTTGTTCCATTTGCCCCTCAATTTTCCTTCGCTTTTAATTTCCTTTTTCCACTATTATTATTATTATTATTATTTCATAGGATCATGCAAGATGCAGCAATCATCAGAAGATTATAAACAGAAGAGAGCAAAATTTCACAATGAAGAAGAGGATCCCATCATAAACCAATTGCCAGATGGAATCCCTGTAACAATTTTATCAAAATTGCCAATAAATGAAGCAGCTAGGACCACCATCCTCTCAAGAAAATGGAGGCACCTATGGAAATTCTTCTCCGGAGCCTTAGAGTTTGATGGTTCACCAGTGATGAAAGACATTAAAAAGGATATTAAAAAGGCTTTAGGGAGACAATTACAAATGGCAATGGAGATCCTGTTTGATGCAGAAAGGAAAACATACACAAATTGGATCAATGAGTTGTTCAGTTCACTTAAAAGTCCAACACTTGAAGGATTGAGATTTTGGTTCCATGTTGCCACTGACTATGATGTTGAAAAGTGGCTTCAATATGCAATTCAGAAGAAGGTTCATAAGCTAGAGCTATATTTTGGGCACTCATTTGAATATGTTCTTCCATTGCATTTGTTCAAAGTGGAAAATTTTGACTCCTTACGTGTTTTGAGGTTGAAATTCGTTACCTTGACCAGTGAGATGCTAGAATATTTACTTTGTTGCTGCCCTTCACTTGGAACTTTGAGTTTAAATAGTTCAGGAGTTCCAAATTCTATGAAGATTTCTTCTTCTTCAGGTTCATCATTGAAGCTGAAATGTTTAGAGTTGGTGCGTTGTTGGGAGCTGAGGAACCTGGAAATTTGTGCTGAGAATTTGGTGTCACTCAAATACTGTGGACCCCATTTGGACACAGAATTCAGAAGTGTTCCAAGACTCGTGGAAGCAGAATTTGGAGGATCTTATGTGGAGTTCACTAGAGAGAGCTTTATCTCTCAAATAAAAGTGCTTAAATTGGATATTACACAAAATGTACCTCAAGTGGTAAGTTCTATTTCTTTTATTCCTTCGTTTTTTTTTCTCTATTTTTGATAAAGTATATTTTTTGTCTTAACATATCATTTTTTTTTTAAATATTTTTAATATTTAATTTCATTCAATTTCGTTTCTAATGCTTTCAATTTGTTTCAAAATTACTCATAAACATTAATTTTATCTAAAATGTTAGAGATAAAATAAAAATATCTAAAAATAGTATTGAGAAAAATCAAAGATGCTAGGACAAAATTAAAAAAATTCAAAATATTAAAGATAAAATTAAATAAAATTAAACATTAAAAAATATTTTTAAAAAAATCACTAATGTTAGAAATAAGAAACATAATTTATCCCCTTTTTTTTTCCAAAATCAAAATTTACAAACAACCCCGACTACAATGAAATATTTTGTAGTGTCTAAATAATTTCCAAGTTTATTGGTTATGTCAACTTCCTGAGTTAAAAAACCTCAAGCACTTGGAGTTGGTTACATGTATGGAAGATGGCATCACACTTAGTACTTGTGCTTTGCTATTAAAGGCATCTCCTTCATTGTGGAGGTTCACACTTAAGGTGAATATGTTCGCATCTCTCGCTCAAAAATGCTCAAGAATAGGCCCTTACTATTTATTTTTTCGTTGATTCAAGAATAGGAACTTTGGTTATGTTAGATGATGATTGATCATAATTTTATATGCAAATTAGAAAAACAAGTACTATAAGCATTTCCTTATGATTTATGCCCACAAATTGACATCAGCAGACGAATTCATTTTAGAAAATGCACAATATTTAAGAAGATAAATGTGAATCAAACTATAAATTTTTAAGATAAAAATGTACATTTGATGAACTCATTTTGATACATACTTTTTCTTTTACTTTTTCAATTCTCAAGACTATAGGACTTTTCATTTTGAGTAATATCCTAATCGCATTTTAAAAGATTTGTCGTCGAACAATTTAATTTTTAACAAATTCTAATAATCAAATTTTGATTTAAAAAAATAGACAAATCAATATCCATCACTATTTAATAAAAGATATAACAATTCCTAAAATTTTTAAAATTTTTCTATAAAAAAAAGAATGAAATAATATGATTACTGATTTGTCTAATTAAATAAAAGTTTAAGAATTAATTTGATAATTAAGATTTGTTAAAAACTAAAATATCTGACTAAATTTTTTAAGAACTGATTTGGAATATTACTCTTTTAATTTTTAAAGGATGAACATTTTGGTCTAAGTACGTACTAATTGAAAAACTCTATGCATTATCTAATGAAAAGTGTATACTAAATACTAAAAAATCATTAAGCAAACAAAAGCATCACCAAGAATAATTGAGTCTAAATGTGAGTTTTTTTTTACATGTTGCAGATGTTAAATATCAATCCTATTTTTAGAAGGGCAAGCACAATCTCAAAGGAATGTGAATACAGTCTTAAGGAGTTGGAATTGGTTGGATTTTGTGGGGCAACATGTGAAGTTGAACTAATCATGTACATGCTTGAGAATGCAGTTCGGCTCCAGAAGATCATTATTGATACAAGGTTTCCAACAAAACCAAAATTGAAACCAATAGGAGAGCATTCCACAAGTTGGGATCGTGAATCAATCCAAAAACGTGCTTTGGAACTACACAAAAAAATACCATCCTCAGTGGAAGTTGTTTGTCTTTAAGATAATGTTAGTGTTAGATGTGAGAGTTAATAGAGACAAAATAATACAATTAAAATTTGTAACACGAGAAATGAATAAAATTAATAAGAATTTAAACAATAGTAGAAATAATATGATAAAGTGGTAAAATTATATTCTCTCAAAATATATAAAAAAATCTATGATATTCTTTTAGATATTATGAAAACTTATGCCAAAAAGTTACATATAAAAAAATTTTACTAATTTTTTTTTTATTTTTACTCACTAATTCTATGCATACAACACAACACGCATTACCAAATGTTTTAAGCACCTATATATAGTTTTCTAGTAGTGATACAAAAAACAAATAAATCACTACTTTTTTAAATTATCATGATATCAAGTTGATCAACTTAATCTTAACATCATTTAAAGCTTGTTTTCAACACATGATTATGTAACAACTCATTCTTTGACTAAGTCAAAGATTGCAATTAAGATATCTTATCCAATTTTGACTTTGGTAAAAAAAACTACCATTGGATATTCTAGACTTCCATATGCTATGTATGTGTATCATCTTCAAGTTGATCAAGTTGTAGCATTATACTTAGACTCTAGTTAAAGTTTTATAATATTCTTTAGTTTTCTTCAAACTCCAACTTGCTCCGCTTGTAACCTCTAGCCATTTTTATTGGCTTCAAGTTAAAAAGAAAAATTTTGCTTCTTCTTTTCACAATCTCATACTCAAATTATTCTTTTGGTGTATTTATGTTGCTCATATTTTCAATAAGCCAAGAAAAGATTTACACCAATCAAATTTATCTATATTGATTAGCTATGTCATGATATCTGTAAGATTGTCGTTGGTGTGAATTTTTTGCATATATGCAATTTTCTTTCCTATACTATTTCACAAACAAAATGACATTGAATGCCTATGTGTTTCATTCTTGAGTGAAAGGCTGAATTCTTTGTAATGTGCAAGACACTCTAACTATCATATAATATTGGAATTATACACTAATTGTGTCCAAGTTTCTCTATTAACCTTTGTAACCAAATTGCTTTCTTATAAGATTGTGTAGCTGCCACATATTCAACTTTTATAGTTGATAATGCTACAATAACTTGCACTTTTGATAACCAGCTTGTATCTTCTATAAGTGTGACACATAGCTTTAGTAGATTTTTTTTTGTCAAGATTACCTACAAAATCTGAGTCAACATATCATTTGACGATATATTCAGATCTTCCAAATAAAGTAACATTAGAGCTTTCTTTGCTAACCATCCCAACTAATTTAGTAATATCCAGTCTAGTGCAAATCATGACATAAACAAAGATTTTCACTGCAGATGCATACGGTACTTGAGACATTTTTATCTTCTTTACTTTATTGCTAGGATACATCTCAGAATATCATTTAAAATTGATAGGAAGTAGGGTAGATATTGACTTACATTCTTGCATAGTTGCATGTTGAAGCACCGCAAAACATTTCTCAAATAATTTTTTTGGGATATCCAAATCTTCCTATTTTTTTGTCTCAACAAATCTGCATCACTAAAATCTTATTTGCTAATCTCAAATCTTTCACATCAAACTCCCTAGCTAACCACGCGTTTAGTTCCTCAACACAATCCTTGTTAGACTTATTACCACCATGTCATCCACATATAATAGCAGAAAGATAAAATCATCATTATTAGACCTTTTGTAATAGGTACAATAGTTTGAATGAAGTCTGTGGTAATCAAGGCTAATAATGAAAGAATCAAATCTCTTGTGATAACATCTCAGTACCTGCTTTAAACTATACAAAGATTTGATTAACTTGCAAACTAAGTTTTCTTTTTCTGGTTCTTTAAAGCCTTCTAGTAAAAGCATATATATTTCTTCAAGTTCATCATGAAAAAAGACAATCTCCACATCTAGTTTCTCTAGATGTAAATCATACACAACACATATATCAAGAACTAGTCTAATTTTAAAAATTCTGACTACAGAAAAAATATTTCATTGAAATTAATACCTTCTTTCTGAGCAAATCTCTTTACTACCTGTCTTGCACGGTAACATTCTATTTGGTCGTGACTGTCACTCTTTATTTTATAGACCCATTTGTTACCAATGACTTTTCTTCCATTTGGGAGTGGGACAAGCTCTCACATCTTGTTTTTGCATAGTACTTTCATTTCTCCTTGCATGGTGTCATCCATAAAAAAAATTTGAATTTTTTATAGCCTCTTGAAAAGTTGATGATTCTTTATCTTCAGTCACAAAATAATATGCATCATGGAAAGTCATGATATAGTCGGTATTCCATGATGGTCTTCTTATTTCACATATTGTTATATGAGCTTTAGCTGGTCCTTGTTCAACTTGCTCTTGTTCTACTTTAGAAGACTTTTTCTCTCCAGACTTATCATGCATGTATATTGTAGTAGTTTTTTTACTGCTACTGTTATTTTCTTGCTCCTTTTGTAACTTATTTTTAGCAAATTAACATACATCTCTATTGTAAGACCCAGAAAAAAATAAATAATAGATAATTAATTAATTAAAAGTGAACTAAGAGGGTTAGAAATTTAAAATTTATAGTTTGAAAAATTACCTTGAAAATCTAACTTGAAAAATTAATCGGAGTGCCAAAATATAATTATTTGTGGAAAAACACATATCGGCATTATAATTAACTGTACAGACTTAAGTCTATCTGGTGATGTGAAATTTGCAAAATCATAACTCGGCAAGTGCATCGAATCGTATCAAGTAATATTACGGTAAGTGAGTTATTGTTCCCCCGAAGATTAAAGGACTAAGAAACAATGATTAATTGATTATTCTAATTAGAAAATAAAAAACTAGAGTTTCAGAGACAATTATCATAAAACAGTGAATTTAAACAGAAGCAAGTTGTAAACGATTAAAGAGGTGATATGATTAAAAGAGTTAAGGTTTCAGAGATGTTAAAACTTCAGGAAGAATGCTTTTCACTCTTTACTTTGATCATGCAAGGTGTATCTATGGCAAATCATAAATAACCAAATTCCAATCCCTTAGTAATCCAATTTCTCTTTTCTTAATAAACCGTCAATTCCTTAATCAATTGATTATAATAAGAGGTGAGGTACATTCACTGATTTAACATCACATAATTCTTAAGAGCTAAACCAAGTTGATTCGATGTCACTTATCAAGCCCAGTTTTAGAACTTAAAGAATCATGAGAAGAAGTTTTCAAACTTAATCGTAATAATCAACTTTTCTAAGATGTTAAGAGAAATCAAGTCATATTAGAATTATTTTCCAACACATTCAAATCCTTGTGATGAAGAACGAAAACTCTTTTTTAAGAAAACATCAATGCATTAATCAAAAGTAGAAAAGCTATAACATTAATCCATGAGAATTAACAGAGCTCCTAACCTTAACCGAGGAGATTAGTGACTCATAATGTCCTTGAAAATCAAAGACAATGAAGTGAAAACGGCTGAAGGCAGAGAAGCACATGTGTGTCTCTTTCCTTTTTATACTAACCCTAAAAAAACTGATTCTGAATTCAAACTAATTCAAAAAGAAACTAAATCAAATTCAATCTAATTAATTAAGTATTTATGACTCTTAATTAGCTAATGATCTTCCTTGTAATTAAAATTCAAAACTTGGTGCCTTGCTTAGTTGAAATCATGGGCTTGAAACTTCAATCTTGGGCCAACAAAATACTTGAAATTGGAGAGATTAGTGTAGGATTAAGAAGGATTAGTGAAGGATCTAAAGCCCTGAGAGTTGGGCCAATACCATACGTTATACGCATGCTTCTTGAGTTATATGCAAGGCCTTCAATTTGGGATTCTTGGTCTCTATTTGGATTAGGCGTTATATGCAAGAATTCTCATGTATAATGTGGGTATTCCCAAGTATAACGCAATAATTCATGCAAGGAGGAGGTTATGCTAGATGCATGTGATAAACTGCTATTTTAAGGTTTATTTTGTACTAAATCAAGTGGATTTTATTCATTAATCTCACACTTATTCATATAATTTGCATGTTTTACATTTTCCTTCCTAATTTTGTATTATGATTGAAAACATACTTCTTTGGCCTTAAATTTGCTAATTTTAATCCTCTCTTATTACCATTCGATGCCGTGATATGTGTGTTAAGTGATTTTAGGTTTTCTAGGGCAGGAATGGCTTAGAGAATAGAAAGGAAGAATGCAAAAGTGGAAGGAATACAAGAAATTGAAGAAATTGCTAAGTTGTCAACCCTGACCTCTTCGTATTCAATCGATCATAACTTGAGCTACAAAGGTCCAAATGAGTCAATTTCAGTTGCGTTGGAAAGCTAACATCCGGGGCTTCAAAATGATATAAAATTTTCTATAGTTGCCATGCTGTTAGGCGATGCGCACGCCTGAAGCACGCGTACGTGTGGGCGACGCATATGCATGACGGAACCACGTGCTGTACATATCAGAAATCGTTGGGGGCAATTTTTGGGCTGTTTTTGGCCCAACTTCAAGCCCGAAAATGCTAATTAGAGGTTGCAAAGTGGGAAAATCATGGAGACACAATTCTAGGTTTTAGATGTAGTTTCTAGAGAGAGAGAGGCTCTCTCCTCTCTCTAGGTTTTGGGATTCATCTTAGTTTTAGATTTATTTCTTCTCGAATCCAGGTTCAATGTTCCTTTAATTTAGTTTTCTTATACTGTTATTTATTCTATTACTTTAGTTTATTTTCTTCTCTTGTTAATTTATTAATGCAAAGAGTTTTTTTTCTATTTAATTTCTTTATTTGCTTGATTATCTCAATTCAATTCCAATTATCATGTCAATGGAGTAGGCTTCCAACTTGGCTTTGGAGTTGATTAATATTTAATAGGAGACCCTTGAGTTGGAAGACTCAAGAGTTAAATTGTAATTGGAAGTTGTTAGTTGGCTCTCTAGTCACTAACGCTAATCCTTCCCAAGGGAGAGGATTAGGACTTGTGAATTGGAGTTAGCTCAACTACTTGACTTTCCTTCATTCGTTGAGGGTTAACTAAGTAGAAACAACAACCTATTACTATTAATCTTGGGAATTCCAATAAGGATAGAACTTCCGATTAATCTTCTTCTAGCCAAGGCTTTTTAATTTAATTACATAAAACCTCTCATTTATTTTCATTTCTTTAATTTATAATCATTTATTTTCCCATTCTCTAACTCTAAAATTTCTCAGAAAAACCCATAACCAATAGTAACACACTTCCCTGCAATTTCTTGAGAGACGACCCGAGGTTTGAATACTTCATTTATTACTTTTAAGGAGTTTGTTACTTGTGACAACCAATTTTTTGTATGAAAGGATTATTGTTGGTTTAGAAACTATACTGGCAACGAGGATTTATTGTGAATTCTTTACTAGCAAAAATCCGTTCATCAAAATGGCGCCGTTGCCGGGGAATTGCAAACTTGTGCCTTATTATTGGTTATTGTAAATATTTGCTTTTTTGCTTGTTTGCTAGTTTTTGTTAGTTTAGGAATTAGTTGCTTATTTTTACTAGTTTTTGTTTTTATTTTCTTTAGCTACTATGAACTCTTACCCATTTGGCAATGAGTTTAGTTACAATTATGTTGCAGGAAGAGGAGATTACAATGAGAAAATGCATCAAGGATGGAACAATCAAAGATGGGAGGAGCCACAAGGATTTGATCAACCCTCTTAGTAACAACCTCCACCAGCATACTATGACCAAGAGCCATTCCAAGAGGCATACTAAGATAATGGCTATGGTGAGCACCCTTTTGATTATCAACAATCACCACCATATGCCTATGAACTCCCTCCTCAACATAGCCCTCAACCCTACTCACAAGCCCATTTTCACCATTCACCTTCATATGACCCTAACCCATATCCACCATACCAACCACCTTATGAGCCATATGAATCATACATAGAACTACCACCTCAAAATAACCAACAGAAAGCCCCTCAAATTACTTATCCCCCTTTCTCTTCCAATGACGAGATGCTTCACTCTATTGCGCAAGGACAACAAGCCATGGAGAACACACTTCACTCTACTATCCTCAACAATCAACCCTCAAGTTCTAGTGCACTTTCTTTTCAACCACATAATGATCTCTCCATCCCATCACCACCCTCCATGGTAGAGCACTGATGAGCGGATAATTTATACGCTTTTTGGCATTGTTTTCAGATAGTTTTTAGTATAATCTAGCTACTTTTAGGGATGTTTTTATTAGTTTTTATGCTAAATTCATATTTCTGGACTTTACTATGAGTTTGTGTGTTTTTCTGTGATTTCAGGTAATTTCTGGCTGAAATTGAGGGACCTGAGCAAAACTCTGATAAGGAGGCTGACAAAGGACTGCTGATGCTATTGGAATCTGACCTCCCTGCAATTGAAATGGATTTTTTAGAGCTAAAGAACTCCAAATGGCGCGCTCTCAACTGCGTTGGAAAGTAGACATCCAGAGCTTTCCAGCAATATATAATAGTTCATACTTTATTCGTGATTAGACGACATAAACTGGCACTCAACGCCAGTTCCATGCTGCATTCTGGAGTCAAATGTCAGAAACACGTCACGAACCAGAGTTGAACGCCGAAAACACATTACAACTTGGCGTTCAACTCCAAAAGAAGCCTCAACTCGTGTAAAGTTCAAGCTCAGCCCAAGCACACACCAAGTGGGCCCCAGAAGTGGATTTCTGCATCAATTACTTACTTCTGTAAACCCTAGTAGCTAGTCTAGTATAAATAGGACTTTTTACTATTGTATTAAGTGCGGTCTTTTGACCATTCAGTCTTTTGATTACGTTTGGGGGCTGGCCATTCGGCCATGCCTGAACCTTCATCACTTATGTATTTTCAACGGTGGAGTTTCTACACACCATCGATTAAGGGTGTGGAGCTCTGCTGTACCACAAGTTTTAATGCAATTACTACTATTTTCTATTCAATTCATCTATTCCTGTTCTAAGATATTCGTTACACTTCAACATGATGAAGGTGATGATCCGTGACACTCATAATCATTCTCACCTATGAATGCGTGACTGACAACCACTTCCGTTCTACCTCAGACCGAACGCATATCTCTTGGATTCCTTAATCAGAATCTTCGTGGTATAAGCTAGATTGATGGCGGCATTCATGAGAATCCGGAAAGTCTAAACCTTGTCTGTGGTATTCCGAGTAGGATTCAGGGATTGAATGACTGTGACGAGCTTCAAACTCGTGATTGTTGGGCGTGATGACAAACGCAAAAGAATCAAGGGATTCTATTCCAACATGATCGAGAACCGATAGATGATTAGTCGTACCGTGACAGAGCATTCGGACCTTTTTCACTGAGAGGATGGGATGTAGCCATTGACAACAGTGATGCCCTACATACAGCTTGCCATGGAAAGGAATAAGAAGGATTGAAGGAAGGCAGTAGGAAAGCAGAGATCCAACAGGGACAAGCATCTCCATACACTTATCTGAAATTCCCACCATTGAATTACATGAGTAACTCTATCTTTATTTTTTGCTTTATTTATTATTCGAAAACTCCATAACATTTACTATCCGCCTAACTGAGATTTACAAGATGACCATAGCTTGCTTCATACCAACAATCTCCGTGGGATCGACCCTTACTCACGTAAGGTATTACTTGGACGACCCAGTGCACTTGCTGGTTAGTTGTGCGGAGTTGTGACTAAGTGTGGTTCACGTTTGAGAGCGCTACCAAGTTCTTGGCACCATTGTTGATGATCACAATTTCGTGCACCAAGTTTTTGGCGCTGTTGCCGGGAATTGTTCGAGTTTGGACAATTAACGGTTCATCTTGTTGCTCAGATTAGTTAATTTTTCTTTTTTTTATTTTATTTTCTTTTCAAAAAGTTTTCAAAAATATTTTTCAAAATTCTCCCTCTATTTTTGAAAAATCCTTCAGAGTTTTTAAGAATGAATTCTAAAGTTTCAAAATGGTATGCTAAAGCTTGGCTGGCCATCAAGCTTTAGACTAACCTGGTATAATTTTTGGAATTTTGATTGAGGACTTTGAATTCATTACTTCCTTTTTTCTATATGTTTTCAAAAAAAATAAAATAAAATCCAAAAAAAATAATAAAATTATAAAAATCAAAAATATTTTTGTGTTTCTTGTTTGAGTCTTATGTCATGTTTTAAGTTTGGTGTCAATTGCATATTCATTTTGTTCTTGCAATTTTCGAAAATTCATGCATTCATAGTGTTCTTCATGATCTTCAAGTTGTTCTTGGTAAGTTTTCTTGTTTGATCTTGATGTTTTCTTGTTTTGTGTCTTTTATTGTTTTTCATGTGCATCTTTGCAATGATATTGTCTAAGCATTAAAGATTTCTAAGTTTGGTGTCTTGCATGTTTTCTTTGCATAAAAAATTTTTCAAAAATATGTTCTTGATGTTCATCATGATCTTCAAAGTGTTCTTGGTGTTCATCTTGACATTCATAGTGTTCTTGCATGCATCATTGGTTTTGATCCAAAATTTTCATGTTTTGGGTATATTTGTGTTTTTCTCTCTCATCATTAAAAATTCAAAAATAAAAAAATATCTTTTCCTTTTTCTCTCAAAATTTCGAAAATTTGGGTTGACTTAGTCAAAATTTTTTTAAAATTAGTTAGTTCTTATAAGTCAAAGTCAAATTTTCAAATTTTAAAAATCTTATCTTTTTAAAACTTTTTCAAAATTCAAATCTTTTTCATTTTTCTTTCATGATTTTCGAAAATTTCAAAAATTATTTTCAAAATCTTTTCTTAATTTTATTTCAAAATTTTCGAAACTTAACTAACAAGTAATGTGATTGGTTCAAAAATTTGAAGTTTGTTACTTTCTTGTTAAGAAAGGTTCATTCTTTAAATTCTAGAATCTTATCTTTTAGTTTCTTGTTAGTTAAGTAATTAATTTTAATTTTAAAAAATTAAATCTTTTCTAACCATATCTTTTTAATCATATCTTTTTATTTTATCTTTTATATCATATCTTTTTTCAAAATTTTATCTTTTTTTTCAAAAATTTGATTTTAAAATATCTTTTCTAACTTCTTATCTTCTTATCTTCTTATCTTTTCAAATTTGATTTTCAAATCTTTTTCAACTAACTATTTGACTTTTTGTTTGTTTCTTATCTTTTTCAAAATCACCTAACAACTTTTCTCTCTCTAATTTTCGAAAATACCTCCCTCTTTTCAAAAATTCTCTTTTTAAGTAATTAATTGTTTTAAATTTTAATTTTAATTTTATTTCTTATCTTTATTTTCGAAAATCATTAACTTCTTTTCAAAATTATTTTCGAAAACTTCTGTCTCTCATCTTATTCTATTTATTTATTCATTCACTAACACTTCTCTTCATCTCAAATCACTGCCCCTATCCTCACCTTTGTGTTTGGATTCTCCTTTCTTTATTCCCTTTCTTCTTCTACTAACAATAAGGAACCTTTTTACTGTGACATAGAGGATTCCTCTTCCTTTTCTGTTCTCTTCTCTTTCATATGAGCAGGAACAAGGAAAAAGACATTCTTGTTGAAGCTGATCTAGAACCTGAAAGGACTCTGAAGAGGAAACAAAGAGAAGCTAAATTACAACAATCCAAAGACAACCTTGTTGAAATTTTCGAACAAGAAAAGGAGATGGCAGCCGAACCCAACAACAATAATGCAAGAAGGATGCTTGGTGATTATACTGCACCTACTTCCAAGTTTGATGGAAGAAGCATCTCAATTCCTGCCATTGGAGCAAACAATTTTGAGCTGAAACCTTAATTAGTTGCTCTAATGCAACAGAACTGCAAGTTTCATGGACTTCCATAAGAAGATCCCTACCAGTTCTTGACTGAATTCTTGCAGATCTATGAAACTGTTAAGACTAATGGAGTAGATCCTGAAGTCTACAGGCTCATGCTTTTCCCTTTTGCTGTAAGAGACAGAGCTAGAGCATGGTTGGACTCTCAACCTAAAGATAGCCTGAACTCCTGGGATAAGCTGGTCACGACCTTCTTGGCTAAATTCTTTCCTCCTCAAAAGCTGAGCAAGCTTAGAGTGGATGTTCAAACCTTCAAACAAAAAGATGGTGAATCCCTCTATGAAGTTTGGGAGAGATACAAGCAGATGACCAAAAGATGTCCTTCTGACATGTTTTCGGAATAGACCATGATAGATATATTCTATTATGGTCTATCTGAGTTCTCTAAGATGTCACTGGACCATTCTGCAGGTGGATCCATTCACCTAAAGAAAATGCCTGCAGAGGCTCAAGAACTTATTGACATGGTTGTAAATAACCAGTTCATGTACACTTCTGAGAGGAATTCCGTGAATAATGGGATGCCTCAAAGGAAGGGAGTTCTTGAAATTGATGCTCTGAATGCCATTTTGGCTCATAACAAAATGTTGACTCAGCAAGTCAACATGATTTCTCAAAGTCTGAATGGATGGCAAAATGCATCCAACAGTACTAAAGAGGCATCTTCTGAAGAAGAAGCTTATGATCCTGAGAACCCTGCAATAGCAGAGGTAAATTATATGGGTGAAACTTATGGAAACACCTATAATTCATCATGAAGAAATCATCCAAATTTCTCATGGAAGGATCAACAAAAGCCTCAACAAGGCTTTAATAATGGTGGAAGAAATAGGCTCAGAAATATCAAGCCTTATCCATCATCTTCTCAGCAACAGACAGAGAATTATGAACAGAGTACCTCTAACTTAGCAAATTTAGTCTCTAATCTGTCTAAGGCCACTTTAAGTTTCATGAATGAAACAAGGTCCTCCATCAGAAATCTGGAGGCACATGTGGGCCAGCTAAGTAAGAAAATCACTGAAACTCTTCCTAGTACTCTCCCAAGCAATACTAAAGAGAATCCAAAAAGAGAGTGCAAAGCCATTGATATAATCAACATGGCCGAACCTAGAGAGGAAGGAGAGGACGTGAATCCCAATGAGGAATACCTCATGGGACGTCTCTCAAGCAAGAAGGAGTTCCCTTTTGAGGACCCAAGGGAATCTGAGGCTCATATAGAGACCATAGAGATCCCATTAAACCTCCTTCTACCATTCATGAGCTCTTAAGACTATTCTTCCTCTGAAGAGGATGAAGATGTAACTGGAGAGCAAGTTGCTCAATATATAGGAGCTATCATGAAGCTGAATGCTAAGTTATTTGGTAATGAGACTTGGGAAGGTGAACCTCCCTTGCTCATCAGTGAACTAGATACATAGGTTTAGCAAACCATACCTCAAAAGAGACAAGATCCTGGCAAATTCTTAATACCCTGTACCATAGGCACCATGACCTTTGAAAAGGCTCTGTGTGACCTGGGGTCAAGCATAAATCTTATGCCACTCTCTGTAATGGAGAAGCTGGGGATTATTGAGGTACAGCCTGCCATATTTTCATTACAATTGGCAGACAAGTCAGTAAGACAAGCTTATGGATTGGTAGAGAACGTGTTGGTAAAGGTTGAAGGCCTTTACATCCCTGCTGATTTCATAATCTTAGACACTAGGAAGGAGGAGGATGAATGCATCATCCTTGGAAGACCTTTTCTAGCCACAGTAGGAGCTGTGATAGATGTTAACAGAGGAGAATTAGTCCTTCAATTAAATGGGGACTACCTTGTGTTTAAGGCTCAAGGATCTTTTTCTTTAACAATGGAGAGGAAGCATGAAAAGCTTCTCTCAGTACAGAGTCAAACAAAGCCCCCACAATCAAACTCTAAGTTTGGTGTTGAGAGGCCACAGCCAAACTCTAAGTTTGGTGTTTAATCCCCACATCCAAACTCTAAGTTTGGTGTTGGGAGTCTACAACATTGAACTGATCACCTGTGAGGCTCCATGAGAGCCCACTGTCAAGCTATTGACATTAAAGAAGTGCTTATTGGGAGGCAACCCAATTTTTATTTATCTAATTTTATTTTATTTTCATTGTTCTTTTATGTTTTATTAGGTTCATGATCATGTGGAGTCACGAAAAAAATATTAAAATTAAAAACAGAATCAAAAACAGCAGAAGAAAAATCACACCCTGAAGGAAGGACTTACTGGCGTTTAAACGCTAGTAAGGAGCATCTGGCTGGCATTCAACACCAGAACAGAGCATGGATCTGGCGTTGAACGCCAGAAACAAGCAGCATCCTGGCGTTTGAACGCCAGGAATACACCCTGAGGAGAGCTGGCGCTGAACGCCAGAAACAAGCATGGAACTGGCGTTCAACGCCAGAAACATGCTGCAGTTGGGCATTGAACGCCCAACATAAGCATTACTTCGGCGTTTAAACGCCAGAATTGTATGCAAAGGCGTTTTACATGCCTAATTGGTGCAGGGATGTAAATCCTTGACACCTCAGGATCTGTGGACCCCACAGGATCATCTCAGGATCTGTGGACCCCACAGGATCCCCACCTACCTCAACTCACCCTCTCTCTTCTTCTTCACATTCATCCTCTCTTCCCCATAAACACTCTTCCCCAAAAACCCTTCACCAATCACCTCAATCTCTCTTCCCAATTACCCACCTTCACCACTCACATCCATCTACCCTTCCCCATAATCCTCACCTACCTTCAAAATTCAAAATCACTTTCCCACCTAACCCATCCAATATGGCCAAACCTTAACCCCTCTCCCCCCACTATAAATACCCCTCCATTCTTCTTCATTTTCACACTACACAACCCTCTCTTCTCCACCTTGGCCGAAACACAACCTTCTCTCCCTCTCCTCCATATCTTCTTCTTCTTCATCTATTCTTTCTTCTCTTGCTCTAGGGCGAGCAATATTTTAAGTTTGGTGTGGTAAAAGCATAGCTTTTTGTTTTTCCATAACCATTGATGGCACCTAAAGCCAAAGAAACCTAAAAAAAAAAAGAGAAAAGGGAAGACAAAAATTTTTTTCCACCTCCGAGTCATAGGAGATGGAGAGATTCATCTCAAGAGTCCATAGCTCAGTAGAAGAGCATTTGACTGTACATCAAGAGAGCATAAGGAATTCCCTCATCAAGAAATCCCTGAGATACCTCAGGGGATACATTTTCCTCCACACAACTATTGGGAGCAAATAAGGATAAGAGCACCAAAATCACTAGGGATCAAGCAACAGAGGCAAGGAAGAGACATAAAGGAGCTCAAAAAGCACCATTAGTCCTTCAAAAAGGTGCCACCCTCAGTAAGGTGGACTCATTCCTTAACTTCCTTGTTCTTATCTCTGTTTTTCGATTTTAATGCTATATGTGTGTTTATGTTTTGTGTCTCTACCTCATGATCATTAGTATTGAGTAACTATGTCTTAAGGCTATGAATAATTCCATAAATCCTTCACCTTTCTTAAATGAAAAATGTTTCTAATTCAAAAGAACAAGAAGTACATAAATTTCGAAATTATCCTTGAATTCAGTTTAATTATATTGATGTGGTGACAATATTTTTATTTTCTGAATGAATGCTTGAACAGTGCATAATTTTGATCTTGTTGTTTATAAATGTTAAAATTATTGGCTCTTGAAAGAATGATGAACAAAGAGAATGTTATTGACAATCTGAAAAATCATGAAAATTGATTCTTGAAGCAAGAAAAAGCAAAAGCTTGCGGAAAAAAAAAAGAGAAAAGGGCAAAAAAAAATTTAGAAAGAAAAAGAAAAAGCAAGCAGAAAAAGCCAATAGCCCTTAAAACCAAAAGGCACGGGTAAAAAGGATCCAAGGCTTTGAGCATCAATGAATAGGAGGGTCCAAGGAAATAAAATCCAGGCCTAAGCGGCTAAATCAAGCTGTCCCTAACCATGTGCTTATGGCATGCAGGTCCAAGTGAAAAGCTTGAGACTGAATGGTTAAAGTCGTGATCCAAAGCAAAAAGAGTGTGCATAAGAACTCTGGACACCTCTAACTGGGGACTTTAGCAAAGCTGAGTCAAAATTTGAAAAGGTTCACCCAGCTATGTGTCTGTGGCATTTATGTATCTGGTGGTAATACTGGAAAACAAAGTGTTTAGGGCCACGGCCAAGACTCCTAAAAGAAGCTGTGTTCAAGAATCAACAAACTTAACTAGGAGAATCAATAACACTATCTGAAATTCTAAGTTCCTATAGATGCCAATCATTCTAAACTTCAAAGGAGAAAGTGAGATGCCAAAACTGTTCAGAAGCAAAAAGCTACAAGTCCCGCTCATCTAATTAGAATTAATATTCATTGATATTTTGGAATTTATAGTATATTCTTTTCTTTTTATCCTAATTGATTTTCCGTTGCTTGGGGACAAGCAACAATTTAAGCTTGGTGTTGTGATGAGCGGATAATTTATACGCTTTTTGGCATTGTTTTTAGATAGTTTTTAGTATAATCTAGCTACTTTTAGGGATATTTTCATTAGTTTTTATGCTAAATTCACATTTTTGGACTTTACTATGAGTTTGTTGTTTTTCTATGATTTCAGGTAATTTCTGGATGAAATTGAGGGACCTAAGCAAAACTCTGATAAGGAGGCTGACAAAGGACTGCTGATGCTGTTGGAATCTGACCTCTCTACACTCGAAATGGATTTTCTGGAGCTACAGAACACCAAATGGCGCGCTCTCAACGGCGTTGGAAAGTAGACATCCAGAGCTTTCCTGCAATAGATAATAGTCTAAACTTTATTCGTGATTAGACGATGTAAACTGGCGCCCAACGCTAGTTCCATGCTGCATTCTGGAGTCAAACACCAGAAACACGTCACGAACCAGAGTTGAATGCCGAAAACATGTTACAACTTGGCGTTCAACTCTAAAAGAAGCCTCAGCTCGTGTAAAGTTCAAGCTCAGCCCAAGCACACACCAAGTGGGCCCCGGAAGTGGATTTCTGCGTCAATTACTTACTTCTGTAAACCCTAGTAGCTAGTCTAGTATAAATAGGACTTTTTACTATTGTATTAAGTGTGGTCTTTTGACCATTCGGTCTTTTGATTATGTTTGGGGGCTGGTCATTTTGCCATGCCTGAACCTTCATCAGTTATTCTTCCGATGGTTACCTGAAACTATAGGTTGATCTCGGTCGAGATCTTCTGTGTTGGTCGGAGCCGACGTGTCCGACTTGTGGAACGGAGAATGCTGCTGATCCTTTGTCACCGAAGGGTGGGGGGTACCTGCAAGGGACTCTGATGCTTAAGTTAGCAAGGGTATTAAGCAGGTATTGAGTAGAATCAGAGTATGAGTTATACCTGGGTGCTCTAGTGTATTTATAATGGTGAGATGTGACCTTCTTTGGATATGATAAGTTAGTTATCTTATCTTATCTTATCTTTTGTCGAGGTCAGCTTATCTTTCATGGAACCGCCCTTATCTCTATAGGCTTGGGCTGCCTTTGGATCGGGGTCGTATTCCTTGAGTTGGACTCTTCTTTGGGCTTTCCTATCGATTTGGCCGAGTTCTTTACGAAGAAGTCGGTCCGCTTGACCTAAAGAGGTCGGTCGCTTTGCTATTGAACATCCCAGCTCAGACAGCTCGACCCAGGGGATGAACAGTGCCCCTGCTTGAGCTCAGTCTTCTTTTTTGGGGTCGAGTCCTTGACTTCGGTCCTTCTCTAGTGAAGCCGAACTCAAGCATTTAGTCGATTCCTTTGTAGAAGCTTTTTGAATGTGGAACGTTTTTCTCTAAAAGCGCATGCTTTTATATCAGCGCTTTGGGAATGTGCGAGGGTTTAATACCTTCGTTAATTGGTATTAATTGCCCCGTTTTTCCTTGTGGCCTTTTTATTTTGAATTTGCGATCAAAAAATGGTTTCCCTTCTTCGCTCCTCTTCGTAACTTCTCCCTTCGTTCTCTCGCTCTCTGTCTTTCGCCCACATTTTGCTTTTCTTGTGTTGCGGCGTCGTTCAGTGGTTGGTGATTCCATTTCTCCATCTCCAACTTTTCTGAAGCTTCCTGTTTTTTCCAGGTTGGTTCTACTTTCTTTTCGTTTTGCTTTGTCTTTAATTCTCTGGTAAATTGTTGATATTTGTTTGAATGTCGTAAAAGTTTGAACCTTTCTTATGATCTTGTGTTTTCTTGTCACTGTAATGTATTTTTTCTTCTTCGTGTATTCCTGGTGTTTCTTCTTTGCAGTTTCTCAGGGGTTTGCATGTTCTATTGTTGCTTCTGGCTGTTATTTTTGGAAAAATTGTTTCTTGCTCCTTAATTTCAAAAGATCCTTGTTGTTGTACCTTTGTGGGAGATAATGATACCTATAGTTTGCTTTTTGCTTGGAGTGCATTTTCTTGATTTCCTCTTGATACTTTTTAGGGTTTTTGCTTGAGTCTGCAAAAGGTTGTGTTTTTGACGATTTTTTGCTTGGTGTTGTTGACAATGCTCTTTGCTGGTAGACTGTAGAAAGATAGTGGCTTTGATGATTTTTGTGTTTCTACTTTCCTTTTTCGAAATGCTTTGTTTGTTTGAAGTCTTCTTTTCTTGTTTGAGAGATACTGAGATGCGAGCTGTAGATTTTTCCTGAAAACCTTTCTTTGTTACTGCCTCCAAAGGATGCCCCAGGACTTTGGTTTTAGTCTTGGGGTTTTCCTTTTCTGTTTGTTCGCCTGTGTCGTATTAATCGAGTTGTTTTGTCCTTCGTCTGAGATGTTTTTAGTAATCCCATCTTCTTTTCTTATTGTAGGATTAGTTGGCCTCATGTCTTCTCGCAATAACATTGTAGAGATGTCTTCCAGAGTTCCCGAGGGGATGTCCGATTGGCTGGACTCCCTTGTCTTGATGTGTGTCTCTGTTGTGGATGCTGAATTTTGCGTAGAGCTGAGGAAGCGTCATACGATATGTGGTAATAGTGCCTGGGAGAGGAATTATGAGCTTGTCGCTCCTGATTCTGATGAAAGGGTTTGTTTTCCTACCTCCATCGAGGGAGAGCGTCCCTTCTTTTATGCCTATGAATATTTCTTCAGTCAGTTGGGCATTACTTTTCCTTTTACTGCTTTCGAGACTGACCTGTTATGGTCGTGTAACATTGCCCCATCCCAGCTTCACCCGAATTCCTGGGGTTTTGTCAAGATCTTTCAGCTACTTTGCCAAGAGTTAGGCGTAACACCTTCTCAGACTCTTTTCCCTTATCTGTTTGTTTCTGCCAAGCCTAGTGGTTCTTCCAAAAAGAAAGCTTCATGGGTTTCTTTCAGGTCTGCCCAGGGCCATAAAGTTTTCGCCATGTATGACGAGTCCTTTAAGGATTTTAAGAATTACTTCTTTAGAGTTCGTGCTGTCGAGGGGGCCCGCCCCTTTTTTCTTGATGAAAATGATGAGCCTTCTTTCCATCTAGAGTGGCAGAAGGATGTGAGAGTGTCTCGGTATACATGGGAGATGCTTGACGAGGTTGAGCGTGCTTTCGTTGTTGTTCTTGAGGATTTATGGGGGGAACCACCCCATCTTGATACAAAAAGGTTTTTGAATGACCCGTCCTTGGTTCGGACTATTTTGGGTACTTGTCTGACTTGTTTCTATACTTGTTTTCTTAGTTTTGCTTCCTCTTCTTGTGATTGTAACCCTTTACTATGGCTGATTCTATATTTGCAGAGATGTCTAAAAACAAGGACTCCATGAAGGCCTTCAAAAAGGCAAAGAAGGCAACTGCTGCTCAAAACATCTCGGCCAAGGTAGCCGGAGAGGAATCTTCTCAGGTTCCAATGAATCCTCCTGTGCCGAGTTCTTCAGGGCCGAGGAAAGCAATTCCTATTTCTCGGGTTCGTCTGGTCGATCCTCCACAGACTTCTACCGCTGCTTCTGGTGCTCCTCCCTTAAAAAAGCAAAAAATGTCCGAGCCCTTTAACCTGGATGCCCTAGATTTTGATGCTGTCGAGTTTGTTGACCAGCAAATTGACCCTATGGTGGGCTCTCCATGGATGATATGTCTCTTCTTCAGCATCTGAAGTTTATCACCAAAAGTAGTGTGAAAATGGCACATATGGGTGCGGCTATTTTCCAAACTGTTCAGGGGATCCCGATTCTTGCCACAAAATCCTTCATGGAGGAGGCCAAATCAGAATTTGATCGGATCAAGGGTCTGAAGGAGGAGTTGGAGGTGAAGTTGGCGAAGGTAGAGAAGGAACTAGAGGGTGAAAAGGCCAGCTCTATTGCCTTGGCTGCTTCTTTGAAGTTGGCGGAGGACATGGCACTGAAGCACAATGATAGCTATGTCTCAGCTTATAGGGAGTTGGTGCATCTCCGGGATGATTTGGAAACTGCTCGGGTTGATTATGCCGAGCTTCAAGGTCACCTTGTGGGCAGCGTGACTGCCGCCTCTGAGAACCTAATGGAGCAGTTACGGATTGTTGCTCCTGATGCCGATTTGACTCTCGTTAGTCTTGATAACGTAGTAAAGGATGGCAAGATTGTCCCAGATGATCCCGATGATGATGTTGAACCTCCCTCAGTGCCTTCTATCAAGGTGTCGACCTCCTCGATTCCTCTAGTTATGTCTGATCCGGATTGTCATATTCTAAACCAGGATGATAGAATTGTAGATACTGTGCCTATTCAGGCTCGCCCTCCTTCTCCCTGTACTGATGCTGCCGGGAAGGCTCCCGATCTTTGCTGATCTTCTTTTTAAGTATTTGTGTAAATAGCCCGGTTTGTGGGCTTTTAAACTGTTTTATTATTTTGTTTAACTGCTGACGCTTTTTAGTTGCCTCCCTCGCAACTTTTACTTTGAAAAACAAAAGTAGCTTTCTAAGGTAGAATTTGGTAGCCTCTTGAAGCTTTATTATACTATGCTTCTATTGCGCTTTAACATGGTATCTCTTTTGGTTTCTGAGAGTGTTGGAATCTTGCTGCTTGACCTTTTTGGATTGCTTTTGTACTTATTGTTTGTAACTTGGATCCTTTGAGGCCGTGACTTGTATGGGTCCGACTTGTTTTCTCGGTTTTCTCGCTTTTGCTTGGATTTTTAGTGCCCCATAACCGATATCTTTTCGTTGGTCCCCTTCTAAGTTATTTTTATAATCCTTTTTCTTGGACCTTTGTTAGGTCTCTTTCAAGGATTACTTTTATAACTTGTCTTGTAGGAGATCGACTTCGTTAGGTCGATCTCTTCTAAGTTATTTTTGTAATCCTCTTTCTTGGACCTTTGTTAGGTCTCTTTTAGGGATTACTTTTATAACTTGTCTTGTAGGAGATCGACTTCGTTAGGTCGATCTCTTCTAAGTTATTTTTGTAATCCTCTTTCTTAGACCTTTGTTAGGTATCTTTTAGGGATTACTTTTATAACATGTCTTGTAGGAGACCGACTTCGTTAGGTCGATCTCTTCTAAGTTATTTTTGTAATCCTTTTTCTTGGACCTTTGTTAGGTCTCTTTTAGGGATTACTTTTATAACTTGTCTTGTAGGAGATCGACTTCGTTAGGTCGATCTCTTCTAAGTTATTTTTGTAATCCTCTTTCTTGGACCTTTGTTAGGTCTCTTTCAGGGATTACTTTTATAACTTGTCTTGTAGGAGACCGACTTTGTTAGGTCGATCTCTTCTAAGTTATTTTTGTAATCCTCTTTCTTGGACCTTTGTTAGGTCTCTTTCAGGGATTACTTTTATAACTTGTCTTGTAGGAGACCGACTTCGTTAGGTCGATCTCTTCTAAGTTATAGCAATTCCTCTTTAATAGGGTTGGCCAAACCTCTTTCCAGGGATTTGCTGATAACTTGGGTTGACTTGGTGCGATTTTCAGGTTCTTTTTTGGGATCACTTTCGATAACTTCTTGCATTATTCTGTGTTCATCTTTGCCGATTTGTAGATGGCGGTTTCTGTCCTGGTTTTTAGGTGAATCGTGTTTTCACCTTTGTCGGTCGATCATTCCTATCGAGATCGTACAGTGAATCTGTTCTTCACTTTTTGTCGAGCTGTTGCTTTATAATCGGATGATGAATGCTTCAGATTAATGCATCTTGGGAATTTGTAGAATATCTGAAATATATTTTATTCAAAAAAATTGCAAATATATACATGTGGGAGTTTTTTGTTCCCTTAAGTCGGATTAAATCTCAGTCTTGATGCCTCATTAAAAAAACCTTTTCAAGAAAAAGAGTGCATCTTATGATGAGATCTTTTACCTTTCCTAGCTATAGTACCTTCTTAGGTTACAGGCGTGCCATGATCTAGGGAGTTCTCGTCCCTTGAGTTCAGACAGTCTGTAGTAGCCCTTCCCAAGTACTTTTTTGACTCGGTAGGGTCCTTTCCAGTTGGCTGCCAACTTTCCTTCTCCGGGTTGAGTTGTTCCAATATCATTTTGGATTAAGATGAGATCGTTCTCAGCAAAACCTCTTGGCACTACCTTTTGATTATACCTGGAAGCTATTCGCCGCTTTAGTGCTTATTCTCTGATCCGAGCTCTTTCTTGGATTTTCGGAAGTAGGTCGAGCTCTTCTCTTTGAAGTTGAGAATTGGTTTGTTCATTATAGTGGACTACTCGGGGAGACCCTTCCTTGACTTCTATTGGAATCATTGCCTCCACTCCGTATGCTAATCGAAATGGTGATTCGTTCGTAGTAGAATGGGGGGTTGTTCGATACGCCCAAAGGACTTGTGGAAGTTCCTCGGCCCAAGCTCCCTTTGCTTCTTGCAGTCTCTGTTTTAGCCCAGCCAATATGACTTTGTTGGCCACTTCGGCTTGTCCATTGGCTTGGGGATGTTCAACGGAGGTGAACTGGTGTTTTATATTCAAGTCGGCCACTAGTTTTCTGAAGCCTGCATATGTGAATTGGGTGCCATTATCCGTGGTAATGGAGTATGGGACCCCGAACCTTGTAATGATGTTCCTATATAGGAATTTCTAGCTTCTTTGAGCAGTGGCATTGGCTAGGGGTTCTGTCTCGATCCATTTTGTGAAATAGTCTACCCCTACTATGAGGAATTTGACTTGTCCCGATCCCTGGGGAAAGGGTCCGAGAAGATCGAGTCCCCACTTTGCAAATGGTCAGGGTGAGGTCACGCTGATGAGCTTTTCTGGCGGGGCGATGTGAAAGTTGGCATGCTTCTGACATGGTGGACATGTCTTTACAAATTCTGTAGCTTTCTTTCGTAGAGTTGACCAATAGAATCCCGCCTGGAGTACCTTTTTGGTGAGAGCTTGCCCTCTGAGATGATTACCACAAATGCCGCTGTGTACTTCCTCCAAGACTCCCTTTGTATTGGAGGTAGGTATGCATTTTAACAATGGTACTGAGATCCCTCTTTTGTATAAGGTGTTGTTTATGATAGTGTAGTACTGTGCCTCCCTTTTTAACCTCTTTGCCTCATTTTCATCTGTAGGGAGCGCTTCTGTTTTGAGGTAGTTAATTATGGGGGTCATCCATCCTTGATCTCGACCTGTTATGGCTAGGACTTTTTCTTCTTCCAATATTGACGGGTTCTGCAATATTTCCTGGATGAGGCTTCTATTGTTGCCCCCTGGTTTAGTGCTGGCTAGTTTTGAGAGTGCGTCAGCTCGGGCGTTTTGCTCGCGGGGTATGTGGTAGATCCTATATTCCCCGAGTTGTCCGAGCTGTTCCTTGGTTTTATCCAAATATTTTTTCATGGTAGGGTCTTTGGCTTGGTAGCTCCCTGTTATTTGTGAGGTAACGACTTGTGAATCGCTGTAGATGTTGAGTTTCTGAGCTCCAACCTCCCTAGCCAGCTTCAAACCAGCTAATAACGCTTCATATTCCACCTGGTTGTTCGAGGCCGGGAATACGAATTTGAGGGAAAGCTCAAGTTGGGTTCCTTGGTTGCTTTCGATTATCACACCTATACCACTTCCGGTTTTATTCGAGGAACCGTCCACGTATATATTCCACTCTATGGGGAACTCCGGGGTGTCTGTGAATTCTGCAATGAAGTCGGCTAGGTATTGTGACTTAATGGCTGTCCGCGCCTCGTATTAGAGGTCGAACTCGGACAATTCGATTGCCCATTGTAGGATTCTTCCTGCTAGACCTATTTTCTGTAATATCCCCTTTATGGGCTGGTTGGTCCGAACCTTAATGGTATGAGCTTGGAAGTACAGGCGAAGTCGTCGGGATGTTAGTATGAGAGCGTAGGCAAACTTCTCGATTTTCTGGTAGTTCAGCTCTGACCCCTGCAATGCTTTACTAATGAAATAGATGGGTTGTTGCCCACCCTCGTCTTCTCTAATTAGTGCTGAGGCTATTGCCCGACTTCCTACTGCGAGGTACAATATGAGTGGTTCTCCTTCTCGTGGTTGAGATAGGATAGGTGGCTGTCCCAAGAATTCTTTGAAGTATCGGAAGGCTTGCTCACATTTCGTTGTATACTTGAAGTTCTTTTCCTTCCTTAAAGTAGCGTAGAAAGGGAGGGACCTTATCGCTGACCCTGCTAGGAATCTGGACAGGGCCGCCAATCTCCCATTGAGTTGTTGTACCTCTTTGACGCAGGTTGGGCTCTTCATGTTGAGTATGGCCTGGCATTTATTTGGATTTGCCTCGATTCCTCTTTGTGTGAGTATAAAGCCCAAGAACTTACCTGCTTCCACTGCGAAGGTGCATTTAGCCGGGTTAAGTCGCATCCCATGCTTCCATATGGTGTTGAACACTTGAATCAAGTCGGTCAGTAATGTCTCTTCACTTTGTGTCTTTATCAACATGTCGTCCACATAGACCTCCATGATTTTTCCGATGTGGTCTGAAAAGACCTTATTCATTAGCCTTTGATAAGTAGCTCCCGCATTCTTAAGGCCGAAAGGCATTACGATGTAGCAATAGTTTTCTTTGGGTGTTAGAAATGAGGTTTTTTCTTGATCCGGTGGATACATTGGGATCTGGTTGTACCCTGAGTATGCGTCCATAAATGAGAGATACTTATATCCAGATGAGGCATCTACTAGAGCGTCGATGCTTGGGAGTGGATAAGGATCTTTTGGGCAGGCTTTGTTGAGGTCGGTGTAGTTGGTGCACATTTGCCACTTCCTATTTGACTTTCTTACCAAGACGACATTTGCTAGCCATAGTGGATACTTAACTTCTCTTATGAATCCTGCCTCTAGCAGTGCTTGCACCTGTTCTTCCATAGCCTGAGACCGTTGTCCTTAGCCTGGGATCCCGGATAGACTGCCAACTTGTGGCTCATTAGTTCAGGATCTATGCCTGGCATGTCGGCGGCTTTCCATGCGAAGAGATCAACATTATCTCGTAGGAACTGTATGAGTGATTCCTTTGCGTCTCCTTGTAGGATTGTGCCAATATTAGTTGTCTTATCCAAGGTGTCTCCGATCTGAACTTTCTCTACTTCTCCTTCGGGCTGTGGACGGAGTTCTTCTCGCCTCTGAACTCTACCAAGTTCGATTATGTGGAATTCTTCTCCTTCGCCTTTGAGATTTAGACTTTCGTTATAACAGCGATGCACCATCCTTTGATCTGCTTTTATCGTAGCTATCCCTTCTGCAGTTGGGAATTTCATACATAGGTGTGGAGTTGAAACTATTGCGCCGAGTTGGTTTAACGTTGTCCAACCTATTAAGGCATTGTAGGCTGAGCTTACGTTGACTACGATGTAGTCTATCTTGAGTGTTCTGGATTGGTTCCCCTTTCTGAAGGTTGTATGTAGCGATACGTATCCCAATGGTTGTACTGGGGTATCCCCAAGTCCGAACAGGCTGTTCGGATATGCTCTTAGCTCTTTTTCTTCTATGCCGAGCTTGTCGAAGGCAGTTTTGAATAAGATGTCGGCGGAGCTTCCTTGGTCAATTAATGTACGGTGGAGGTTGGCATTTGCCAGTATGATTGTGATGACCATGGGGTCGTCGTGTCCTAGGATGATTCCGGATGCGTCTTCTTTGGTAAACATAAATGTTGGGATGTCTGGCGCCTCCTTCTTTCCTTCGACATGGTATACTTCTTTGAGATGTCGCTTGTGGGATGATTTGGAGATTCCTCCTCCCACAAATCCACCGTGTATCATGTGGACGTGTCTTTCCGGTGTGCGAGGTGATCGCTCAGACCGTCCGACATCTTCATCCCTTCTTCTTTTTCTTGGCTCTTCATCTCGGTTAGCCAAAAACCGATCTAGTTTTCCTTCTCTTACTAATTTTTCTATGACATTTTTCAAGTCGAAGCATTCGTTGGTGGAATGTCCTCGGACTCGATGATATTCACAGTATTCGTTCCAATTTCCTCCTTCTCTTTTGCCTTTGAGTGGCCGAGCTGGGGGTATTTTTTCCGTATGGCAGACTTCTTTGTAAACATCTACCAAGGATACCCTAAGAGGGGTGTAGTTATGATATTTTTTGATTTTCTCCCCAGAGCGATCTTCTTTTTTCTTGGATTCTTTGTCTTTGTCTCGGTAGACGGAACCGAACCTCGAGGCTTCCCCAAGTCGTGAATTCTCCTCCACATTGATGTACTTCTGCGCCCGTTCTTGTACTTCGTCCAGGGATGCAGGGTATTTCTTAGATATAGATTGGCTAAAAGGTCCTTCTCGTAGGCCATTTATGAGGCCCATAATGGCAGCTTCTGTTGGTAGACTTTGTATGTCCATGCATGCTTTATTGAATCTTTCCATGTAGTTACGAAAACTTTCCCGATCTCCTTGCTTGATTCCTAGTAGGCTGGGGGCATGTTTAGCCTTATCTTTTTGTATGGAAAATCTGGCCAGGAACTTTTTGGCCAGGTCGTCGAAGCTCGAGATAGACTTTGGAGGTAGGCTGTCGAACCATCTAATGGCTGTCTTGGTAAGAGTTGTTGGAAAGGCTTTGCAGCGAACTGCATCCGAGGCGTCAGTAAGGTACATTCTACTTCTGAAATTGCTGAAGTGATGGTTAGGGTATGAAGTGCCGTTGTACAGAGTCATATCCGGAAGTTTGAAGTCCTTTAGGATTTTGGTCTTCATGATTTCCCTGGTGAATGGATCTTGATCCTTGCGAGAGCTATCCTCTGGAGTGGATCGAGTAGCTTTGGTTTTGAGATCGGCTTCGAGTTTTAGGAGCCTATCTTCTAATTCCTGGCGTCGCCTTATCTCCCGATGTAGATCCTCTTCTTTTTCGCGTTGATGTTGGGCTTCATTCTTGAGTTGCTTTAATCGATCTTGAAGCGCCTCTATAGCTCCCGCGTTTGGGGAATCCTTTTTGTTGTTAAGTTGAGGAGTATCCTCTGGTGTAGTGTCCGCATTTTTGTGCGGCGTTCTATCCTCTAGATTTGAGTCATTGTCGTTGTCATGGTCGTCCGCCATGGTGATGGGACGACTTCCAGGTTCCCCAGCAACGGCGCCAATGTTACGATGGTTACCTGAAACTATAGGTCGATCTTGGTCGAGATCTTCTGTGTTGGTCGGAGCTGACGTGTCTGACTTGTGGAACAGAGAATGCTGCTGATCCTTTGTCACCGAAGGGTGGGGGGTACCTGCAAGGGACTCCGATGCTTATGTTAGCAAGGGTATTAAGCAGGTATTGAGTAGAATCAGAGTATGAGTTATACCTGGGTGCTCTAGTGTATTTATAATGGTGAGATGTGACCTTCTTTGGATAAGATAAGTTAGTTATCTTATCTTATCTTATCTTATCTTTTGTCGAGGTCAGCTTATCTTCCATAGAACCGCCTTTATCTCTATAGGCTTGGGCTGCCTTTGGATCGGGGTCGTATTCCTTGAGTTGGACTCTTCTTTGGGCTTTCCTGTCGATTTGGCGGAGTTCTTTACAAAGAAGTCGGTCCGCTTGACCTAAAGAGGTCGGTCGCTTTGCTACTGAACATCCCCGGTCGGACAGCTTGACCCAGGGTATGAACACTTATGTATTTTCAACGGTGGAGTTTCTACACACCATAGATTAAGGGTGTGAAGCTCTGCTGTACCTCAAGTTTTAATGCAATTACTACTATTTTCTATTTAATTCAGCTATTCCTGTTCTAAGATATTCGTTGCACTTCAACATGATGAAGGTGATGATCCGTGACACTCATCATCATTCTCACCTATGAACGCGTGACTGACAACCACTTCCGTTCTACCTCAGACCGAACGCATATCTCTTGGATTCCTTAATCAGAATCTTCGTGGTATAAGCTAGATTGATGGCGGTATTCATGAGAATCCGGAAAGTCTAAACCTTGTCTGTGGTATTCCGAGTAGGATTCAGGGATTGAATGACTGTGACGAGCTTCAAACTCGTGATTGTTAGGTGTGATGACAAATGCAAAAGAATCAAGGGATTCTATTCCAACATGATCAAGAACCGACAGATGATTAGCCGTGTCGTGACAGAGCATTTGGACCTTTTTCACTGAGAGGATGGAATGTAGCCATTGACAACGTTGATGCGCTACATACAGCTTGCAATGGAAAGGAATAAGAAGGATTGAAGGAAGGCAGTAGGAAAGCAGAGATCCAACAGGGACAAGCATCTCCATACACTTATCTGAAATTCCCACCATTGAACATGAGTAACTCTATCTTTATTTTCTGCTTTATTTATTATTCAAAAACTCCATAACATTTATTATCCGCCTAACTGAGACTTACAAGATGACCATAGCTTGCTTCATACTAACAATCTCCATGGGATCGACCCTTACTCACGTACGGTATTACTTGGACGACCCAGTGCACTTGCTGGTTAGTTGTGCGGAGTTGTGACTAAGTGTGATTCACGTTTGAGAGCGCTACCAAGTTCTTGGCGCCATTGTTGATGATCACAATTTCGTGCACCAAGCACCCATGTCCATTAATCCAAGAGCAACACGATCTCAATTATGCCAGTGACATGGAACAAGAGAGAAGGGATAGTCTTAGGGACGTAATGGATCCGTTTCACGAATTCATAGTTCAAAAAAAGCAAGAAGAGGCCCAAAAGGTGGAGGTAGAAGAGACCCTTAAAGATGAAGCAGTTGACGAATTAGTGAAGGTTGAACAAGAGGGAAGCTCCATCATCGAAGACAACTCTACACTAAGCGATGATGAGCGGATAATTTATACGCTTTTTGGCATTGTTTTTAGGTAGTTTTTAGTAAGATCTAGCTACTTTTAGGGATATTTTTATTAGTTTTTATGAAAAATTTATATTTCTGGACTTTACTATGAGTTTGTATGTTTTTTGTGATTTCAGGTATTTTCTGGTTGAAATTGAGGGACCTGAGCAAAAATCTGATAGGAGGCTGACAAAGGACTGCTGATGTTGTTGGACTCTGACCTCCCTGCACTCGAAATGAAATTTCTGGAGCTACAGAACTCCAAATGGCGCGCTCTCAACTGCGTTGCAAAGTAGACATTCAGGGCTTTCCAGCAATATATGATAGTCCATACTTTATTCGAGTTTAGAGGATGAAAAATGGCATTCAACTCCAGCTCCATGCTGCATTCTGGAGTAAAACGCCAGAAACACGTCACAAACCAGAGTTAAACGCCAAAAACACATTACAACTCAACGTTTAACCCCAAGAGGAGCCTCTGCACGTGTAAAGCTCAAGCTCAGCCCAAGCACACACCAAAGTGGGCCCCGAAAGTGGATTTCTGCACTTAGACTTATTTCTGTAAACCCTAGTAACTAGTTTAGTATAAATAGAACTTTTTACTATTGTAGTCTTGTCTTTTGATGGATCTTTAATCAGTGTATACGATTTTAGACCTTCATGGGGGCTGGCCATTCGGCCATGCCTGGACCATCACTTATGTATTTTCAACGGTGGAATTTCTACACACCATAGATTAAGGTGTAGAGCTCTGTTGTACCTCAAGTATTAATGCAATTACTATTGTTCTTTTATTCAACTCAAGCTTATTCTTGTTCTAAGATATCACTCGTACTTTAACCTGATGGATGTGATGATCCGTGACACTCATCATCATCCGTCCTTATGAATGCGTGCCTGACAACCACTTCCGTTCTACAAGCGAGAGCTAGAGTGTGTATCTCTTGGATTCCTGGTCCACGACGCATGGTTGCCTCGCCTGACAACCGAGCCTCCCATTCCGTAATATCAGAGTCTTCGTGGTATAAGCTAGAATTATTGGCGGCCATTCCTAAGATCCGAAAAGTCTAAACCTTGTCTGTGGTATTCCGAGTAGGATCTGAGATGGGATGACTGTGACGAGCTTCAAACTCGCGAGTGTTGGGCGTAGTGACAGACACAAAAGGATCACTGTATTCTATTCCAACATGATCGAGAACCGACAGATGATTAGCCATGCGGTGACAGCGCATTTGGACCATTTTCACTGAGAGGACGGGAGGTAGCCATTGACGCCAGTGAAACCCGAACATACAGCTTGCCATAGAAAGGAGTAAGAATGATTGGATGAAAGCAGTAGAAAAGCAGAGATTCAGAAGGGACAAAGCATCTCCATACACTTATCTGAAATTCTCACCACTGATTTGCATAAGTATCTCTATCTCTATTTTATGCTTTATTTATCTTTATGTTCGAAAACCATTATAACCATTTGAATCCGCCTGACTAAGATTTACAAGATGACCATAGTTTGCTTCATACCAACAATCTCCGTGGGATCGACCCTTACTCACGTAAGGTTTATTACTTGGACGACCCAATGCACTTGCTGGTTAGTTGTGCGAAGTTGTGACAAAGTGTGATTCACGTTTTAGAGCTCCAAGTCTTTGGCGCCATTGTTGATGATCACAATTTCGTGCACCAAGTTTTTGGTGCCGTTGCCGGGGATTGTTTGAGTTTGGACAACTGACGGTTCATCTTGTTGCTCAGATTAGGTAATTTCCTTCTTATTTTGTTTTCCAAAAAAAGTTTTTCAAAAATTTTTCAAAAAAAATTTTTCTTTGTTTTCGTTTTTCAAAAAAATATATATAATTTTCGAAAAATCCAAAAAAAAATATATATATATATTTGTCTTTCTTGTTTGAGTCTAGTGTCAATTTTTGAGTTTGGTATCAATTGCATGTTTTTAAAATTTGTGCATTTTTCGAAAAACTCATGCATGGTGTTCTTCATGATCTTCAAGTTGTTCTTGATAAATCTTCTTGTTTGATCTTCATATTTTCTTGTTTTGTGTTTTTTGTTGTTTTTCATATGCATTTTTACATTCATAGTGTCTAAGCATTGAAAATTTCAAAGTTTGGTGTCTTGCATGTTTTCTTTTCTTGAAACTTTTTCAAAAATAAGTCTTGATTTTCATCTTGATCTTCAAAGTGTTCTTGGTGTTCATCTTGATATTCATAGTGTTCTTGCATGCATCATTGGTTTTGATCCAAAGTTTTCATGTTTTGGGTTACATTTGTGTTTTTCTCTCTCCTCATAAAAAATTCAAAAATAAAAAATATCTTTTCCTTATTTTACTCAAAAATTCAAAATCTTTGGGTTGACTTAGTCAAAAATTTTTAAAATTAGTTGTTTCTTGTTAGTCAAGTCAAGATTTTATTTTTAAAAATCCTATATTTTCAAAAACTTTTTCAAAAATCCAATCTTTTTCATTTTTTATTATTTTTGAAAATTTAAAAATATTTTTCAAAATCTTTTTCTTATCTTTATTTCAAAATTTCGAAAACTTTACTAACAATTAATGTGATTGATTCAAAAATTTGAAGTTTGTTACTTTCTTGTTAAGAAAGGTTCAATCTTTAAATTCTAGAATCATATCTTTTAGTTTCTTGTTAGTCAAGTAATCAATTTTAATTTTAAAAATTAAATTTTTTTAATTTCCTTTTCAAATCTTTTTCAAAATATCTTTTCAATCATATCTTTTTAATCATATCTTTTTCAAACCATATCTTTTTCAAAATTGATTTCAAAAATCTTTTCTAACTCCTTATCTTTTCAAATTTTATTTTCAAATCTTTTTCAACTAACTAATTGACTTTTTGTTTATTTCTTATCTTTTTCAAAATCACCTAACTACTTTTCTCTCTCTAATTTTCGAAAATTCCTCACCCTTTTTCAAAGTTCTTTTTAATTAACTAATTATTTCAAATTTTAATTTTAATTTTATTTCTTCTCTTAATTTTCGAAAATCACTAACTTTTTTTCAAAAATAATTTTTGAAATTCTCCCCCCTCTCATCTCTTTCTATTTATTTAGTTAATTACTAACACTTCTCTTCATCTAAAAATTTGAACTCTTTCTTCTCCTCTTTGTTCGAATTTTTCTCATCCTTCTTCTATTCTTATTTTCTTCTACTCACATAAAGGAATCTCTATACTGTAACATAGAGGATTCCTCTTCTTTTTTGTTCTCTTCTTTTCTATATGAGCAGGAGCAAGGACAAGGACATTCTTGTTGAAGTTGATCCTAAACCTGAAAGGACTCTGAAGAAGAAGCTAAGAGAAGTTAAAGCACAGCAATTCAGAGAAAACCTTACAGAGAATCTTGAAAAAGAAAGAGACATGGCCGAGCCCAACAACAACGCAAGGAGGATGCTTGGTGATTATACTACACGTACTTCCAATTTTTATGGAAGAAGCATCTCAATCCCTGCCATTGGAGCAAACAATTTTGAGTTGAAGCCTCAACTAGTTGCTCTAATGCAACACAACTGCAAGTTCCATGGACTTCCATCAGAAGATCCCTGTCAGTTTTTAACTGAATTCTTGCAGATCTGTGATACTGTTAAAACTAATGGAGTAGATCCTGAAGTCTACAGGCTCATGCTTTTCCCCTTTGCTGTAAGAGACAGAACTAGAACATGGTTGGACTCACAACCTAAAGATAGTTTGGACTCTTGGGATAAGCTGATCATGGCCTTCTTGGCCAAGTTCATTCCTCCTCAAAAGCTGAGCAAGCTTAGAGTGGATGTTCAGACCTTCAAGCAAAAAGATGGTGAATCCCTCTATGAAGCTTGGGAAAGATACAAGCAGTTGACCAAAAAGTGTCCTTCTGGCATGCTTTTAGAATGGACCATTTTGGATATATTCTATGATGGTCTATTTGAGCTCTCCAAGATGTCACTGGACCATTCTACAGGTGGATCCATTCACCTAAAGAAAACACCTGCAGAAGCTCAAGAACTCATTGACATGGTTACAAATAACCAATTCATGTACACCTCTGAGAGGAACCTTGTGAGTAATGGAATGCCTCAGAAGAGGGGAGTTCTTAAAATTAATACTCTGAATGCCATATTGGCTCAGAATAAAATGTTGACTCAGCAAGTCAACATGATTTCTTAGAGTCTGAATGGATGGCAAAATGCATCCAACAGTACTGGTGGGCGAAATTGTGATTTATACTTTCACACAACTCGAATAATCTTCCTCGGTAATGGCTCCAAAAACTTGGTGCACAATACCATGGTCTAAAATTAACTTCATAGTCTTGCTCAACTAACCAGCAAGTGCACTGGGTCGTCCAAGTAATACCTTACGTGAGTAAGGGTCGATCCCACGGAGATTGTTGGTATGAAGCAAGCTATGGTCATCTTGTAGATCTCAGTTAGTGAGTGGAATCATAGGGTCAAATGTAATTAAATTGGATAAATAAAATAAATAAAAGGGATAGGAGTACTCATGTAATTCAATGGTGGGAATTTCAGATAAGCGTGTGAAGATGCTGTGCTCCTCTTGAATCTCTGCTTTCCTGTTGCTTTCATCCAATTCTTCTTACTCCTTTCCATAGCAAGCTGTATGTAGGGCATCACCGTTGTCAGTGGCTACATCCCATCCTCTCAGTGAAAATGGTCCTCTGCGGCTGTCACTCGCATGGCTAATCATCTGTCGGTTCTCAATCAGGTTGGAATAGAATCCATTGATTCTTTTGCGCTTGTCATCACGCTCATCCTTCAGGAGTTTGAAGCTCGTCACAGTCATTCAATCCCAGAATCCTACTCGGAATACCATAGACAAGGTTTAGACTTTCCGGATCCTCATGAATGCCGCCATCTATCTAGCTTATACCACGAAGATTCTGTTGGGGAATCTAAGAGATATGCGCCCGGCCTAAGGTAGAACGGAAGTGGTTGTCAATCACGCGCGTTCATAGGTGAGAATGATGATGAGTGTCACGGATCATCACATTCATCAAGTTGAAGTGCAACGTATATCTTGAAATAGGAATAAATAGAATTGAATAGGATATCATCTTAATGGCATTGAAACTTGAGGTACAGCAGAGCTCCACACCCTTAATCTATGGTGTGTAGAAACTCCACCGTTGAAAATACATAAGTGAAAGGTTCAGGCATGGCCGAATGGCCAGCCCCCATGGTCTGAGAACTATGCGTTCAAAGATGTCAAATACATTAGTTAAATGTTCTATTTATAATAAACTAGCTCCTAGGGTTTACATGAGTAAGTAATTGATGCATAAATCCACTTCCGGGGCCCACTTGGTGTATGTTTGGGCTGAGCTTGATCAATCCACGAGCTGAGGCTTTTCTTGGAGTTGAACTTCGAGTTATGACGTGTTTTGGGCGTTCAACTCCGGATCATGACGTTTTTCTGGCGTTTAACTCCAGACAGCAGCATGTACTTGGCGTTCAACGCCAAGTTACGTCGTCAATTTCCGAATAAAATATGGACTATTATATATTGTTGGAAAGCCCTGGATGTCTACTTTCCAACGCCGTTGAAAGCGCGCCATTTGGAGTTCTGTAGCTCCAGAAAATCCATTTCGAGTGCAGGGAGGTCAGAATCCAACAGCATCAGCAGTCCTTTTGTCAGCCTTTTTCAGAGTTTTGCTCAAATCCCTCAATTTCAGCCAGAATTTACCTAAAATCACAGAAAAACACACAAACTCATAGTAAAGTCCAGAAATGTGAATTTAACATAAAAACTAATGAAAACATCCCTAAAAGTAGCTTGAACTTGCTAAAAACTACCTAAAAACAATGCCAAAAAGCGTATAAATTATCCGCTCATCACAACACCAAACTTAAATTGTTGCTTGTCCCCAAGCAACTAAAAATCAAATAGGATAAAAAGAAGAGAATATACTATAAATTCAGAAATATCAATGAATATTAATTATAATTAAATGAGCGGGACTTGTAGCTTTTTGCTTCTGAACAGTTTTGGCATCTCACTTTTTCCTTTGAAGTTTAAAATGATTGGCTTCTCTAGGAACTGAGAATTTTGGATAGTGTTATTGACTTTCCTAGTTAAGCATGTTGATTCTTGAACACAGCTACTTATGAGTCTTGGCTGTGGCCCTAAGCACTTTGTTTTCCAGTATTACCACCGGATACATAAATGCCACAGACACATAACTGGGTGAACCTTTTCAGATTGTGACTCAGCTTTGCTAGAGTCCCCAGTTAGTGGTGTCCAGAGCTCTTAAGCACACTCTTTTACTTTGGATCACGACTTTAACCACTTAGTCTCAAGCTTTTTGCTTGGACCTTCATGACACAAGCACATGGTTAGGGACAGCTTGATTTAGCCGCTTAGGCTTGGATTTTATTTCCTTGGGCCCTCCTATCCATTGATGCTCAAAGCCTTGGATCTTTTTTACCCTTGCCTTTTGGTTTTAAGGGCTATTGGCTTTTTCTACTGCTCCTTTTTTTTTTCGCTAATTTTTTTTTCACAAGCTTTCTTTTTCACTGCTTTTTCTTGCTTCAAGAATCAATTTCATGATTTTTCAGATCATCAATAACATTTCTCTTTGTTCATCATTCTTTCAAGAGCCAACAATTTTAACATTCATAAACAACAAGATCAAAAGACATATGCACTGTTCAAGCATTCATTCAGAAAACAAAAAGTATTGTCACCACATCAATATAATTAAATTAAATTCAAGGATAATTTCGAAATTTATGTACTTCTTGTTCTTTTGAATTAAAACAATTTTTTTTTATTTAAGAGAAGTGAAGGATTAATAGAATTTATTCATAGCTTTAAGGCATGGTTACATACTAATGATCATGAAATAAAGACACAAAACACAGCATTAAAAACCGAAAAGCAGAAAGAAATAAGAACAAGGAATGAATCCACCTGAGTGAGGGTGGCGCCTTCTTGAAAAACCAATGGTGCTCTTTGAGCTCCTCTATGTCTCTTCCTTGCTTCTTTTGAATGATTCCTAGTAATTTTGGTGTTCCTCCCCTTAGTTGTTTCCAATATTTGTGTGGAGGACAACTTATTCCCTGAGGTATCTCAGGAATCTCTTGATTTGCAGCCACATGTTCTACCATTGAGCTATGATGGCTTATATTAGTCTTTCCATCTCCCATGACTTGGAGGTGGAAGCTTTTTGTCTTTCCTTTTCTCTTTTTTTTTTTTTGAGGTTTCTCTGAATTGTTGATTTTTAGTTTCTCTTGACTTCCTCTTCAGAGTCCTTTCAGGTTCAGGATCTGTTCCAATAAGAATGTTCTTGTCCTTGCTCCTGCTCATATAGGGAAGAAGAGAACAAGAAAAGAAAGAGGAATCCTCTATGTCACAGTAAAGAGGTTCCTTATTGTTAGTAGAAGAAGAAAGGAATAAAAGTGGAGAATCCAATCACAATGGTGAGGATAGAAACAGTGATTGGAGATGAAGAGGGGTGAAGAGAAGTGTTAGTAAATAAATAAAAGAAATAGAAAGAGATGAGGTGGAGAGAAATTCGAAAATAATTTTGAAAAATAGGTTAGTGATTTTCGAAAATTAAAGATAAGATATAATTTAAAATTAAAATTTAAAATAATTAATTAATTAAAAAGAATTTTTGAAAAAGAGGGAGGTATTTTCGAAAATTAGAGAGGGAAAAGTAGTTAGGTGGTTTTGAAAAAGATAAGAAACAAACAAAAAAATTAATTAGTTAGTTGAAAAAGATATTAAAATCAAATTTGAAAAGATAAGAGGATAAGAAGTTAGAAAAGATATTTTAAAATCAAATCTTTTTTTTTTTGAAAAAGATAAAATTTTGAAAAAGATATGATATAAAAGATATGATTAAAAAGATATGATTTAAAAAGATATGGTTTTGAAAAGATAAGATTGAAATTAGTTTTGAAAAAGATTTGAATTTTAAAATCACAATTAATGACTTGACTCACAAGAAATCACAAGATATGATTCTAGAACTTAAAATTTGAATCTTTCTTAACAAGAAAGTAACAAACTTGAAATTTTTGAATCAAAACATTAATTTTTGATGCAATTTTCGAAAATATGATGTAAAGATAAGAAAAAGATTTTGAAAATATTTTGAAAAAGATTTTTGAAATTTTCGAAAATGATGAAAAAATGGAAAAGATATGATTTTTGAAAAAGATTTTAAAAAGATAAGATTTAAAAAGATTAGATATTTTTTTTGATTTTTAAATTTTTTTTTTATGATGAGAGAGAAAAACACTAAAAATACTCAATGCATGAAAATTTTGGATCAAAACACATGTTGCATGCAAGAACACTATGAATGTCAAGATGAACACCAAGAACACCTTGAAGATCATGATGAACATCAAGAACATATTTTTGAAAAATTTTCAATGTAAAGAAAACATGCAAGACACCAAACTTAGAAATTTTTCATGTTTAGACTCTATGAATGCAAGAATGCATATGAAAAACACCATACAACACAAAACAAGAAAATATGAAGATCAAACAAGAAAGTTCATCAAGAACAACTTGAAGATCATGATGAACACTATAAATGCATGAATTTTTTGAAAATTTTATGCAAGAAAAAGATGAACATGCAATTGACACCAAACTTATGACTTGACACAAGACTCAAACAAGAAACACAAAATATTTTTGATTTTTATGATTTTTTCTAATTTTTTTTGTATTTTATTTGATTTTTTCGAAAAAATATATAGGAAAAATAAAATAAGAAATTCAAAATTTTTAATATGAATTCCAGGAATCTTCGCAATGTTAATTTAAAGCTCCAGTCCAGGAATTAGACATGGCTTAATAGCCAGCCAAGCTTTTGTAAAAGCTCCGGTCCAAAACACTAGACATGGCCAATGGCCAGCCAAGCTTTAGCATACAGCTAATAATCAAATTAACTTGCCTCTATGAAGATGGTTTTGAAGCCTCAGTCCAAAAGAATTTAGACATGGCTTTACAGCCAGCCAGGCTTCAACATGCTTCATGAAACTCTAGAATGCATATTAAAAAATTTTTTGAATAATTTTCGAAAATAAGGAGAAGATTTTGAAAAGATTTTCGAATTTTTTTTTTAATAAAATAAAAATTACCTAATCTGAGCAACAAGATGAACCGTCAGTTGTCCATACTCGAACAATCCCCGGCAACGGCGCCAAAAACTTGGTGGGCGAAATTGTGATTTATACTTTCACACAACTCGAATAATCTTCCTCGGTAATGGCTCCAAAAACTTGGTGCACAATACCATGGTCTAAAATTAACTTCACAGTCTCGCTCAACTAACCAGCAAGTGCACTGGGTCGTCCAAGTAATACCTTACGTGAGTAAGGGTCGATCCCACGGAGATTGTTGGTATGAAGCAAGCTATGGTCATCTTGTAGATCTCAGTTAGTGAGTGGAATCATAGGGTCAAATGTAATTAAATTGGATAAATAAAATAAATAAAAGGGATAGGAGTACTCATGTAATTCAATGGTGGGAATTTCAGATAAGCGTGTGAAGATGCTGTGCTCCTCTTGAATCTCTGCTTTCCTGTTGCTTTCATCCAATTCTTCTTACTCCTTTCCATAGCAAGCTGTATGTAGGGCATCACCGTTGTCAGTGGCTACATCCCATCCTCTCAGTGAAAATGGTCCTCTGCGGCTGTCACTCGCATGGCTAATCATCTGTCGGTTCTCAATCAGGTTGGAATAGAATCCATTGATTCTTTTGCGCTTGTCATCACGCCCATCCTTCAGAAGTTTGAAGCTCGTCACAGTCATTCAATCCCAGAATCCTACTCGGAATACCATAGACAAGGTTTAGACTTTCCGGATCCTCATGAATGCCGCCATCTATCTAGCTTATACCACGAAGATTCTGTTGGGGAATCTAAGAGATATGCGCCCGGCCTAAGGTAGAACGGAAGTGGTTGTCAATCACGCGCGTTCATAGGTGAGAATGATGATGAGTGTCACGGATCATCACATTCATCAAGTTGAAGTGCAACGTATATCTTGAAATAGGAATAAATAGAATTGAATAGGATATCATCTTAATGGCATTGAAACTTGAGGTACAGCAGAGCTCCACACCCTTAATCTATGGTGTGTAGAAACTCCACCGTTGAAAATATATAAGTGAAAGGTTTAGGCATGGCCGAATGGCCAGCCCCCATGGTCTGAGAACTATGCGTTCAAAGATGTCAAATACATTAGTTAAATGTTCTATTTATAATAAACTAGCTCCTAGGGTTTACATGAGTAAGTAATTGATGCATAAATCCACTTCCGGGGCCCACTTGGTGTATGTTTGGGCTGAGCTTGATCAATCCACGAGCTGAGGCTTTTCTTGGAGTTGAACTCCGAGTTATGACGTGTTTTGGGCGTTCAACTCCGGATCATGACGTTTTTCTGGCGTTTAACTCCAGACAGCAGCATGTACTTGGCGTTCAACGCCAAGTTACGTCGTCAATTTCCGAATAAAGTATGGACTATTATATATTGCTGGAAAGCCCTGGATGTCTACTTTCCAACGCCGTTGAGAGCGCGCCATTTGGAGTTCTGTAGCTCCAGAAAATCCATTTCGAGTGCAGGGAGGTCAGAATCCAACAGCATCAGCAGTCCTTTTGTCAGCCTTTTTCAGAGTTTTGCTCAAATCCCTCAATTTCAGCCAGAATTTACCTGAAATCACAGAAAAACACACAAACTCATAGTAAAGTCCAGAAATGTGAATTTAACATAAAAACTAATGAAAACATCCCTAAAAGTAGCTTGAACTTGCTAAAAACTACCTAAAAACAATGCCAAAAAGCGTATAAATTATCCGCTCATCAAGTACTAAAGAGGCACCTTCTGAAGAAGAAGCTTATGATCCTGAGAACCCTGCAATGGCATAGGTGAATTACATGGGTGAACCCTATGGGAACACCTATAATTTCTCATGGACAAATTATCCAAATTTCTCATGGAAGGATCAACAAAAGTCCCAACAAGGCTTTAATAATGGTGGAAGAAACAGGTTTAGCAATAGCAAGCCTTTTCCATCATCTTCTCAGCAACAGACAGACAATTCTGAGCAGAGCCCCTCTAGCTTAGCAAATATAGTCTCTGATCTATCTAAGGCCACTTTAAGTTTCATGAGTGAAACAAGGTCCTCCATTAGAAATTTGGAGGCACAAGTGGGCCAGCTGAGTAAGAAAATCACTGAAACTCCCTCCTAGTACTCTCCCAAGCAATACAGAAGAGAATCCAAAAAGAGAGTGCAAGGCCATTGATATAATCAAAATAGCCGAATCCAAAGAGGAAGGGGAGGACGTAAATCCCAATTAGGAAGACCTCATGGGACATCTCCCAAACAAAAAGGAGTTCCCTATTAAGGACCTAAAGGAATCTGAGGCTCATATAGAAACCATAGAGATTCCATTAAACTTTCTTCTGCCATTCATGAGCTCTGAGAACTATTCTTCCTCTGAAGAGGATGAAGATGTAACTGAAGAGCAAGTTGCTCAATATCTAGGAGCCATCATAAAGCTGAATACCAAGTTGTTTGGTAATGAGACTTGGGAAGATGAACCTCCCTTGCTCATTAGTGAACTAAATACATGGGTTCAGCAAACTATACCTCAAAAGAAACAAGATCCTGGTAAATTCTTAATACCATGTACCATAGGTACCATGACATTTGAGAAGGCTCTGTATGACCTGGGGTTAGGTATAAATCTTATGCCACTCTCTGTAATGGAGAAGCTGGGGATCTTTGAGGTACAAGCTGCAAGAATCTCATTAGAAATGGAAGACAAGTCAATAAAACAAGCTTATGGATTGGTAGGGGACGTGTTAGTGAAGGTTAAAGGCCTTTACATCCCTGCTGATTTCATAATCTTAGACACTGGGAAGGATGAGAATGAATCCATTATTCTTGGAAGACCCTTCCTAGCCACAGCATGAGCTGTGATTGGTGTTGACAGAGGAGAGCAAGTCCTTCAATTGAATGGGAAGGATGAGAATGAATCCATTATTCTTGGAAGACCCTTCCAAGCCACAGCAGGAGCTGTGATTGATGTTGACAGAGGAGAGCAAGTCCTTCAATTGAATGGGGACTACCTTGTGTTTAAAGCTCAAGGATCTTCCTCTGTAACCATGGAAAAGAGGCACGATAAGCTTCTCTCAATACAGAGTCAAACAAAGCCCCCACAATCAAACTCTAAGTTTGGTGTTGGGAGGTCACAACCAAACTCTAAGTTTGGTGTTGAACCCCCACATTCAAACTTTAAGTTTGGTGTTGGGAGGTCCCAACAATGCTCTGAACATCTGTGAAGCTCCATGAGAGCTCACTGTCAAGCTATTGACATTAAAGAAGTGCTTATTGGAAGGCAACCCAATTTTTATTTATCTCTATTTCTATTGTTCTTTTATGTTTTATTAGATTTATGATCATGTGGAGTCACAAAACAATTGCAAAAATTAAAAACAGAATCAAAAACAGCAGAAGAAAAAGCACACCCTGGAGGAAGAGCTTACTGGCATTTAAACGCCAGTAAGGAGCATCTGGTTGGCGTTTGATGCCAGAATAGAGCATGAAGCTAGCGTTGAAGACTTAGGAGATGCGGAACCTCCATGGGAAAATTGAGTGATTGAGCCTCCTTCCAAGACGTTTGAATTTGATGCTGAGGAGGGTGTACAACCTCCAAGGCATATCATGGTTGAAGACTTTGAAGAGTTTGATCAAGAGATGGAGATTAAAGAAGAAGAAGCAAAACCTCCCATGCCCTTGATAAGCAATGAAGGAGAGATTAAATTGGAATCAAGCTACCAAGAGGAAAAGGTTGAAGTTGAAGAAGCTCAAAAAGAGGTGGAAGTTGTCAAGGAAAAGCATCAGGGAG
Source organism: Arachis stenosperma (assembly GCF_014773155.1). Lineage (NCBI taxonomy): Eukaryota > Viridiplantae > Streptophyta > Magnoliopsida > Fabales > Fabaceae > Arachis > Arachis stenosperma. Next base: position 71,808,613 of record NC_080377.1, on the reverse strand, counting down.
TGGAGCTTACAAAATCATTAGAAATACCTCTCCCGAAGCCATTCCCATCCAATACAACATTCAAGTGGGTAAAATTCTTATCCTTAACCTTTCCTTTCCCACTTGAATATGGGTTACTTGAGACGGATGGTCAACTTAGGGCTCTTTGTGGCTTTAAGAGTAAGAGGGAAATGGTTAGTGGTAGGAGTTGTCATGCAAGGTTCAATATAGTTGAAAGCTCAAAGTTTAAATGCAAAGGTTGGTGTAAAGCTTGATTGAATGGGTCTAGGAAGTTCTTTGGATGTCTCAGTGAAAATTCAGATTGTTTGCCACCCGGTTGGAACAATGATAATCACCAAGAAGACATGTGTAAAAGCAAGATTTGGGACCTTGGAATTCCTTCCAACAATCAACACTCTTGGGGCCTTGTCACTTGCTTTAACTTGCTTGAAGGCTTTATGCGCCTAGTTTAGGACCCCAGAGGCTATTGGAATTGCAAACATTGGTGGGGATTCTTGGATGAGTTCAAGCACAAGCCACCATGACAAGGAGCTCATTAATTGTCCAACTTAAGGACTTTAACTAAAAGTGCTAGGTGGGAGACAACCCACCATGGTATGATCGTTCCTTTTTATTCTTATTTTTATTTTGTTTTATTTTTATCAGTGTTAATTCATACATTCTGCATCATCACCTGCATTCTGCATAAAAAAAAGAGCACATCCACGCGCAAGCATCTTTGACGCGTATACGTCGTGTGTATGTGCGCAAAAATACAAAATAGGCAGAGAGTTGCACTAGGATGGCGCTGAAATCGTGCGTCTAGCACAACCAGTGGTCACAGGTACGCGTGACCGACGCTTACGCATCACCTGATCCTTTGCCATCCCGCGCGTAAGCGCCAATGGCGCGTCCGCGTACATGTGTAAATCGGCGTAATGAGTGTTTCGAACAGAAAGCTGCGCGGGAGTAATGATGGAACCATGCATTTTGCACGATAATGGTCGCGCGTACGCGTACAACACACTTACGCGTCCTTTACCTCCATGCCCACCCACGCGTACGCGTGGGCGACACCTGCGTGTCGACAGCGCCGTGTAACTTACACCCAGCGCATCGCCTGATTCTGTTTGCTTTTCATTTTCTTTTCTTTTCAAATCCTAATTCTTTCCTTTTCTTATTCTTCTTCTTCCTTTCTTACTTTCTTCTCCTTTGACTTCTTATCCTTATTTTCTTTCATTTTCTTTTCCTCATTACATTTACATAGTTTCATTCATTGCATTTTAATTTTGTTCATATTTTGATCTCCTTTTCTAATTTTTTATTTTACCATTGGTGTTAAATATTCTTATTCAACTGTTGCATCTTTTTTGTTGAATTATTTTGGTGCTTTGTGACTTTTTTTAAATTGTTGGGTGTTTTTAGTATGTTTTTAGTATATTTTAGTTAGTTTTTATTTCATTTTTCTTAGTTTTTAGTTAAAATTCACTTTTCTGGGCTTTACTATGAGTTTGTGTGTTTTTCTGTGATTTCAGGTATTTTCTGGCTGAAATTGAGGGACCTGAGCAAAAATCTGATTCAGAGGCTGAAAAGGACTGCAGATGCTGTTGGATTCTGACCTCCCTGCACTCGAAGTGGATTTTCTGGAGCTACAGAAGCCCAATTGGTGCGCTCTCAATTGCGTTGGAAAGTATACATCCTGGGCTTTCCAGCAATGTATAATAGTCCATACTTTGGTCGAGATTTGACGGCCCAAACCGGCGTTGCAAATCAGCTTCAGAATTCCCGGCGTTTAACGCCGGAACTGGCACAAAAATTGGAGTTAAACGCCCAAACTGGCATAAAAGCTGGCGTTTAACTCCAAAAAAAGTCTCTACACATGAACGCTTCAATGCTCAGCCCAAGCACACGCCAAGTGGACCCCGGAAGTGGATTTTTACGTCATTTACTCATTTCTGTATACCCTAGGTTACTAGTTCACTATTAATAGGACCTTTTAATATTGTATCTGTACCTTATGACACTTTACACGTTTCTCATTGTATCTTCTACAGCATGAGTCTCTAAACCCCATGGTTGGGGGTGAGGAGCTCTGCTGTGTCTTGATGGATTAATGCAATTACTACTGTTTTTCATTCAATCACGCTTGCTTCTATTCTAAGATATCACTTGTTCCTAAACCTGATGAATGTGATGATCCGTGACACTCATCATCATTCTCACCTATGAACATGTGCCTGACAACCACCTCCGTTCTACCTTAGATTGAGTAGATATCTCTTGGATTCCTTAATCATAATCTTCGTGGTATAAGCTAGAATTGATGGCGGCATTCAAGAGAATCCGGAAGGTCTAAACCTTGTCTGTGGTATTCTGAGTAGGATTCAAGGATTGAATGACTGTGACGAGCTTCAAACTCCTGAAGGCTGGGCGTTAGTGACAGACGCAAAAGAATCACTGGATTCTATTCCAACCTGATTGAGAACCGACAGATGATTAGCCGTGCTGTGACAGAGCGCGTTGAACATTTTCACTGAGAGGATGGGAGGTAGCCATTGACAATGGTGAAACCCTACATACAGCTTGCCATGGAAGGAGCCTTGTGTGCTTGAAGAAAAAGATAGTAGGAAAGCAGAGATTCAGAAGATAGAGCATCTCCAAAAACCTCAACCTGTTATCCATTACTGCAAAACAAGTACTTATTTCATGTTCTTTTACTTTTCACAATTAAACCTTATAATTATTGATATCCTGACTAAGAGTTACAAGATAACCATAGCTTGCTTCAAGCCGACAATCTCCGTGGGATCGACCCTTACTCATGTAAGGTATTACTTGGATGACTCAGTGCACTTGCTGGTTAGTTATGCGGAATTGCAAAAGTGTGATTGCAATTTCGTGCACCAGTGTTATTGGTGCACGAAAATTACTTTACACTATGTAATTCCGCACAACTAACCAGCAAGTTTACTGGGTCGTCCCACAGAGATTGTTGGCTTAAAGCAAGCTATGATTATCTTATTATTCTTAGTCAGGATACTAATAGGGTTCTTTAATTTCAATTGTAAAAAGAATGAAGGGGCATAAAATAAATAATTGTTACGCAATAATGGAGAATATGTTGGAGTTTTGGAGATGCTTTGTCCTCTGAATTCCTGCAACATAATACTTTCTCACTTTCATACATGCAAGGCTCCTTCCATGGCAAGCTGTATGTAGGGCATCACCGTTGTTAATGGCTACTTCCCATCCTCTCAGTGAAAATAGTCTAAATGCTCTGTCAAAGCACTAATCATCTGTCGGTTCTCGATCATGTCGGAATAAGATCCATTGATCCTTTTGCGTCTGTCACTACGACCAACACTCCCGAGTTTGAAGCTCGTCACAGTCATCCAATCCCAGAATCCTACTCGGAATACCATAGACAAGGTTTAGACTTTTCGGATTCTCAAGGATGCTGCCAATGGATTCGAGCTTATACCACGAAGATTTTGATTAAGGAATCTAAGAGATACTCATTCAATCTAATGTAGAACGGAGGTGGTTGTCAGGCACACGTTCATGGATTAAGGAAGGTGATGAGTGTCACGAATCATCACCTTCTTCATAGTGAAGCGCGAATGAACATCTTAGATAGGAACAAGCGTGTTTGAATGGAAAACAAAAATAATTGCATTAATTCATCGAGACGCTGCAGAGCTCCTCACCGCCAACAATGGAGTTTAGAGACTCATGCCATCAAAGAGTATAAAATTCAGATCTAAAATGTCATAAGATACAAAATAAGTCTCTAAAAGTTGTTCAAATACTAAACTAGTAACCTAGGTTTACAGAAAATGAGTAAACTAAGATGGATAGTGCAGAAATCCACTTCTGGGGCCCACTTAAACTAAGATGGACTCCTGTAGCTCTAAAAAGTCCATTCCGAGTGCAGCGAGGTCAGAATCCAACAGCATCAGCAGTCCTTTTTCAGCCTGAATCAGATTTTTGCTTAGCTCCCTCAATTTCAGCCAGAAAATACCTGAAATCACAGAAAAACACACAAACTCATAGTAAAATCCAGAAATATGATTTTTGCCTAAAAACTAATAAAAATCTATTAAAAACTAACTAAAACATACTAAAACCTACATGAAATTACCCTAAAAAAGCGTATAAAATATCCGCTCATCACAACACCAAACTTAAACTGTTGCTTGTCCCCAAGCAACTAGATAAATAAAATAGGATAAAAAGAAATAAAAAAGCAATAATATATCAGAGTTTTAAGTGAAGCTCATATTCTAATTAGATGAGCGAAACTAGTAGCTTTTTGCTTCTGAACAGTTTTGGCATCTCACTTTATCCTTTGAAATTTAGAATGATTAGCATCCATAGGAACTCAGAGTTCAGATAGTATTATTGATTCTCCTAGTTTAGTATGTTGATTCTTGAACACAGTTACTTTATGAGTCTTGGCCGTGGCCCTAAGCACTTTGTTTTCCAGTATTACCACAGGATACATAAATGCCACAGACACATAACTGGGTGAACCTTTTCAGATTGTGACTTAGCTTTGCTAAAGTCCCCAATTAGAGGTGTCCAGAGTTCTTAAGCACACTCTTTTGCTTTGGATCACGACTTTAACCATTCAGTCTCAAGCTTTTCACTTGGACCTGCATGCCACAAGCACATGGTTCGGGACAGCTTGATTTAGCCGCTTAGGCCTGGATTTATTTCCTTGGGCCCTCCTATCCATTGATTCTCAAAGCCTTGGATCCTTTTCACCCTTGCCTTTTGGTTTTAAGGGTTATTGGCTTTTTCTTTTTCTTTATCCAATTATTTTTTCACTGCTTTTTCTTGCTTCAAGAATCAATTTCATGATTTTTCAGATCATCAATAATATTTTTCTTGTTCATCATTCTTTTAAGAGCCAACAATTTTAACATTCATGAAATTCAATATCAAAAATATGCACTGTTCAAGTATTCATTTAGAAGACAAAAAGTATTGCCACCACATATAAATAATTAGAATTTTCCTTATTAAGAACTCAAAAAAATTAAATTGCCTCTTTATTCTAAAAATCTACTATTTTATTCATGCTTGATGATGATGAGAAAAATAAATTATAACTTAATTGGAAATAAAATTAAAGTAGATATAATAATTACTACTACTCATATATAACTTCTAAGGTAAATTCCTATAAGAACAAATATAACAGAGTTAAAGCTAAGATTAGGACTCAACAACCTTTATTTTGGGAGGTGGATGTTCCTCTAGTCTGTGGGATGCTTGGTCCTTCAAGAGATAATTTTTGACGCTTCACTTCCTTCAAGTCACGCCTTTGCTCTTCTTGTTCCCCAAGCAATTTGTAAAGCATGCTATTTTGATTATTCTGTTCTTCCTTTATTTGGTCCATAGCTTCTTGCAACTTGGTAACAGATGCTTCAAGATGCTCCCAGTATTCAACTTGAGGGATTTCTGGGAGGAATTCCTGTGCTCTCCTCTTGATGGGGTCATCTTGCACTTGTTGTCTTTCCATTGATATTTTGGTGATTGGTCGCTCAACTGAGATATACTCAATTATTCCCATCTTCACTCCAGCATATTTACATAGCATAGAGATTACGCTTGGATAAGCCAATTTAGCATCTTTGGAGTTCTTATTCGCAATTATGTAAAGTTCACACGAAATCAGCTGATGAACTTTCACTTCTCTTCCCAACATAATGCAGTGGATCATCACTGCTCTTTTAATGGTGACTTCAGAGCGGTTACTAGTGGGCAGTATAGAACGCCCAATGAAGTCCATCCAACCTGTAGCGACTGGTTTGAGATCTTCTCTCTTGAGTTGATTTGGGACGCTTTTGGTGCTGGTGGTCCACCTGGTTCTAGGGAGGCATATGTCCTCTAGAATCTTGTGCAGGCCCTTATTTGTTCTCATCATTCTCCTATTAAAGGAGTCTGGGTCATCTTTCAGCTGAGGTAGCTTAAAAATCTCTCTGATTTTGTCAGGGTGGATGTGAACAATCTTTCCTCTGACCAAGGTCCGATAGTCATAGAGGGCAGTTCCAGATATTCTTCGCCTGTCTGTTTACCACAGATTAGCGTAGAATTCCTGAACCATGTTTCTTCCCACCTTTGTTTCAGGATTAGCTAGGACTTCCTAGTTCCTGTTTCGAATTTGCTCTTAGATCTTCGGATATTCGTCTTCTTTCAAATTGAATTTAACTTCTGGGATCACTGACCTTAGACCCATTATTTTATAGTAATGGTCTGAATGTTCTTTGGTTAAGAACTTCCCTTGATTCTAAAGTGGTTTTGGAATACTCTCTTTCTTGCCTCTTGGAGTGGGTTATTTTCCTTTAGGAGCCATGATCTTAGTGGGTATGGTTTAGTGATCACGGATAAACACACCAAACTTAGAGATTTGCTTGTCTTCAAGCAAAAGAAAGGAAATGAGAGGGATAGAAGGAGAGCTAGTATCGAATGGTGGATGAGAGGAGGGAGGCTGAATGTGGATTTAAAGGGAGGGGGTGGGTTTTCGAAAATTTTGAAGAAAGATAAGATAGAAGATATGATTTGTAAAAGATAAATATGATAGGAAAAAGATATAATTTAAAATTAAAAAGTTGTGAAAGATATTTGAAAGAGATAAATCTGAATTTTTATTTTGCAAAAGATTTGAGATGAATTTGAAAAGATAATTGAGTTTTGAAAAAAAAAAATTGAAACTAAGTTGGATGGGATTTGAAAGGATTTGTGTTTATGAATTAAGATACATTTGATATTTTTGAAAAAGGGATTTTAGAAATTAGGATTAAATTTTTGGAATTGATGGATGAGAGTTTGCAACATGTTTATGCAAGAAATCATGTATTGAAATATGAAAATTGGAAAAAATGTGAAGTAAAAATGAATTTACTTCCTCCCCACAATCCTGGCGTTAAACGCCCAAACACTGCATGTTTTGGGCGTTTAACGACCATTTGTAGCCTTTCCTGGGCGTTCAACGCCCAGCTGTTGCTTCTGGCTGGCGTTGAACGCCAGGAATTCCTTTGTCACTGGGTGTTTTTCTGAACACCCAAGATGCTGTAAATCTGGCGTTGAACGCCCAGAAGGTTCTTCTTTCTAGCGTTCAACACCCAGAAGATGCTTCTTTCTGGCGCTTAACGCCCAGTAGATGCTTCTTTTGGGCGTTGAACGCCCAAAACAGCTTTTACTGGCTTTTTCGCACCAGTGAGCTTCTTTTTGCTGTTTTATTCCTCTGAATCCTTCTGTAACTCTGTGAACTAAAACAATTTTCTATTTTACCTTGAAGATAATTGACATGAACCTATAAAAATCAATTAATTAACAAATAAGTTTTGTAAATGGCTGGGTTGCCTCCCAGCAAGCGCTTCTTTATTGTCTTTAGCTGGACTATTACTGAGCTTTAATCAAGTCTCAGTTTTAAGCATTCTTGCTCAAAATTGCTTTTAAGATAATGTTTGACTGTCTGTCCATTAACAATGAACTTTTTGTTAGAATCATTATCCTGAAGCTCTATGTAACCATATGGTGACACACTTGTAATCACATATGGACCTCTCCACCGGGATTTCAATTTCCCAGGGAATAATCTGAGCCTAGAATTAAACAGCAGAACTTTCTACCCTGGCTCAAAGACTCTAGATGACAACTTCTTATCATGCCATCTTTTTGCTTTCTCTTTGTAAATTTTTGTATTTTCGAAAGCATTGAGTCTGAATTCCTCTAGCTCATTTAACTGGAGCAATCGTTTTTCTCCAGCAAACTTGGCATCAAAGTTTAGGAATCTGGTCACCAAGTAGGCCTTATATTCTAGTTCCACTGGCAAGTGACAGGCTTTTCCATACACAAGTTGGTATGGAGAAGTCCTTATAGGAGTCTTGAATGCTGTTCTGTATGCCCACAGAGCATCATCTAAGCTTCTTACCCAATCCCTTCTACGGTTAATCACAGTCCATTCCAGGATTCTTTTAAGTTATCTATTAGAGACTTTAGCTTGCCCATTTATCTGTGGATGATATGGAGTGGCCACCCTGTGGCTAACTCCATATCGAACCAAAGCAGAGTAAAGCTGTTTATTGTAGAAATGAGTGCCCCCATCACTGATTAGTACTCTAGGGATACTGGCGTTAGGATTTTTGCTAGTAAAGAATTTTATAAAAATATTCGCGTTGTAGATATAGCTTCTAAACTAACAGAAATCCCTTCGTACAAAAGTTTTGGTTGTCACAAGTAAGAAACCCCTAAATAAATTGATAACCGAAGTATTTAAACCTCGGGTCGTCTTCTCAAGGAATTGCAGGGAGGTATGTTCTTATTATTGGTTATGAGTTTGTAAATTGGGGGTTTTAAGAATGAGGAACAATTATGTTGAATGACAAGTAAAATAAATAATTGACTGTAAAATAAAATCTTGGCAAGGTATAAGAACTGGAAGTCCTATCCTAGTTATCCTTATCAATTGTGATGAGAATTGGATTTTTCTCCCACTTTGTTAACCTCTAACTATGAAGGTAAGTCAAGTGAATGAATTAATTCGAATCCTCAAGTCCCAGTCTTTCCTTGGGAAAAGTTAGAGTTACTGGATCTCGAATCAATTCTTGAAGAATTCCAATTTTCAATCAACAATGAGTTTGATAACTCAAGAGTCACCAATTAATCAACCAAAGCCAAAAGGTAGAAAAATCTAAATTATTTATATCATAAATAAAAGAAACAAATCATAGATCTGAAAATATCTCAAATTATATTTAAATAAGAAAATCAATCCAAACATGGAACATTGAAAATAAATAAATGCAAAGAATATTGAACCTGAGATGCAGAAGAAATATTCATAATCCTAATAAAAATCCTAATCCTAATCCTAAGAGAGAGGAGAGAACCTCTCTCTCTAAAAACTACATCTAATCATAAAATTATGAATTATCAGAGCATAATTATGAATGGATGCATTGTCCCACTTTATAGCTTCTAATCTGTGTTCTCCGGGCCGAAAACTGGGTCAGAAATAGCCCAGAAGTTGTTGATTATGTAATTTGGTCCGTGCAGGTCGCGGCAAAGTGACGCCGAGGCGTCGTCCATGCGGCCGCGCGGATTGAGGTTCGCAGATGTGACGCGGATGCTTCATTCACGCGTTCGTGTCGCCTAACTTCGGGGCACCTATGACAAATTATATATCAAATCGAAGCCCCGGACGTTAGCTTTCCAACGTAACTAGAACCGTGTCGTTTGGACTTCTGTAGCTAAAGTTATAGCTGTTTGAGTGCGAAGAGGTCAGGCTAGACAGCTTAACAACTTCTTCAACTTCTTGTATTCCTTCCACTTTTGCATGCTTCCTTTCCATCCTCTAAGCCATTCTTGCCCTGTAATCCCTGAAATCACTTAACACACATATCAAGGCATCTAATAGTAATAAGAGAGCATTAAATAAAAGAAAATAAAAGCCAAAGAAGCATGTTTTCAATCATAGAACAAATTCTGGGAAAGAATTGTAAAACATGCAAATCATATGAATAAATGTATGAAAGATTGATAAAATCCACTCAATTAAGCACAAGATAAACCATAAAATAGTGGTTTATCAACCTCCCCACACTTAAACATTAGCATGTCCTCATGCTAAGCTCAAGAGAAGCTATAAAAGAGTGAAGATGAATGATAGAATGTATGAAAAGCAACCTATCTATATGAATGTAACTACATGCAAAATGTTTCTACCTACTTGGTTAAAAGTAAATAAGTTCTTCAAGACAAGTATGAATTAAATTCCACTAATTCAAATAACAGAATAAAAAGCAAGTAAACTTGTAAGAATATAGCTAATGAAAGCAGGGAACATAGAATCAAGCATTGAACCCTCACTCTCATTTTGACGTTAGGATTTTTGCTAGTAAAGAATTTTATAAAATTGCGTTGTAAGTATAGATTCTAAACCAACAAGAATCTCTTCGTACAAATGTTTTGGTTGTCACAAGTAACAAACCCCTTTGAAATTGATAACCGAGTATTTAAACCTTGGGTCGTCTTCTCAAGGAATTGCAGGGAGGTATGTTCTTATTATTGGTTATGCAAAAGTGTGTTTGGGGTTTTGGATTAAGGTAAAAGGTATGTTGAATGACACTTAAAATAAAATAATAATAACTGTAAAATAAAGTCTTGGCAAAGTATAAAAATTCGGAAGTCCTATCCTAGTTATCCTTATCAATTGTGATGAGAATTGGAGTTTTCTCCCACTTTGTTAACCTCTAACTATGAAGGTAAGTTACGTAGATGAATTAATTCGAATCCTCAAGTCCCAGTCTTTCCTTGGGAAAAGTTAGAGTTATTGGATCTCGAATCAATTCTTGAAGAATTCCAATTTTCAATCAACAATGAGTTTGATAACTCAAGAGTCACCAATTAATCAACCAAAGCCAAAAGGGAAAATATCTAAATTAAATTAAAAGCATTCATATAAATAAAACAATTATAAACTGAAATACCTCAAATAACATTAATTAAGAAAATCAATCCAAACATAAAGAGTTCATAAAATAAATTGGGAAAATATATAAAAGGAATATTGAACCTGTAATTGAAGAAGATGAAAATATTCCTAAGTCCTTTAAGAGGAATCCTAATCCTAATCCTAAGAGAGAGGAGAGAGCCTCTCTCACTAAAAACTACATCTAAAACTAAAATTATGAATTATGAGAGCATAATCATGAATGGATACATTCCCCCACTTTATAATCTCTGGACTATGCCTTCTGGACTTGGATTTGGGCCAAAAAGGGCTTCAAAATTTGCTATGAGCGTTTTCTGCAATTTCTGGTGTGTGGCCTTTGTCACGCGTCCGTGTGGGTCACGCCGTCGCGTCAATTGGAGTTTTCCTTGTCGCGCGGTCACGTCAGTCATGCGGCCGCGTCATAGGTGTTCTTCTTTAGGCGCGCGGTCGTGTCAGTCATGCGGCCTCGTCGCTGCTTCTTCGCGCTTGGCATGCGGCCGCGTCGTCCATGCGATTGCGTTGCTGCCAGTTTCTTCAGAAACTCCGTTTTGTGCTTTCCTTCCATTTTTGTATGTTTCCTTTCCATCCTTTGAGTCATTCCTGCCTTAGAAGATCTGAAACTACTCAACACACTAATCATGGCATTGAATGATAATAAAGGGTAATTAAAATAATTAATTTTAAAGCATAGGAAACATGTTTTTCACATACATCACATAATAAGGAAGGAAAAGTAAAACCATGCAATTAATATGAATAAGTGGGTGAAGGATTGAATAAATCACTCAAACTAAGCACAAAATATATCACAAAATATGGGTTTATCAGATACCAAATCTGCTGAAGATGTGTTTTTGGAGGAATTTCAGCAATGTCTTAGTATCATTAGTGGGTGTTGCAATAGCTTCTACCCATTTGGATACATAATCCACCGCCACCAGAATATAAGTGTTTGAGTATGATGGTGGGAAAGGCACCATGAAGTCAATATCCCATACATCAAACAACTCAATCTCCAAGATCCCTTGTTGAGGCATGGCATAATTGTGAGGCAGATTGCCAGATCTTTGGCAACTGTCACAATTAAGTACAAACACTCGGGAGTCTTTATAGAGAGTAGGCCAGTTGAAGCCACATTGAAGGACTCTTGTGGATGTTCGCTCACTTCTAAAATGTCCTCCATACTGTGATCCATGGCAGTGCCAGAGGATCTTCTGTGCTTTTTCTTTAGGCACACATCTACGGATTACTCCGTCTGCACATCTCTTGAAGAGATATGGTTCACCCCAAAGATAGTACTTTCAATTAATAATCAATTTCTTTGATTGCTACCTACTGTACTCTTTGGGTATGAATCTCACTGCCTTGTAGTTTGCAATGTCTGCAAACCATGGCACTTCCTGGATGGCAAAGAGTTGCTCATCTGGAAAGTTTTCAGAGATCTCAATAAGAGGGAGGGATGCCCCTTCTACTGGTTTTATTCGGGACAGGTGATCTGCTACTTGGTTCTCTGTCCCTTTTCTGTCTCTTATTTCTATATCAAACTCTTGCAGAAGCAACACCCATATGATGAGTATGGGTTTTGAATCCTGCTTTGTGAGTAGATATTTAAGAGTAGCATGGTCAATGTACACAATCACTTTTGATCTTACTAAATAAGATCTAAACTTGTCAATGGCCTAAACCACTGCAAGTAACTCTTTTTCTGTGGTTATGTAGTTCTTTTATGCGTCATTTAAAACACGACTGGCATAGTAAATGACGTGCAGAAGCTTGTCATGCCTTTGTCCCAACACTGCACCAATGGTATGGTCACTGGCATCACACATTAGTTCAAATGGTAATGTCCAGTCTGGTGCAAAGATGACTGGTGCTGTGACAAGCTTAGCTTTTAGAGTCTCGAACGCCTGCAAACACTCCTTATCAAAGATAAATGGCGTGTCAGCAGCTAGCAGATTACTCAGAGGTTTGGCGATTTTTGAAAAATCTTTTATAAACCTCCTATAGAATCCTGCATGCCCCAGAAAGCTTCTGATTGCCTTAACATTAGCAGGTGGTGGTAATTTTTCAATTACCTCTACCTTAGCTTGATCCACTTCTATTCCCTTGTTCGAAATTTTGTGCCCAAGGACAATTCCTTCAGTCACCATAAAGTGACATTTCTCCCAGTTTAAAACCAGGTTAGTCTCTTAGCACCTCTTTAGAACAAGTGCTAGATGGTCAAGACAGAAGCTGAATGAGTCTCCAAATACTGAAAAGTCATCCATGAAGACTTCCAGAAAATTTTCCACCATATCAAAGAAAATTGAGAGCATGCACCTTTGAAAGGTTGCACGTGCATTGCACAGACCAAATTTCATCCTTCTGTATGCAAATACTCCGGATGGACATGTGAATACTGTTTTCTCTTGATCCTGGGGATCTACTACAATTTGATTATAACCTGAATATCCATCCAGGAAGTAGTAGTATTCATGACCTGCTAGTCTTTCTAGCATCTGATCTATGAAGGGTAAAGGAAAATGATCCTTTCTGGTAGCTGTATTGAGCCTTCTATAATCAATACACATACGCCACCCTGTAACTGTTCTTGTAGGAACCAGTTCATTTTTTTCATTATGAACCACTGTCATGCCACCTTTCTTAGGGACGACTTGGACAGGGCTTACCCAGGGGCTATCAGAAATAGGATAAATAATTCCAGCCTCTAGTAATTTAGTGACCTCCTTCTGCACCACCTCCTTCATGGCTGGATTCAGCCGCCTTTGTGGTTGGACCACTGGCTTAGCGTCACCCTCCAATAGGATCTTGTGCATGCATCTGGCTGGGCTAATGCCCTTAAGGTCACTGATGGACCACCTAAGAACTATCTTATGTGTCCTTAGCACTTGAATTAGTGCTTCCTCTTCCTGTGGCTCTAAGGTAGAGCTTATGATTACAGGAAAGGTATCACCTTCTCCCAGAAATGCATATTTCAGGAATGATGGTAATGGTTTGAGCTCGGGTTTGGGAGGTTTCTCCTCTTCCTGAGGGATTTTCATAGGTTCTATTATTCTCTCTGGTTCCTCCAGATCAGGCTGAAGATCTTTAAAGATATCTTCTAGCTCTGATTCGAGACTCTCAGTCATATTGACCTCTGGTGGACGAAATTGTGATCAATGTTCTAACTATTTTGAGATGAAGGCTTCTATTATGGCACTGGTTGAATTCACAACTCCGTTCAACTAACCAGCAAGTGTACTGGGTCGTCCAAGTAATAAACCTTACGTGAGTAAGGGTCGATCCCACAGAGATTGTTGGTATGAAGCAAGCTATGGTCACCTTGTAAATCTCAGTTAGGCAGATTAAAAAGTCATGGGTTTCAAAAATTAATAATAAGAAAATAGATGAAATAATAAAAAGGGATAAAATACTTATGCAGATTCATTGGTAGGAATTTCAGTTAAGTATATGAAGATGCTGTAAGGCTCATGGACGCCTGCCTTCCCACTACTTCAACTCAATCCTTCTTACTCCTTTCCATAGCAAGCTGTGTATAGGGGTTCACCATCAGCGGTGGCTACTTTCAATCCTCTCGGGAAAATGGTCCTCTGCGGCTGTCACTCGCATGGCTAATCGTCTGGAGGCATCACCCATGGTTGATGGCTACATCCCATCCTCGCAGTGAAAACTACGCTCACGCACTCTGTCACAGCACGGCTAATCACTGGTTGGTTCCTGCTCCTACTGGAATAGAATCCCTTGATTCTTTTGCGTTTGTCACTAACGCCCAGCACTTGCAAGTCTGAAGCACGTCACAGTCATTCATTACCGGAATCCTACTCGGAATACCACAGACAAGGTTAGACTTTCCGGATTCCCAGGATCCTACTCGGAATACCACAGACAAGGTGAGACTTTCCGGATCCTCATAAATGCCGCCATCTATCTAGCTTATACCACGAAGATTCAGTTGGGGAATCTAAGAGATACACATTCAAGCTCTGTTGCATGTAGAACGTAAGTGGTTGTCAATCACGCGCGTTCATCAGTGAGAATGATAATGAGGGTTATTTACTCATCACATTCATCATGTTCTTGGGTACGAATGAATATCTTAGAATAAGAATAAGAGAGATTTGAATAAAAGAAAATAGAATTGCATTAATACTTGAGGTACAGCAAAGCTCCACACCCTTAATCTATGGTGTGCAGAAACTCCACCGTTGAAAATACATAAGTAAAAGGTTCAGGCATGGCCGAATGGCCAGCCCCCTAAATGTGATCAATAGCCTCTTAGGATGAAGAATAAAACAAAACTGAGACCAAAGATGTCTAATACAATAGTAAGAGGTCCTATATATACTAGACTAGCTACTAGGGTTTACATGAGTAAGTAATTGATGCATAAATCCACTTCCGGGGCCCACTTGGTGTATGTTTGGGCTGAGCTTGATCATTCCACGAGCTGAGGCTTCTCTTGGAGTTGAACTCCGAGTTATGACGTGTTTTGGGCGTTCAACTCCGGATCATGACGTTTTTCTGGCGTTTAACTCCAGACAGCAGCATGAACTTGGCGTTCAACGCCAAGTTACGTCGTCAATTTCCGAATAAAGTATGAACTATTATATATTGCTGGAAAGCCCTGGATGTCTACTTTCCAACGCCGTTGAGAGCGCGCCAATCGGAGTTCTGTAGCTCTAGAAAATCCATTTCGAGTGCAGGGAGGTCAGAATCCAACAGCATCAGCAGTCCTTTTGTTAGCCTTTTTCAGAGTTTTGCTCAAATCCCTCAATTTCAGTCAGAAATTACCTGAAATCACAGAAAAACACACAAACTCATAGTAAAGTCCAGAAATGTGAATTTAACATAAAAACTAAGGAAAACATCCCTAAAAGTAGCTTGAACTTACTAAAAACTACCTAAAAACAATGCCAAAAAGCGTATAAATTATCCGCTCATCACAACACCAAACTTAAATTGTTGCTTGTCCCCAAGCAACTGAAAATCAAATAGGATAAAAAGAAGAGAATATACTATAAATTCCAAAATATCAATGAATATTAATTATAATTAGATGAGCGGGACTTGTAGCTTTTTGCTTCTGAACAGTTTTGGCATCTCACTTTTTCCTTTGAAGTTCTGAATGATTGGTTTCTTTGGGAACTTAGAATTTTGGATAGTGTTATTGACTTTCCTAGTTAAGCATGTTGATTCTTGAACACAGCTACTTATGAGTCTTGGCCGTGGCCCTAAGCACTTTGTTTTCCAGTATTACCACCGGATACATAAATGCCACAGACACATAACTGGGTGAACCTTTTCAGATTGTGACTCAGCTTTGCTAGAGTCCCCAGTTAGTGTTGTCCAGAGCTCTTAAGCACACTCTTTTGCCTTGGATCACGACTTTAACCACTTAGTCTCAAGCTTTTTACTTGGACCTTCATGACATAAGCACATGGTTAGGGACAGCTTGATTTAGCCGCTTAGGCCTGGATTTTATTTCCTTGGGCCCTCCTATCCATTGATGCTCAAAGCCTTGGATCCTTTTTACCCTTGCCTTTTGGTTTTAAGGGCTTATTGGCTTTTTCTACTGCTCCTTCTTTTTTTTTTCTAATTTTTTTTTCGCCATTTTTTTTTCTCTTTTTTTTTTCGCAAGCTTTTGCTATTGACTGCTTTTTCTTGCTTCAAGAATCAATTTCATGATTTTTCAGATCCTCAATAACATTTCTTTTTGTTCATCATTCTTTCAAGAGCCAACAATTTTAACATTCATAAACAACAAGATCAAAAGACATATGCACTGTTCAAGCATTCATTCAGAAAACAAAAAGTATTGTCACCACATCAATATAATTAAATTAAATTCAAGGATAAATTCGAAATTCATGTACTTCTTGTTCTTTTGAATTAAAACATTTTTCTTTTAAGAGAGGTGAAGGATTAATGGAATTTATTCATAGCTTTAAGGCATGGTTACTACTAATGATCATGAAATAAAGACACAAAACATAAATAAACACAATATTAAAAACCGAAAAGCAGAAAGAAATAAAGAACAAGGAATGAATCCACCTGAGTGAGGGTGGCGCCTTCTTGAAGGTCCAATGGTGCTCTTTGAGCTCCTTTATGTCTCTTCCTTGCTTCTGTTGAATGATTCCTAGTGATTTTGGTGTTTCTTCCCTTAGTTGCTTCCAATATTTGTGTGGAGGACAATTTATCCCCTGAGGTATCTCAGGGATCTCTTGATTTGCAGCCACATGTTCTACCACTGAGTTATGACGGCTTATATTTTTTTCTATTTCCCAAGGCTCAGAGGTGGAGGCTTTTGTCTTCCCTTTGAAGTTTCTCTGGCCTTAGGTGCCATTAATGGTAATGGAAAAGCAAAAAAGCTATGCTTTTACCACACCAAACTTAAAATATTGCTCGCCCTCGAGCAAGAGAAGAAAGAAGAGAAGAAGAAGAAGAAGAAGAAAATGGAGGTGAGTGAGGGGAGATGGATTCGGCTATATGGGTGGGATTGGGTGGGAAAGAGAAGTTAAATTGTAAAGGTAGGTGGGGTGTATGGGAAAGAGTGAGTGGTGAATGAAAAATAGAAGGGATGACCATGAATGGAGAGAGAGAGGGCGAGGTAGGTGGGGATCCTGTGAGGTTCATAGATCCTGAGGTGTCAAGGAATTCCATCCCTGCACCAAATAGGCATGTAAAATGCCTTGGCACACCATTCTGGCGTTTAAACGCCCATTGGTGCACATTCTGGGCGTTCAACGCCCATGTAAAGCATGTTTCTGGCGTTGAACGCCAGTTTCATACTTGTTACTGGCGTTCAGCGCCAGTTTTTCTTCTCTGGGCACATTCCTGGCGTTCAGCGCCAGAATGTTGCTTGTTTCTGGCGTTCAGCGCCAGAATGGTGCTCTGTTCTGGCATTGAACGCCGGCCAGATGCACCTTACTGGCGTTGAACGCCAGCCTGTGCGTCCTCCAGGGTGAAAAATTTTTTCTTCTGCTGTTTTTGATTCTGTTTTTAATTTTTATGATTTTTTCGTGACTCCTCATGATCATGTACCTAATAAAACATAAAATAACAATAAAATAGTATAAAATAGTAATTAGATAAATAAAATTGGGTTGCCTCCCAACAAGCGCTTCTTTAATGTCAATAGCTTGACAGTGGCTCTCATGGAGCCACAAGGTGCTCAGGTCAATGTTGTATAGTTGTCCACACCAAACTTAGAGTTTGGATATGGGATCTTAACACCAAACTTAGAGTTTGGTTGTGGCCTCCCAACACCAAACTTAGAGTTTGACTGTGGGGGCTCTTCTTGACTCTGAACTGAGAGAAGCTCTTCATGCTTACTCTCTTTTGTCACAGAGGGATGGCCATGTGCCTTAAATACAAGGTATTCCCCATTCAATTGAAGGACTAATTCTCCTCTGTTGACATCTATTACAGCTTCTGCTGTGGCTAGGAAAGGTCTTCCAAGGATGATGCATTCATCCTCTTCCTTCCTAGTGTCTAGGATTATGAAATCAGTAGGGATGTAAAGGCCTTCAACCTTTACTAGCACGTCCTCTACTAACCCATAAGCTTGTCTTAATGACTTGTCTGCCAATTGTAATGAGAACAAGGCAGGTTGTACCTCAATGATCCCCAGCTTCTCCATTACAGAGAGTGGCATAAGATTTATCCCTGACCCCAGATCACACAGAGCTTTTGCAAAGTTCATGGTGCCTATGGTGCAAGGTATTAAGAACTTGCCAGGATCTTGTTTCTTTTGAGGTAGAGTTTTCTGAATCCAAGTATCTAGTTCACTAATGAGCAAGGGAGGTTCACTTTCCCAAGTCTCATTACCAAACAGCTTGGCATTCAGCTTCATGATAGCTCCTAAATATTGAGCAACTTGCTCTCCAGTCACATCTTCATCCTCTTCAGAGGATGAATAGTCTTCAGAGCTCATGAATGGCAGAAGGAGATTTAATGGAATCTCTATGGTCTCTAGATGAGCCTCAGATTCATCTGGATCCTTAATAGGAAACTCCTTCTTGCTTGAGGGACGTCCCAGGAGGTCTTTCTCACTAGGATTTTCGTCCTCTTCCTCCCTTGTGCATTCGGCCACTTTGACTATGTCAATGGCTTTGCACTCTCCTTTTGGATTCTCTTCTGTATTGCTTGGAAGAATATTGGGAGGAGTTTCAATGACTTTCTTACTCAGCTGGCACACTTGTGCCTCTAAATTTCTAATGGAGGATTTTGTTTCATTCATGAAACTGAAAGTGGCCTTTGACAGATCAGAGACTACATTGGCTAAATTAGAAGTGTTTTGTTCAGAATTCTCTGTCTGTTGCTGAGAAGATGATGGATATGGCTTGCTATTGCCCAGCCTGTTGCGTCCACCATTGTTAAAACCTTGTTGAGGTTTTTGTTGATCCTTCCATGAGAAATTTGGATGATTTCTCCATGATGAGTTATAGGTGTTTCCATAAGGTTCACCCATGTAATTAACCTCTGCCATGGCAGGGTTCTCAGGATCATAAGCTTCTTCAGAAACTGCCTCTCTAGTACTGTTGGATGCATGTTGCAATCCATTCAGATTTTGAGAGATCATGTTGACTTGTTGAGTAAACACTTTGTTCTGAGCCAATATGGCATTCAGAGTGTCAATTTCAAGAACTCCTTTTTTCTGAGGTACCCCATTATTCACGGAATTCCTCTCAGATGTATACATGAACTGGTTGTTTGCAACCATGTCAATGAGTTCTTGAGCCTCTTCAGGCGTTTTCTTCAGGTGAATAGATCCACCTGCAGAATGGTCCAATGACATTTTCGAAAATTCAGAGAGGCCATAATAGAATATATCTAATATGGTCCATTCTGAGAACATGTCAGATGGACATCTCTTGGTCAGCTGCTTGTATCTTTCCCAAGCTTCATAGAGGGATTCACCATCTTTTTGTTTGAAGGTTTGAACATCCACTCTCAGCTTGCTCAGCTTTTGAGGAGGAAAGAATTTATCCAAGAAGGCAGTGACCAGCTTATCCCATGAGTCCAGGCTATCCTTGGGTTGTGAATCCAACCATATTCTAGCTCTGTCTCTTACAGCAAAAGGGAAAAGCATGAGTCTGTAGACTTCAGGATCAACTCCATTCGTCTTTACAGTCTCACAGATCTGCAAGAACTCAGTTAAAAACTGGTAAGGATCTTCAGATGGAAGTCCATAAAACTTGCAGTTTTGTTGCATTAAAGCAACTAGCTGAGGTTTCAGCTCAAAGTTATTGGCTCCAATGGCAGGAATGAAGATGCTTCTTCCATCAAACTTGGACGTTGGCTTTGTGAAGTCACCAAGCATTCTCCTTGCATTATTATTATTATTTTCGGCTGCCATCTCCTTCTCTTGTTCGAAAATTTCTAAAAGGTTGCTTCTGGATTGTTGTAATTTAGCTTCTCTTAATTTTCTCTTCAGAGTCCTTTCAGGTTCTGGATCAATTTCAACAAGAGTGCCTTTATCCCTGTTCCTGCTCATATGAAAGGGGAGAAACAAGAACAGAAAGAGGAATCCTCTATGTCACAGTATAGAGATCCCTTTATGTTAGTAGAAAAAGAAAGGGGGTAGAAGAATGTAGAAGAGGGTTCGGATTTTTGAATGAAGAGAGGTGAAGAGAAGTGTTAGTAATTAAATAATTAAATAGAAGAAGAAAAGAGAAGAGAGAATTCGAAAATAATTTTGAAAAAGGGGTTAGTAGTTTTCGAAAATTAGAACTAAAATGTAATTAAAATTAAAACATGAAACAATTAAAAAGAATTTTTGAAAAAAAAAAGGGTGAGATATTTTCGAAAATTAGAGAGGGAAAAGTAGTTAGGTGGTTTTGAAAAGGATAAGAAACAAACAAAAAGTTAGTTAGTTGATTGAAAAAAAATTGAAATCAAATTTTGAAAAAGATAAAATTTTTGAAAAAGATAAGATAAAGATAAAATAAAAGTTTTAAGAAAAAGATATTTTGAAAAAGATTTAATTTTTAAAATGACTTAACTAACAAGAAACTACAAGATAAGATTCTAGAAATTAAAGATTGAACCTTTCTTAACAAGAAAGTAACAAACTTCAAATTTTTGAATCAATCACATTAATTGTTAGCTAATTTTTGAAAATATGATATAAAGATAAGAAAAAGATTTTTGAAAAATAATTTTTAAAATTTTCAAAAATAATAAAAAAATGAAAAAGATATAATTTTTGAAAAAGATTTTGAAAAGATAAGATTTTTAAAATTGAAATTTTGACTTGACTTGTAAGAAACAACTAATTTTGAAAATTTTTGACCAAGTCAATCCCAAAATTTCGAAATTTTGGAGGGAAATAAGGAAAAGATATTTTTTTTGATTTTTGAATTTTTTAATTATGAGAGAGAAAAACAACAAAAATACTCAATGCATGAAATTTTTAGATCAAAACAATGAATGCATGCAAGAATGCTATGAATGTCAAGATGAACACCAAGAACACTTTGAAGATCATGATGAACATCAAGAACATTATTTTGAAAAATTTTTGATGCAAAGGAAACATGCAAGACACCAAACTTAGAAATCTTTAATGCATGGAAAATATGAATGCACAAGTGCACAAGAAAAACAACAAACAACACATAACATGAAATCATCAAGATCAAACAAGAGGACTTATCAAGAACAACTTGAAGATCATGAAGAACACTATGAATGCATGGGATTTTCGAAAAAAAATGCAAGAAAAATTTTTAAAGCATGCAATTGACACCAAACTTAAAAATTGACTCAAGACTCAAACAAGAAACACAAAATATTTTTGGTTTTTTATGATTTTATGATTTTTTAGTATTTTTATTATCTTTTTTTTTGAAAATTATATTAAAAAAAACGAAAATAATAAAAAAAATATTTTTGAAAGATTTTAGAAAACTTTTTGAAAAGAAAATTACCTAATCTGAGCAACAAGATGAACCGTCAGTTGTCCATACTCGAACAATCCCCGGCAACGGCGCCAAAAACTTGGTGGACGAAATTGTGATCAATGTTCTAACTATTTTGAGATGAAGGCTTCTATTATGGCACTGGTTGAATTCACAACTCCGTTCAACTAACCAGCAAGTGTACTGGGTCGTCCAAGTAATAAACCTTACGTGAGTAAGGGTCGATCCCACAGAGATTGTTGGTATGAAGCAAGCTATGGTCACCTTGTAAATCTCAGTTAGGCAGATTAAAAAGTCATGGGTTTCGAAAATTAATAATAAGAAAATAGATGAAATAATAAAAAGGGATAAAATACTTATGCAGATTCATTGGTAGGAATTTCAGTTAAGTATATGAAGATGCTGTAAGGCTCATGGACGCCTGCCTTCCCACTACTTCAACTCAATCCTTCTTACTCCTTTCCATGGCAAGCTGTGTATAGGGGTTCACCATCAGCGGTGGCTACTTTCAATCCTCTCGGGAAAATGGTCATCTGCGGCTGTCACTCGCATGGCTAATCGTCTGGAGGCATCACCCATGGTTGATGGCTACATCCCGTCCTCGCAGTGAAAACTACGCTGACGCACTCTGTCACAGCACGGCTAATCACTGGTTGGTTCCTGCTCCTACTGGAATAGAATCCCTTGATTCTTTTGCGTTTGTCACTAACGCCCAGCACTTGCAAGTCTGAAGCACGTCACAGTCATTCATTACCGGAATCCTACTCGGAATACCACAGACAAGGTTAGACTTTCCGGATTCCCAGGATCCTACTCGGAATACCACAGACAAGGTGAGACTTTCCGGATCCTCATAAATGCCGCCATCTATCTAGCTTATACCACGAAGATTCTGTTGGGGAATTTAAGAGATACACATTCAAGCTCTGTTGCATGTAGAACGTAAGTGGTTGTCAATCACGCGCGTTCATCAGTGAGAATGATAATGAGGGTTATTTACTCATCACATTCATCATGTTCTTGGGTATGAATGAATATCTTGGAATAAGAATAAGAGAGATTTGAATAAAAGAAAATAGAATTGCATTAATACTTGAGGTACAGCAAAGCTCCACACCCTTAATCTATGGTGTGCAGAAACTCCACCGTTGAAAATACATAAGTAAAAGGTTCAGGCATGGCCGAATGGCCAGCCCCCTAAATGTGATCAATAGCCTCTTAGGATGAAGAATAAAACAAAACTGAGACCAAAGATGTCTAATACAATAGTAAGAGGTCCTATATATACTACACTAGCTACTAGGGTTTACATGAGTAAGTAATTGATGCATAAATCCACTTCCGGGGCCCACTTGGTGTATGTTTGGGCTGAGCTTGATCATTCCACGAGCTGAGGCTTCTCTTGGAGTTGAACTCCGAGTTATGACGTGTTTTGGGCGTTCAACTCCGGATCATGACGTTTTTCTGGCGTTTAACTCCAGACAGCAGCATGAACTTGGCGTTCAACGCCAAGTTACGTCGTCAATTTCCGAATAAAGTATGGACTATTATATATTGCTGGAAAGCCCTGGATGTCTACTTTCCAACGCCGTTGAGAGCGCGCCAATTGGAGTTCTGTAGCTCCAGAAAATCCATTTCGAGTGCAGGGAGGTCAGAATCTAACAGCATCAGCAGTCCTTTTGTTAGCCTTTTTCAGAGTTTTGCTCAAATCCCTCAATTTCAGTCAGAAATTACCTGAAATCACAGAAAAACACACAAACTCATAGTAAAGTCCAGAAATGTGAATTTAACATCAAAACTAAGGAAAACATCCCTAAAAGTAGCTTGAACTTACTAAAAACTACCTAAAAACAATGCCAAAAAGCGTATAAATTATCCGCTCATCAACCTCTTTTACCAGAGAGTCAATAATATCAATGCTCATGCAGTCATTTGGGGTGTCTGGATGCTGCATAGCTTTGACAACATTCAACTTAAACTCATCCTCATTGACTCTCAGGGTCGCTTCCCCTTTTTGGACGTCAATGAGGGTTCGTCCAGTTGCTAGGAAAGGTCTTCCTAGAATGAGATTTCACTCTTGTGCTCCTCCATTTCCAGCACCACAAAGTCAGTGGGAAAGGCAAATGGCCCAACCTTGACAATCATCTCTTCAATCACGCCTGATGGGTATTTAATGGAACCATCAGCAAATTGGAGACATATCCAGGTTGGTTTGACTTCTTCAATCAAACCAAGCTTTTTGATAGTAGATGCAGGTATTAGGTTGATACTTGCTCCAAGATCACATAGAGCTTGCTTGGTACAAGTACCTTCTAATGTGCATGGTATCATAAAGCTTTCGGGATCTTTAAGCTTCTCAGGTAAGCTTTTCAGAATGACTGCACTGTATTCTTCAGTGAGATAGACTTTTTCGGTTTCCCTCCAATCCTTCTTATGACTTAAGATCTCTTTCATGAACTTAGCATAAGAGGGTATTTGCTCAAGTGCCTCTGCAAACGGAATCTTTATTTCAAGAGTCCTGAGATAGTTTGCAAAGCGGGCAAATTGCTTATCCTGTTCTGCTTGGCGGAGTTTCTGAGGATAAGGCATTTTGGCTTTGTATTCCTCAACCTTAGTTGCTACAGGTTTATTGCCTACAGATGTGGGTTGAGAAGCCTTTTTAGAGGGGTTGCTATCAGCACTTGTATGTGTCTGATCTCCCACTGGCGTTTGAATGCCAGGGGTGGAAGCTGGAGTGGCGTTAGACGCCAACTCCTTACCTGTTTCTGGCGTCTGAACGCCAGAACTGTGCTTCCCTTGGGCGTTCAACGCCAATTTCTTGCCTGTTTCTGGCGTTGAACGCCAGGACTGAGCATGGGTTGGGCGTTCAATGCCAGTTTTCCACTCCTTGTCTGGTGTTTGAGCGCCATAATTATTCCTCTCTGGGCTCTGACTATCATCAGAGGGATTTTGGATAGCAGTTTGTTCATTTCTTGGTTTCCTACTGCCTTGAAGTGAGGTATTTACTATTTTTCTACTTCTTAATTGAACTGCTTGGCACTCTTTTGTTATTTGTTTTGATAACTGCTGTTCTGTTTTCTTCAATTGTACTTCCATATTCATATTAGCCATTCTTGTTTCTTGTAGTATCTTCTTGAATTCGGTTAGCTGTTTTGTTAGAAAATCCAGTTGCTGATTGAATTCAGTAACTTGTTCTGTAGGACTAAGTTCAGCAGTTACTGTTTTAGCCTCTTCTTTCATGGAAAGTTCACTGCTTAGGTATAGATGCTGATTTCTGGCAACTGTGTCAATGAGCTCTTGAGCTTCTTCAATTGTTTTTCTCATGTGTATAGAGAAATCTGAGCTCTCTCTGTAAGCCCATAATAGAAGATGTCTAACTGCACCCACTCTGAAAACATTTCAGAGGGCCATTTTCATAGCATCTCTCTGCATCTCTCCCAGGCATCATAAAGGGATTCATTATCTCCTTGTTTAAAGCCTTGGATGCTCAGCCTTAGCTGTGTTATTCGTTTTGGAGGGAAGTATTGATTCAGGAATTTTTCTAACAGCTGTTTCTATGTCTTTATGCTAGCCTTAGGTTGGTTATTTAACCACCTTTTAGCTTGGTCTTTTACAGCAAATGGAAATAGTAATAATCTGTAGACATCCTGATCTACTTTTTTATCATGTACTGTGTCAGCAATTTGTAAAAACTGTGCCAGAAACTCTGTAGGTTCTTCTTGTAGAAGATCGAAATACTGGCAGTTTTGCTGCACTATGATAATGAGCTGAGGATTCAACTCAAAACTACTAACTCCAATGGAGGGTATACAAATACTACTTCCATATGAAGCAGTAGTAGGGTTAGCATATGACCCCAGAGTCCTTCTGGACTGTTCATTTTCACTTAAGTCCATAATGGAGAAAGGGAGATGATGTGAATTTATTTTATGTATTTTATTATTATAGAGGAGGTTTCAAAATAATAAAATAAAAACTAAAATAAAAAGAAAAACAAAAAGAATTTGAAAATATTTTATGAAGAATTTCGAAAAAGTGAGGAGAGAGAAAGTGGTTAGAATATTTTTGAAAAAGCTATAATTTAAAAAATTTAAAAATGAATTCTGAAATTTTTTTTAAAAAATTCGAAATAATTGCTTTAAAAAAGTTAGAAAAATTATATATATATATATATATATATATATATATATATATATATATATGAATTTTGAATTTTATGGTGAAAGAGAAAAACACACAAGAAACCCAAGACTTAAAATTTTTAGATCGAAACACAAAGAAGACTCAAGAACACTTTGAAGACTCACAAGAACAACAAGAACAAAAGAAAGAACACCAAACTTAAAATTTTTAGAAAACCACAATAAAATTTTCGAAAATTAAAGAAAGATTAACAAGAAAATACCAAACTTAAAGTTTGGCACAAGATTCAATTAAAGAAAAATTATTTTTGAAAAAAGATTTAAAAAAAAGATACCCAATTACCAAGAACACAAACCAACGCTCTAGCCAATTGAGCTATAAATGTAACGTGTTTTAAAGAGGTATTTTTAATAAATAAAAATAATTTTTTTTTGAAAAATAATATTTTGAAAATGCACAAGGAAAACAGGAAAACACACAGAATAGGAAAAACCAAAGATCAAACAAGAAAAATTGACAAGAACAATTTGAAGATCAAGGAAAAATAAAGAACATGCAATTTGAAAATTGAAAGACAAAAAAAAGCATGCAATTGACACCAAACTTAAAACATGACACTAAACTCACAGAAAAACTAAAAAATTAATAAAGAAAAATAATATTTTTGAAAGATTTTTTAAAAAGGAATAATAGAAGATACAATTCTAGTGACTCTAAACAAAAAAAGACAAATTTTTTCCTAATCTAAGTAACAAGATAAACCGTCAGTTGTTCAAACTCGAACAATCCCCGGCAACGGCGCCAAAAACTTGGTGCATGAAAATTACTTCACATTATGTAATTCCGCATAACTAACCAGCAAGTGCACTGGGTCGTCCAAGTAATACCTCACGTGAGTAAGGGTCGAATCCCACGGAGATTGTTGGCTTGAAGCAAGCTATGGTTATCTTATTATTCTTAGTCAGGATACCAATAGGGTTCTTTAATTTCAATTGTAAAAAGAATGAAGGGGCATAAAATAAATAATTGTTACGCAATAATGGAGAATATGTTGGAGTTTTGGAGATGCTTTGTCCTCTGAATTCCTGCAACATAATGCTTTCTCACTTTCATACATGCAAGGCTCCTTCCATGGCAAGCTATATGTAGGGCATCACCGTTGTCAATGGCTACTTCCCATCCTCTCAGTGAAAATGGTCCAAAGGCTCTGTCACAGCATGGCTAATCATCTGTCGGTTCTCGATCATGTCGGAATAAGATCCATTGATCCTTTTGCGTCTGTCATTACACCCAACACTCGCAAGTTTGAAGCTCGTCGTAGTCATCCAATCCCAGAATCCTACTCGGAATACCACAGACAAGGATTAGACTTTCCGGATTCTCAAGGATCCTGCCAATGGATTCTAGCTTATACCATGAAGATTCTGATTAAGGAATCTAAGAGATACTCATTCAATCTAATGTAGAACGGAGGTGGTTGTCAGGCACACGTTCATGGATTGAGGAAGGTGATGAGTGTCACGGATCATCACCTTCTTCATAGTGAAGCGCGAATGAACATCTTAGATAGGAAGAAGCGTGTTTGAATGGAAAACAGAAATAATTGCATTAATTCGTCGAGACGCTGCAGAGCTCCTCACCCCCAACAATGGAGTTTAGAGACTCATGCCATCAAAGAGTATAAAATTCAGATCTAAAATGTCATGAGATACAAAATAAGTCTCTAAAAGTTGTTCAAATACTAAACTAGTAACCTAGGTTTACAGAAAATGAGTAAACTAAGATGGATAGTGCAGAAATCCACTTCTTGGGCCCACTTGGTATGTGCTGGGGCTGAGACGTATGTTTCTCACGTGCCTGAGCTGTTTCTGGAGTTAAACATCAGGTTGTAACCTGTTTCTGGTGTTTAACTCCAACTTGTAACCTGTTTCTGACGTTCAACTTCAGAATGCAACATGGAACTGGCGTTGAACGCCAGTTTACGTCATTTATCTTTGCGCAAAGTATGGACTATTATATATTTCTAGAAAGCCCTAGATGTCTACTTTCCAACCCAGTTGAGAACGCGCCAATTGGACTCCTGTAGCTCTAAAAAATCTATTCCGAGTGCAGGGAGGTCAGAATCCAACAGCATCAGCAGTCCTTTTTCAGCCTGAATCAGATTTTTGCTCAGCTCCCTCAATTTCAGCCAGAAAATACTTGAAATCACAAAAAAACACACAAACTCATAGTAAAG
This sequence comes from Arachis stenosperma, assembly GCF_014773155.1. Lineage (NCBI taxonomy): Eukaryota > Viridiplantae > Streptophyta > Magnoliopsida > Fabales > Fabaceae > Arachis > Arachis stenosperma. The sequence goes on along the minus strand of NC_080377.1, from coordinate 71,780,826 downwards.
TCCAGAAATATAATTTTTGCCTAAAAACTAATAAAAATCTATTAAAAACTAACTAAAACATATTAAAACCTACATAAAATTACCCCCAAAAAGGGTATAAAATATCCGCTCATTAGTTATTAATTATAAGTGAATGCTAATTTTTATGATACCTGTATTCCAATTGTATTGATATACACTTATATTGTCTTTCATTACCCACACTCTCTCCCTCATTATTACAATTTTTGCTCAATTCATATGCCATTTGCTTCTACTGATTTCTCACTTGCTTGTTGTAGCTCCCATGTAGTTGAGATCCTTATTAATTGGCATTAGCCCCCTATGTTTTATTTGTTTTCCTATCTTTGTTTGTGGGTTATTTTTCTTCCTCTTCCTCTTCTTTTAGGATGGCCACCAAGAAGGAGAAACGGAACGCTTCTAAATGGAGAGAATAACAAGTTCCATAGCACAATCTTTGGAGATAGAGTAGCAGTTGTAGCTCACAACCCCTGTCCACTTGCACGTCTTTGCATGCACCGAGGATGATGAAATATTTAAGTGTGGGGAGGTCGATACCGACTTTCATGGGTTAGTTAGTTCCTTCTCAACACCAATGTTTAATTTCTTTCGTTAGTTCATTGTTGCATTTGTATTATTGATTGCATGTTTGTTAGATTTTGTGCATATTTTACCACTGCTTGGTTGAATTAATAATTTTTTTCAAGAAACTTTTTTAGAGTATCTCACTAATTTGAAATAAAACTTTTGTTAAACTTGTTTGAGAAAATTTATTTTGGAACATGGTCTAGAGCTCGAACACACAAAACCCGTGAGATTTTGAGCCTAATTGATTGGTTGCATTTTATCAACCAAAGTTTTATTTTGGTGTGTGTTGTTCTCTCTAAAATTGTGATCTTTGTCTTGCTTAATTCTATATTTCCATTGTTTGATGTATGCATGCACTTATATGATTGAGGCCTTTGTTCACTAGAGCTCACATAACCATATGGCCTTACCTTTCATTATCCATTGCAAACCAATTTTGAGCCTATTTTCCTCCTTTGTTTTTTACTTTAGCACATCATTAACTCTAAGCGAAAAACAATAATGTCCTTAATTTGAATCCTTGGTTAGCTTAGACTAGTGAGAGTGCTCATGATTTAAGTGTGGGGAAATTGGGTTTGGAAACATCTGGTTTGAGAACTGGGTGTTATATATTCATGAGAACATGTGAAAAAAAAGAATGTTGAGGACATGTTTATGCATTCAATACCTTAATCATATGCATTGAGAAAAACAAAAGAAAAGAAAAGAAAAAAATAGAAAAAAAGAGAGAAAAAAAGAAAAGAAAAAGAGCGAACAACAAAAAGGGGGACAAAATGCCCCAAAGTAAATGATAGCAATGCATATGAGTTGTACTCAAATTCGGATGCATGAATATGTGGAAAACATAGTTAATGGGTAGTTACATTTTGCATTTTAATTACATGGATTGTCCTAAGTTAGGTGGGAAGTTTAAGTTAATTAAGGATTCAGATTTTAGTCTACTTGACCAAATACAATCCTACCTTGACCCTAACCCCATTACAACTCTTAAAAGACCTCTTGATATGTGTATTTGTGCATTAAATTTTTGTTGATTGTTAGATGAAGAGAAAGTCTTAGACAGCAAGCTTAGTAGACAATTGAGAGAATCGAACCTTAAACACCTGAGCGATTAGAGTGTATACACTTCCGGTGAGGGTTTGATGCTCGATTCTTTGTTCCCGGCTTTCATGAGCTATCTTCTTCTTGCAAGTCTATTTGTACTTCATTTTTATGGTTTGAATTAGTGGAACCCATTTCATATTTGTTCTTGAAGATGCATGTAGTTGCATTCGTACAGATAATTTGCATTTCATAAATTCTACCATTCCTCTTCACTCTCTTATAGCTTCTCTTGAGTTTAGCGTGAGGACATGCTAATGTTTAAGTGTGGGGAAATTGATAAACCGCTATTTTACGATTTATTTTGTACTGAATCGAGTAAATTTTATCTACTAATCTCACACGTATTCATATAATTCGCATGTTTTACATTTTCCTTCCTAATTTTGTATTATGATTGAAAACATGCTTCTTTGGCCTTAAATTTGCTAATTTTAATAGTCTCTTATTACCATTCGATGTCGTGATATGTGTGTTAAGTGATTTTAGGTTTTCTAGGGCAAGAATGGCTTAGAGAATGGAAAGGAAGAATGCAAAAGTGGAAGGAATACAAGAAATTGAAGAAATTGCTAAGCTGTCAACCCTGACCTCTTCGTATTCAATCGATCATAACTTGAGCTACAAAGGTCCAAATGAGGCGGTTTCAGTTGCATAGAAAGCTAACACCCGGGGCTTCAAAATGATATAAAATTTGCTATAGTTGCCATGCTGTTAGGCGATGCGCACGTGTGAAGTACGCGTACGCGTGGATTGTGCGGAAGACAAGTGACGCGTACGCATGGGCGACGGGTACGCGTGACGGAGCCACATGCTGTACGTATCAAAAATTGCTGGTGGCGATTTCTGGGCTATTTTTGGCCCAGTTTCAAGCCCGAAAATGCTGATTAGAGGCTACAAAGTGGGAAAATCATGGAGACACTTCTCATTTACACAATTCTAGGTTTTAGATGTAGTTTCTAGAGAGAGAGGCTCTCTCCTCTCTCTAGGTTTTAGGATTCATCTTAGTTTTAGATTTATTTCTTCTCGAATCCAGGTTCAATGTTCCTTTAATTTAGTTTTCTTATACTTTTATTTATTCTATTACTTTAGTTTATTTTCTTCTCTTGTTAATTTATTAATGCAAAGAGTTTTTTTATATTTAATTTCTTTATTTGCTTGATTATCTCAATTCAATTCCAATTATCATGTCAATGGAGTAGGCTTCCAACTTGGCTTTGGAGTTGATTAATATTTAATAGGAGACCCTTGAGTTGGAAGACTCAAGAGTTAAATTGTAATTGGAAGTTGTTAGTTGGCTCTCTAGTCACTAACGCTAATCCTTCCCAAGGGAGAGGATTAGGACTTGTGAATTGGAGTTAGCTCAACTACTTGACTTTCCTTCATTCGTTGAGGGTTAACTAAGTAGAAACAACAACCTATTACTATTAATCTTGGGAATTCCAATAAGGATAGAACTTCCGATTAATCTTCTTCTAGCCAAGGCTTTTTAATTTAATTACATAAAACCTCTCGTTTATTTTGATTGCTTTAGTTTATAATCATTTATTTTTCCATTCTCCAACTCTAAAATTTCTCAGAAAAACCCATATCCAATAGTAACACACTTCCCTGCAATTCCTTGAGAGACGACCCGAGGTCTGAATACTTCGGTTATTACTTTTAAGGGGTTTGTTACTTGTGACAACCAAATTTTTGTATGAAAGGATTATTGTTGGTTTAGAAACTATACTAGCAATGAGGATTTATTGTGAATTCTTTACTAGCAAAAATCCGTTCATCAGCATGTCCACTATAAACTATTATATATCGTTGGAAAGCTCTAGATGTTAGCTTTCTAATGCCGCTATAACCGCTTTATTTAGACCTCTATAGCTCAAGTTATGCTAATTGGAGTACGAAAAAGTCAGAGGGGTCTAGTTTGTGCGTTATATGTAGAAATTCTCATGTTATATGCCAAATGCCATGCGTATAATGCATGGGATTTGTTTTGCTACTGAAGGGGGTATTTTGGTGCATTATACGCACCATTCCATGCATATAGCGCATGGCATTCTTCTTGGCCAATAGAGGTGTGAAATTTAGTGCGTTATATGAACCATTCCTTGTGTATAACATGTGGCCTTGCTTGGAGATTCCAGGGGCTTTCTTTCTTGCATTTTTGGTTCAGAAAGCTCTCTGTTTGGTTCCTTTTTCCTCTGCCTCTTAGTGTCTTGGTTCCTAGCCTCTCTTCCTCTTTGCTTCTAGTGCTTCTTTTGCTTGCTTCTTTTCATTTTTATTCTTTCTTATTTTCAACACTTACTTACACATACCAAAACTCAAAATAACTTCAAGAAATATTTATTAAAGAATTGAAAATCTCAATTATAACAAGAAATTCACTAACTTTATTGAAAGAAATACTAAACAAAACAACTAAGGATGCTCATGCATCATCTGGTACTACATATGAGAAAAATAAAAATATAGGATTGACCAGAAAAATATTATAATATGAACCAAAACACTTATCTTAAAAATTTGGTCCCTAGGTGGGGCTAATGGACAAAAATTACAAAATTACCCCTCATTTAGTGGCCCTATGTATATATGTATAACCCATTCACAATTTCAATTCATTCCACCCTTAGAGAAAAAGAAAGCCACGAGAAAGAGAAGGGAAGAGAGAAACCCTTTGCCCTAATACTATTCATCCTTTCCTTCAAATCCACAAATCTCACAAACCGTAGTTCCAGTCGAGGATTTGTTTGTGGCTACGTGACTACCTCGTTGTTCTCTTCAATTCTACACCACTTTTGCCGATAGTATTTGCAAGAACTCTGATTGGTTATTGTAAATATTTTCTTTTTCCTGTTTATTTATTTTTGTTTTTGTTTTTAATTTTTATTAGCTACTATGAGTTCTCACCCCTATCGCTTCGAGTTTGGTTCTAATATTATTGAAAGGAATAGAAGCTATAATAGGAACAGGCATCAAGGTTAGAAAAATCAAAGATGGGAGGAACCACATGGATTTGATCAACCCTCTTGGCAACAGCCTCCGCCAATATACTATGTCCAAGAGCCATTCCAAGAAGCATATCAAGATAATGGCTATGGTGAGCGCTCTTTTGATTATCAACAACCACCACCATACGCCTATGAACCCCCTCCTCAACATAGCTTTGGACCACCATACTCACAAATCCTTTTTCACCATTCACCTCCATATGACCCTAACCCATATCCACCATACCCCCACCTTATGAACCATACATAGAACTACTACCTCAATATACACCATCTCCATATCCTTATCAAGAGGAACCACCTCCGTGTTATGAGCACTTTCTCCAAAATAATGAACCCTCCTATCCACCCCAAACCTCCATGGAGAACACACTTACCTCTCTTATTGGTCTCACCTCTAAACTCCAAAATCTTATATCCCACATGAACCAATCCTCTACCTTCAATATTCAACCCTCAAGCTCTAGTGCATTTCCATCTCAACCACATAATGATCCACCCATCCCATCACCACCCTCCATAGAAGAGCACCCACATCCATCAATCCAAGAGCAACATGATCCCAATGATGCTATTGATATAGAACAAGAGAAAAGGTATCGTCTTAGGGACGTAATGGATCGGTTGCACGCAGCCTTATTTCTAGAGGAGCAAGAGGAGTCCCAAAATGTGGAGATAGAAGAGACCTTTGAAGATGAAGGAGTAGTTGAAGGAAGTTGTCATGGAAAGGTAATCATCAAGGAGGAGTACAATTTTATGCTAAAACAACTGGACAAAGCCGCAATAGTTAAAGAGGAAGTGGTTGAAGACTTAGGAGATACGGAACCTCCTTGGGAAAGTCAAGTCATAGAGCCTCCTTCCAAGGTGATTGAAATTGATGGTGAGGAGGGTGTACAACCTCCAAGGCATATCCTGGTTGAAGACTTGGAAGAGGTTGATCAAGAGATGGAGATTAAAGAAGATGAAGCACAACCTCTCATGCCCTTGGTAAGTAATAAAGAAGAGATTGATTTGGAAGAAAGCTACCAAGAGGACGAGGTTGAAACTGAAGAAGCTTGCAAAGAGGTGGAAGTTGTCAAGGAAGAGCTCAAGGGAATGGAGCTTGAATTCACCTTGCCAAAGCTGTTGGAGACCTCTCCCCTAAGGCCATTACCATCCAATACAACCTTCAAGTGGGTAAAATTCTTATCCTCAACTTTTACTTTCCCACTTCAATATGGGCTACTTGAGACAGATGGTCAACTTAGAGCTCTTTGTGGCTTTAAGAGTAAGAGGGAGATAGTTAGTGATTGGAAATATAGTCCTAGGTTCATTGTGGTGGGGAGCTCACAACTAAATTATCATGGTTGGAAGAATACTAAATTGTATGGGTCTAGGAAGCTGTTTGGATGCCTTAGTGAGAATTCAGATTGCTTACCACCCAGACGGAATCATGATGATCCACTTCAAGACGGGTGTAGATACAAGATTTGGGATCCGGGCATACATGCGGATCAACTTTGGGAGCTCAAAGTTTGTGGAGAACCCCCTCCAGGCTTGGCATATTCGCTTGAGAATGATGAAGATTATTAGAAATCCAAGCATTGGTGGCAGTTCCAGGATGAGTTCAAGCACAAGCCACCATGACAAGGAGCTCACCAAATGTCCAACTTAAGGACTTTAACTAAAAGTGCTAGGTGGGAGACAACCCACCATGGTATACTCATTCTTTTTCAGTCTTAGTTTTATTTTATTTTGTTTTATTCTTATTTTCATTTTTTTCTATTTTTTCCTTAAGTGTTCATCCATAATTTCTGCATATTCACCTGCATTTGCATTTGCATTCTACATAAAAAAAAAGAAGAGATGGGAAAGCACGCGACCGCGTCACTGATGCGTCCGCGTCAAGGAAGACTTAACAAAAAAGAGCATTTAACAGAAAGTCATGCGAAAGCTTGGCTGGAGGCGTGCCTTAGGCACAAACACGCCCACGCGACCGCATCATTGATGCGTTCGTGTCGTTTGCGAAATAGCCTCCCCACGCATCCGCGTCACCCATCCGAACGCGTGGCCCTGTAAAATCGACGTAAATGGGTGTTTGCCAGTAAGTTGTGATGGAGCGGGGCTGGAACCATGCTAGAAGCACAAGCCCTACCACGCGAACGCGAGCCCCACGCGTCTGCGTCATTTTCAAAATATGGCCACTTACACGATCGCATCAATTACGCGAACGCGTCACCCTAAATTTTGGCAAATATGCGAATTAAACAAAAAGTTGTGCGCACGCGAGGCTGCTCTGGCGCCACTATCGCAATTCACGTCACGCGTTCGTGTGACCGACACATCCACATCACTTCAAAATCGCGCCAATCGCGCGAACACGTGCTCCACGCATCCGCGTCACATGCGACGCACAGTTTATCTAGATCAGTGCCAACTATCTTATCTTTTCTTCCCCAATCCTAATTTTTCCTTCCTCTTTTCTTACATACTTATTATCTTTCATTCTATTTTACTTAATTTGTTTGCATATTTTTATTCATTGCATTTTAACTTTATGCATGTTTATATTTTCTTTTCTAAATTTATTATTTTTCCATTGGTGTTAAATTTTCTTATTCAACTGTTGTATCTTTTCTGGTATTATTTTGGTGCTTAGTGACTTGTTTTCCAATGTTGGGTGATATTATTTTTCTGTCAATGTCAATCTTTTACCACACCTGTGTTCCTTTTGCATTGACATGAACTTACACTGTCTTTCATTACCCATACTCTTCCTCTTTGTTGCAATGTTTGCACTGCTGATATGCCGTTTGCTTCTATTGTTTTCTTAATTGCATGTTGTAGCTACCATGTACTTGAGACCCTCATTATTTAGCATTAACCTAACCAGATTTTATTTGTTTTCTATCTTTGTTTTTGGGTTACTTTTCTTCCCTTTTCTCTTCTTTCAGGATGGCCACCAGGAAGAGAACCGGAAGATGTCTAAATAGGGAGACAAACAAGTCCATCTGCATAATTCTCGGAGAAAAGCGCTAGTTGGAGCCACCCATCCACTTATACATCTTAGCATGCACCGAGAACGGTGCAATCTTTAAGTGTGGGGAGGTCGATACCAATCTCCATGGGTTAGTTATTCTCTTCTCAACACCAATGTCTTATTTTCTTTATTAGTTCATTGTTGCATTGCATAATAGATTGCATGTGTAGTTGATTGTTTGCATTTAAGTACGTCTTGGTTGAAAAATAATGAGTTTCTTTCTAGGACCCTATTTTTGAAAATTTCACTAATTTAAATTATAAATTTTTTGTGTTAAATTTGTTTGAAGTTGTATTTGGAACATAGTTTTTGAGCCAAAGAACACACAACGTGTGAGATTTTGAGCCTAATTATATGGTTTCACTATTTAACCATGATTTTTATTCTTGTATGTTTTCTTCTCTATGATTGCAATCTTTGCTTTGTTCCATTCTATATGTCTATTATTTAGTGTATTTACATGCTTGCATATGATTGAGGCCATTACTTGTTTTTGCTCACTTATCCCAAATAAACCTACCTTTTACGTCACCCTTGTTAGCCCCCTTGGGCCTTTTAATCCCCTTTTGTTCTATAACCACATTACTAGCCTTAAGCAGAAAAATAATTAAATACCCCAATTGAATCTTTGGTTTACTTAAGATAGAGATTGTGCATAAACTAAGTATGGGGAAACTGTGGGAATATGGGTTAATGGGAATATATCATGTTTCTAATTTATTTGAATATTGGGAATTTGGGAACCTACTCATGAAAAACCAAAATAATTAAATAATGGAAAATCCATGTGCATTGATAAGTTATGTTTATTTCTCTACACAAAAAAATTTCAAAAATATTCAATAAATAAGTAAATAAATAAGGGGACAAAAATACCCCAATGTTAAGCTTTAATAGAAAGATCAATGCAGATGTGATAAAGAAATATAAAAAATTTGGTACATGAGTATGTGATACAAAAGTAGGAATTATGCGTAGCTAGGTGTGATTTTTAGAATTACATAGAGTATGTGTGTGTGTTAGGTAAGAGCTTAGGTTAGTCAAAGATTCATATTATAGCTCACTTGGCCATACATATATCCTTACCTTTACCTCAGCCCCATTATAACCCTGAAAGACCTCATGATGTTTGATTGGTATGCTAAATATTTGTTGATTGGTTAGATGAAGAACAAGGTTGAGAAAGCATGACTAGGGAAGAGTAGAGTGATTGACCCTAGACACTTGAGAGTTAGAGTTATATACACTACTAGTAAGGGTTCAGTGCTTGATTCTATGTTCCCTGCTTTCATGAGCTATCTTCTTACAAGTTTACTTGTTTTCACTGTATAATTTGAATTAGTGGAATTTGGTTTGTATTTGTCTTGGAGAACTTGTTTGCTTTTAACCAAGTGGATAGAGACGTCATAGCATGTAGTTGCATTCACATTCATAGGTTGCATTCCATGAGTCTTGTTTTTTCCTACTCATTTATTTTATCTCCTTAAACTAAGTATGAGAACATGCTAATGTTTAAGTGTGGGGAGGTTGATAAACCATTATTTTATGATTTATATTGTGTTTAATTGAGTGGTTTTATCAAGTCTTTACCCACTTATTCATATGATTAGCATGTATTTACAATTCCTTCCCAAAATTGTTCCATGGTTGAAAACCTGCTTCCTAGAGATCTTTTTATTGTGTATTTTAATTATCCTTTATACCATTCGATGCCGTGATCCGTGTGTTAAGTGTTTCAGGCTTCATAGGGTAGGAATGACTTAGAGAATGGAGAGGAAGCTTGCAAAAAGGAAAGGAGCACAAGAAATAAAGGAGACAACCAGCGAATAGCGACGCACACGCATGGCTGACGCGTGCATGCGATTTGGACAAAATCACAGCGACGCGTACGCGTGGATTGGAGTTCGCGAAAACGACGCGAGCGCATGCCTGACGTGCACGCGTGGGGAGGAAAAGCGTCAAATGACGCGTACACGTGACTGACGCGTACGCGTGACATGCGCGATCTACAGAAAATTCAGAAAATGCTGGGGCGATTTCAGGCTACGTTTTGACCCAGTTTTCGGCCCAGAAACACAGAATAAAGCCAAGGAACATGCAGAGAATCAATTAACAACACACACAACATTCATATACATAATTTCAGGATTAGATGTAGTTTATAGAGAGTGAGAGGCTCTCTCCTCTCTCTTAGGTTTTAGGATTAGGATTCCTCTTAAAGGATTTAGGATTTCTTCTTCTCAATTTCCAGGTTCAATGTTCCTTTAATTTATTTTCTACTTTTATTTATTCTATTACTTTAATTGTTATTTATCTTTTTAATTTGGCTTACGAACCTTCTCATGTTAGATTTGAATATTTTAAGAAATTTGAGGTATTTCAGATATATGATTTTTATTTAGCTTTCTATATTCTTGGCTTTGGTTGAGTAATTAGAGACTCTTGAGTTATCAAACTCTTTTGTTGATTGAAAATTAGAAGTTGCTAATTGGCTTGAATTCCACTAACTCCAATCTTTCTTTGGGAATTGACTAGGACTTGAGGATTCATATTGATTTATCCACTTGACTTACCTTCATAGTTAGAGGTTGACTAAGTGAGAGAAACGGGCAATTCTCATCACAATTGATAAGGATAACTAGGATAGAACTTCTAATTTTCATACCTTGCCAAGATTTTTCTTAGCTATTGATTTATTAATTCCTGCAATTTATTTCTCTTGTTCAAACCTTTCAAAAAACCCAAAATTACTATTTTTCATAACCAATAATAAAACACAGCTCCCTGCAATTCCTTGAGAAGATGACCCGAGGTTTAAATACTTTGGTTTATAAATTTTACTGGGTTTGCTACTTGTGACAACCAAAACTTTTGCACGAAAGGATTCTCTGTTAGTTTAGAAACTATACTTACAACGTGATTATTCTTGTGAAATTCTTTACCGATAGAAATCTACTCATCAAAGGACTCCGAAGAAGAAGCTAAGAGAAACTAAAGCACAACAATCCAGAGAAAACTTACAGAGAATCTCGAAAAAGATGTAATGGCCGAACCCAACAACAATAACAATACAAGGAAGGTGCTTGGTGATTTTACTACACCAACTTCCAACTTCCATGGAAGAAGCATCTCAATTCCTGCCATTGGAGCAAACAATTTTGAGCTTAAGCCTCAATTAGTTTCTTTGATGCAACAGAATTGCAAGTTTCATGGACTTTCATCAGAAGATCCTTTTCAGTTCTTAACTGAATTCTTGCAGATCTGTGATACTGTTAAGACCAATGGAGTTGATTCCGAGGTCTAAAAGCTTGTGCTTTTCCCTTTTGCTGTAAGAGACAGAACTAGAATAAGGTTAGACTCTCAACCTAGAGATAGCCTGAACTCTTGGGATAAGCTGGTCACGACTTTCTTAGCCAAATTCTTTCTTCCTCAAAAACTGAGCAAGCTTATAGTGGATGTTCAAACCTTCAGGTAGAAAGAAGGTGAATCCCTCTATGAAGCTTAGGAAAGATACAAGCAACTGACCAAAAAGTGTCCTTTTGACATGCTCTCAGAATAGACCATCCTAGATATATTCTATGATGGTCTGTTTGAATTATCTAAGATGTCATTGGACCATTCTGCAGGTGGATCTATTCACCTGAAGAAAAGGCCTGCAGAAGCTCAGGAACTCATTGAAATGGTTGCAAATAACCAGTTCATGTACACCTCTGAAAGAATCCTGTGAATAATGAGACGCCTCAGAAGGAAGGAGTTCTTAAAATTGATGCTCTGAATGCCATATTGGCTCAGAACAAAATGTTGACTCAGCAAGTCAATATGATTTCTCAGAGTCTGAATGGATTGCAAGCTGCATCCAACAGTACTAAAGAAGCATCTTCTGAAGAAGAAGCTTATGATCTTGAGAACCCTGCAATAGCAGAGGTGAATTACATGGGTGAAGCCTATGGAAACACTTATAATCTGTCATGGAAAAATCATCCAAATTTCTCATGGAAGGATCAATAAAAGCCTCAACAAAGGCTTTAACAATAATAATGGTGGAAGAAAGAGGTTTAGCAATGGCAAGCCTTTTACATCATCCTCTCAGCAATAGACAGAAAATTCTGAGCAGAACCCATCTAGCTTAGCAAATATAGTCTATGATCTATCTAAGGCTACTCTCAGTTTCATGAATGAAATAAGGTCCTCCATCAGTAACTTGGAGGCACAAGTGGGCCAGCTGAGTAAAAAGGTTACTGAAACTCCTCCTAGCACTCTCCCAAGCAATACAGAAGAGAATCCCAAAAGGGAGTGCAAGGCCATAACTGTGACCAACATGGACGAACCTGGAGAGAGTGAAAAGGCAGTGATTCCCAGTGAGGAAGACCTCAAGGAACGTTCACTGGCCATTAAGGAGTACCTCAATGAGGAACTAAAGGAATCTGAGGCTCGTACAAAGACCATAGAGATTCCATTGAACATCATTTTACCATTCATCTTCTGAAGAAGATGAAGACATTACTGAAGGGCAAGTTGCCCAATATTTAGGAGCAATCATGAAGCTGAATGCCAAGCTATTTGGTAATGAGACTTGGGAGAATGAACCTCCATTGCTCATTAATGAACTGAATACCTGGGTTCAGCAAACTTTACCTCAAAAGAAATAGGATCCTTGTAAATTCTTAATACCCTGTACCATAGGCACCTTGACCTCTGAGAAGGCTCTGTGTGACCTAGGTTCAGGTATAACCTCATGCTATTCTCTGTAATGGAAAAACTATGAATCTTTGAGGTACAAGCTGTAAAAAATCTCACTAGAGATGGCAGATAAATCAATGAAATAGGCTTACGGACTAGTAGAGGACGTGCTAGTGAAGGTTGATTTCATATTCCTAGACACTGGGAATGATGAGGATGAATCCATCATCCTTAGCAGATCTTTCCTAGACACAGTAAAAGTTGTGATTGATGTGGAAAGAGGAGAGCTGGTCCTCCAATTGAATGAGGATTACCTTGTGTTTAAAGCTCAAGGATCTCCCTCTATAACCATGGAAAGGAAGCATGAAAAACTTCTCTCAATACAGGGTCAAACAAAGCCCCCACATTCAAACTCTAAGTTTGGTGTTGGGAGGCCACAACCAAACTCTAAGTTTGGTATTGAGAGGCCACAACCAAACTCTAAGTTTGGTGTTGTTAGGCCCCAACCATGCTCTAAACATCTATGAAGCTCCATGAGAGTTCACTGTCAAGCTATTGACATTAAAGAAGCGCTTATTGGGAGGCAACCCAATTTTATTTATCTATGTTATTTCATGTTTTCTTTAGGTTGATGATCATGTGGAGTTACAAAAATAACTGAAAAAATTAAAACAAAAGCAAAAGCAGCATTAAAAATAGCACATCCTGGAGGATAAGCTTACTGGTGTTTAAACGCCAGTAAGAGTATCAGAATGGGCATTAAACGCCCAGTCTAGCACCATTCTGGGCATTTAACACCAAAAAAGGGCACCAGACTGGTGTTTAATGCCAGAACAGGGCAAAAAGTTGGCATTAAACGCCAAAAAAGGAAGAAGGACTGGCGTTAAACGCCAGAAACAGGCAGCAACCTGGCGTTTAACACCAGAATTGCACTCTAAGGGCGTTTTGCACGCCTAAATGGAGTAGGGATGAGAAGTCCTTGACACCTCAGGATCTGTGGACCCCATAGGATCCCCACCTACCCCACCTCTCTCTCTCTCCCCCCTCACACATCTCCATAACACTCTACCCAAAACACCACTCACCTATCGAATCCTATCCTCTTCCCTATATTCTCTTCACCAATCACTTCCATCCCTCTTCCCCAAAAACCCCACCTACCTCACTTTTCAAATTCAAACACTTTTTCCTTCCAAACCCAACCCCAAATACACGAACCTACCTCTCCCCCAATCCTATATAAACCCATCCACACTCCTTCATTTTCACCTAAGGTTGGAGAAACCTCTAGAAAGAGGAAAGAGAAGGTAAAAGCTTCCACCTCCGAGTCATGGGAGATGGAGAGATTCATCTCAAAGGTCTATCAAGACCACTTCTATGAAGTTGTGGCCAAGAAGAAGGTGATCCCTGAGGTCCCTTTCATGCTCAAAAGGAATGAGTATCCAGAAATCCGACATGAGATTCGAAGAAGAGGTTGGGAAGTTCTCACCAACCCCATTCAACAAGTCAGAATCTTAATGGTTCAAGAGTTCTATGCAAACGCGTGGATCACCAAGAACCATGATCAAAGTGTGAACCCGAACCCAAAGAATTGGCTCACAATATTTCGGGAAAAATACTTAGATTTCAGTCTGGAAAATGTAAGGTTGGCGTTCAACTTGCCAATGATGCAAGAAAATGCACGCCCCTATACTAGAAGGGTCAACTTTGATCAAAGGTTGGACCAAGTCTTCATGGACATATGTGTGGAAGGAGTTCAATGGAAAAGAGACTCAAGAGGCAAGCCGGTTCAATTGAGAAGACCGGACCTTAAGCCTGTGGCTAGAGGATGGTTGGAGTTCATCCAACACTCCATCATTCCTACTTGCAACCGATCCGAAGTAACAGTGGATTGGGCCGTCATGATCCATAGCATCATGATTGGAGAGGAAGTAGAAGTTCATGAGGTCATATCTCTAAAACTCTACAAAATAGCTGACAAAACCTCCACTTTAGCAAGGTTGGCCTTCTCTCATCTCATCTGTCACCTATGCAATTTAGCTAGAATTGTCATAGAGGAAGACATCCTCATTGATGAGGACAAGCCCATCACTAAAAATAGGATGGAGCAAATAAGAGAGCCCACTCATGGACCTCAACAAGAGCATAAGGAAGTCCCTCATCAAGAAATTCCTGAGATGCCTCAAGGGATGCATTTTCCTCCACACAATTATTGGGAGCAACTCAACACTTCTTTGGGAGATTTGAGTTCCAATATGGAGCAACTAAGGATGGAGCACCAAGAGCACTCCATTATTCTCTATGAAATTAGAGAGGATCAATTAGCCCTGAGGGAAGAGCAACAAAGGCAAGGAAGAGACATAGAGGAGCTTAGGCGTTCCATTGGATCTTCAAGAGGAAGAACTAGCCGCCATCACTAAGGTAGATCCGTTCTTTGATTTCCTTGTTCTTATTTTTCTATTTTTCGATTTTTATGCTTTATGTATTATCTATGTTTGTGTCTTCATCACATGATCATTAGTGTCTAGTGTCTATGTCTTAAAGCTATGAATAATTCCATGACTCCTTCACCTCTCTTAAATGAAAAATGTGCCTAATTACAAAAGAACAAGAAGTACTTGGATTTCAAATTTTATCTTGAAATTAGTTTAGTTATTTTGATGTGGTGGCAATATTTTTTGTTTTCTGAATGAATACTTGAATAGTACATATTTTTGATAGTGAAGTTTATGAATGTTAAAATTGTTGGCTCTTGAAAGAATGATAAACAAAGAGAAATGTTATTGATAATCTGAAAAATCATGAAATTGATTCTTGAAGCAAGAAAAAGCAGTGAAAAAGAAAAAAAAAGTGGCAAAAAAAAGAAGAGAAAAAAACAAGTAGAAAAAGCCAATAGCGCTTTAAACCAAAAGGCAAGGGTAAAAGGGATCCAAGGCTTTGAGCATCAGTGGAAAGGAGGGCCCAAAGGAATAAAATCCTGGCCTAAGCGGCTAAATCAAGCTGTCCCTAACCATGTGCTTGTGTCATGAAGGTCCAAGTGAAAAGCTTGAGACTGAGTGGTTAAAGTCGTGATCCAAAGCAAAACAGTGTGCTTAAGAACTCTGGACACCTCTAACTGGGGACTTTAGCAAAGCTGAGTCACAATTTTAAAAGGTTCACCCAATTATGCGTCTGTGACATTTATGTATCCGGTGGTAATACTGGAAAACAAAGTGCTTAGGGTCACGACAAAGACTCATAAAGTAGCTGTGTTCAAGAATCAACATACTGAACTAGGGGAATTAATAACACTATCTAAAATTCTGAGTTCCTATAGATGCCAAAACTGTTCAGAAGCAAAAAGCTACTAGCCCCGCTCATCTAATTGGGACTAAGTTTCATTGATATTGTGAGATTCATTGTATATTCTCTTCTTTTTATTCTATTTTGTTTTTAATTGCTTGGAGACAAGCAACAATTTAAGTTTGGTGTTGTGATGAGAGGAAAATTTATACGCTTTTGGCATTATTTTTAGGAAGTTTTTAGTATGATTTAGTTACTTTTTAGTATATAATTATTAGTTTTTATGCAAAAATCACATTTCTGGACTTTACTATGCGTTTGTGTGTTTTTCTGTGATTTCAGGTATTTTCTGGCTGAAATTGAGGGACCTGTGCAAAAATCTGATTCAGAGGCTGAAAAAGGACTGCAGATGCTGTTGGATTCTGACCTCCCTGCACTCGAAATAGATTTTCTAGAGCTACAGAAGCCCAAATGGCGCGCTCTTAATTGCGTTCGAAAGTAGACATCCGGGGCTTTCCAGCAATATATAATAGTCTATACTTTGCCCAAGTTTTGATGATGCAAACTGGCGTTTAAACGCTAACTTCCTGCCCTATTCTGGCGTTAAACGCCAAAACTGAGTTACAAGCTGGAGTTAAACGCCCAAACTGCCACCAAAGTTGGCGTTTAACTCCAAGAAAAGTCTCTACATATGAAAGCTTCAATGTTCAGCCCAATCACATACCAAGTGGGCCCAGAAGTGGATTTCTGCATCATTTACTTATCTCTGTAAACCTTAGCTACTAGTTTTAGTATAAATATTACTTTTTCTCATTTTATTAGGGGGACTGGTTATTCTGGTTCCCTCTCTGGGAGGGGTTATTCTGGTTCCCTCTCTGGGGCCGAAACCAATGAACACCATTATCGCTTATGTATTTTCAACGGTGGAGTTTCTACACCTCATAGATTAAGGTGTGGAGCTCTGCTGTTTCTCGAGTATTAATGCAAAGTACTATTGTTCTTCTATTCAATTCAAGCTTATTATTATTCTAAGATATTCATTTACACACAAGAACATTATGAATGTGATGATCAAGTGACACTCATCGCCATTCTCACTTATGAACGCGTGCCTGATAAACACTTCCGTTCTACATGAAAACATGCTTGAATGCATATCTCTTGGATCTCTCTTCAACGATTCACATTGTCTCTCCTGAAAACAGAGCATCTGAATCCGAGATTAGAATCTTCGTGGTATAGGCTAGAATCAATTGACAGCATTCCTAAGATCCGGAAAGTCTAAGCCTTGTCTGTGGTATTCCGAATAGAATCTAAGAAGGGATGACTGTGACGAGCTTTAAACTCGCGACTGTGGGGTGCAGTGACAGTGCACAAAAGGATCATTGGATCTTATTCCAACACGATCGAGAACTAACAGCTGATTAGCCATGCGGCAGCTATGCCTGGTATTTTTTATCCGAGACGAGAAATCTGACAATTGATTAGCCGTACAGAAACCATAGAGGACCATTTTTCCTGAGAGGACGGGAGGTAGCCATTGACAACGGTGATCCCCAACATACAGCTTGCCATGGAAAGTAGTATGAATGATTGAATAAAGGCAGTAGGAAAGCAGAGATTCAGAAGGAATGACGCATCTCCATACGCTTATCTAAAATTCCTACCAATGAATTACATAAGTATCTCTATCCTTATTTTTATGTTTATCTATCTTTTAATTATCAAAACTCCATAACCTTTTGAATCCGCCTGACTGAGATTTACAAGATGACCATAGCTTGCTTCAAGCCGACACTCTCCGTGGGATCGACCCTTACTCACGTAAGGTATTACTTGGACAACCCACTGCACTTGCTGGTCAGCTGCACGATTTTGTGTACCACACAGCATGTACATGAGTGCCAGTTGGTGGAGCTTGCTGCTTATCAGCTAGCTGGAGAAGCACAACATTGGTGGCAAAGAGTTTATCATCTTCTGCAACAAGGAAACAGAAATGAGGCGATCACTTGGTAAGTTTTAAAAGGGAGTTCTACCAAATGTATTTCCTGATTTCTGTGAGACAAGCCAAGAAGTTGGAGCTGCTTTAACTAAGATAAGGAACAATGACTGTGGCTGCTTACACAAGCAAATTCAAGAAGTTGTGTCGTTTCTCAAGAGTTTGTCAGGGTGCTTCTGAAGGATATGAGGAGTGAAAATGTATGAAGTATCAGGACAGTTTGAGAGACGATATCATGTGAGCTATGGCACCTCTTGAGGTTAAGAGTTTTGCAGAGTTGGTGAACAGGAGTCGTGTGGTTGAAGATTGTTCTAGAAAGAATGGGAATGCGAGCACTAGCCGTGGTGGTTACCACAATCGAGGAGGAGGTACAAGGTCTTTTGCTCCAAGGGGCCGAAACTTTAAGATAGGGGGTTATGTTCAACAACCTCAATGTGGCCGAGCAGTACTCTGAGGAAACGACAACTATCAAGGAAGGAGGTACGAAAGGCAACCTCAGAATGAATTGACTTATAGACAGAGTAGAAGCTATCACCTGGGAACTCCATGTAGAGCTGAATTGGGACTTTGCTACAGTTATGGAGGAGCTGGTCACATGTCTTAGAACTGTCACGAGAAGAACGATCGGAATGCTGGAAGATCCCAACAACAAGGCCGTGTGTATGCTATAACGGCGGATGCTGTTGCTAAGTCAGATACTTTGATTAGAGGTAAATGCAAAATTGTTGGTAAAGTGTTAACTGCATTATATGATACTGGAGCATTTCATTCATTCATAGATTTCGATAAAGTTGCAGAATTAGGGTTAAAGGTGTTGATATTTTCATTTGATTTACATGTGCATACTTCTGCTTCTAAAACTATGGTGACTAGATTAGGATGCCAAGAAGTTTTTTTTAGGGTGGAAAATCGAGAATTTGTTCATGATTTTATCTGTTTGCCAATGACTGAGTTAGATTTGATATTGGGCTTGGACTGGTTATCAGTGAATAAGGTTTTGTTAGATTGTTTTGAGCGTTCTATCTGGTTTATGTTTGAGGAATCATAAGGACCGGTGATTGAACGAAGTTACTACTTAAATGCGATGAAGGTGAATTGTAGTGGAGTAGAGTGCCAGGAATTTTTCCTTTTAGCTGCCAATTTATTAGGGGACAAGCAAGATTTAGATCGAATACCGATTGTGCGATAATTTTCTAAAGTTTTTCCTGAAGATATACTTTAGTTTCCACCTCAGAGGGAAATTGAATTCGCTATAGACTTAGTGCCAGAAGCTGGATCGGTATCGATTGTACCATATTGGATGGCACCATTGGAATTGGCAAAGGTATAGAAGTAATTAGAAGAGTTGATAGATAAGAGCTTTATTTGACCAAGTGTTTCCCCGTGGGGAGCACCTGTGTTATTGGTGAAAAAGAAGGACGAAGGTATGAGGTTATGCGTTGACTACCGATAGTTGAATAAAGTAACAGTGAAGAATAAATACCCTTTACAATGAATTGATGATCTAATGGATCAGCTACAAGGAGCCAGCGTGTTTTCAAAGATCGACCTAAGGTCGGGTTACCATCAAATTTGGGTGAAAGAAGCTGATATTTCTAAGACTACGTTCCGAACTCGCTATGGTCACTATGAGTACATGGTGATGTTCTTTGGGCTAACAAACACCCCTGCTGTGTTCATGGATTAAATGAACAGGGTGTTTTGACCCTTTTTAGATAAATTTGTGGTGGTATTCATAGACGACATACTAGTGTATTCTAAAACTGAAGAGGAGCATGAAGAGCACTTGAGAAATGTATTGCAAATCTTAAAGGAAAGAAAATTGTATGCGAAGCTTTTGAAGTGAAAATTCTGGAAGAGAGAAGTAAGATTCTTAAGTCATGTGGTAAGTAAGGATGAGATTGCAGTAGATCCATCTAAGATTGAGGAAGTGACTGAGTGGAAAAGGCCGATGATTGTAACTAGGATCAATAGTTTCTTAGGACTGGCTGGATACTATAGAAGGTTCATCAAAGGATTCTCACAAATTGCCTTGCCAATAACAAAGTTGACGCGTAAAGAAGTACCGTTTATGTGGATACCAGAGTGCGAAGAGAGTTTTCAAACCTTGAAAGAGAGGTTAACTTCGGCACCAGTGCTTATTCTACCTAAGCCAAATGAATTATTTCAAGTTTATTGCGATGCGTTATTAAAGGGTTTAGGTTGCGTGTTGATGCAACACCGAAACATGGTGTCTTATGCCTCACGGCAACTGAGATCGCATTAAATGAATTATCTGATGCATGACTTGGAGCTAGCGGCTGTAGTATTTGCTTTAAAAATTTGGAGGCATTATCTGTACGGGATAAAGTTTAGAGTCTTCTCTGATCACAAGAGTCTGAAGTATGATTTTGAACCAAAAGAGTTCAATATGAGGCAGTGAAGGTGGATGAAGTTGTTGAAAAACTGCAACTTTGATCTGAACTATCACCCTAGAAAGGCGAATTTGGTAGCGGATGTCTTGAGTAGGAAGTCTTTGAGTGTGGCATGGATGATGCTCAAGGAAGAGAAACTGTTAAGCAAGTTTGTGAGTTTGAGGTTAGGAGTGAAGGATATGGTTGAAGATATGAGATTGAATTAGTTGCAAATCACGAGTTATTTTAAGACTAAGATTCAAAAAGCACAACAAGAGAGTGAAGAGTTACGAAGAATGTTAAAAACCGTATGACAAGAAAAATAGAAAGAGGTTAAGAAGGATCAATAGGGGATTTGGAGTTACAAGGAAAGGATTTGCGTACCAAGTGTGAGAAACTTGCAGAATGAAATATTGTTTGAAGCTCACAAGAGTGAATTTTCAATTCATCCTGGAGTTACTAAGATGTATCATGACTTGAAGAGAATGTTTTGGTGGCCCAGAATGAAGTGTAATGTGACGGCGTATGTGGCTAAGTGTCTGACATGTCAAAAGGTGAAAATTGAACAATCATCGGCTTGTTACAACTTTTAGAGGTTCACAATGAAAATGGAAAGGCATCACTATGGATTTTGTAACTGGTTTACCAAGAACACGAGCTGGATTTGATGCGATTAGGTGATTGTGGATAGGTTAATTTTTAAACATTTATTAATTATTTTTTAAATCACAAACTTTTTAATATTCTATTTTTAACTTTAATATTTTATAAAATTATATTTGAACCCTCATTTATTTTCATATTTATAAAAAATAACCCTGAACTTTTATAAAATATCCATTTTACCCCTGAACTTTACGTATTACAAAAAATACCCAAAAACTTATATAATTATAAATTTAACTTGATCTTTTTATAAAATCATATTTTTCATTCTAAAAAAATAAAAGATCTTGGTTATTCTCTTTATCCTTAAAATAAAAGAAAATCTTCCCTTTATTTCTCATAAAAAATCTCACTTGATATGTAACTCCATTTTCAAGTTTTTCGGTTATCGATTTCTTCATAACTTTTAATTTAATCTCTCGGCCATCAAACCTCATCAAATTTATCTCAAAATACTATATCACAATAGTCCCAAAATTACCAAAACACCCCAGCTGGCTGCTCATACCTAGATGACCCAAAATCTCAAGCAATCAACAGTAACTCAACAAAAATTTAACATAGTCTTAATCAAAATCAAATAATAATCAATAAAATTAACATTCACTTATCAAATTTATATTTAATTATTATAAAATTATCAAACTCTACCTTCGTGCATAAATCATAACAATGGAATCTCTGGAGAAGCTTCTTAATTGAGCTGCTGAAGAGAAAAATGTCAGAAATCGCCTGTGCTTCCTAAAATTCTAATTGATTGAATACAAGAAAAAGAAGAGTTACGTCACCGTCAATTTTTATCGAACAAAAATGACATTAACACGTAAAAAAAAGATATATTTTTATCAAATAATTTTTTTTATTAGAGTTACGAATCACAATAAATCAAAACCGAAAGTTTAATCGTGCCACAGTTTCTTTCTTCCCTCACTCACGGCTTTCTTTCATTTTCTCACCCCTAATGAACATTTGCATGGCTATTTTGATGATAAGTGTTCCGAGGGTTACCTGAAACTATAGGTCGATCTCGGTCGAGATCTTCTGCATTGGTCGGAGCCGATGTGTCTGGCGGGTATATAGTCGCCGGAGCTAGTGTGTTTGACTTGTGGCACTGAAAGTGTTGCAGATCCTTCGTCCTCGGAGGGTGGGGGGTACCTGCAAGGGACTCCGATGCTTAAGTTAGCAAGGGTATTAAGCAGGTATTGAGTAGAATCAGAACATGAGTTATACCTGGGTGCTCCAGTGTATTTATAATGGTGAGATGTGGCCTCCTGCGGATAAGATAAGTTAGTTATCTTATCTTATCTTTATCTTATCTCTAAGTGAGGTCATCTTATCTTCAAGGGAACCGCCCTTCTCTCTGTAGCCTTGGGCCGCCTTAGGATTCGGGGCGTGTTCCTCTATTTGGGCCCTTCTCTGGGCTTTCCTGGGGACTTGACCGACCTCTTTTGGGAAGAGGTCGGGTTGTCCTGTCCTGAAGAGGTCGGTCGCTTTGTCTGTCGAACATCCCGGGTCGGACACCTCGACCTAGGGTATGAACAGTGCCCCTGCTTGAGCTTGGTTTTCTTTTTGAGGTCGAGTCCTTGACTTCGGTCCTTTTTTGGTGAAGCTAAACTCAAGCATTTTGTCGATTGCTTTGTAGCAGCTTTTGAAGGTAGAACGTTTCCTCTAAAAAGCGTGCGCTTTTATATCGGCGCTTTGGGAACGTGCGAGGGTTTAATGCCTTTATTAATTTTAGCGTTAATTGCCCCGTTTCCCTTTTGGCTCTTTATTTTGATTTTGAAAGCCCAGAAATGGTTTCTCTTTTTTCGCCTTTTTCATAACTTCTTTTCTCCGTTCTCTCCACTCTTCTGTTTTTTGCTTGCGCTTCAGCTTCCTGGTGTTAGCGGCGTCGCTCGGCGATCTCCTATGCCACTTTCGTTTCTGCCCTTTTCAAAGTTTCTTCTGTCTTCAGGTTAGTCCCCTTTCGTGCTTTCTCTTTGATTTTGGTTTTTGTGATGAGGTTTTGGTCTTGATCCTCTCTTTTGAAAAAGTTTGGATCTTTCTATTTTCCTTGATCCCTAGATTTGTTGAAATGTGCTTTCTGAGAGTTTCTCTATCTTCTGCATGATCCTTTTCGCCTTTGCTGGGTGCCTTTAGGGCTTTGCATGCTTTTGTTGTTTCTGTTCTTGATACTGCTTGTCCATGTCTGTTCCTCGTTTATTTGAAGGTTGCTTTTGTCTGCTCTTAAAAAAGGTTGCATCTTTTAATGGTCTCTGCTTGGCGTGCTTTTTGCTGTAATGATTTTCTTGTGTTTTTGCTGAAAAGTGTTTGCTGTTTTGGATTCTTTTTTAGAAATGCTGGGATGCGAACTTCACACTATTTTTCTGGAAACCTTGCATTGTTACTGCCTCTAAAGGATGCCCCAGGACTTTGGTTTGAGTCTTGGGGTTTTCCTTTTCTTGCTTTTCATTGCCTGAGAAATATTGACCGAGTTGTTTTCTCCTTTGTCCGAGATATTTGTAGTAACCTCATTTTCTTTTCTTACTTGTAGGATTAGTTGGCCTCATGTCTTCTAGCAATAATATTGTAGAGATGTCGTCCAGAGTTCCCGAGGGGATGTCTGATTGGCTAGACTCCCTTGTTTTGTGGTGTGTTTCTGTTGTGGATGCTGAGTTTTGCACAGAACTGAGGAAGCGCCATAGGATTTGTGGTAACAATGCCCGTGAGGAGGATTACGAGCTTGTTGCCCCTGATTCTGACGAGAGAGTTTGCTTTCCGACTTCTGTTGAGGGAGAGCGTCCCTTCTTTTATGCTTACGAATACTTTTTCAGTCAGTTGAATGTTTCTTTTTCTTTTACTGCTTTTGAAACCGACCTGTTGTGGTCGTGTAACATTGCTCCATCCCAGCTTCACCTAAATTCCTGGGGTTTTATTAAAATTTTCCAACTTCTCTGTCGTGAACTAGATGTAACACCTTCCCAGACTCTTTTTCTTTACTTGTTTGTTTCCGCCAAGCCTGGCGGTTCTTCAGAAAAGAAAGCTTCTTGGGTTTCTTTCCGGTCCGCTCAGGGCCATAAGGTGTTTGCGATGTATGATGAGTCCTTTAAGGACTTCAAGAACTACTTCTTTAAAGTTCGAGCTGTTGAGGGGGCCCGCCCCTTTTTTCTTGATGAAAATGATGAGCCCTCCTTCCCTCTGGAATGGCGGAAGGATGTAAGAGTGTCTCGCTACACTTGGGAGATGCTTGATGATGTCGAACGCGCTTTTGTGGTTATTCTTGAGGATCTCTGAGGGAAACCACCCCATCTTGATACAAAAAGATTTTTGAATGATCCGTCCTTGGTTCGGACTGCTTTGGGTATTTGTTTGTCTATTTGCCTGACTTGTTTCTATACTTATTTCCTTTTTCTTCCTCTTTTGTAACTCTTTGTCGTGGCTATTTTTGTGTTTGTAGAGATGTCAAAGAACAACGACTCCATGAAGGCCTTCAAAAAGGCAAAGAAGGCAACTGCTGCCCTGAACATCTCAGCCAGGGTGGCCGGCGAGGGATCTTCACAGGTCCCCGTGAAGCCTCCTGTGCCGAGTTCCCTTGGGCCGAGGAAAGTAATTCCTACTCCTCGGTTTCATCAGGTCAATCCTCCTCAGACTTCTGCCGCTGCTTCTGGTGTCCCTCCCTTGAAGAAGCAAAAAACATCCGAGCCTTTTAATCTGGATGCCCCAGACTTTGATGCTATCGAGTTTTTTGACCAGCAAATTGCCCCCTATGGTAGGCTTTCCATGGACGACATGTCTCTTCTACAGCATTTGGATTTTATCACCAAAAATAGTGTGAAGATGGCTTGGTGCACGAAATGCAATCCCACTCTTTGACAATTCGCACAACTAACCAGCAAGTACACTGGGTCGTCCAAGTAATACCTTACGTGAGTAAGGGTCGATCCCATGGAGATTATTGGTTTGAAGTAAGCTATGTTTATTTTATTATTCTTAGTCAGGATATCAATTAAAATTATCAGTTGGAATTATTAGAAAAATAAAAGAGTGTGAAATAAATAATTGTTACTTTATTCGGAGAATATGTTGGAGTTTTGAAGATGCTTTGTCCTCTGAACTTCAACTCTTCCTTGAAATCCTTTTTCCACACGCAAGGTTCCTTCCATGGCAAGCTATATGTAGGGTGTCACCGTTGTCAATGGCTACTTCCCATCCTCTCAGTGAAAACGGTCCAAATGCTCTGTCACAGCACGGCTAATCATCTGTCGGTTCTCAATCTGGTTGGAATAGAATCCAATGATTCTTTTGCGTCTGTCACTAACGCCCAACCTTCAGGAGTTTGAAGCTTGTCACAGCCATCCAATCCCAGAATCCTACTCGGAATACCACAGACAAGGTTTAGACTTTTCGAATTCTCATGAATGCCGCCATCAATCCAGCTTATACCACGAAGATTCTGATTAAGGAATCTAAGAGATACTCATTCAATCTGATATAGAACGGAGGTGGTTGTCAGGCACACGTTCATGGATAGAGGAAGGTGATGAGTGTCACGGATCATCACCTTCTCCATAGTTAAGCGCGAATGAACATCTTAGATAAGAACAAGCGTGTTTGAATGGAAAACAGAAGAAATTGCATTAATTCATCGAGACGCTGCAGAACTCCTCACCCCCAACAATGGAGTTTAGAGACTCATGCCGTCAAAGTATATAAAATTCAGATCTGAAAATGTCATGAGGTCCAAAGTAAATCTCTAAAAGTTGTTTAAATAGTAAACTAGTAACCTAGGTTTACAGAAAATGAGTAAACTATGATAGATAGTGCAGAAATCCACTTCTGGGGCCCACTTGGTGTGTGCTGGGGCTGAGACTTAAGCTTCTCACGTGCCTGGGGCTGTTTTGGGCGTTCAACGCCAGGTTGTAACCTGTTTCTGGCATTGAACTCCAGCTTGTAACCTGTTTCTGGCGCTGGACGCCAGACAGCAGCATGATACTGGCGTTGAACGCCAGTTTAAGTCGTCTATCTTCGCGCAAAGTATGGATGATTATATATTTCTGGAAAGCCCTGGATGTCTACTTTCCAACGCCTTGGACTCCTGTAGCTCCAGAAAATCCATTTCGAGTTCAGGGAGGTCAGAATCCAACAACATCAGCAGTCCTTTTTCAGCCTAACTCAGATTTTTGCTCAGCTCCCTCAATTTCAGCCAGAAAATCCCTGAAATCACAGAAAAACACGCAAACTCATAGTAAAGTCCAGAAATATGATTTTTGCCTAAAAACTAATAATATTCTACTAAAAACTAATTAAAATATACTAAAATCTACATGAAATTACCCCCAAAAAGCGTATAAAATATCCGCTCATCACAACACCAAACTTAAACTGTTGCTTGTCCTCATGCAACTAGATAAATAAAATAGGATGAAAAGAAATTAAGAAGTAATAATATTTCAGAGTTTTTTAGTGGAGCTCAGATTCTTATTAGATGAGCGGGGCTTGTAGCTTTTTTGTTTCTGAACAGTTTTGGCATCTCCCTTTATCCTTTGAAATTCATAATGATTGGCATCCATAGGAACTCAGAATTCAGATAGTATTATTGATTCTCCTAGTGTAGTATGTTGATTCTTGAACACAGTTACTTTATGAGTCTTGGCCGTGGCCCTAAGTACTTTGTTTTCCAGTATTACCACCGGATACATAAATGCCACAGACACATGACTGGGTGAACCTCTTTTAGATTGTGACTCAGCTTTGCTAAAGTCCCCAGTTAGAGGTGTCCAGAGCTCTTAAGCACACTCTTTTTGCTTTGGATCACGACTTTAACCACTCAGTCTCAAGTTTTTCACTTGGACCTGCATGCCACAAGCATATGGTTAGGGACAGCTTGATTTAGCCGCTTAGGCCTGGAACTATTTCCTTGGGCCCTCCTATCCACTGATGCTCAAAGCCTTGGATCCTTTTCACCCTTGCCTTTTGGTTTTAAGGGCTGTTGGCTTTTATTCCTTTTTTTGATCCAATGATTCCTTGTAAATATTTTTTTTTCACTGTTTTTTCTTGCTTCAAGAATCAAATTCATGATTTTTCAGATCATCAATAATATTTTTCGTGTTCCTCATTTTTTCAGGAGCCAATATTCGTAAAATTCAGGATAAAATATGCACTGTTCAAGCATTCATTCAGAGAACAAAAAGTATTGCCACCACATATAATTAATTATAATTTTTATTATTAAGAACTCAAAAAATATAAATTACTTCTTTATTCTAAAAATCTACTATTTTATTCATGTCTGATGATGATGAGAAAAATAAATTATAACTTTAATCGGGAATAAAACCAGAATAGATATGCTAACTACTACTACTACTATATATATCTCCTAAGGTAAATTTCTATAATAACACTATCACAGAGTTAAAGCTAAAATTAGAACTCAACAACCTGTGTTTTGAGGAGTAGATGTTCCTCTGATCTGTGGGGTGCTTGGTCCTTCAAGGATTAATTTCTGGCGCTTCAGCTCCCTTAAATCACGCCCTTGCTCTTCTTGTTCCTTAAGCAGTTTGCAAAGCATGCTACTTTGATTGTTCTGTTCTTCCTTTATTTGGTTCATAGCTTCTTGCAATTTGGAAATAGATGCCTCAAGATGTTCCCAATATTCGAATTGAGGAAGTTCTGGGAGGACTTCCTGTGCTCTCCTCTTGATTGGATCATCCTGCAGTTGTTGTCTGTCCATTGATATTCTAGTGATTGACCTCTCAACTGAGATATACTCTGTTATTCCCATCTTCACTCCGGCATCTCTGCAGAGCATAGAAATTAAGCTTGGATAGGCCAATCTGGCATCCTTGGAATTCCTGTTTGCTATTTTGTATAGTTCACACGAGATCAGTTGATGGACTTCTACTTCTTTTCCCAACATGATGCAGTGAATCATCACTGCTCTTTTAATAGTAACTTCAGAACGGTTGCTAGTGGGCAATATAGAACGCCCAATGAAATCCAGCCAGCCTCTGGCTGCTGGTTTGAGATCTTCTCTTTTGAGTTGATTTGGGATGCCAGTTGTGCTGGTGGTCCACCTGGCTTCAGGGATGCATATATCCTCTAGAATCTTGTCCAAGCCTTTATTTACCCTCATCATTCTCCTATTAAAGGAGTCTGGGTCATCTTTCAGTTGAGGAAGCTTAAAGATCTCCCTGGTTTTGTCAGGATGGGTATGAACAATCTTTCCTCTGACTAAGGTCCGATGGTCATAGAGGGCAGCTCCAATTATTCTTTGCCTGTCTGTTTGCCATAGATTAGTATAGAACTCCTGAACCATGTTTCTTCCCACTTTCGTTTCAGGATTAGCTAGGATTTCCCAGTTCCTGTTTCGAATTTGTTCTTGGATCTCCGGATATTCATCTTCTTTCAGATCGAACTTGACTTCCGGGATCACTGATCTTAGACTCATTATTTTGTAGTAATGGTCTGAATGTTCTTTAGTTAAGAACTTCCCTTGATTCCAAAGTGGCTTTGGAATATTCTCTTTCTTGCCTCTTGGGTTGGGTTATTTTCCTTTAGGGGCCATGATCAAAGTGAGTATGTTTTTGCAATCACGGATAAGCACACCAAACTTAGAGGTTTGCTTGTCCTCAAGCAAAAGAAAAGAGAGAAGAGGGATAGGAGGAGAGCAAGTGTGGAATGGTGGATGATGAGAGGGGCGCCGAAAGTGGATATAAAGGGAGGGGGTGGGTTTTCGAAAATAAGAAAGAGATATAAGATAAAAGATATGATTTATAAAAGATAAATATGACAAGAAAAGGATATAATTTAAAAAGACATGAATGATATTTAAAAATAAATTTGAAATTTATAATTTGAAAAAGATTTTAAAAGATAATTAAGTTTGAAAAGAAATTGGAAAAAGAGTTGGATTAGATTGGAGAAAAGTTTATGTTTATGTATGAAGCTACATTTGATATTTTTTTGAAAAAGGGATTTTAGAAATTAGGGTTTTTAGAAATTAGGATTAAAAATTTTGGAATTGAAGGATGATATTTTGAAACATGTTTATGCAAGAAATCATGAATTGAAACATAAAAATTAGAAAATTTGTGAAGAAAAACGAATTTTACCTCCTCCCCACCATTCTGGCGTTAAACGCCCAACTGCTGCATGTTTTGGGCGTTTAACGCCCAATTGTTGCTTCTCTTGGGCGTTCAACGCCCAGCTGTTACTTCTTTCTGGCGTTGAACGCCAGGAAGTCCTTTGTTACTGGGCGTTTTTCTAAACGCCCAGAATGCTGAAATTCTGGCGTTAAACGCCCAGAAGGAGCTTCTTTCTGGCGTTCAACGCCCAGAAGATGCTCTTTTCTGGCGTTTAACGCCCAAATGGCTATCCTTACTGGCATTGAACGCCCAGTGGATGCTTCTTTTGGGCGTTCAATGCCCAAAACGTTTCTTACTGGCCTTTTTCACGCCAGTGAGCTCCAAAATTTCCCTGTAACTCTGTGAATTCAAGCAATTGCTATTTTATCTTGAAGATACTTTGACATATACCTGTGAAAAGAGATTAATTAACAAAAAACAAATAAAATTAAATTTTGTGAATGGCTGGGTTGCCTCCCAGCAAGCGCTTCTTTGATGTCGTTAGCTGGACCATTACTGAGCTTTAATCAAGTCTCAGTTTTGAGCATTCTTGCTCAAAATTGCCTTCAAGATAATGTTTAACTCTCTGTCCATTAACAATGAACTTTTTGTTAGAGTCATTATCCTGAAGCTCAACGTATCCATATGGTGATACACTTGTAATCACATATGGACCTCTCCACCGGGACTTCAATTTCCCGGGAAATAATTTGAGCCTAGAATTGAATAGCAGAACTTTCTACCCTGGCTTAAAGACTCTGGATGACAATTTCTTATCATGCCAACTTTTTGCTTTCTCTTTGTATATTTTTGCATTCTCGAAAGCATTGAGTCTAAATTCCTCTAGCTCATTTAACTGAAGCAATCGTTTTTCTCCAGCTAACTTGGCATCAAGGTTCAGGAATCTGGTTGCCCAGTAGGCCTTATGTTCCAATTCCACTGGCAAGTGACATGCCTTTCCATACACAAGCTGGTATGGAGAGGTCCCTATAGGGGTCTTGAATGCTGTTCTGTATGCCCACAGAGCATCATCCAAGCTTCTTGCACAATCCCTTCTACGGTTAATTACAGTCCGTTCTAGGATTCTTTTGATTTCTCTATTTGAGACTTCAGCTTGCCCATTAGTCTGTGGATGATATGGAGTGGCCACCCTGTGGCTAACTCCATAACGAACCAAAGCAGAATAGAGCTGTTTATTGCAGAAATGAGTGCCCCCATCACTAATTAGTACTCTAGGGGTGCTAAATCTGCTGAAGATGTGTTTCTGGAGGAATTTTAACACTGTCTTAGTGTCATTAGTGGGTGTTGCAATAGCTTCCACCCATTTGGATACATAATCCACTGCCACCAGAATATAAGTGTTTGAGTATGATGGTGGGAAAGGTCCCATGAAGTCAATACCCCATACATCAAACAACTCAATCTCTAAGATTCCTTGTTGAGGCATAGCACAACTGTGAGGCAGATTACCAGATCTTTGGCAACTGTCACAATTAAGTACAAACACTTGGGAATCTTTATAGAGAGTAGGCCAGTAGAAGCTACATTGGAGGACTCTTGTGGCTGTTCGCTCACCTCCAAAATGTCCTCCATACTGGGATCCATGGCAGTGCCATAGGATCTTCTGCGCTTCTTCTTTAGGCACACATCTACGGATTACTCCGTCTGCACATCTCTTAAAGAGATACGGCTCATCCCAAAGATAATACTTTGCATCCGTGATCAGCTTCTTTGATTGCTGCCTATTGTATTCTTTGGGTATGAATCTCACTACCTTGTAGTTTGCAATGTCTGCAAACCATGGCACTTCCTGGACGGCAAAGAGTTGCTCATCCGGAAAGTTTTCATAGATCTCAGTAAGAGGGAGGGACGCCCCTTCTACTGGTTCTATTCGGGACAGGTGATCTGCTACCTGATTCTCTGTCCCTTTTCTGTCTCTTATTTCTATATCAAACTCTTACAGAAGCAACACCCATCTTATAAGTCTGGGTTTTGAATCCTGCTTTATGAGTAGATATTTAAGAGCAGCATGATCAGTGTACACAATCACTTTTGATCCTACTAAATAGGATCTGAATTTGTCAATGGCGTAAACCACTATAAGTAGCTCTTTTTCTGTGGTTGTATAGTTCTTCTGTGCGTCATTTAAAACACGGCTGGCATAGTAAATGACGTGCAGAAGCTTGTCATGCCTTTGTCCCAACACTGCACCAATGGCATGGTCACTGGCATCACACATTAGTTCAAATGGCAATGTCCAGTTTGGTGCAAAGATGATTGGTGCTGTGACCAATTTAGCTTTCAGAGTCTCAAATGCCTGTAGACACTCCTTATCAAAGACAAATGGTGTGTCAGCAGCTAGCAGGTTGCTCAGAGGTTTGGCGATTTTTGAAAAATCCTTTATAAACCTCCTATAGAATCCTGCATGCCCCAGAAAGCTTCTGATTGCCTTAACATTGGCAGGTGGTGGTAATTTTTCAATTACCTCTACCTTAGCTTGATCCACCTCTATTCCCTTGTTCGAAATTTTGTGCCCAAGGACAATTCCTTCAGTCACCATAAAGTGACATTTTTCCCAGTTTAAAACCAGGTTAGTCTCTTGGCATCTCTTTAGAACAAGTGCTAGATGGTCAAGACAGGAGCTGAATGAGTCTCCAAATACTGAAAAGTCATCCATGAAGACTTCCAGAAATTTTTCCACCATATCAGAGAAAATTGAGAGCATGCACCTCTGAAAGGTTGCAGGTGCATTGCACAGGCCAAATGGCATCCTTCTGTATGCAAATACTCCAGATGGGCATGTGAATGCCGTTTTCTCCTGATCCTGGGGATCTACTGCAATTTGATTATAACCTGAATATCCATCCAGGAAGCAGTAGTATTCATGACCTGCTAGTCTTTCTAGCATCTGGTCTATGAATGGTAAAGGAAAATGATCCTTTCTGGTGGCTGTATTGAGCCTTCTATAATCAATACATATACGCCACCCTGTAACTGTTCTTGTGGGAACCAGTTCATTTTTTTCATTATGAACCACTGTCATGCCTCCCTTCTTAGGGACGACTTGGACAGGGCTTACCCAGGGGCTGTCAGAAATAGGATAAATAATCCCAGCCTCTAGTAATTTAGTGACCTCCTTCTGCACCACTTCCTTCATGGTTGGATTCAGCCGCCTTTGTGGTTGGACCACTGGCTTGGCGTCACCCTCCAATAGGATCTTGTGCATGCATCTAGCTGGGCTAATGCCCTTAAGATCACTGATGGACCACTCAAGAGCTGTCTTGTGTGTCCTTAGCACTTGAATTAGTGCTTCCTCTTCCCGTGGCTCTAAGGTAGAGCTTATGATTACTGGAAAGGTATCACCTTCTCCCAGAAATGCATATTTCAGGGATGGTGGTAATGGTTTGAGCTTGGGTTTGGGAGGTTTCTCCTCTTCCTGAGGGATTTTCAGAGGTTCTATTATTCTCTCTGATTCCTCCAAATCAGGCTGAACATCTTTAAGGATGTCCTCTAATTCTGATTCGAGACTCTCAGGCATATTGACCTCTCTTACCAGAGAGTCAATGATATCAACACTCATGCAGTCATTTGGGGTGTCTGGATGTTGCATGGCTTTGACAACATTCAGCTTGAACTCCTCCTCATTGACTCTCAGGGTTACTTCCCCTTTTTGGACGTCAATGAGGGTTCGGCCAGTTGCTAGGAAAGGTCTTCCTAGAATGAGAGTTGCACTCTTGTGCTCCTCCATTTTCAGCACCACAAAGTCAGTAGGAAAGGCAAATGGCCCAACCTTGACAATCATGTCTTCAATCACACCTGATGGGTATTTAATGGAGCCATCAGCAAGTTGAAGACATATCCGGGTTGGTTTGACTTCTTCAATCAAACCGAGCTTTGTGATAATAGATGCAGGTATTACGTTGATACTTGCCCCAAGATCACATAGAGCTTGCTTGGTACAATTACCCTCTAATGTGCATGGTATCATAAAGCTCCCGGGGTCTTTAAGCTTCTCAGGTAAGCTTTTCAGAATGACTGCACTGCATTCTTCAGTGAGGTAAACTTTTTCAGTTTCTCTCCAATCTTTCTTATGACTTAAGATCTCTTTCATGAACTTAGCATAAGAGGGTATTTGCTCAAGTGCTTCTGCAAACGGAATCTTTATTTCAAGAGTCCTGAGATAGTCTGCAAAGCGGGCAAATTGCTTATCCTGTTCCGCTTGGCGGAGTTTTTGAGGATAAGGCATTTTGGCTTTATATTCCTCAACCTTAGTTGCTGCAGGTTTATTACTTACAGAAGTGGGTTGGGAAGCCTTTTTAGAAGGGTTGTTATCAGCACTTATATGTGACTGATCCCCCACTGACATTTGAATGCCAGGGTTGGAAGCTGGAGTGGCGTTAGATGCCAACTCCTTATCTGTTACTGGCGTCTGAATGCCAGAACTGTGCTCCCTTTGGGCATTCAATGCCGGATTCATGCTTGTTTCTGGCGTTGAACGCCAGGAATGAGCATGGTCTTGGCGTTCAGCGCCAGCATTATTCCTCTCTGGGCTCTGATTGTCCTCAGAGGGATTTTGAGTAGCCATTTGTTCATTTATTGGCTTCCTGCTGCTTTGAAGTGAGGTATTTAATGTTTTCCCACTTCTTAATTGAACTGCTTGGCATTCTTCTGCTATTTGTTTTGACAGTTGCTTTTCTGTTTGCTTTAACTGTACTTCCATATTCCTGTTAGCCATTCTTGTTTCCTGCAGTATTTCCTTGAATTCGGCTAGCTGCTGGGTTAGAAAGTCTAATTGCTGATTGAATTCATTAACCTGATCCACAGGACTGAGTTAAGCAGTTACTGTTTTAGCTTCTTCTTTCATGGAAGATTTACTGCTTAGGTACAGATGCTGATTTCTGGCAACTGTAACAATAAGCTCTTGAGCTTCTTCAATTATTTTTCTCATATGTATAGATCCACCAGCTGAGTAATCTAAAGAAATCTGAGCTTTTTCTGTAAGCCCATAGTAGAAGATGTCTAATTGCACCCACTCTGAAAACATCTCAGAGGAGCATTTTCTTAGCATCTCTCTGTATCTCTCCCAGGCATCATAAAGGGATTCATTATCTCCTTGTTTGAAGCCTTGGATGCTTAGCCTTAGCTGTGTCATCGGTTTTGGAGGGAAATAGTGATTCAGGAATTTTTCTGACAGCTGTTTCCATGTCTTTATGCTGTTCTTAGGTTGGTTATTTAACCACCTCTTAGCTTGATCTTTTACAGCAAATGGAAACAGTGATAATCTGTAGACATCCTGATCTACTTCCTTATCATGTACTGTGTCAGCAATTTGCAAAAATTGTGCCAGAAACTCTATAGGTTCTTCGTGTGGAAGACCGGAATACTGGCAGCTTTGCTGCACCATGATAATGAGCTGAGGATTCAACTCAAAGCTACTAACTCCAATGGAGGGTATACAGATACTACTCCCATATGAAGCAGTAGTGGGGTTAGCATATGACCCCAGAGTCCTCCTGGACTGTTCATTTCCACTTAGTTCCATGATGGAATAAAGGAGATGGTATGGATATTGATATTATTTATTTTATAAAAAAAAATTATTTTATAAAATAAAGTAAAAATAAAACAAGTAAAAACGAAATAAAATAAATAAAAAAAATGAAAATATTTTTTGAAGATTTTCGAAAAATTTGAGGAAAAGGAGAAAGTGGTTAGGATAAAATTTTTGAAAAAGATAATAAAATATATATAAAAAAATATAAAAATTGAAAAAAATTTTAAATTGAAATCTGAATTTTTATATAAAAATTTCGAAAATTTAGTTTAAAATTAGTTAGAAAAGATAAAAATTTTTTGAATTTTGAATTTTATGATGAAAGAGAAAAACACATAAAAGACACAAGACTTAAAATTTTTAGATCTAATGCTCCTTATTTTCGAAAATTTTGGATGGAAAACACCAAGGAACACCAAACTTAAAAATTTTTAAGATCAAAACACAAGAAAAACTCAAGAACGCCTTGAAGATTCTCAAGAACACCAAACTTAAAATTTTTAGAAAACCAAGATAAATTTTCGAAAATTAAAGAAAGATCAACAAGAAAACACCAAACTTAAAGTTTGGCACAAGATTAAATTAAGAAAAATTATTTTTGAAAAAAAAGATTTTAAAGAGAAGATGCCCAATTGCCAAGAACATAAGCCAACGCTATAACCAACTGAGCTAAAAATGTAACATATTTTAAAGATGTATTATTTTTATGGATAAAAGTATAATTTTTGAAACTTAATGTTTTGAAAAAGCACAAGAAAAACGAAAAAAGACAAAAAACAAGAAAAACTCAAGATCAAACAAGAAAAATAAACAAGAACAACTTGAAGATCAATGAAGAACAAAAAACACAAATTCGAAAATTTAAAGAAAATATAAAATATGCAATTAACACCAAACATTGAACACGACACTAAACTCACGAAAAAAAATTAAAAATTGATAAAGAAAAATAATATTTTTGAAAAAATTTTTTAAAAAGAAATTATCCTATCAGAATTTAATGACTCTATAACAACAAAAATAAACTATTCCTAATCTAAGAAATAAAATAAACCTTTAGTTGTTCAAACTGGAACAATCCCCGGCAACGGCGCCAAAAAGTTGGTGCACGAAATGCAATCCCACTCTTTGACAATTCGCACAACTAACCAGCAAGTGCACTGGGTCGTCCAAGTAATACCTTACGTGAGTAAGGGTCGATCCCACGGAGATTATTGGTTTGAAGCAAGCTATGTTTATTTTATTATTCTTAGTCAGGATATCAATTAAAATTATCAGTTGGAATTATTAGAAAAATAAAAGAGTGTGAAATAAATAATTGTTACTTTATTCGGAGAATATGTTGGAGTTTTGGAGATGCTTTGTCCTCTGAACTTCAACTCTTCCTTGAAATCCTTTTTCCACACGCAAGGTTCCTTCCGTGGCAAGCTATATGTAGGGTGTCACCGTTGTCAATGGCTACTTCCCATCCTCTCAGTGAAAACGGTCCAAATGCTCTGTCACAGCACGGCTAATCATCTGTCGGTTCTCAATCGGGTTGGAATAGAATCCAATGATTCTTTTGCGTCTATCACTAACGCCTAGCCTTCAGGAGTTTGAAGCTCGTCACAGCCATCCAATCCCAGAATCCCACTCGGAATACCACAGACAAGGTTTAGACTTTCCGGATTCTCATGAATGCCGCCATCAATCCAGCTTATACCACGAAGATTCTGATTAAGGAATCTAAGAGATACTCATTCAATCTGATGTAGAACGGAGGTGGTTGTCAGGCACACGTTCATGGATAGAAGAAGGTGATGAGTGTCACGGATCATCACCTTCTCCATAGTTAAGCGCAAATGAACACCTTAGATAAGAACAAGCGTGTTTGAATGGAAAACAGAAGAAATTGCATTAATTCATCGAGACGCTGCAGAGCTCCTCACCCCCAACAATGGAGTTTAGAGACTCATGCCGTCAAAGTGTATAAAATTCAGATATGAAAATGTCATGAGGTCCAAAGTAAATCTCTAAAAGTTGTTTAAATAGTAAACTAGTAACCTA
The DNA here is from genome assembly GCF_014773155.1 of Arachis stenosperma. Classification (NCBI taxonomy): domain Eukaryota; kingdom Viridiplantae; phylum Streptophyta; class Magnoliopsida; order Fabales; family Fabaceae; genus Arachis; species Arachis stenosperma. The sequence continues at coordinate 71,744,388 of NC_080377.1, read as the reverse complement.
GGTTTACAGAAAATGAGTAAACTATGATATGGGGCCCACTTGGTGTGTGCTGGTGCTGAGACTTAAGCTTCTCACGTGCCTGGGGCTGTTTTGGGCGTTCAACGCCAGGTTGTAACCTGTTTCTGGCATTGAACTCCAGCTTGTAACCTGTTTCTGGCGCTGGACGCCATACAGCAGCATGATACTGGCGTTGAATGCCAGTTTACGTCATCTATCTTCGTACAAAGTATGGACTATTATATATTGCTGGAAAGCCCTAGATGTCTACTTTCCAACGCCATTGAGAGCGCGCCAATTGGACTCCTGTAGCTCCATAAAATCAATTTCGAGTGCAGGGAGGTTAGAATCCAACAGCATCAGCAGTCCTTTTTCAGCCTAACTCAGATTTTTGCTCAGCTCGCTCAATTTCAGCCAGAAAATCCCTGAAATCACAGAAAAACACACAAACTCATAGTAAAATCTAGAAATATGATTTTTGCCTAAAAACTAATAATATTCTACTAAAAACTAATTAAAACATACTAAAATCTACATGAAATTACCCCCAAAAAGCGTATAAAATATCCGCTCATCATGGCTCATATGGGCGGGGCTATTTTCTGAACGGTTCAGGGGATTCTGATTCATGCTACAAAATCCTTCATGGAGGAGGCCAAGTCCGAATTTGATCGAATCAAGGGTCTGAAGGAGGAGTTGGAGGTGAAGTTGGCGAAGGTGGAGAAGGAGCTGGAGGGTGAGAAGGCCAGCTCTATTGCCCTTGCTACTTCTTTGAAGCTGGCTGAGGACATGGCCCTGAAGCATAAGGATAGCTATGTCTCAGCCTATAGGGAATTAATGCACCTCCGAGATGAGTTGGAGACTGCTCGGGCTAATTATGGCGAGCTTCAGGGTCACCTTGTGGGCAGCGTGACTGCTGCCTCCGAGAACCTAATGGAGCAGTTCCGAATTGTTGCCCCTGATGCCGACTTGACTCTTGTCAGCTTGGACAATGTTGTGAGGGATGGTAAAATTGTCCCTGATGACCAGGAAGATGATGATGCTGACCCTCCCCCAATGCCTTCTCTTAAGGTGTCGACCTCCTCAGTTCCTCCCATTATGTCTGATCCGGATTGCCAGATTCTGAACCGGGATGATGGAAGTGTAGATGCTGTACCCCTTCAGACTCGCCCTCCTTCTCCCCATACTGATGCTGCCGGGAAGGCTCCCGATCTTAGCTGATCTTTTTCTGAATATTTGTGTAAATAGCCCGATTTGTGGGCTTTTGAACTTGTTTTTGTGAATGATGTTTTATTGACTGTCGATACTCTAGTTGCTATTTTTAGCAACTTTATTTTTGAAACAAAATGGTTTCTCTGAGGTTGATTTCGGTGGCCTCTTTGAAGCTTTATCATACTATGCTTTCATTGTGCTTTAGCAGGGTGTCTGTTGGAATCTTGCTGCTTGGCCTCTTTAGATTGCTTTCGTACTTTTGTTTGTAGCTTGGATCCTTTTTAGGTCGTGACTTGTGGGGGGTCCAACTTGTTTTTCGGTTTCCTCGCTTTTATTTTGTATTTTTAGCGCCTTATAACTGATTTCTTTATGTTGGTCCTCTTCTAAGTTATTTTTGTAATCCTCTTTTCTGGGCCTTTGCCAGGTCTCTTTAAGGGATTACTTTTATAACTTATCTTTGTAGTAGACCGACTTCGTTAGGTCGATCTTTTCCTAGTTGTTTTCGTAATCCTCTTTCTTGGACCTTTGTTAGGTCTTTTTCAGGGATTACTTTTACAACTTGTTTTGTAGGAAACCGACTTCGTTAGGTCGATCTCTTCTAAGTTGTTTTTGTAATCCTCTTTCTTGGACCTTTGTTAGGTCTCTTTCAGGGATTTACTTTTACAACTTGTTTTATAGAAACCGACTTCGTTAGGTCGATCTCTTCTAAGTTGTTTTTATAATCCTCTTTCTTGGACCTTTGTTAGGTCTCTTTCAGGGATTACTTTTACAACTTGTTTTGTAGGAAACCGACTTGGTTAGGTCGATCTCTTCTAAGTTGTTTTTGTAATCCTCTTTCTTGGACCTTTGTTAGGTCTCTTTCAGGGATTACTTTTACAACTTATTTTGTAGGAAACCGACTTCGTTAGGTCGATCTCTTCTAAGTTGTTTTTGTAATCCTCTTTCTTGGACCTTTGTTAGGTCTCTTTCAGGGATTACTTTTACAACTTATTTTGTAGGAAACCGACTTCATTAGGTCGATCTCTTCTAAGTTATAGCAATTCCTCTTTAATAGGGTTGGCCAGACCTCTTTCCAGGGATTTGCTGATAACTTGGACTGGCTTGGTCCGACTTTTTAATGTCGGCCAGTCTTTTTTAAGTTATTATATAGCAATCCATAAGACCTCGTCAGGTTCTTTTTTGGGATCACTTTCGATAACTTCTTGCATTATTCTGTGTTCATCTTTTGCTGATTTGTAGATTGTGGTTTCTGTCCTGGTTTAATCGACCTTTAGGTGAATCGCGTTTTCACCTTTGTCGGTCGATTATTCCTATCCAGATCGTATAGTGAATCTGTTCTTCACTTTCTGTTCGATCCGTTGCTTTATAATCGGACGATGAATGCTTCAGATTAATGCGTCTTGAGAACTTTGTAGAATATCTGAAATGTATTTTATTTAAAGAAAGTGCAAATATATACAAGCGGGAGTTTTTCATACCCTTAAGTCGGATTAAATCTCAATCTTGACGCCTCATTAAAAAACCTTTTCAGGAAAAAGAGTGCATCTTGTGATGAGACCTTTATCTAACTATAGTACCTTCTTAGGTTACAGGCGTGCCATGATCTGGGGAGTTCTCGTCCCTCGAGTTCGGACAGTCTGTAGTAGCCCTTCCCAAGTACCTTTGTGACTCGGTAGGGTCCTTTCCAGTTGGCTACCAGCTTTCCTTCCCCGGGTTGAGTTGTTCCAATATCATTTTGGATTAAGATGAGATCATTCTCAGCGAAACCTCTTGGCACTACCCTTTGATTATATCTGAAAGCCATTCGCCGCTTTAGTGCTTCTTCTCTAATCCGAGCTCTTTCTTGGATTTCCGGGAGTAGGTCGAGCTCTACTCTTTGAAGTTGAGAGTTGGTTTGTTCATTGTAGTGGACTACTCGGGGAGATTCTTCTTCTACTTCTATTGGAATCATTGCCTCCACTCCGTATGCTAGTCGAAATGGGGATTCGTTTGTAGTGGAATGTGGAGTTGTTCGATACGCCCATAGGACTTGTGGAAGTTCCTCGGCCCAAGCTCCCTTTGCTTCTTGTAGTCTCCGTTTCAGCCCGTCCAATATGACTTTGTTGGCTGCTTCGGCTTGTCCATTGGCTTGGGGGTGTTCGACGGAGGTGAACTGATGTTTTATGTTTAAGTCGGCCACTAGTTTTTTGAAGCCTACATCTGTGAATTGGGTGCCATAATCCGTGGTGATGGAGTATGGAACCCCGAACCTTGTAATAATGTTCCTATATAGCAATTGTTCCGAGGGTTTACCAGAAACTGTAGGTCGATCTCAGACGAGATCTTCTGTGATGGTCGGAGCCGATGTGTCCGGCAGGTGTGTAGCAGCCAGAGCTGGTGTGTCCGACTTGTGGAACTGAGAATGCTGCTGATCCCTTGTCACCGAAGGGTGGGGGGTACCTGCAAGGGACTCCGATGCTTAAGTTAGCAAGGGTATTAAACAGGTATTGAGTAGAATCAGAGTATGAGTTATACCTGGGTGCTCCAGTGTATTTATAATGGTGAGATGTGGCCTTCTTGTGGATAAGATAAGTTAGTTATCTTATCTTATCTTATCTTTAAGTGAGTGATGAGCGGATAATTTGTACGCTTTTTGGCATTGTTTTTAGTATGTTTTTAGTATATTTGGTTTAGTTTTTAGTATATTTTTATTAGTTTTTAGTTAAAATTCACTTTTCTGGACTTTACTATGAGTTTGTGTGTTTTTCTGTGATTTCAGGTATTTTCTGGCTGAAATTGAGGGACCTGAGCAAAAATCTAATTCAGAGACTGAAAAGGACTGCAGATGCTGTTGGATTCTGACCTCCCTGCACTCGAAGTGGATTTTCTGGAGCTTCAGAAGCCCAATTGGCACGCTCTCAACGGCGTTGGAAAGTAGACATCCTGGGCTTTCCAGAAATATACGATAGTCCATACTTTGCCTAAGATTTGATGGTCCAAACCGGAGTTCAAAGTCACCCTCAGAATTCCCAGCGTTAAACGCCGGAACTGGCACAAGAATGGGAGTTAAACGCCCAAACTGGCACCAAAGCTGGCGTTTAACTCCAAGAAGAGTCTCTACACGAAAAATGCTTCATTGCTCAGCCCAAGCACACACCAAGTGGGCCCAAAAGTGGATTTTTATGTCATTTACTCGTCTTTGTAATCCTTAGGCTACTAGTTCCCTATAAGTAGGAACTTTTACTATTGTATTTTCATCTTTCAATCTTAGGATCTTTTGATCATGTTTTTATGATTGAACCCTCTTTGGGAGGCTGGCCATTCGGCCATGCCTAGACCTTGTTCTTATGTATTTTCAACGGTGGAGTTTCTACACACCATAGATTAAGGTGTGGAGCTCTGCTGTACCTCGAGTATTAATGCAATTACTATTGTTCTTCTATTCAATTCCGCTTGTTCTTGTTCCAAGATATCAATTGTTCTTCAACTTGATGAATGTGATGATCCGTGACACTCATCATCATTCTCACCTATGAACGTGTGACTAACAACCACCTCCGTTCTACCTTAGATTGGGTGAATATCTCTTGGATTCCTGATACACGATGCATGGTTGATCGCCTGACAACCGAGTGCTCGCCTGACAAACGAGCCAGCCATTCCGTGAGATCAGAGTCTTCGTGGTATAGGCAAGAACTGATGGCGGCATTCAAGAGAATCTGGAAGGTCTAACCTTGTCTGTGGTATTCTGAGTAGGATTCAATGATTGAATGACTGCGACGTGCTTCAAACTCCTGAAGGCGGGGCGTTAGTGAAAGACGCAAAAGAATCACTAGATTCTATTCCGGCCTGATCGAGAACCGACAGATGGATAGCCGTGTCGTGACAGGGTGCGTTGAACATTTCCACTGAGAGGATGGGAGGTAGCCACTGACAACGGTGAAACCCTTGCATAAGCTTGCCATGGAAAGGAGTAAGAAGGATTGGATGAAGACAGTAGGAAAGCAGAGAGACGGAAGGGACCAAGCATCTTCATACGCTTATCTGAAATTCCTACCAATGAATGACATAAGTACTTCTATCTTTATCTTTATGTTTTATTCATCATCTATACCCATTTGAGTCTGCCTGACTAAGATTTACAAGGTGACCATAGCTTGCTTCATACCAACAATCTCCGTGGGATCGACCCTTACTCGCGTAAGGTTTATTACTTGGACGACCCAGTGCACTTGCTGGTTAGTTGTGCGGAGTTGTGATAGAGAGTTGAGATTGCAATGAGCGTACCATGTTGATGGCGCCATTGATGATCACAATTCCGTGCACCAAGTTTTTGGCGCCGTTGCCGGGGATTGTTTCGTGTATGGACAACTGACGGTTCATCTTGTTGCTTAGATTAGGTATTTTTCAGAATTCTTAAGAATGAATTCTAGAGTTTCATGATGATCTGTTGAAATCTGGCTGGCTGAGAAGCCATGTCTAATCTTATTGGACCGAGGTTTCAACTGATCATCACAAGAGCTTGTTGATCTCTATCAATCTTGCTATTGGAGCAATGATCTGCTAAGGCTTAGCTGGCCATTGGCCATGTCTACTGTTTTGGACCGGAGCTTTCTTTGAAAGCTTGGCTGGCTGTGAAGCCATGTCTAATTCCTGGACCGGAGTCTTAGACTAGCATTGCAATGATTCCTGGAATCCAAATTAAGAATTCTGAAACTTTTATTTTCTATATAATTTTCGAAAAAAAAACACAAAAAAAAATTTTCAAAATAAAAAAAAACCAAAAATATTTTATGTTTCTTGTTTGAGTCTAGTGTCTAATTTTAAGTTTGGTGTCTTGCATGCATTGTTTATTTGATCTTGGTTATATTTTCAAGTCAATAGTACAGGGAACTGAAGATTCAGAACATGCAGCAGAGGAATTACACAGAAAAAGCTGGGCGTTCAAAACGCCCAGTGAAGAAGGACAGACTGGCGTTTAAACGCCAGCCAGGGTGCATGGTTGGGCGTTTAACGCCCAAAAAGGTAGTGCATTGGGCGTTAAACGCCAGAATGTGCACAATTCTGGGCGTTTAACGCCAGGATGGCACAAGGGGGAGGATTTTGTTTTCAAATAAATTTTTTTCAAGTTTTCAAAGTTTTTCAAAATCAAATCTTTTTCAAATCATATCTTTTCAATCAAATGTTTTCAAAATCAATTTCTTTCCTTTTTCAAAGATACTTGCTAACAATTAATGATTTGATTGAACATTTCAAGTATGTTGCCTTTTCTGTTGAGAAAGGTTTAATGTTTGAATCATATCTTTTCTTGTTAGGCAAGTCATTAATTTTTAAAATCAAATCCTTTTAAAATTGTTTTCAAATCACATCTTCTCAATCATATCTTTTTAATCACATCTCTTTCAAAACAGTTTTCAATCATATCTTTTTGATTTCTAATTTCAAAATCTTTTTCAAAAAATTACTTGATCTCTTTCTCACTCTTGTTTTTCGAAAATCAAATTAAAGTTTTTCAAAATGTTTTTAAAATCTTTTTAATTAATTTTCGAAAATTTCTTCCTCTCTTCTCACATCCTTCTATTTATGGAGTACCACTCCTTCTCAATGCACAATTCGAACTCTATCTGATTAAGTTCGAATTCTTCTACCTCTTCCTTCTAATTTTCTTCTTCTCTGACACCTCAAGGAATCTCTATAATGTGACATAGAGGATTTCACATTTTATTGTTCTCTTCTCTTTCATATGAGCAGGAATAAAGACAAAGGCATTCTTGTTGAAGCTGACCCTGAACCTGAAAGGACCTTGAAGCGAAAGCTAAGAGAAGCTAAGGCACAACTCTCTGTAGAGGACCTAATAGAAATCTTTAAACAAGAAGAACCCATGGCAGCCGAAAACAACAACAATGCAAACAATGCAAGGAAGGTGCTGGGTGACTTTACTACACCTACTCCCGACTTCTATCGGAGAAGCATCTCTATCCCTGCCATTGGAGCAAACAACTTTGAGCTTAAGCCTCAATTAGTTTCTCTAATGCAACAGAATTGCAAGTTCTACGGACTTCCATTGGAAGATCCTCATCAGTTCTTAGCTGAATTCTTGCAAATCTGTGACACTGTCAAGACTAATGGGGTTGACCCTGAGGTCTACAGACTTATGCTATTCCCTTTTGCTGTAAGAGACAGAGCTAGGACATGGTTGGACTCACAACCTAAAGAAAGCCTGGACTCATGGGAAAAGCTAGTCAATGCCTTCTTGGCAAAGTTCTTTCCACCTCAAAAATTGAGTAAGCTTAGAGTGGAAGTCCAAACCTTCAGACAGAAGGATGGAGAATCCCTCTATGAAGCTTGGGAAAGATACAAACAATTGATCAGAAAATGTCCTTCTGACATGCTTTCTGAATGGAGCATCATAGGTATTTTCTATGATGGTCTCTCTGAACTATCCAAGATGTCTTTGGATAGCTCTGCTGGAGGATCTCTTCATCTGAAGAAGACGCCTACAGAAGCTCAAGAACTAATTGAAATGGTTGCAAATAACCAATTCATGTACACCTCTGAAAGGAATCCTGTGAACAATGGGACTAATCAGAAGAAAGGAGTTCTTGAGATTGATACTCTGAATGCCATTCTGGCTCAGAAGATATTGACTCAACAAGTCAATTTAATTTCTCAAAGTCTGTCTGGAATGCAAAATGCACCAAGCAGTACTAAGGATGCTTCATCTGAAGAAGAAGCTTATGATCCTGAGAACCCTTCAATGGAAGAGGTGAATTACTTAGGAGAACCCTATGGAAACACCTATAATTCTTCATGGAGAAATCATCCAAATTTCTCGTGGAAGGATCAACAGAGACCTCAACAAGGTTTCAACAACAATAATGGTGGAAGAAACAGGTTTAGCAATGGCAAGCCTTTTCCATCATCTTCTCAGCAACAGACAGAGAATTCTAAGCAGAACCCCTCTGACTTAGCAACCATGGTCTCTGATCTAATCAAAACCACTCAAAGTTTCATGACTGAAACAAGGTCCTCCATTAGGAATTTGGAGGCACAAGTGGGACAGCTGAGCAAGAAAGTTACTGAACTCCCTCCTAGTATTCTCCCAAGCAATACAGAAGAAAATCCAAAAGGAGAGTGCAAGGCCATCAACATGGCCGAATTTGGAGAGGAAGGAGAGGAAGTGAACGCCACTGAGGAAGACCCCAATGGGCGTGCACTAGCCTCCACTGAGTTCCCCAATGAGGAACCATGGGAATCTGAGGCTCAAAATGAGACCATAGAGATTCCATTGGACTTACTTCTGCCTTTCATGAGCTCTGATGAGTATTCTTCCTCTGAAGAGGATGAGTATGTCACTGAAGAGCAAGTTGCTAAATACCTTGGAGCAATCATGAAGCTAAATGACAAGTTATTTGGAAATGAGACTTGGGAGGATGAACCCCCTTTGCTCACCAAAGAATTGGATGACTTGTCTAGGCAGAAATTACCTCAAAAGAGGCAGGACCCTGGGAAGTTCTCCATACCTTGTACCATAGGCACCATGACCTTCAAGAAGGCTCTGTGTGACTTAGGGTCAAGTGTAAACCTCATGCCTCTCTCTGTAATGGAGAAGCTAGGAATCTTTGAGGTGCAAGCTGCAAGAATCTCACTAGAGATGGCAGACAACTCAAGAAAACAAGCTCATGGACTTGTAGAGGATGTTTTGGTGAAGATTGAAGACCATTACATCCCTGCTGATTTCATAGTCCTAGAGACTGGGAAGTGAATGGATGAATCCATCATCCTTGGCAGACCCTTCCTAGCCACAGCAAAGGCTGTGATTGATGTTGATGGAGGTGAACTGATCATTCAAGTGAATGACGAATCCTTTGTGTTTAAGGCTCAAGGATATCCCTCTGTCACCATGGAGAGGAAGCATGAAGAGCTTCTCTCAAATCAGAGTCAAACTAAGCCCCCACAGTCAAACTCTAAGTTTGGTGTTGGGAGGCCACAACCAAACTCTAAGTTTGGTGATGAACCCCCACATTCAAACTCTAAGTTTGGTGTTGGGAGGTTCCAACATTGCTCTGAGAAAATATGAGGCTCCATGAGAGCCATCTGTCAAGCTACTGACATTAAAGAAGCGCTTGTTGGAAGGCAACCCAATGTTATATTTTATATATTTTTCTTTGTTATTTTATGTTTTCTGTAGGTTGATGATCATGAGAAGTCACAAAATCAATTGAAAAAGAAAAAACAGAATGAAAAGCAGAAAGAAAAATAGCACACCCTGGAGGAGAGCGTGCTGGCGTTTAAACGCCAGTAAGGCTAGCTGTTGGGCGTTTAACGCCCAGTCTGGCACCATTCTGGGCGTTTAACGCCAGAAAGGGGCACCAGACTGGCGTTAAACGCCAGGAAAGGGCAAGAACCTGGCATTAAACGCCAGAAATGGGCACCAGCCCGGCGTTTAACGCCAGAATTGGCTCAAAATGCATTTTTGCATGCCATTTGGTGCAGGGATGACTTTTCCTTGACACCTCAGGATCTGTGGACCCCACAGGATCCCCACCTACCCCACCACCCTCTCTCTTCTTCACCCATTCACCAATCACCTCAATACCTCTTCCCCAAAAACCCTTCACCTATCAAATCCCATCTTCTCTTCACTACTCACATCCATCCTTCACAAAACCCCACCTACCTCACCCTTCAAATTCAAACCACTTTCCCTCCCAAACCCACCCATACATGACCGAACCATGAACCCCCCTCTCCTATATAAACCCTTCTTCACCCCTTCATTTTCACACAACCTAAACACCACTTCTCCCCCTCTTTGGCCGAACACAAAGCCATTCCCTTCTTCCTCATTTCTTCTTCTTCTACTCTCTTCTTTCTTCTTTTGCTCGAGGACGAGCAAACCTTTTAAGTTTGGTGTGGTAAAAGCGTTGCTTTTTGTTTTTCCATAACCATTTATGGCATCCAAGGCCGGAGAAACCTCTAGAAAGAGGAAAGGGAAGGCAAAAGCTTCCACCTCCGAGTCATGGGAGATGGAGAGATTCATCTCAAGGGTGCATCAAGACCACTTCTATGAAGTTGTGGCCATGAAGAAGGGTCAACTTTGATCAAAGGTTGGACCAAGTCCTCACAGAAATTTGTGAAGAGGGCACTCAACGGAAGAGAAACTCAAGAGGGAAGCCAGTTCAACTGAGAAGGCATGACCTCAAGCCCATCACTAAGAAAAGGATGGAGCAAACAAGAGACCCCTCTCATCATGAGGTCCCTGAGATGCCTCAAGGGATGCACTTTCCTTCACAAGACTATTGGGAGCAACTAAACACCTCCCTAGGAGAACTGAGTTCCAACATGGGACAACTAAGGGTGGAGCACCAAGAACACTCCATTCTCCTCCATGAAATTAGAGAAGATCAAAGAATCATGAGAGAGGAGCAACAAAGACAAGGAAGAGACGTTGAGGAGCTCAAGCACTCCATAAGACCTTCAAGAGGAAGAACAAGCCGCCATCACTAAGGTGGACCCGTTCTTTAATCTCCTTGTTCTTTGTTTTCCTGTTTGTTTTTCGAATTTTAGTGCTTATGTTTATCTATGTTTTTGTCTTGTGATCATTAGTGTCTTAGTATCTATGCCTTAAAGTTATGAATGTCCTATGAATCCATCACCTCTCTTGAATAAAAAATGTTCTTAATTGAAAAAAAGAAAGACTTGCATGAATTTTGAATTTTATAACAGTTTGATTATTTTGATGTGGTGGCAACATTTTTGTTTTCTAAATGTATGCTTAAACAGTGCATATGTCTTTTGAATTTGTGGTTCATGAATGTTGGCTCTTGAAAGAATGATGAAAAAGGAGACATGTTACTGAGGATCTGAAAAATCACCAAAATGATTCTTGAAGCAAGAAAAAGCAGTGAATACAAAAAAAAAAAAAAGAAGAGAAAAAAAAATGAAAAAAAAAGGAAAAAAAAAAAGAGAGAAAGAAAAAGAAAGGAATAAAGTTGTGATCCAAGGCAAAAGAGTGTGCTTAAGAACCCTGGGCACCTCTAATTGGGGACTCTAGCAAAGCTGAGTCACAATCTGAAAAGGTTCACCTAATTATGTGTCTGTGGCATGTATGTATCCGGTGGTAATACTGGAAGACAGAGTGCTTTGGGCCACAGCCAAGACTCAATAAGTAGCTGTGTTCAAGAATCATCATACTTAGCTAGGAGAATCAATAACACTATCTGGATTCTGAGTTCCTAAAGAAGCCAATCATTCTGAGTTTCAAAGGATAGAGTGAGATGCCAAAACTGTTCAGAGGCAAAAAGCTAAAAGCCCAGCTCATCTAATTAATACTGATCTTCATAGATGTTTTTGGAATTCATTGCATATTCTCTTCTTTTTATCTTATTTGATTTTCAGTTGCTTGAGGACAAGCAACAATTTAAGTTTGGTGTTGTGATGAGCGGATAATTTGTACGCTTTTTGGCATTGTTTTTAGTATGTTTTTAGTATATTTGGTTTAGTTTTTAGTATATTTTTATTAGTTTTTAGTTAAAATTCACTTTTCTGGACTTTACTATGAGTTTGTGTGTTTTTCTGTGATTTCAGGTATTTTCTGGCTGAAATTGAGGGACCTGAGCAAAAATCTGATTCAGAGACTGAAAAGGACTGCAGATGCTGTTGGATTCTTACCTCCCTGCACTCGAAGTAGATTTTCTGGAGCTTCAGAAGCCCAATTGGCACGCTCTCAACGGCGTTGGAAAGTAGACATCCTGGGCTTTCCAGAAATATATGATAGTCCATACTTTGCCCAAGATTTGATGGCCCAAACCGGCGTTCAAAGTCACCCTCAGAATTCCCAGCGTTAAACGCCGGAACTGGCACAAGAATGGGAGTTAAACGCCCAAACTGGCACCAAAGCTGGCGTTTAACTCCAAGAAGAGTCTCTACACGAAAAATGCTTCATTGCTCAGCCCAAGCACACACCAAGTGGGCCCGGAAGTGGATTTTTATGTCATTTACTCATCTTTGTAATCCTTAGGCTACTAGTTCTCTATAAGTAGGACCTTTTACTATTGTATTTTCATCTTTAAATCTTAGGATCTTTTGATCATGTTTTTATGATTGAACCCTCTTTGGGAGGCTGGCCATTCGGCCATGCCTAGACCTTGTTCTTATGTATTTTCAACGGTGGAGTTTCTACACACCATAGATTAAGGTGTGGAGCTCTGCTGTACCTCGAGTATTAATGCAATTACTATTGTTCTTCTATTCAATTCCGCTTGTTCTTGTTCCAAGATATCACTTGTTCTTCAACTTGATGAATGTGATGATCCGTGACACTCATCATCATTCTCACCTATGAACGTGTGACTGACAACCACCTCCGTTTTACCTTAGATTGGGTGAATATCTCTTGGATTCCTGATACACGATGCATGGTTGATCGCCTGACAACCGAGTGCTCGCCTGACAAACGAGCCAGCCATTCCGTGAGATCAGAGTCTTCGTGGTATAGGCAAGAACTGATGGCGGCATTCAAGAGAATCCGGAAGGTCTAACCTTGTCTGTGGTATTCTGAGTAGGATTCAATGATTGAATGACTGTGACGTGCTTCAAACTCCTGAAGGCGGGGCGTTAGTGACAGACGCAAAAGAATCACTGGATTCTATTCCGGCCTGATCGAGAACCGACAGATGGATAGCCGTGCCGTGACAGGGTGCGTTGAACATTTCCACTGAGAGGATGGGAGGTAGCCACTGACAACGGTGAAACCCTTGCATATGCTTGCCATGGAAAGGAGTAAGAAGGATTGGATGAAGACAGTAGGAAAGCAGAGAGACGGAAGGGACCAAGCATCTTCATACGCTTATCTGAAATTCCTACCAATGAATTACATAAGTACTTCTATCTTTATCTTTATGTTTTATTCATCATCTATACCCATTTGAGTCTGCCTGACTAAGATTTACAAGGTGACCATAGCTTGCTTCATACCAACAATCTCCGTGGGATCGACCCTTACTCGCGTAAGGTTTATTACTTGGACGACCCAGTGCACTTGCTGGTTAGTTGTGCGGAGTTGTGATAGAGAGTTGAGATTGCAATGAGCGTACCATGTTGATGGCGCCATTGATGATCACAATTCCGTGCACCAGTGAGGTCATCTTTATCTTTGAGGGAACCGCCCTTCTCTCTGTAGGCTTGGGCCGCCTTAGGATTTGGGACGTGTTCCTCTTATTTGGGCCCTTTGTTTGGGCCTTCCTGTGACTTGTCCGAGCTCTTTGTGAAGAGGTCGGGTTGTGCTGACCTGAAGAGGTCGGTCGCTTTGTCTGTAGAACATCCCGGATCGGACAGCTCGACCCAGGGTATGAATAGTGCCCCTGCTTGAGCTCGGTTTTTCTGTTGAGGTCGAATTTTTTGACTTTGATCCTTTCATGATGAAGCCGAACTCATGCATTTTGTCGATTTCTTCTTTTTTGTAGAATCCTTTGAATGTAGAACGTTTTCCTCTAAAGGCACGCGTTTTTATAGCAGCGCTTTGCTTTGGGAACGTGAAAGGGTTTAGTACCTTCATTAATTGGTATTAATTGCCCCGTTTTCTCCTGGCTTTTATTTTGAATCTCTCAATCAAAAAACGGTTTCTCTTCTTTCACTTCTTCTCCGTAACTCCTCCCTTTACTTTCTCATTTTCTGTTTCTTGCCCAGAGTTTTGTAGTTTCTTTTTTGTGACGTCTGTTCTGCTACTGCGTTTTTCGGAAGAGGGCTGATTCCACATTTTCTTCTTCCGTCTTTGCATTCTTCCACTTCGAGGGGGTAGCTTTGTTGCTTCTGCTCTTCAGCTTTCTTCGAGGTTTTCTTCTACTCTCCAGGTTAGTCCCATTTCGTGTTTCCTCGTTTATTTCTGATTTTGCGATGGGGTTTTCCTTTTTTGGAGAAAGTTTGGATCTTTCTGTTTTTATCGTGCTTGACTTTGTTGCATGCTATGGTTTTTCTCTTTTTCGGTGCGAATCTTTTTGTTTTGCTTGAATCTTTTTCTTTTGCAGTTTGCCGCTGTTTCTGTTTGTGCTTTGGATGATGATTTTTGCTTTGATTTCGAAAAGCTTGTGCCTTTGCTGTTTTTTCCTTTGGTCTTTTTGGTGTTCTGATGAACTGTAGCGGTAGTGTTGGTAAACTGTAGGAGCAATGCTTTTCCTGATAAAACTGTTAGAAGGGTGGATTTCCTGCGTTTTTGCTTCCTTTACTTTCTTTTCTGGACTTTATTCTGATGAGTGCCGAGATGTAGATTGTAGAAATAATTTTGAGGACCCTTCTTGTTTACTGCCTCCAAGGGATGCTCCAAGAATTCTTCTCTTGAGTCTTGGGGTTTTTCCCTTTTTGGTTAATCCGTCCATTTGAGATGTTTTGACCCGTGTCCGAGATGTTTTTAAGTAATCCACTCTTCTTTTCTTTTTTGTAGGATTTAGTTGGTCTCATGTCTTCCTGAAATAACGTTGTAGAGATGCCTTCCCAGGTTCCTGCGGGTATGGCCGATTGGGTGGACTCCATGGTTCTCCTGTGTGTCTCGCTGGCTGATTCTGAGTTTTGTGCTCAGCTTAGGCAGTTTCATAGTGTCTGTAGCAATTCTGGTGATGAGAAGAACTATGAACTTGTCCCTCCTTCTTCTGACGAGAGAGTCTGTTTTTCAACTCGGGTTGTTGATGGTCGCCCCTTCTTTTATGTTTATGACTTTTTCTTTGGTCCGCTGGGTATTACTCTTCCTTTTACTCAATTTGAAACCGACCTGTTATGGTCTTGTAATATTGCCCCCTCTCAACTTCACCCTAATTCCTGGGGTTTTATAAAGATTTTTCAATTGTTGTGCAATGGTTTTGGTATCCCTGCTTCCCAATCTCTCTTTTTCTATCTATTTGTTTTGACTAAGCCCGGAGTGGTAAAAAAGAAGGCAGCTTGGGTCTCCTTCCGCTCTACCCAAGGAAAGAAGGTCTTTTCCATGTTTGACGAGTCATTTCGTGATTTTAAAAACTACTTTTTCAAGGTCCGAGCTGTTGAAGGAGCTCGGCCTTTTTTCTGGACGAAAATGATGAGCCTGCCTTTCCACTGGAATGGCAAAAGGATGTGAGGGTCTCCAGGTACTCTTGGGACATGTTGGATAAGGCTGAGCGGGCCTTTGTGACTGTTTTGGAAGAGCGCTGGGGTCAGCCTCCCCATCTTGATACAAAGAAATTTCTAACCAACCCTTCTCTTCTTCAAGCCGAACTGGGTATCTTTGCTATCTGTTTATGTTTACTTGTAGCTGTATTTCCGACTTGTTCATTTTGTAGCTTGACTTCTGTTTTATTTTGCAGAGGCAATGAAGAATAACGAATCCATGAAGGCTTTTAAGAGGGCGCAGAAGGCGACTGCTGCCAGGAATGTTGCCGCCAAGGCGGCTGGGGAGGGGTCCTCCCAAGTGCGCCAGAAGCCGTCAGTGCCGAGTTCCCCCATAGTGAAGAAAGCGATTCCGACACCTCGGGTCCGCTTGGTGGATCCTCATCCTACTTCTGCCGTTCCATCTGCTGCCCCTCCAAGTAAAAAGCAAAAGACGGTTGAGCCCTTCGACCTTAATGCCTCTGACTTCAATGCCATTGAGTTCATAGATCAACAAATTGGGCCCTATGGTACCCTTTCGATGGACGATGTGTCCATCCTCCATCATTTGGAATTTATGGCCCAAAATCACGTGCAGATGGCTTTTATGGCGGCCGCTATACACCGGACTGCTCAAAGTCTCCCTCTTCATGCCACCAAGGCATTTATGTAGGAGGCAAAGCAAGAGTTTGACCGGATGAAGGGGCTGAAAGAGGAGCTCGAATTAAAGGTGACCAAGTTAGAGAAGGATCTAGAGAATGAGAAGGCGAGTTCCCTTTCATTGGCGGCTTCTTTGAGGTTGGCCGAGGACACAGCTCTGATGCATAAAGATAGTTATGTTACAACTTATCGGGAGGTGATGCGTCTGAGGGAGGAGTTGGACAGTGCTCGGGAGGATTATTTTGAGCTCCAAAGTCATCTCGTCGGCAGCGTGACTGCTACTTACGAGAACTTGAAAGAGCAAGTTCGGGTCATTGCTCCCGAGGCCGATCTCACCCTTTTCAGTTTAGATAATGTTGTCAGAGATGGCAAGATTGTCCCTGATGACGAGGGTGATGATGACGCTGATCCTCCTCCTGTGTCCTCTGCCAAAGTGTCGACTACCTCTGCTCCTCTGGTTACACCTAATTCGGATTGTCAAGTTCTGAACCGGGAGGATGGAACTGTAGATGCCGTGCCTATTCAGACTCGTCCTCCTTCTCCTTGTCCTGATGATGCTCCTGATGTTTGCTGATCTTTTTCTAGATTTAGTTGGCCCGGCTTGTGGGTTCTTAAAATTTTTTATTTATTTGCTGACGTTTTTTGGTTGTTTTGTCTGGCAACCTTTTGAAAAACAAAAGTAGCTCGTTATCCTTTTTTGATGGCCTCTGAGGCTTTAAAACTTTGTAGATCATATCAAGGTTTTTGATATTTTTCTTCTGTTTTTTGAAAATGTTGGTCCTTGCAATTTGACCTTTTTGGATTGCCTCGTGCTTATCGTTTGTGGCTTGGATTCTCTATATTTGTGTGGATCTAACTTGTTTTCTCGTTTTTGTAGGTATTTTTGATGTTTCTCCAACTGATTTCTTTGTGTTGATTCCTTTTATTTCTGTAATCCTCTTTCCTGGACCTTCGTTAGGTCTCTTTTTGTTCGTAGGAGTCCGACTTCATTTAGGTCGGTCTCTTCTGGGTTATATCTGTAATCCTCTTTCTCGGATCTTTATCAGATCTCTTTCAGGGGTTACTTTGTATATCTTTTCCATAGCAGGAGTCCGACTTCGTTGTGTCGGTCTCCTTTAAGTTATAGCGTAATCCTCTTTCTTGGATCTATATCAGATCTCTTTCAGGGATTACTTGTGTAACTTTTCGGTAGCAGGAGTCCGACTTCGTTATGTCGGTCTCCTTTAAGTTATTTTTCGTAGTCCTCTTTTTTGGATCTTTGTCAGATCTCTTTCAGGGACTTCTTGTATAACTTCTGTAATGGTAGGAGTCCGATTTGGTTATGTCGGTCTCCTTTTAAGTTTTCTCGTAGTCCTCTTTCTTGGATCTTTGTCAGATCTCTTTCAGGGACTACTTTGATAACTTTTTAATGGTAGGAGTCCGATTTGGTTATGTCGGTCTCCTTTAAGTTATTTCTCGTAGTCCTCTTTCTTGGATCTTTGTCAGATCTCTTTCAGGGACTACTTTGATAACTTTTTAGTGGTAGGAGTCCGATTTGGTTATGTCGGTCTCCTTTAAGTTATTTCTCGTAGTCCTCTTTCTTGGATCTTTGTCAGATCTCTTTCAGGGACTACTTTGATAACTTTTTAGTGGTAGGAGTCCGATTTGGTTATGTCGGTCTCCTTTAAGTTATTTCTCGTAGTCCTCTTTCTTGGATCTTTGTCAGATCTCTTTCAGGGACTACTTTGATAACTTTTTAGTGGTAGGAGTCCGATTTGGTTATGTCGGTCTCCTTTAAGTTATTTCTCGTAGTCCTCTTTCTTGGATCTTTGTCAGATCTCTTTCAGGGACTACTTTGATAACTTTTTTGTTTTGGGCTGACTTTGTTATGTCAGGCCCTCTTCAGTTAAAATAATCCTCTTTAATAGGGTTGGCCAGACCTCTTTCCAGGGTTTACTTATAACTTGGGTTGACTTGGTCCGATTTCTGAATGTCGGCCAGTCTTTTAAGTTATTATATTAGCTATCCGTAAGACCTCGTCAGGTTCTTTTTTTTGGATTGCTTTCGATAACTTCTTACATTATTCTGTGTTCATCTTTGCCGATTTGTAGAAAGTGGTTGGTGTCTTTAGATCGTCTTTTGGGTGAATCGCGTTTTCACCTTTATCGGACGATTGTCTTTATCGTGGTCGCGCAGTGAATTTGTTTTTCACTTTCTGCCGACCTGTTGCTTTATAATCGGACGATGAATACTTCAGATTAATGTGTCTTGGAATCTTTGTAGAATATCTAAATAAACTTTATTCAAAGAAAAATGCAAATATATACATGTGGGAATTTTCTTGTTCCTAGGTCTCGACATGGTGCCTTATTAAAAAACCTTTTCAGGAAAAAGAACGCATCCATTTAGTGAGATCCTTTACCTTCTCTAACTGTAGTACCTTCTTAGGTTGCAGGCGTGCCATGATCGAGGAAGCTCTCGTTCATTAAGCTCGGACAGTCTGTAGTAGCCCTTCCCCAGTACTTCAATGACTTGGTAAGGTCCTTTCCAGTTAGCTTCCAGCTTTCCTTCTCCGGGTCGAGTTGTTCCAATGTCATTTCTGATTAGGATGTGATCATTCTCTGTAAAACTTCTCGGCACTACCTTTTGATTATATCTGGAACCCATTCGTTGTTTTAGAGCTTCTTCCCTGATCCGAGCTTTTTCTTGGATTTCGGGTAACAAGTCGAGCTCTTCTCTCTGAAGTTGGGAGTTTGCTTGTTCATTGTAGTGGACTACTCGGGGAGATCCTTCTTCGATTTCTATTGGAATCATTGCCTCTACTCTGTATGCTAGTCGGAATGGTGATTCATTTGTAGTAGAATGGGGTGTTGTTCGATATGGTCATAGGACTTGTAGAAGTTCCTCAGCCCATGCTCCCTTTGCTCCTTGTAGCCTCTGCTTTAATCCGGCCAATATGACTTTGTTAGCCGCTTCGGCTTGTCCATTGGCTTGGGGATGTTCGACGGAGGTGAACTGGTGTTTTATGTTCAAGTCGGCCACCAGTTTTCTGAAGCCTGCCTCTGTAAATTGGGTACCGTTGTCCATGGTGATGGAGTATGGTACCCCGAACCTCGTAATAATGTTCCTATATAGGAATTTTTGACTTCTTTGGGCGGTGGCGTTGGCCAGGGGTTCTGCCTCGATCCATTTTGTGAAATAGTCTACTCCTATTATGAGGAATTTTACTTGTCCCGATCCCTGTGGGAAGGGCCCGAGTAGGTCGAGTCCCCATTTCGCAAATGGCCAGGGTGAGGTTACGCTGATGAGCTTTTCTGGTGGGGCAATGTGAAAGTTGGCATGCTTCTGGCATGGTGGACATGTCCGTACAAATTCTGTAGCCTCCTTTTGTAGAGTTGGCCAATAGAATCCCGCCCGGAGTACCTTTTTGGTGAGAGCTTGCGCTCCGAGATGATTTTCACAAATGCCACTGTGTACTTCCTCCAAGACTTCCTTTGTGTTGGAAGTTGGTACGCATTTTAGTAAAGGTGTTGATATCCCTCTTTTGTACAGCGTGTTGTTTATGATAGTGTAGTACTGTGCCTCTCTTTTCAGCCTCTTTGCCTCCTTTTCATCTGTAGGGAGTTCTTCTGTTTTGAGGTAGTTTATTATGGGGGTCATCCATCCTTGATCCTGACCTATTATGGCTAGGATTCTTTCTTCTTCCGCTATTGACGGGTTATGTAATACCTCCTGGATGAGGCTTCTGTTATTGCCCCCTGGTTTGGTGCTGGCTAATTTTGAAAGGGCGTCAGCTCGGGCATTTTGCTCACGAGGTATGTGGTGGATCTTATATTCCCCGAGTTGTCCGAGATGTTCTTTGGTTTTATCCAAATACTTTTTCATGGTTTGATCTTTGGCTTGGTAGTTTCCTGTTATTTGTGAGGTGATGACTTGTGAGTCACTGTAGATGTTGAGCTTCTGAGCTCCAACCTCCCTAGCCAGCTTCAGACCAGCTAATAGTGCTTCGTATTCTGCCTGGTTGTTTGAGGCCGAGAATCCAAATTTAAGGGAGAGCTCCAGTTGAGTTCCTTGGTTGTTCTCAATTATCACACCCGCACCGCTTCCTGTTTTATTCGAGGATCCGTCTACGTATATGTTCCATTCTATGGGGATTTCCGGGACGTTTGTAAATTCTGCGATGAAGTCGGCCAGGTGTTGCGATTTGATTACTGTACGCGCCTCGTATTGGATGTCGAATTCGGACAACTCGATTGCCCATTGTAGGATTCTTCCTGCTAGATCTATTTTCTGTAATATTCCTTTTATGGGTTGGTTGGTTCGAACTTTAATGGTATGCACTTGGAAATATGGGCGAAGCCGCCAGGATGTGAGGATCAGAGCGTAGGCAAACTTTTCTATTTTCTGGTAGTTCAGCTCGGATCCCTGTAGTGCTTTGCTAATGAAGTAGACGGGTTTTTGCCCATGTTCGTCCTCTCTGACTAGTGCTGAGGCTATTGCCCGGCTCCCTACTGCGAGATATAATATGAGCGGTTCTCCTTCTCGTAGCCGAGATAGGATAGGTGGCCGTCCTAAGAACTCCTTGAAGTCTAGGAAGGCTTGCTCACATTCTGTCGTCCATTCGAACTGTTTTCCTTTTCTTAAGGTAGCATAGAAGGGAAGAGATCTTATCGTAGCTCCTGCCAAGAATCGAGATAGAGCGGCTAACCTCCCGTTGAATTGCTGTACTTCTTTGATACAGGTTGGGCTCTTCATGTTGAGTATGGCTCGACATTTGTCTGGATTTGCTTCAATCCCCCTTTGTGTGAGCATGAAGCCCAAGAATTTGCCGGCTTCTACTGCGAAGGTGCATTTTGTGGGATTGAGCCGCACGTTGTGTTCCCTGATAGTAGAAAACACTTGAGTCAGGTCGGATAACAATGTATCTTCGCTTTGTGTTTTTATCAACATATCGTCTACATAAACTTCCATGATTTTTCCGATGTGATCTGAGAAAACTTTATTCATTAGCCTTTGATAAGTAGCTCCTGCGTTCTTGAGACCAAAAGTCATCACGATGTAACAGTAGTTTGCTTTCGGTGTTAGGAACGAGGTTTTTTCTTGATCTGATGGATACATGGGAATTTGGTTGTACCCAGAATATGCGTCCATGAATGAGAGATACTTATATCCTGATGAAGCGTCCACTAAAGCGTCGATGCTTGCGAGTGGGTAGGGGTCTTTTGGGCAGGCTTTGTTGAGGTCGGTGTAGTCGGTGCACAATCGCCACTTTCCATTTGACTTTTTCACTAAGACGACGTTTGCTAGCCATAGTGGATATTTGACTTCCCTTATGAACCCGGCCTCAAGTAGCGCTTGTACTTGTTCTTCTACAGCCTGAGCTCGTTCTAGTCCAAGTTTTCTTCGTCTTTGTTGTACCGGCCGGGATCCCGGATAGACTGCCAATTTGTGGCTCATTAATTCGGGATCAATCCCTGGCATGTCGGCAGCTTTCCATGCGAAGAGATCAACATTATCTCGTAGGAACCGTATTAGCATTTTCTTTACGTCTCCTTTCAAGATTGTGCCAATATTAGTTGTTTTATCCGGGGTGTCTCCGATCTGGATTCTTTCTACTTCTCCTTCGGGTTGTGGTCGGAATTCTTCTCGCATCTGAACTCCACCGAGCTCGATTGTGTGGAACTCTCCTCCTTCACCTCGGAGGTTTAGGCTTTCGTTGTAACAGCGACGTGCCATTTTTTGATCTGCCTTTATCGTAGCTATTCCTTCCGCAGTTGGGAATTTCATACATAGATGTGGGGTTGAAACTATTGTGCCGAGTTGATTTAACGTTGTCCGACCTATTAAGGCATTGTAGGCTGAGCTTACGTTGACCACGATGTAATCTATCTTGAGTGTTCGGGACTGGTTCCCCTTTCCAAAGGTTGTATGCAGCGATACATATCCCAATGGTTGAACTGGGGCATCTCCTAGTCCGAACAGGCTGTTCGGGTATGCTCTTAGCTCTTTTTCATCTAGACCGAGTTTGTCGAAGGCAGTTTTGAATAAGATGTCTGCAGAGCTTCCCTGGTCAATTAATGTATGGTGAAGGTTGGCGTTTGCCAGTATGATCGTAATGACCATGGGGTCGTCGTGTCCCGAGATAATTCCGGATGCGTCTTCCTTGGTAAACGTGATTGCTGGGATGTCTGGGACTTCCTTTTTTCCTTCGACGTGGTATACTTCTTTGAGATGTCGCTTTCGGGATGATTTGGAGATTCCTCCTCCGGCAAATCCGCCGTGTATTACATGAACATGTCTTTCCGGTGTGCGAGGTGATCGTTTAGATCGTCCAACATCCTCATCCCTTCTTCTTTTTCTTGGTTCGTCATCCCGATTGGCCAAAAATCGATCTAGCTTTCCTTCTCTTACTAGTTTTTCTATGACGTTTTTCAAGTCGAAGCATTCATTGGTGGAATGCCCTCGAAGTCGGTGATACTCACAGTATTCATTCCGATTTCCTCCTCCTCTTTTGCCTTTAAGTGGCCGAGCTGGAGGGATTTTCTCTGTATGGCAGACTTCTTTGTAAACATCCACCAAGGATACCCTAAGAGGAGTATAGTTATAATATTTTTTGATTTTCTCTCCGGAGCGATCTTCCTTTTTCTTAGATTCTTTATCTCGGTAGTTAGAGCCGAACCTTGAGGTTTCGACAAGTCGAGAGTTTTCCTCCATGTTGATGTATTTTTGTGCCCGTTCTTGTACTTCATCTAAGGATGTAGGATATCTCTTTGATATAGATTGGCTAAATGGTCCTTCTCGTAAGTCATTTATAAGGCCCATAATGGCAGCCTCTGTTGGTAGACTTTGTATGTCCATGCATGTTTTGTTGAATCTTTCTATGTAGTTGCAAAGGCTCTCCCGATCTCCTTGCTTGATCCCTAGGAGGCTAGGTGCATGTTTGGCTTTGTCCTTTTGTATGGAGAATCGGGCCAGGAACTTCTTGGCCAGATCGTCGAAACTCGAGATGGATTTCGGAGGTAGGTTGTCGAACCATTTGATGGCTGTCTTGGTTAGAGTTGTTGGAAAGGCTTTGAAGCGAACTGCATCTGAGGCATCAGTGAGGTACATTCTACTTCTGAAGTTGCTGAGATGATGGTTGGGATCCGAGGTGCCGTCATATAGAGTCATATCCGGAAGATTGAAATCTTTTGGAATTTTGGTTTTCATAATTTTGTCTCCGTTGGTTTCTGGAGTATCTTTGAGTATCGTGTCCGTGTTTTTATGCGGCGTTCTGTCTTCCAAACCTGAATCGTGGTCGTTGTCATGGTCATCCGCCATGTTAATGGGATGACTTCCAGGTTCCCCGGCAACGGCGCCAATGTTCCGAGGGTTTACCTGAAACTGTAGGTCGATCTCGGACGAGATCTTCTGTGTTGGTCAGAGCCGACGTGTCCGGCAGGTGTGTAGCAGCCGGAGCTGGTGTGTCCGACTTGTGGAACTGAGAATGCTGCTGATCCCTTGTCACCGAAGGGTGGGGGTACCTGCAAGGGACTCCGATGCTTAAGTTAGCAAGGGTATTAAACAGGTATTGAGTAGAATTAGAGTATGAGTTATACCTGGGTGCTCCAGTGTATTTATAATGGTGAGATGTGGCCTTCTTGTGGATAAGATAAGTTAGTTATCTTATCTTTAAGTGAGGTCATCTTTATCTTTGAGGGAACCGCCCTTCTCTCTGTAGGCTTGGGCCGCCTTAGGATTTGGGACGTGTTCCTCTTATTTGGGCCCTTTGTTTGGGCCTTCCTGTGACTTGTCCGAGCTCTTTGTGAAGAGGTCGGGTTGTCCTGACCTGAAGAGGTCGGTCGCTTTGTCTGTAGAACATCCCGGGTCGGACAGCTCGACCCAGGGTATGAACAGGAATTTCTGATTTCTTTGAGCAGTGGCGTTGGCTAGGGGTTCTGCCTCGATCCATTTTGTGAAGTAGTCTACCCCTACTATGAGGAATTTGACTTGTCCCGATCCCTGTGGGAAGGGTCCAAGAAGATCGAGTCCCCATTTTGTAAATGGCCATGGTGAGGTCACTGGTGCGCGAAATTGTGAACAATACTTTTCACAACTCTCATAATCCCTGGTCATGAACTCCAAAAACTTGGTGGTTCAATTCCATGGCATTACACAACTTCGCACAACTAACCAGCAAGTGCACTGGGTCGTCCAAGTAATACCTTACGTGAGTAAGGGTCGATCCCACGGAGATTGTTAGCATTGAAGCAAGCTATGGTCATCTTGTAAATCTTAGTCAGGCAAACTCAATTGTATATGATGATGAACGAAAATAATATAAAGATAAAGATAGTGATACTTATGTATATCATTGGTGTAAGAGCTTCAGACAAGCGTATGAAGATGCCTTCCCTTCCGTTTCTCTGCTTTCCTACTGCCTTCATCCAATCCTTCTTACTCCTTTCCATGGCAAGCTTGTGTAGGGTTTCACCATTGTCAGTGGCTACCTCCCATCCTCTCAGTGAAAGCGATTGCATATGTCCTGTCACGGCATAGCGGAATTCAGCTGTCGGTTCTCGGTCAGGCCGGAATAATATCCATTGATACTTTTGCGTCTGTCACTAACGCCCTAGCCTGCTAGGAGTTTGAAGCACGTCACAGTCATTCAGTCATTGAATCCTACTCAGAATACCACAGACAAGGTTAGACCTTCCGGATTCTCTTGAATGCTGCCATCAGTTCTTGCCTATACCACGAAGACTCTGATCTCACGGAATGGTTGGCTCGTTTGTCAGGCGAGCACTCGGTTGTCAGGCGATCAACCATGCATCGTGCAATCAGGAATCCAAGAGATATTCACTAAGCCTCAGATGCTTGTAGAACAAGAATGGTTGTCAGTCACCTTGTTCATGAGTGAGAATGGTGATGGGCGTCAATCATCACCTTCATCAAGTTGAAGAACAAGTGATATCTTGGACAAAGAACAAGTGGAATTGAATGGAAGAACAATAGTAATTGCATTAATACTCGAGGTACAGCAGAGCTCCACACCTTAATCTATGGTGTGTAGAAACTCCACCGTTGAAAATACATAAGAACAAGGTCTAGGCATGGCCGAATGGCCAGCCTCCCAATGATCTAAGATAGCATAAAACAAAGATAGCTACCAAAGTCTCTCTAATACAATAGTAAAAGGTCCTACTTATAGAAAACTAGTACATAGATGAGTAAATGACATAAAAATCCACTTCCGGGCCCACTTGGTGTGTGCTTGGGCTGAGCAATGAAGCTTTTTTCGTGTAGAGACTCTCCTTGGAGTTAAACGCCAGCTTTAGTGCCAGTTTGGGCGTTTAACTCCCAATTAGGTGCCAGTTCCGGCGTTTAACGCTGGAATTTCTTGAGGTGACTTTGAACGCCGGTTTGGGCCATCAAATCTTGGGCAAAGTATGGACTATTATATATTGCTGGAAAGCCCAGGATGTCTACTTTCCAACGCCGTTGAGAGCGCGCCAATTGGGCTTCTGTAGCTCCAGAAAATCCACTTCGAGTGCAGGGAGGTCAGAATCCAATAGCATCTGCAGTCCTTTTGAGTCTCTGGATCAGATTTTTGCTCAGGTCCCTCAATTTCAGCCAGAAATACCTGAAATCACAGAAAAACACACAAACTCATAGTAAAGTCCAGAAAAGTGAATTTTAACTAAAAACTAATAAAAATATACTAAAACTAACTAAATCATACTAAAAACATACTAAAAACAATGCCAAAAAGCATACAAATTATCCGCTCATCACAACACCAAACTTAAATTGTTGCTTGTCCCCAAGCAACTGAAGATCAAATAAGATAAAAAGAAGAGAATATGCAATGAACTCCAAAAACATCTATGAAGATTAGTATTAATTAGATGAGCGGGGCTTTTATCTTTTGCCTCTGAATAGTTTTGGCATCTCACTTTATCCCTTATAATTCAGAATGATTGGCTTCTTTAGGAACTTAGAATCCAGATAGTGTTAATGATTCTCCTAGTAAAGTATGATGATTCTTGAACATAGCCATTTATTGAGTCTTGGCTGTGGCCCAAAGCACTCTGTCTTCCAATATTACCACCGGATACATACATGCCACAGACACATAATTGGGTGAACCTTTTCAGATTGTGACTCAGCTTTGCTAAAGTCCCCAATTAGAGGTGTCCAGGGTTCTTAAGCACACTCTTATTTGCCTTGAATCACAACTCTTATTCTTTCTCCTTTTTTTTTCGCTTTTTTTTTTTCGAATAATTTTTTTTTTCGGTTTTTGCTTGCTTTCTTTCTTGCTTCAAGAATCATTTTTTTATGATTTTTCAGATCCTCAGTAACATGTCTCCTTTTTCATCATTCTTTCAAGAGCCAACATTCATGAACCACAAGTTCAAAAGACATATGCACTGTTCAAGCATACATTCAGAGAACAAAAGTGTTGCCACCACATCAAAATAATTAAACTATTATAAAATTCAGAATTCATGCAATTCTTTCCTTTTCAATTAAGCACGTTTTTATTAAAGAAAGGTGATGGATTCATAGGACATTCATAACTTTAAGGCATAGACACTAAGACACTAATGATCACAAGACACAAACATGGATAACATAAAGCACAAAAATTCGAAAAACAGAAGAATAAAGAACAAGGAAATCAAGGAACGGGTCCACCTTAGTGATGGCGGCTCTTCCTTCCTCTTGAAGATCCTATGGAGTGCTTGAGCTCCTCAATATCTCTTCCTTGTCTTTGTTGCTCCTCCCTCATGATTCTTTGGTCTTCTTTAATTTCATGGAGTAGAATGGAGTGTTCTTGATGCTCCACCCTTAGTTGTCCCATGTTGGAACTCAACTCTCCTAGGGAGGTGTTTAGTTGCTCCCAATAATTTTGTGGAGGAAAGTGCATCCCTTGAGGAATCTCAGGGATCTCTTGATGAGAGGGGTCTCTTGTGTACTCCATCCTTTTCTTGGTGATGGGCTTGTCCTCATCAATGGGGGTATCTCCTTCTATGTCAACTCCAACTGAATAACAGAGGTGACAAATGAGGTGAGGAAAGGCTAACCTTGCCAAGGTAGAGGTCTTGTCCGCCACCTTATAGAGTTCTTGGGCTATAACCTCATGAACCTCTATTTCTTCTCCAATCATGATGCTATGAATCATGATGGCCCGGTCTAGAGTAACTTCGGACCGGTTGCTAGTGGGAATGATTGAGCGTTGTATGAACTCTAACCATCCTCTAGCCACGGGCTTGAGGTCATGCCTTCTCAATTGAACCGGCTTTCCTCTTGAATCTTGCTTCCATTGTGCGCCCTCTTCACATATGGTTGGGAGGACTTGGTCCAACCTTTGATCAAAGTTGACCCTTCTAGTGTAAGGATGCTCATCTCCTTGCATCATAGGCAAGTTGAACGCCACCCTCACACTCTCCGGACTAAAATCCAAGTATTTCCCTCGAACCATAGTGAGATAATTCTTTGGATTCGGGTTCACACTTTGGTCATGGTTCTTGGTGATCCATGCATTGGCATAGAACTCTTGAACCATCAAGATTCCGACTTGTTGAATGGGGTTGGTGAGTACTTCCCAACCTCTTCTTCGGATCTCATGGCGGATCTCCGGATATTCACCCTTTTTGAGTGAAAAGGGGACCTCGGGGATCACCTTCTTCAAGGCCACAACTTCATAGAAGTGGACTTGATGCACCTTTGAGAGGAATCTATCCATCTCCCATGACTCGGAGGTGGAAGCTTTTGCCTTCCCTTTCCTCTTTCTAGAGGTTTCTCCGGCCTTGGATGCCATAAATGGTTATGGAAAAACGAAAAAGCAACGCTTTTACCACACCAAACTTAAAATGTTTGCTCGTTCTCGAGCAAAAGAAGAAAGAAGAGAGTAGAAGAAGAAGAAATGAGGAAGAGGGGGAAGGTGGTGTGTTCGGCCAAGAAGGGAAAGAAGGGGTGTTTAGGTTGTGTGAAAATGAAGGGTTGAAGAAGGGTATATATAGGAGAGAGGGGGTAATGGTTCGGCCATTATGGTGGGTTTGGGAGGGAAAGTGGTTTGAATTTGAAGGGTGAGGTTGGTGGGGTTTTATGAAGGATGGATGTGAGTGGTGAAGAGAAAGATGGGATTTGATAGGTGAAGGGTTTTTGGGGAAGAGGTATTGAGGTGATTGGTGAATGGGGAAGAAGAAAGAGATTGATGGTGGGGTCCTGTGGGGTCCACAGATCCTGTGGTGTCAAGGAAAAGTCATCCCTGCACCAAATGTTGCTCAAAATCACGTTTTGAGCTATTTCTGGCGTTAAACGCCGGGCTGGTGCCCATTCCTGGCGTTTAACGCCAGGTTGTTGCCCTTTACTGGCGTTTAACGCCAGTCTGGTGCCCCTTTCTGGCGTTAAACGCCCAGAATGGTGCCAGACTGGGCGTTAAACGCCCAACAGCTAGCATTACTGGCGTTTGAACGCCAGCTTCTTCTCCTCCAGGGTGTGCTATTTTTCTTCCTGTTTTTCATTCTGTTTTTGCTTTTTTCATTGTTTTGTGACTTCTTATGATCATCAACCTACAAAAAGATAAAATAACAAAAGAAAATAGTTAACTATAAAACATTGGGTTGCCTCCCAACAAGCGCTTCTTTAATGTCATTAGCTTGACAGAGGACTCTCATGGAGCCTCAGAGATACTCAGAACCGTGTTGGAACCTCCCAACACCAAACTTAGAGTTTGAATGTGGGGGTTCAACACCAAACTTAGAGTTTGGTTGTGGCCTCCCAACTCCAAACTTAGAGTTTGACTGTGGGGGCTCTGCTTGGCTCTGTTTTGAGAGAAGCTCTTCATGCTTCCTCTCCATGATGATAGAGGGATGTCCTTGGGCTTTAAACACCAAGGATTCTCCATTCACTTGAATGATCAACTCTCCTCTATCAACATCAATCACAGCCTTTGCTGTGGCTAGGAAGGGTCTGCCAAGGATGATGGATTCATCCATGCACTTCCCAGTCTCTAGGACTATGAAATCAGTGGGAATGTAATGGTCTTCAATCTTAACCAAAACATTCTCTACAAGTCCATAAGCTTGTTTTCTTGAGTTGTCTGCCATCTCTAGTGAGATTCTTGCAGCTTGTACCTCAAAGATCCTTAGCTTCTCCATTACAGAGAGAGGCATGAGGTTTACACTTGACCCTAAGTCACACAAGGCCTTCTTGAAGGTCATGGTGCCTATGGTACAAGGTATAAAAAACTTCCCAGGATCCTGCCTCTTTTGAGGCAGTTTTTGCCTAGACAAGTCATCCAGTTCTTTGGTGAGCAAGGGAGGTTCATCTTCCCAAGTCTCATTTCCAAATAACTTGTCATTTAGCTTCATGATTGCTCCAAGATATTTAGCAACTTGCTCTTCAATGACATACTCATCCTCTTCAGAGGAAGAATACTCATCAGAGCTCATGAAAGGCAGAAGCAAGTCCAATGGAATCTCTATGGTCTCATTTTGAGCCTCAGATTCCCATGGTTCCTCATTGGGGAACTCAGAGGAGATTGGTACACGCCCACTGAGGTCTTCCTCAGTGGCGTCCTCCTCCTCTCTTTCCTCTCCATATTCGGCCATGTCTATGGCTTTGCACTCTCCTTTTGGATTTTCTTCTGTATTACTTGGGAGAGTGCTAGGAGGGAGTTCAGTAACTTTCTTGCTCAGCTGACCTACTTGTCCTTCCAAATTTCTGATGGAGGACCTTGTTTCATTCATGAAACTTTGAGTGGTCTTTATTAGATCAGAGACCATTGTTGCTAAGTCAGAAGTACTCTGCTTAGAACTCTCTGTCTGTTGCTGAGAAGATGATGGAAAAGGCTTGTTATTGCCAAGCCGGTTTCTTCCACCATTATTATTGAAACCTTGTTGAGGTCTCTCTTGATTCTTCCATGAGAAATTTGGGTGATTCCTCCATGAAGAATTATAGGTGTTTCCATAGGGTTCTCCTAGGTAATTCACCTCTTCCATGGAAGGGTTCTCAGGATCATAAGCTTCTTCCTCAGATGAAGCATCCTTAGTACTGTTTGGTGCATTTTGCATTCCAGACAGACTTTGAGAAATCAAATTGACTTGTTGAGTCAATATCTTGTTCTGAGCCAATATGGCATTCAGAGTGTCAATCTCAAGAACTCCTTTCTTCTGACTAGTCCATTGTTCACAGGATTCCTTTCAGAAGTGTACATGAATTGGTTATTTGCAACCATTTCAATCAATTCTTGAGCTTCTGTAGGCGTCTTCTTCAGATGAAGAGATCCTCCAGCAGAGCTATCCAAGGACATCTTAGATAGTTCAGAGAGACCATCATAGAAAATACCTATGATGCTCCATTCAGAAAGCATGTCTGAGGGACATCTTCTGATTAATTGTTTGTATCTTTCCCAAGCTTCATAGAGGGATTCTCCATCCTTCTGTCTGAAGGTTTGGACTTCCACTCTAAGCTTACTCCATCTTTGTGGTGGAAAGAACTTTGCCAAGAAGGCATTGACTAGCTTTTCCCAAGAGTCCAGGCTTTCTTTAGGTTGAGAATCCAACCATATTCTAGCTCTGTCTCTTACAGTAAAAGGGAATAGCATCAGTCTGTAGACCTCAGGGTTAACCCCATTAGTCTTGACTGTGTCACAGATTTGCAAGAATTCAGCTAAGAACTGATGAGGATCTTCCATTGGAAGTCCATGGAACTTGCAATTCTGTTGCATTAGAGAAACTTAATTGAGGCTTAAGCTCAAAGTTGTTTGCTCCAATGGCAGGGATAGAGATGCTTCTCCCATAAAAATCAGGAGTAGGTGCAGTGAAGTCACCCAACACCTTCCTTGCATTGTTGGCATTGTTATTGTTTTCGGCTGCCATGTGTTCTTCTTCTTTGAAGAATTCGGTCAGGTCCTCTAAAGAGAGTTGTGCCTTGGCTTCTCTTAGCTTTCTCTTCAAGGTTCTCTCGGGTTCAGGGTCAGCTTCAACAAGAATGCTTTTGTCTCTGCTCCTGCTCATATGAAAGAGAAGAGAACAAGAGAAATGTGGAATCCTCTATGTCACAGTACAGAGATTCCTTGAAGTGTCAGAGGAAAAGAAAAATAGAAGAAAAGAAGGTAGAAGAATTCGAACTTGATTAGTTAGAGTTCGAATTGTGCATTAAGAAGGAGTAGTACTCCATAAATAGAAGGATGTGAGAAGGAGGGAAGAGGATTTTCGAAAATTAATTAGAAAGATGTCAAAAACATTTTAAAAATTGATTGATAATTTTCGAAAATTGAAAGTGGGGAAGAATTGAAGTGATTTTTGAAAAAGATTTTGAAATTAGAAGTCAAAAAGATTTGATTGAAAACTATTTTGAAAAAGATGAGGTTAAAGAGATTTGATTGAAAAGTTATGGTTTTAAAAAGATGTGATTGAGAAGATATGATTTGAAAACAATTTTAAAAGATATGATTTGAAAATAATTTGAAAAGATATGAATTTAAAAAAAATATTAATGACTTGCCTAACAAGAAAAGATAAGATTCAAACATAAAACCTTTCTTAATAGAAAAGGCAAAAAATGTTTAATCAAATCATTAATTATTGGTAAGTATCTTTGAAAAAGGAAAGAAATTGATTTTGAAAACATTTGATTGAAAAGATATGATTTGAAAAAGATTTGGTTTTGAAAAACTTTGAAAACTTGAAAAAAAAATTTGATTTGAAAACAAAATCTTCCTCCTAGCACCATCCTGGCGTTAAACGCCCAGAATGGTATACATTCTGGCGTTTAACGCCCAAAATGCTACCTCTTTGGGCGTTAAACGCCCAACCAGGTACCCTGGCTGGCGTTTAAACGCCAGTCTGTCTTCTTCACTGGGCATTTTTGAATGCTCAGCTTTTTCTGTATAATTCCTCTGCAGCATGTTCTGAATCTTCAATTCTCTGTATCATTGACTTGAAAAGACACAAATTAAAAATATTTTTGGATTTTTAATAATAAAGAACAATCAAAATGTAACTAGAACCAAACAACAATGCATGCAGGACACCAACTTAGCAGTTTGTATACTACTGACACTATCGAAATGAGAATGCATATGAGACACACAAAATACTTCAAGTCAATAGAATTCAAAGATTAGAACAAAGAACTATATGCATGGATTTGAAAAATATAACAAAAACATGCATTTGACACCAAACTTAAGATGAGACTCTAGACTCAAACAAGAAACATCAAATATTTTTGGTTTTTTTGTGATTTTGTAATTTTTTTGTGTTTTTCGAAAATTAAGTGGAAAAAGATATCAAAATTCTTAATGAGAATTCCAGGAATCAGTGCAATGCTAGTCTAAGACTCCGGTCCAGGAATTAGACATGGCTTCTCAGCCAGCCAAGCTTTCAAAGAAAGCTTCGGTCCAAAACTAGACATGACCAAAGGTCATCCAAGTCTTAGCAGATCACTGCTCCAAAAGCAAGATTGATGAAAATCAACAAGCTCTTGTGGTGATAAGTTGAAACCTCGGTCCAATCAGATTAGACATGGCTTCTCAGCCAGCCAGATTTCAACAAATCATCATGAAACTTTAGAATTCATCTTTAAGAATTTTGAAAAAAATAAATACCTAATCTAAGCAACAAGATGAACCGTCAGTTGTCCAAACTAGAACAATCCCAGGCATTGTTACCAAAGCTTGCTCAAACTTGAACAATCCCCGGCAACGGCGCCAAAAACTTGGTGCGCGAAATTGTGAACAATACTTTTCACAACTCTCATAATCCCTGGTCATGAACTCCAAAACTTGGTGGTTCAATTCCATGGCATTACACAACTTCGCACAACTAACCAGCAAGTGCACTGGTCGTCCAAGTAATACCTTACGTGAGTAAGGGTCGATCCCACGGAGATTGTTAGCATTGAAGCAAGCTATGGTCATCTTGTAAATCTTAGTCAGGCAAACTCAATTGTATATGATGATGAACGAAAATAATATAAAGATAAAGATAGTGATACTTATGTATATCATTGGTGTAAGAGCTTCAGACAAGCGTATGAAGATGCCTTCCCTTCCGTTTCTCTGCTTTCCTACTGCCTTCATCCAATCCTTCTTACTCCTTTCCATGGCAAGCTTGTGTAGGGTTTCACCATTGTCAGTGGCTACCTCCCATCCTCTCAGTGAAAGCGATTGCATATGTCCTGTCACGGCATAGCGGAATTCAGCTGTCGGTTCTCGGTCAGGCCGGAATAATATCCATTGATACTTTTGCGTCTGTCACTAACGCCCTAGCCTGCTAGGAGTTTGAAGCACGTCACAGTCATTCAGTCATTGAATCCTACTCAGAATACCACAGACAAGGTTAGACCTTCCGGATTCTCTTGAATGCTGCCATCAGTTCTTGCCTATACCACGAAGACTCTGATCTCACGGAATGGTTGGCTCGTTTGTCAGGCGAGCACTCGGTTGTCAGGCGATCAACCATGCATCGTGCAATCAGGAATCCAAGAGATATTCACTAAGCCTCAGATGCTTGTAGAACAAGAATAGTTGTCAGTCACCTTGTTCATGAGTGAGAATGGTGATGGGCGTCAATCATCACCTTCATCAAGTTGAAGAACAAGTGATATCTTGGACAAAGAACAAGTGGAATTGAATGGAAGAACAATAGTAATTGCATTAATACTCGAGGTACAGCAGAGCTCCACACCTTAATCTATGGTGTGTAGAAACTCCACCGTTGAAAATACATAAGAACAAGGTCTAGGCATGGCCGAATGGCCAGCCTCCCAATGATCTAAGATAGCATAAAACAAAGATAGCTACCAAAGTCTCTCTAATACAATAGTAAAAGGTCCTACTTATAGAAAACTAGTACATAGATGAGTAAATGACATAAAAATCCACTTCCGGGCCCACTTGGTGTGTGCTTGGGCTCAGCAATGAAGCTTTTTTCGTGTAGAGACTCTCCTTGGAGTTAAACGCCAGCTTTAGTGCCAGTTTGGGCGTTTAACTCCCAATTAGGTGCCAGTTCCGGCGTTTAACGCTGGAATTTCTTGAGGTGACTTTGAACGCCAGTTTGGGCCATCAAATCTTGGGCAAAGTATGTACTATTATATATTGCTGGAAAGCCCAGGATGTCTACTTTCCAACGCCGTTGAGAGCGCGCCAATTGGGCTTCTGTAGCTCCAGAAAATCCACTTCGAGTGCAGGGAGGTCAGAATCCAACAGCATCTGCAGTCCTTTTGAGTCTCTGGATCAGATTTTTGCTCAGGTCCCTCAATTTCAGCCAGAAAATACCTGAAATCACAGAAAAACACACAAACTCATAGTAAAGTCCAGAAAAGTGAATTTTAACTAAAAACTAATAAAAATATACTAAAAACTAACTAAATCATACTAAAAACATACTAAAAACAATGCCAAAAAGCATACAAATTATCCGCTCATCAGTCACTCTAATGAGTTTTTTTGGCGGGGCGATGCGAAAGTTGGCATGCTTCTGACATGGTGGACATGTCTTTACAAATTTGGTAGCTTCATTTTGTAGAGTTGGCCAATAGAATCCTGCCCGGAGTACCTTTTTGGTGAGAGCTTGTGCTCCGAGATGATTGCCACAAATGCCGCTGTGTACTTCTTCCAAGACTTCCTTTGTATTGGAGGTCGGGACGCATTTTAACAATGGTGTTGAGATCCCTCTTTTGTATAGGAAGTTGTTTATGATAGTGTAGTACTGTGCCTCCCTTTTTAACCTCTTTGCCTCCTTTTCATCTGTGGGAAGGGCTTCTGTTTTGAGGTAATTAATTATGGGGGTCATCCATCCTTGATCCCGACCTGTTATGGCTAGGATCATTTTTTCTTCTTCCAATATTGATGGGTTTTGCAGTATTTCCTGGATGAGGCTTCTATTGTTGCCCCCTGGTTTGGTGCTGGCTAGCTTTGAGAGCGCGTCAGCTCGGGCATTTTGCTTGCGGGGTATGTGGCAGATCCTATATTCTCCAAGTTGTCCGAGCTGTTCTTTGGTTTTATCCAAATATTTTTTCATGGTAGGATCTTTGGCTTGGTTGCTTCCCGTTATTTGCGAGGTAATAACTTGTGAGTCACTATAGATGTTGAGTTTCTGAGCTCCAACTTCCCTAGCCAGCTTCAAACCAGCTAATAACGCTTCATATTCCGCCTGGTTGTTTGAGGCCGGGAATCCGAATTTCAGGGAAAGCTCAAGTTGGGTTCCCTGGTTGCTTTCGATTATCACACCTGCACCGCTTTCGGCTTTATTTGAGGAGCCGTTCACGTATATGTTCCACTCTATGGGGATTTCTGTGGTGTCTGTGAATTCTGCAATGAAGTCGGCTAGGTATTATGATTTGATGGCTGTCCGCGCTTCGTATTGGAGGTCGAACTCGGACAACTCGATTGCCCACTGTAGAATTCTTCCTACTAGATCTGTTTTCTGCAGTATCCCTTTTATGGGCTGGTTGGTCCGAACTCTGATGGTGTGCGCTTGGAAGTATGGGCGAAGTAGTCGGGATGTGAGTATCAAAGCGTAGGCGAACTTCTCTATTTTCTGGTAGTTTAGCTCTGACCCCTGTAGTGCTTTACTAATGAAGTAGACGGGTTGTTGTCCCCCTTCATCTTCTCTAATTAGTGCTGAGGCTATTGCCCGACTTCCTACGGCCAGGTATAGTATGAGTGGTTCTCCCTCTCGTGGTCGAGATAGGATTGGAGGCTGTCCCAGGAATTTTTTAAAGTCTCGGAAGGCTTGTTCACATTCCGTTGTCCACTCGAAGTTTTTTCCCTGACCTAAGGTAGCGTAGAAGGGGAGGGATCTTATTGCTGACCCTGCTAGGAATCTGGACAGGGCTGCCAGTCTCCCATTGAATTGTTGGACTTCTTTGACACAGGTCGGGCTTTTCATGTTGAGTATGGCCTGGCATTTATCTGGATTTGCCTTGATTCCTCTTTGTGTGAGCATGAAGCCCAAGAATTTTCCTGCCTCTACTGTGAAGGTGCATTTAGCCGGGTTAAGTCGCATGTTGTGCTTCCGTATGGTGTCGAACACTTGAACCAAGTCGGTTAGTAATATTTCCTCACTTTGTGTCTTTATCAACATGTTGTCCACATAGACCTCCATGATTTTTTCGATGTGGTTTGAGAAGACTTTATTCATTAGCCTTTGATAAGTGGCTCCCGCGTTTTTAAGGCCGAAATGCATTATGATGTAGCAATAATTCGCTTTTGGTGTGAAAAACGAGATTTTTTCTTGATCTGGTGGATATATTGGGATCTGGTTGTACCCTGAGTATGCGTCCATGAATGAGAGATACTTATATTCTGATGAGGCATCTACTAGAGCGTCGATGCTTGGGAGTGGATAAGGGTCTTCTGGGCAGGCTTTGTTGAGGTCGGTGTAGTCAGTGCACATTCGTCACTTCCCATTTGACTTTTTCACCAAGACGACATTTGCTAGCCATAGTGGGTATTTAACTTCTCTTATGAATCTTGCCTCTAGTAGTGCTTGTACTTGTTCTTCTACAGTCTGAGACCGTTCTGGCCCGAGTTTTCTTCGTCTTTGTTGTACTGGCCGAGATCTCGGGTAGACTGCCAACTTGTGGCTCATTAGTTCGGGATCTATGCCTGGCATGTCGGCAGTTTTCCATGCGAAGAGATCAACATTATCTCGTAGAAACCGTATTAGTGATTCTTTTGCATCTCCTTTCAGGATCGTGCCATTATTAGTTGTTTTTTCCGAGGTATCTCCGATCTGAACTCTTTCTATTTCTCCTTCGGGTCGTGGACGGAGTTCTTCTTGTCTCTTATCTCTGTCGAGTTCGATTGTGTGGAACTCTCCTCCTTCGCCTTGGAGATTTAGACTTTCGTTATAACAGCGGCGCGCCATCTTTTGATCTGCTTTTATTGTAGCTATCCCTTCTGTAGTTGGGAATTTCATACATAGATGTGGAGTTGAAACTATTGCTCTGAGTTGATTTAACGTCGTCCGACCTATTAAGGCATTGTAGGCTGAGCTTACGTCGACCACGATATAGTCTATCTTAAGTGTTATGGATTGGTTCCCCTTTCCAAAGGTGGTGTGTAACGATACGTATCCTAGTGGCTGTACTGGGGTGTGCCCAAGTCCGAATAGGCTGTTCGGATATGCTTTTAGCTCTTTCTCTTCTAAGCCGAGCTTGTCGAAGGCAGTTTTGAATAGAATGTCGGCGGAGCTTCCTTGATCAATTAATGTACGGTGGAGGT
This sequence comes from Arachis stenosperma, assembly GCF_014773155.1. Lineage (NCBI taxonomy): Eukaryota > Viridiplantae > Streptophyta > Magnoliopsida > Fabales > Fabaceae > Arachis > Arachis stenosperma. Next base: position 71,707,226 of record NC_080377.1, on the reverse strand, counting down.
TGGCGTTTGCCAATATAATTGTGATGACCATGGGGTCGTCGTGTCCTGAGATGATTTCGGATGCATCTTCTTTGGTAAACGTGATTGCTGGGATGTCTGGCACTTCTTTCTTGCCTTCAACGTGGTATACTTCTTTGAGGTGTCGCTTGCGGGATGACTTGGAGATTCCTCCTCCAGCAAATCCGCCGTGTATCACGTGGACATGTCTTTCCGGTGTGCGGGGTGATCGTTTAGATCGTCCGACATCTTCATCCCTTCTTCTTTTCCTTGGTTCTTCATCCCGATTGGCCAGGAACCGATCTAGTTTTTCTTCCCTAACTAATTTCTCTATGACATTTTTCAAGTCAAAGTATTCGTTGGTGGAATGTCCTCGGACTCGATGATACTCACAGTATTCATTCCGATTTCCTCCTCCCCTTTTGCCTTTAAGTGGCCGAGCTGGGGGTATTTTTTTCGTATGGCAGACTTCTTTGTAAATATCTACCAAGGATACCCTAAGAGGGTGTAGTTATGATATTTTTTGATTTTCTCTTCGGAGCGATCTTCCTTTTTCTTGGATTCTTTATCTCGGTAGGCAGAACCGAACCTCGAGGCTTTGCCAAGTCGAGAATTTTCCTCCATATTGATGTACTTCTGCGCCCGTTCTTGTACTTCGTCTAGGGATGTCGGGTACCTCTTTGATATAGATTGGCTAAATGGTCCTTCTCGTAAGCCATTTATGAGGCCCATAATGGCAGCTTCTGTTGGTAGACTTTGTATGTCCATGCATGTTTTGTTGAATCTTTCCATGTAGTTGCGAAGATTCTCCCGATCTCCTTGCTTGATCCCTAGTAGGCTGGGTGCGTGTTTGGCTTTGTCCTTTTGTACGGAAAATCGGGCCAGGAACTTTTTGGCAAGGTCGTCGAAACTCGAGATGGATTTTGGAGGTAGGTTGTCAAACCATCTAATGGCTGTCTTGGTGAGAGTTGTTGGAAAGGCTTTGCAGCGAACTGCGTCTGAGGCATCAGTGAGGTATATTCTACTTCTGAAGTTGCTGAGATGGTGGTTGGGGTCCGAGGTGCCGTCATATAGAGTCATATCTGGAAGTTTGAAATCTTTTGGGATTTTGGTCTTCATAATTTTCCTGGTGAATGGATCTTGATCTTTCTGAGAGCTATCCTCTGTGGAGGGTCGAGTAGCTTTAGTTTTGAGATCAGTTTCGAGTTTCATAAGTTTATCTTCTAATTCTCGGCGTCGCCTTATCTCCCGACATAGATCTTCTTCTTTTTCACGTTGATGTTGGGCTTCTTTCTCAAGTTGATCCAATCGATTTTGAAGTGCTTCTATCGCCCCTGGATTTGATGAATTTTTGTCTCCATTGGATTTCGGAGTATTTTTAAATACAGCATCCGTGTTCTTGTGTGGCGTTCTATCTTCCAAACCTGAGTCGTGGTCGTTGTCATGGTTATCCGCCATGGTGTTGGGATGACTTCCAGGTTCCCCGGCAACGGCGCCAATGTTCCGAGGGTTACCTGAAACTATAGGTCGATCTCGGTCGAGATCTTCTGCGTTGGTCGGAGCTGATGTGTCTGGCGGGTATATAGTCGCCGGAGCTAGTGTGTCTGACTTGTGGCACTGAAAGTGCTGCTGATCCTTCGTCCCCGGAGGGTGGGGGTACCTGCAAGGGACTCCGATGCTTAAGTTAGCAAGGGTATTAAGCAGGTATTGAGTAGAATCAGAACATGAGTTATACCGGGGTGCTCCAGTGTATTTATAATGGTGAGATGTGGCCTCCTGTGGATAAGATAAGTTAGTTATCTTATCTTATCTTTATCTTATCTCTAAGTGAGGTCATCTTATCTTCAAGGGAACCGCCCTTCTCTCTGTAGGCTTGGGCCGCCTTAGGATTCGGGGCGTGTTCCTCTATTTGGGCCCTTCTCTGGGCTTTCCTGGGGACTTGACCGACCTCTTTTGGGAAGAGGTCGGATTGTCCTGTTGTGAAGAGGTCGGTCGCTTTGTCTGTCGAACATCCCGGGTCGGACACCTCGACCCAGGGTATGAACAATAAGTAATGATGAATTATTAGTTAAATGACACATGGGGAGACTTACATGTCATTATTATATATATATATATATGGTAACTATCAAAATCAAATATAGAAAATTCAAAAGAAAAAAATACTAACTCATGGGCGGAAACGGAAAGAGAGGGATTCGAACCCTCGGTATAAGCCTGGGCTTGTTTGGAGGGATCGTCATAAATAATTAAAGTGTGGCATTCGCGGTACATAAAAAATTCAGCCAGAGCTGCTCCCATATACGGAGCAAGATATTGTAATGTAGCTGGAGAATCCGCAGTTTCAGCTACTATAATAGTGTATTCCATTGCTCTCCTTTCTTGTAAAGTGGTCACCACTTTATATATATATATATATATATATATATATATATAAAGCCACAGTAAGCCGAATTCCATTTTTTGTTTTTTCATTTCCATAAAGGCTTTCGGTCAATAAATGGGAAGATGAACTATTGATAATAATATAATAATGATAATAAGAACAATAATAATCATAATAGTGTAATAATGATAATACTAATAATAATAATAATATTAATAATTATTTTTAATAAAATAATTTTTTTAAAAATAAAATTTTTATAAATATAATAACTCATAAATAATTAATTATTTAACTTTAAAAAATTCGAGATCTTACACACATCCTTTCTCTTCTCTTTTCTTTGGGTTAAGGTTCGACGGTGAATGAAAGAAAATGAAGATGATTAAGGCTAATGGTGATGAATAATAATGTGTGGTAGTAAAGTATTAGTAGGTGTCATAGTTGTATATATGCATTCAAGGCCACGTTTTCATTTCTTTCTTTCACTCCTTTAATGGCATCGGCCAATCCTTTTTTCTTGTTCCCTTATGGAAACTGAATAATTATTAATGATAATCATAAAGATCGATTATTGCCAATTTAGTTGTTAGATGTCAAGGATAATAAAAAAAAGCATGTGTCATTATTATATATGTATATATACATTACACATCTTCAATCTCTTTTACTTTGTTCCCGTTAATGGTTTTGGCTAATTGAATAATAATAATAATAATAATAATAATAATAATAATAATAATAATAATAATAATAATAATAATAATAATAATAATAATAATAATAATTCTTTTATCTTTTTCGAAATATTTTATTATAATAAAAATTATTTAAAAATTTTAATAAATTTTGAACTCAAAGTATCATAAAATTTAATTTAATTACATTTTAAAAACATAATTTTTTTAGATAAAGTTATCAAATATAATAAATCATAAATAACTCAATATTTAATTTTTAAAAGTTTGGATTGTTATATTCTACCCACCTTATAAAAATTTTCGCCCTCAAAATTGATATAAGATGGAAAAGATTCATATCATCTCCACTTCCAAAGACATCGAAAAAAAAAGAAATAGAAAGGTTTGGCACATTCAGTTTTTCAAATGTGAAAGAAATCATATCTTATGAAGGTAACAGAAAAGGTGTAGTGTGCTACGGAGATTTAGAATGATGCTTAAGATTAGACTCTAACAAGGATATACAAAATAATGATAGGTGTATAAAAACTGAAATTTTGCAGAACTTAAAAATTTTGCCCATCTTGCAGAATCCGCGTACGCAGATCCTTGCACGCGATGCGGCCATTCTCTTTGGGTTTGGTGTCTCGCGTATGCGAGCAGGTGTACGCATATACGAGAGTTAAATTTTTGAAGGGTTGCATACGTGAAAATTAGCACGGGACGCGGGACTTGGCTTCGGGCTCGCACCCCCGCATACGTGGGCAAGGGCCGGATATGCGGATCCCTGTTTTTTGAAACATAAATTTTAGTTTTTTTTTTCAAAACATTCCTCCAACTTTCAAAACTCTTATAACACTTGTTTAAATCCTAATAATTGGTCTTTGGGTAGTGAAGTGTGGTATAATGATGGAAGTAAGTATCTTGTTGATGAAGAAAGAGATAAAGTGAATGATGATAATGGTGGAATTGCTATTTATGTAATGAGCCAGATGGCCATATTGATAATGAACCATGGCTGGTAATGATTATATGAATTTGGATGACTATATGATTTGTTGCATTTCCAATATCTGAGATACGAGTTTTTCTGGGTGAAAGTAGTGGCTTGCCACCATGTGCTCCAGGTTGAGACTCGATAATCTACTGACCCTATGTCCTATGTGTGGATGGACACTTATACATTTCCGGATGAGCTCGCCCCCGTGGATATACACCAGTGTGTGTTATATGATTATGAATTAGTATGATTTGAGATTTCGGGATGCACGATAGAGGGACAGTCCAATGTTTAGCTACCAGAACTTGTCGAGTTGGCAATATAACTGACAGATGAGACTCATCAGCCATAGGACAGGCATGCATGATATGCATCTATGTGTTTGTTTGGTGTGCTTGTTTTGGAATGCATAATTGATCATATAAACTACTTGATACCTGTTTATCTGTTGTATCTGTACTCTAATTATGATTTCTATGTATGTAATATTTGTGTTTGAAAAAGATAATTCTGATGGTGTTTGGGAGGTTTGAAAGAGTTGGAAAGAGGAGTTTTAGATTAGAATGAAGATCCTTAGTTAATCACCTAAATTTTTGGTTTAGTTATGTTTGATAAGATTGAATTAAGTGTTAGAAGTTCTAAGATTGCCTCTGGCTTTCCCGAGATCTTATATGTTAGTTATGTGGGTAATATTACCATGCTGAGAATGTCTGGTTCTCACCCTATACATATTTTGTGATTTTCAGATGCAAGATGTGAGGGACCTCGTTGAGGCATACTAGGAGCTTCTGAAAGCAAAGATCTTTTGTGGTTTTGGGACTTTATTTTGGTTTTGATGTATATATTGATACTCTTATATCTCCACTATACATTTATATTATGCTTTATCCCTCTTAGAGGTTGATTTGGAGAAACAGGTTCTATAAATAGTATTTTAGGTCTTTTTGGGATTCTCATGTATATATGTATATATGTGTATATGCTCTGGCCAGTTTTAACTTCGTGAGCCGAGTCAGAAGCTTTGTTATCTGTATTCTTGGAAGTCTTCTCTTAGGTATATATATATGTCTTTTACACTTATCCTGTCTGGTTTTACGTTTATCACTTACGCGAGTGATGCGCTTTTCTGTTTAACGTTTTCGTTTTAACTCTTTCTCAAAAGGCTCCTAGATAAAATTCTTTTTCACCTATATTATATATATGATTTTACTTTTAGAAGTCGTAATACCTTGCCACCTCAGTTTTATGACTTAAGCATAAGACTTTGTGTGGTAGGGTGTTACATTATGGTATCAGAGTAGTTCATTCCTAAAGAGCCTGATGGACGGACTGATTATACTTCTGTGGATACTCTGTGTGTGTCTATGTGCTATTAAGATATCTAACTGATATATGTGGCATGAAGGTTCATGAGCATGCATTTGGGATTTTGAAGCATTAGACTTACGATATTGAGACTGATCACCTTGATATCACTTGTTTGGTGTGAACTGACGAGCAAAAAATTGTCGTGTCGGTAAAGAATTTCACAAAAAATATCTCGTTGCGAGTATAGATCTAAACCAACAAAAAATTCCTCAATAAAAAATTTGGTTGTCACAAGTAACAAACCCCAATAAAAATAATAACCAAAGTATTTAAACCTCGGGTCGTCTCTCAATGAATTGCAAGGAAGTGTTCTTGTTATTGGTTATGAGTTGTGTGTTTTGGGGTTTTGAATAAAGGACAAGAAATGTGAATGGCAAGAAAGTAAATGAAACTCAAATGATAAAAAGGTCTTGGAAAGGGTTGATGGTCAAGGATCTCTATCCTTATTACTAACCACAATATGATAATTGCAAGGATCAATCCCATTAAGTCATCCTCCATCAAGTGAAGGAAAGTCAAATGAGTTTTATCAATCCTAGTCCATAAGTCCTAACCGTTTCACTAATTGACTTAGTGAGAGCTAGTGTTAATGGATCCTAATTATCAATCACTTGGACATTAGTAACTCAAGGGTTCCTAAGTTACCATCCTAAGCCAAGAACACAAAAAATCTACTCTAACATCCTTCCAAGCATTTTGTCAAATACTTGGAAGGCATAAAAGGAAAGCATAGTAAATTGCAAGAATTAATAAAATCTACTACTACCCAATACAAGTAATTAACACTAACAATTAAAGAAAGCAAAATTAACATGAAATACGTCAAATTGCATTAGAGGAAATTGGGATTAACAAAAGTATTCATAGCATAAACATACCCAAAATGAGAAATTAACAAGAGTAAAGAGAGAAATCAAGACACTATAACAAGAAATTGTAAAGGAAAAGTAGATGAAAACAAGAAATTAAACCTAGATCTAATAGAGATAACCTAACCCTAACCTAATTCTAGAGAGAAGAGGGAGCTTCTCTCTCTAGAAAACAAACTAAAGGCTCATTATAATTACATTAAGTGCTCCCCCCTCATCCAATCTTCAATTCTGCACGAAATAGCCTCTGGAATCCATTGGAATTAGGCCTGGGAAGCTCAGAAATCGCCCCATCATTTTTACTTTAATGAATTCACGTGCGAGCATCGATGCGTACGCGTGGGTCACGCGTACAAGTCGCTAAAATTTTTGATATCCACGCATACGCGTAGTGCACGCGTACGCGTTGCCATGCGACTTCATCATCCACGCGTGCACGTATGTTGTGCCTGTGCGTCAGTGTCAGCACTCCAAATCCTTGATTTCCAATGTGTTCTCCACTTTGCATGCTTTTCTCCTCAATCCTTTGATCCATTCCTAGCCTTTTCAACCTAAATTCACTAACAAACACAACAAGGTATCTAGTGGAATCAAAGGGAATAAAACCATGCTAATTGATTGAATAAATGTGAGAAAAGTTGATAAAAACCCTCTAAATTTAATGCAAGATAAACCCTAAAAATGGGGTTTATTAACCTCCCCACACTTAAACAATAGCATGTCCTCATGCTAAATTAAGAAGGAAATAAGGGGTATGACAATTATTCAATGCAAATAAACTATATGCAGCCTATCTAAATGCAACTATCTATATAACTGCAAATGCTTGGTCAAAACAAATCAACTTCCAAGAAACATATATAAGCATTAGGGCTAAATGAATTTTAATCAAATCAAACCCACAATTGTATTGAATTATCAAAAGGATTTGCAAACTTGCAAGAAAAGGGATGATCATGGTGAAAACATGTAATTGAGCAATCGAATCCTCACCGGATGTGTATCCGCTCTAGTCACTCAAGTGTTTGGGGTTGATTCACTTAATTCTCCCCAAATCACGCTTTCCAAGATTTTTTTTTCATCTAACAATAAACAATTATTTCATTCATACATACAATTATCATGAGGTCTTTCCATAAGGTTGTAATGGGGCTAGGGTCAAGGTAGGGTTGTATATATGGTTAAGTGGACTAGAATTTGAATCTTTGATTAACCTAAGCTTCCCACTTAACCTATATAACAACCTATAAAATTCTAAATAAACCTAACTACCCATAATCCTCACTTTTTCACACACTCATGCATTTTCTTTTCACTTCACAACACCTATACATTGATCATTATTGAACTTTACTTTGAGGCATTTTGTCCCCTTTTTACTGCTTCTTTTTTTTACTTACTATTTTTTTTCAAGCTAAACTATATACAAGAACATCAATGCATAAGTTTTGAACATTTGATTAATACATGAGTATGTACCCAATTTCTAAAATTTTGACCAAAATACAAAAACAATCCTTTATCCCAACCAATGTTCCCAAACTTCTCCAAACTTGAATAATAAACACTCTCACTAGCCTAAGATAATCAAAGATCCAAAAAAGGGACAATTATTGTTTTTCACTTTAAGCTTATAATGTGCTAAAATAAAGAATAATTGGGTTAAGCATAGGCTCAAAATTAGTTAACAATGAAAGGTAAAAGGTAGGCTATTTGGGTAAGTGAGCTTTATAAAACAATGGCCTCAATCATATAAATGCATGTATACATGGAATAATGGACATAAAGAATTAAACAAATCTAATATCACAATCATAGAAAGAGAATAATCACACACAAGAATGAAAATAAGTGGTTATATAATGTAACCACACCATTAGCCTCAAATCTCACATGCTTGTGTTCTTAGCTCAAAACATGATCCACAATATATGTATGATTCAGGTAAGTTCAACATAAAAAATTTCAATCAATTGGGATAGTGCCCTATAGATAAATTCCTTGGAGAAATTCATTGTTTTGACTAAGCTTATTATATGTATCCTAAATGTAATGTTGTGATTGGGAAAAGTAAAAAAAATTCTTAGTTTAATTCCCTTTTCTCAATCAAACCAAATTCTCATATGTAAAAAGTGTAAACTAAGCTCAATAATCCATATTTTCCAATCACAACCAAAGAGCTAAATCAACTACATATATACATATATACTACCAACTAAAAGTGTAAATCAAACTAGAAATCTAAAAATATATACAAACTAAAAGATGTCAAACGCAACAACTAAAACAAAGGTATTCAAAATAGCTAGTATATACAATAATCACCAAAAAGTGCAACAAAGTAAAATGTGCAAATACTAAAAATAAACAAAATAAAGCTAAATAAACAAAAGTTTGAAAATGGTCACCCAAATTATAAAATCCCGCCGACGTTGACAATGGCGACCTCCCCACAATTAGAGTGAAGCATCGTCCTCGATGCTATGGCTGAGACTGGGTAGGTGGGTCGACGTCTGCTGGCTGAGGCTGCGGCTTCACATGGGCCTGCTGTGGCTCTGTGGCAACCTGATTCTGTGTATGTGCCTCTGCCGGTTGATCCTCCTCCTCTTTCCGATCCTCCTCTGCCTCGGGATGGTCGGAAGGAGTATCGGGATTGGGGGTATTTCAGCACCCAGCTGTACCAGCATCTGACTCACAAGATCAAAGCGTCACTTGTTGCGACGCTCGCTCTGCATCATGAGCCCGATTAGACGCTGCACAAGTCGATACGTCGGCTGGGGTGCTGGTGGTGGTGCTGTCGGTGGTGCTGATGGTCCAGGTGCTGCTGAAGAGGAAGATGGCCTAGGATTCGCTGCTGCAGAAGCTCGAGAGCGACATGAGACTGGCGGTCTGTCATTTACCCACGTGCTCCAGGGAATAGTCCTCTCTTTTCCGTGGACCGGGGGTGGTGACTCATCTTCTGGTAGCCATAGAACTCCAGCTCGTTGAGCCATCTCTGTCACCAACGTAGGGAATGGGAGTGTGCCACGGACATGAGCTTGCCACATATATTTCCTGATCAGTCGGGGAAAGTACATCTCTTTCCCCTCCATAATACATCCAATCAAAATGAGCATGTCCACCGGGATCTCGGTAAAGTGCGTGGTCGGCATGACATAGTGAGTAAGAATCTGCTGCCATGTCCTAGCCTCTCGCGTCAGCTAATCAAACATCATCCCCTTGGGTTTTGTTTTGTTGGCATCCATCTCCCAAGGGGCATCCGGATGGGCAATAACTGTTCTCAATGCATCATAATTATAAGTAAGACAGTGCATCTCCTCCTCAACCTTTTGAAACGCATCTTTCTCACTAACTTTGGGCTGACAGTGGAGTGCATGCTCAATATCCACTTCAGTGATCAAAATCTGTCCTCCTCTCAGGTGAACTGACTCAAGGGTCGGTCTGAAGAAATTAAAATAAAATTCTCAGACCCATGACTCGTTCACCCGAGTAACTCCCTATCCACAAAAGATAAGCCCATCCCCTCAATCCAAAGCTCAATAGATCGCCTCAAATCAGCGGGAATATCCAGCTTCTTCTATAAGTTGAGATGCCGCTTCTGAAAGAGAGGGAAGCGAAGCTCACAGTACAAACTAGGGAGCTTTCCTACTTCGGTCAGAGGTAGTAGCTGATCAGCCTTTTCCTTATCAGATAGAAATATCTTGGCATAACTGGAGAAGGGAGAATCAGTGGAAGATTGAGATTTCTTCCTTTTTCGAGAGGTTTTTTTACTTTTCCTCTCTCTTTGTTAGACATCCTGGAGAAACCAACAATCACAGGATATAAACAATTAAGCAAAGCAGTGGAGTGTAAAGCAAGGAAGAAAGCAGTAGATAAAAGACAGTCAACAAGAGGATATTGAGACATACTCATGATGTGAGTTGAAGAAAAGAATTCTTGGAATGCATGAAAACAGAATTCAGAAATCAAACAGAAATACAACCCAAGAATTCATGCAATATTAGCCAAGTACTTGTTTATTAAGCAACAACAATTGTCATACCCAAAAGAATGTGAAAAGGTTAAAATGAAAACTAAAAAGTAGAGTTAAAGAGTCAGTTAGGTCAGAAGTTAGAAAAGCGGTTAGAAATTAGTGGTATGACAATTATGGAGCTTAATCAAGTGAAGTTCAAAAAGCATTGGAACAAGCACACTCACATTCATGAGGATGATGCAAGTCATTGATGATGAAATATAAATTTGCACAAAAGCATAGAATAGAAAAGCAGGTCATCATCAATGTGCATGGTCACTAAAATTGTAACAATTGGTGTTGAAAGAATTAAGATTAGCACTTGGTGTAACTCTAAGAAAGTTGAAACAGATTTAATTTTAAAAAGTTCACATCAGTGGAGAGCACCAATTACTACAATGTAAGAACCTTCATCAAGAAAAGACAAGTTTAAATCAAATGGTGCAATAATGGAAACAACTTCATTGGTTAAGTAAAGTTAAAAATTAAACTTGAACCAAGAAGTCATAAAGCATTTGATTTAAACCCGTACTGTTGAAAACACAACAAGGTTCATATTGACATATTTGGCCAAGGGTCTATTTGACACAGCAGTTCATCAAATAGGTCCTTGATCCTGTCAATCATCAATATACATGAAAGGGAACCGAAATAAAAAAGAAGTGCTGACCAAATCAGCTTAGGAATTGAACTTGGCATAGGGTAAGATGGGTTCAAATCAAGAGATGCCTAATTCATTCATAGCCGCAAGTTGACACCAGGCAGTTTTCAAAAATTTTGGGCAGTATTCTGGTAGTAATTTGGACATTCTCAGATAAACAAATAGCAGCAATATAACCTATATGAATTCAGCTCACATCAGACAAGCAAAACAAGAAACCAATTCATAGGGTTCAGGCAACATCAAGCAAACTAAAACAGCTTTAATCAGCATTGTAGCAGTCAGACATCATACTAGTAAATAGTATCAAAACACGACATGTAAAAACAGAACAACATCACCATCAAACAACAAAGCAATTTTAAAATCAGCTAATTCAGACAACAAAAACAGAGTAATTATTAGGCCTAAATCATCTAACCACATCCTAGCTACCTAACCACCTAAAATCAACTAAAACATGCATTTCTAATCTAACTAAACTAAACAGAAATTTAACTAAGCTTACAAAATTACCTAAACAAAATAATAAAGTAAGAATAGAGATGCAGGGGAAGACAGGGGAACCTGAGGAAAGCAGAAGCAGAACTGAAAATGGGAGGGAAGGGGATGGAGACTATAAGGGCTGCACTAGCTCACTAGCGGTGCTGCCATAGTAGACGAATGGAGGCCCTGAAAAGTCGTGCGAAGCAGAGAGCGCAGAGTGGTATGCGAAATTGTGATCACTACTTTTCACAACTCAAATAATCCCTAGTAATGGCCCCAAAGACTTGGTGCTCAATACCATGGCATAAACACAACTTCGCACAACTAACCAGCAAGTGCACTGGGTCGTCCAAGTAATAAACCTTACGCGAGTAAGGGTCGATCCCACGGAGATTGTTGGTATGAAGCAAGCTATGGTCACCTTGTAAATCTCAGTCAGGCAGACTCAAATGGTTATGGGTGATATATGAATAAAACATAAAGATAAAGATAGAGATACTTATGTAATTCATTGGTAAGAACTTCAGATAAGCGAATGGAGATGCTTTGTCCCTTCCGTCTCTCTGCTTTCCTACTGTCTTCATCCAATCCTTCTTACTCCTTTCCATGGCAAGCATTATGCAAGGGTTTCACCGTTGTCAGTGGCTACCTCCCATCCTCTCAGTGGAAATGTTCAACGCACCCTGTCACGGCACGGCTATCCAGCTGTCGGTTTTCGATCATGTTGGAATAGAATCCAGTGATTCTTTTGCGTCTGTTACTAACGCCCCACAATCGCGAGTTTGAAGCACGTCACAGTCATTCAATCATTGAATCCTACTCAGAATACCACAGACAAGGTTTAGACCTTCCGGATTCTCTTGAATGCCGCCATCAGTTCTAGCCTATACCACGAAGACTCTGATCTCACGGAATGGCTGGCTCGGTTGTCAGGCGAGCGCTCAGTTGTCAGGCGATCAACCATGCGTCGTGTATCAGGAATCCAAGAGATATTCACCCAATCTAAGGTAGAACGGAGGTGGTTGTCAGTCACACGTTCATAGGTGAGAATGATGATGAGTGTCACGGATCATCACATTCATCAAGTTGAAGAACAAGTGATATCTTGGAATAAGAACAAGCTGAATTGAATAGAAGAACAATAGTAATTGTATTAATACTCGAGGTACAGCAGAGCTCCACACCTTAATCTATGGTGTGTAGAAACTCCACCGTTGAAAATACATAAGAACAAGGTCTAGGCATGGCCGTGAGGCCAGCCCCCAAATGATCTAAGAACTAGATGTCCAAAGATGAAAAATACAATAGTAAAAAGTCCTATTTATAGGGAACTAGTAGCTTAAGAATTACAAAGATGAGCAAATGACATAAAAATCCACTTCCGGTCCCACTTGGTGTGTGCTTGGGCTGAGCATTGAAGCATTTTCGTGTAGAGACTCTTCTTGGAGTTAAACGCCAGCTTTTATGCCAGTTTGGGCGTTTAACTCCCACTTTGGTGCCAGTTCCGGCGTTTAACGCTGGGAAATCTGAAGGTGACTTTGAACGCCGGTTTGGGCCATCAAATCTTGGGCAAAGTATGGACTATCATATATTGCTGGAAAGCCCAGGATGTCTAATTTCCAACGCCGTTGAGAGCCCGCCAATTGGGCTTCTGTAGCTCCAGAAAATCCACTTCGAGTGCAGGGAGGTTAGAATCCAACAGCATCTGCAGTCCTTTTCAGTCTCTGAATCAGATTTTTGCTCAGGTCCCTCAATTTCAGCCAGAAAATACCTGAAATCACAGAAAAACACACAAACTCATAGTAAAGTCCAGAAAAGTGTATTTTAACTAAAAACTAATAAAAATATACTAAAAACTATCTAAAATATACTAAAAACATACTAAAAACAATGCCAAAAAGCGTACAAATTATCCGCTCATCACAACACCAAACTTAAATTGTTGCTTGTCCCCAAGCAACTGAAAATCAGATAAGATAAAAAGAAGAGAATATGCAATGAATTCCAAAAACATCTATGAAGATCAGTATTAATTAGATGAGCGGGGCTTTAGCTTTTTGCCTCTGAACAGTTTTTGCATCTCACTTTATCCTTTGAAATTCAGAATGATTGGCTTCTTTAGGAACTCAGAATCCAGATAGTGTTATTGATTCTCCTAGTTAAGTATGATGATTCTTGAACACAGCTACTTTATGAGTCTTGGCCGTGGCCCAAAGCACTCTGTCTTCCAATATTACCACCGGATACATACATGCCACAGACACATGATTGGGTGAACCTTTTCAGATTGTGACTCAGCTTTGCTAGAGTCCCCAATTGGAGGTGTCCAGGGTTCTTAAGCACACTCTTTTGCCTTGGATCACAACTTTATTTCTACCCTTGCCTTTTGGTTTAAAGGGCTATTGGCTTTTTCTGCTTACTTTTTCTTTTTCTCTTCTATTTTTTTTTTCGTTTTTCTCCTTCTTTTTTTTTTCGCTTGCTTCTCTTTTTTTTTTTGTATTCACTGCTTTTTCTTGCTTCAAGAATCATTTTTGTGATTTTTCAGATCCTCAGTAACATGTCTCCTTTTTCATCATTCTTTCAAGAGCCAACAACTTTAACATTCATGAACCACAAATTCAAAAGACATATGCACTGTTTAAGCATACATTCAGAAAACAAAAGTATTGCCACCACATCAAAATAATTAATCTGTTATAAAATCTGAAATTCATGCAATTCTTTTCTTTTTTCAATTAAGAACATTTTTTTTATTCAAGAAAGGTGATGGATTCATAGGACATTCATAACTTTAAGGCATAGACACTAATGATCATAAGGCACAAACATGGATAAACATAAAGCATAATTTTCGAAAAACAGAAAAAATAAAGAACAAGGAGATTAAAGAACGGGTCCACCTTAGTGATGGCGGCTTGTTCTTCCTCTTGAAGGTCTTATGGAGTGCTTGAGCTCCTCAATGTCTCTTCTTTGTCTTTGTTGCTCCTCTCTCATGATTCTTTGATCTTCTCTAATTTCATGGAGGAGAATGGAATGTTCTTGGTGCTCCACCCTTAGTTGTCCCATGTTGGAACTCAATTCTCCTAGGGAGGTGTTAATTTGCTCCCAATAGTCTTGTGGAGGAAAGTGCATCCCTTGAGGCATCTCAGGGATCTCATGATTAGATGGGTCTCTTGTTTGCTCCATCCTTTTCTTAGTGATGGGCTTGTCCTCATCAATGAGGATGTCTCCTTCTATGTCCACTCCAACTGAATAACAGAGGTGACAAATGAGATGAGGAAAGGCTAACCTTGCTAAGGTAGAGGACTTGTCCGCCACCTTATAGAGTTCTTGAGCTATAACCTCATGAACTTCCACTTCTTCTCCAATCATGATACTATGAATCATGATGGCCCGGTCTATAGTAACTTCGGACCGGTTGCTAGTGGGAATGATTGAGCGTTGGATAAACTCCAACCATCCTCTAGCCACGGGCTTGAGGTCATGCCTTCTCAATTGAACCGGCTTCCCTCTTGAATCTCTCTTCCATTGGGCGCCCTCTTCACAAATGTCTATGAGGACTTGGTCCAACCTTTGATCAAAGTTGACCCTTCTAGTGTAAGGATGTTCATCTCCTTGCATCATGGGCAAGTTGAATGCCAACCTTACATTTTCCGGACTAAAATCTAAGTATTTCCCCCGAACCATTGTAAGCCAATTCTTTGGATCCGGGTTCACACTTTGATCATGGTTCTTGGTGATCCATGCATTGGCATAGAACTCTTGAACCATTAAGATTCCGACTTGTTGAATGGGGTTGGTAAGAACTTCCCAACCTCTTCTTCGAATCTCATGTCGAATCTCCGGATATTCACTCTTTTTGAGTTTGAAAGGGACCTCGGGGATCACCTTCTTCAAGGCCACAACTTCATAGAAGTGGTCTTGATGCACCCTTGAGATGAATCTCTCCATCTCCCATGACTCGGAGGTGAAAGCTTTTGCCTTCCCTTTCCTCTTTCTAGAGGTTTCTCCGGCCTTGGATGCCATAAATGGTTATGGAAAAACAAAAAGCAATGCTTTTACCACACCAAACTTAAAAGGTTTGCTCGTCCTCGAGCAAAAGAAGAAAGAAGAGAGTAGAAGAAAAAGAAATGGAGGAGAGGGAGATGGCTTTGTGGTTCGGCCAAAAGGGGAAGAAGTAGTGTTTAGGGTGTGTGAAAATGAAAGAGTGAAGATGGGTTTATATAGGGGTGAAGAGAGGGGTAGGGTTCGGCCATTATGGGTGGGTTTGGGAGGGGAAAGTGGTTTGAATTTGAATGGTGAGGTAGGTAGGGTTTTATGAAGGATGGATGTGAGTGGTGAAGAGAATATTGGGATTTGATAGGTGAGGGGTTTTTGGGGAAGAGTGGTAGAGGTGATTGGTGAATGGGTGAAGAAGAGAGAGGGTGGTGGGGTAGGTGGGGATCCTGTGGGGTCCACAAATCCTAAGGTGTCAAGGAAAAGGCATCCCTGCACCAAGTGGCGTGCAAAAATACATTCTGTGCCAATTCTGGCATTAAACGCCGGGCTGGTGCCCATTTCTGGCGTTTAACGCCAGCTTCTTGCCCTTTTCTGGCGTTTAACGCCAGTCTGGTGCCCCTTTCTGGCGTTAAACGCCCAGAATGGTGCCAGACTGGGCGTTAAACGCCCAACTGCTACCCTTACTGGCGTTTAAACGCCAGCAAGATCTTCCTCCAGGGTGTGCTGTTTTTCTTCCTGTTTTTATTCTGTTTTTGCTTTTTCAATTGATTTTGTGACTTCTCATGATCATCAACCTACAGAAAACATAAAATAACAAAGAAAAATAGATAAAATATAACATTGGGTTGCCTCCCAACAAGCGCTTCTTTAATGTCAGTAGCTTGACAGAGGGCTCTCATGGAGCCTCACAGATACTCAGAGCAATGTTGGAACCTCCCAACACCAAACTTAGAGTTTGAATGTGGGGGTTCAACACCAAACTTAGAGTTTGGTTGTGGCCTCCCAACACCAAACTTAGAGTTTGACTGTGGGGGCTCTGTTTGACTCTGTTTTAAGAGAAGCTCTTCATGCTTCCTCTCTATGGTGACAGAGGGATATCCTTGAGCCTTAAACACAAAGGATTCTTCATTCACTTGAATGATCAATTCTCCTCTGTCAATATCAATCACAGCTTTTGCTGTGGCTAGGAAGGGTCTGCCAAGGATGATGGATTCATCCATGCACCTCCCAGTCTCTAGGACTATGAAATCAGCAGGGATGTAATGGTCTTCAATCTTCACCAAAACATCCTCTACAAGTCCATGAGCTTGTTTTCTTGAATTGTCTGCCATCTCTAGTGAGATTCTTGCAGCTTGTACCTCAAAGATCCCTAGCTTCTCCATTACAGAGAGAGGCATGAGGTTTACACTTGACCCTAAATCACACAGAGCCTTCTTGAAGGTCATGGTGCCTATGGTACAAGGTATTGAAAACTTCCCAGGATCTTGTCTCTTTTAAGGTAATTTCTGCCTAGACAAGTCATCCAGTTCTTTAGTGAGCAAAGGAGGTTCATTCTTCCAAGTCTCATTACCAAATAACTTGTCATTTAGCTTCATGATTGCTCCAAGGTATTTAGCAACTTGCTCTTCAGTGACATACTCATCCTCTTCAGAGGAAGAATACTCATCAGAGCTCATGAATGGCAGAAGTAAATCCATTGGAATCTCTATGGTCTCAGTGTGATCCTCAGATTCCCATGGTTCCTCATTAGGAAACTCATTGGAGGCCAGTGGACATCCATTGAGGTCTTCCTCAGTGGCTGATGAGCGGATAATTTGTATACTTTTTGGCATTGTTTTTAGTATGTTTTTGATATGATATAGTTAGTTTTTAGTATATTTTTATTAGTTTTTAGTTAAAATTCACTGTTCTGGACTTTACTATGAGTTTGTGTGTTTTTCTGTGATTTCAGGTATTTTCTGGCTGAAATTGAGGGACCTGAGCAAAAATCTGATTCTGAGACCAAAAAGGACTGCAGATGCTGTTGGATTCTGACCTCCCTGCACTCGAAGTGGATTTTCTGGAGCTACAGAAGCCCAATTGGCGCGCTCTCAACGGCGTTGGAAAGTAGACATCCTGGGCTTTCCAGCAATATATAATAGTCAATACTTTGCCCAAGATTTGATGGCCCAAACCGGCGTTCAAAGTCACCTCAAGAAATTCCAGCGTTAAACGCCGGAACTGGCACCTAATTGGGAGTTAAACGCCCAACCAGGCACTAAAGCTGGCGTTTAACTCCAAGGGGAGTCTCTACACGAAATTGCTTTATTGCTCAGCCCAAGCACACACCAAGTGGGCCCGGAAGAGGATTTTTATGTCATTTACTCATTTCTGTACACCCTAGGCTACTAGTTTCTTATAAGTAGGACCTTTTACTATTGTATAGAAAACCTTTTGATCACTTTTAGATCTCTAGATCATCTTTGGACATTTTAGTTCTTAGATCATTGGGAGGCTGGCCATTCGGCCATGCCTAGACCTTATGCTTATGTATTTTCAACGGTGGAGTTTCTACACACCATAGATTAAGGTGTGGAGCTCTGCTGTACCTCGAGTATTAATGCAATTACTATTGTTCTTTCATTCAAATTCCGCTTGTTCTTTATCCAAGATATCACTTGCTCTTCAACATGATGAAGGTGATGATTGACGCCCATCACCATTCTCACTCATGAACAAGGTGACTGACAACCATTCTTGTTCTACAAGCATCTGAGGCTTAGTGAATATCTCTTGGATTTCCGATTGCACGATGCATGGTTGATCGCCTGACAACCGAGTGCTCGCCTGACAAACGAGCCAACCATTCCGTGAGATCAGAGTCTTCGTGGTATAGGCAAGAACTGATGGCAGCATTCAAGAGAATCCGGAAGGTCTAACCTTGTCTGTGGTATTCTGAGTAGGATTCAATGATTGAATGACTGTGACGCGCTTCAAACCTGTAACCTACTGGGCGTTAGTGACAGACGCAAAAGAGTTATTCTATTCCGGTAGGGAGGGAACCACACCGGTGATTGGCAGCACTGTGACAGAGTGTGTGCATTAGCTTTCACTGCGAGGATGGGAGGTAGCTGCTGACAACAGTGAGACCCTATACGAGCTTGCCATGGAAAGGAGTAAGAAGGGTTGGATGAAGACAGTAGGAAAGCAGAGAGACGGAAGGGAAGGCATCTTCATGCGCTTATCTGAAGTTCCTACCAATGAATTACATAAGTATCACTATCTTTATCTTTTATGTTATTTTCGTTCATCACCATATATATCTGAGTTTGCCTGACTAAGATTTACAAGATGACCATAGCTTGCTTCAATACTAACATTCTCCGTGGGATCGACCCTTACTCACGTAAGGTTTATTACTTGGACGACCCAGTGCACTTGCTGGTTAGTTGTGCGAAGTTGTGTAATGCCATGGTATTGAGCGCACCAAATTTTTGGAGCCATTACCAGGGATTATGAGAGTTGTGAAAAAGTATAGTTCACAATTTCGCGCACCAAGTTTTTGGCGCCGTTGCCGGGGATTGTTCTAGTTTTGAGCAAGCCTTTGGTAACATCAGTGCCAAGATCCGGCAACAACATCAATTTTTTGGTGTTATTGCCCGGGATTGTTCAGGCTGGACAACTGACGGTTCATCTTGTTGCTTAGATTAGGTATTTTTTTTTCGAAATTCTTGAAGATGAATTCTAGAGTTTCATGATGATTTGTTGAAATCTGGCTGGCTGAGAAGCCATGTCTAATCTGATTGGACCAAGGTTTCAACTTATCACCACAAGAGCTTGTTGATTTCGTATCAATCTTGCTCTTGGAGCAGTGATCTGCTAAGATTTGGCTGACCTTTGGTCATGTCTAGTGTTTTGGACCGAAGCTTTCCTTGAAAGCTTGGCTGGCTGTGAAGCCATGTCTAATTCCTGGACCGAAGTCTTAGACTAGCATTGCACTGATTCCTGGAATTCTCATTAAGGATTTTGATACCTTTTCCCACTTAATTTTCGAAAATTACAAAAAAAAATTACAAAATCATAAAAAAACCCAAAAATATTTGATGTTTCTTGCTTGAGTCTAGTGTCTCATCTTAAGTTTGGTGTCAATTGCATGTTTTTGTTATATTTTTCGAATCCATGCATATATTTCTTGTTTTGATCTTTAAATTCTATTGACTTGAGTATTTTGTGTGTCTCATATGCATTTTCAGTTCATTAGTGTCAGTAGTATACAAACTGCTAAGTTTGCTATCTTGCATGCATTGTTATTTGATTCTTGTTGCATTTTAATTATTAAAAATCCAAAAATATTTTTAATTTGTGTCTTTTCAAGTCAATGATACAAGGGATTGAAGATTCAGAACACACTGCAGAGGAATTATACAGAAAAAGCTGAGCATTCAAAAATGCCCAGTGAAGAAGGCAGACTGGCGTTTAAACGCCAGCCAGGGCACCTGGTTGGGCGTTTAACGCCCAAAGAGGTAGCATTTTGGGCGTTAAACGCCAGAATGTATACCATTCTGGGCGTTTAACGCCAGGATGGTGCTAGGGGGAAGATTTTGTTTTCAAATCAATTTTTTTTCAAGTTTTCAAAGCTTTTCAAAATCAAATCTTTTTCAAATCATATCTTTTCAATCAAATGTTTTCAAAATCAATTTCTTTCCTTTTCAAAGATACTTACTAACAATTAAAGATTTGATTGAACATTTTTTGCCTTTTCTGTTAAGGAAGGTTTTATGTTTGAATCATATCTTTTCTTGTTAGGCAAGTCACTAATTTTCCAAATCAAATCTTCTAAAATAATTTTCAAAACATATCTTTTAAAATGGTTTTCAAATCATATCTTCTCAATCACATCTTTTTAAAACCATAACTTTTCAATCAAATCTTTTTAACCTCATCTTTTTCAAAATAGTTTTCAATCAAATCTTTTTTACTTCTAATTTCAAAATCTTTTTCAATAATCACTTGATTTCTCTTCCACTTTCAATTTTCGAAAATTATCAATCAAATTTTCAAAATGTTTTCAAAATCTTTTGATTGAATTTTCGAAAATCCTCTTCCCTCCTTCTCACATCCTTCTATTTATGGAGTACCACTCCTTCTAAATGCACGATTTGAACCTTATCTAATTAAAGTTCGAATTCTTCTTCTCCTTCTTCTTTCTATTTCTCTTTTCCTCTGACATTTCAAGGAATCTCTATACTGTGACATAGAGGATTCCACATTTTCTTTTTCTCTTCTCTTTCATATGAGCAGGAGCAGAGACAAAGGCATTCTTGTTGAAGCTGATCCTGAACCCGAAAGGACCTTGAAGAGAAAACTAAGAGAAGCCAAAGCACAACTCTCTTTAGAGGACCTGACCAAATTCTTCAAAGAAGAAGAACCCATGGCAGCCGAAAACAACAACAATGCCAACAATGCAAGGAAGGTGCTGGGTGACTTCACTGCACCTACTCCCGACTTCTATGGGAGAAGCATCTCTATCCCTGCCATTGGAGCAAACAACTTTGAGCTTAAGCCTCAATTAGTTTCTCTAATGCAACAGAATTGCAAGTTCCATGGACTTCCAATGGAAGATCCTTATCAGTTTTTAGCTGAATTCTTGCAAATCTGTGACACAGTCAAGACTAATGGGGTTAACCCTGAGGTCTATAGACTGATGCTATTCCCTTTTGCTGTAAGAGACAGAGCTAGAATATGGTTGGATTCTCAACCTAAAGAAAGCCTGGACTCTTGGGAAAAGCTAGTCAATGCCTTCTTGGCAAAGTTCTTTCCACCACAAAGATGGAGTAAGCTTAGAGTGGAAGTCCAAACCTTCAGACAGAAGGATGGAGAATCCCTCTATGAAGCTTGGGAAAGATACAAACAATTAATCAGAAGATGTCCCTCGGACATGCTTTCTGAATGGAGCATCATAGGTATTTTCTATGATGGTCTCTCTGAACTATCCAAGATGTCTTTGGATAGCTCTGCTGGAGGATCTCTTCATTTGAAGAAGACGCCTACAGAAGCTCAAGAGCTGATTGAAATGGTTGCAAATAACCAATTCATGTACACTTCTGAAAGGAATCCTGTGAACAATGGAACTAATCAGAAGAAAGGAGTTCTTGAGATTGATGCTCTGAATGCCATACTGGCTCAGAACAAGATATTGACTCAACAAGTCAATTTGATTTCTCAAAGTCTGTCTGGAATGCAAAATGCACCAAGCAGTACTAAGGATGCTTCATCTGAGGAAGAAGCTTATGATCCTGAGAACCCTTCAATGGAAGAAGTGAATTACCTAGGAGAACCCTATGGAAACACCTATAATTCTTCATGGAGAAATCACCCAAATTTCTCATGGAAGAATCAAGAGAGACCTCAACAAGGTTTCAATAACAATAATGGTGGAAGAAACAGGCTTGGCACCAACAAGCCTTTTCCATCATCTTCTCAGCAACAGACAGAGAGTTCTAAGCAGAATACCTCTGACTTAGCAACAATGGTCTCTGATCTAATCAAAACCACTCAAAGTTTCATGAATGAAACAAGGTCCTCCATTAGGAATTTGGAAGGACAAGTGGGTCAGCTGAGCAAGAAAGTTACTGAACTCCCTCCTAGTACTCTCCCAAGTAATACAGAAGAAAATCCAAAAGGAGAGTGCAAGGCCATCAACATGGCCGAATATGGAGAGGAAAGAGAGGAAGAAGACGCCACTGAGAAAGACCCCAGTGGGCGTGCACCACTCTCCTCTGAGTTCCTCAATGAGGAACCTTGGGAATCTGAGGCTCAAAATGAGACCATAGAGATTCCATTGGACTTACTTCTGCCATTCATGAGCTCTGATGAGTATTCTTCCTCTGAAGAGGATGAGTATGTTACTGAAGAGCAAGTTGCTAAATACCTTGGAGCAATCATGAAACTAAATGACAAGTTATTTGGAAATGAGACTTGGGAGGATGAACCTCCCTTGCTCACCAAAGAACTGGATGACTTGTCTAGGCAGAAACTGCCTCAAAAGAGGCAGGATCCTGGAAAGTTTTCTATACCTTGTATCATAGGCACCATGACCTTCAAGAAGGCCTTGTGTGACTTGGGGTCAAGTGTGAACCTCATGCCCCTCTCTGTAATGGAGAAATTAGGGATCTTAGAGGTGCAAGCTGCAAGAATCTCATTAGAGATGGCAGACAACTCAAGAAAACAAGCCCATGGACTTGTAGAGGATGTTCTGGTTAAAGTTGAAGATCAGTACATTCCTACTGATTTCATAGTCCTAGAGACTGGGAAGTGCATGGATGAATCCATCATCCTTGGCAGACCCTTCCTAGCCACAGCAAAGGCTGTGATTGATGTTGACAGAGGAGAGTTAATCATTCAAGTGAATGAAAAATCCTTGGTGTTTAAGGCCCAAGGACATCCCTCTATCATCATGGAGAGGAAGCATGAAGAGCTTCTCTCAAAACAGAGCCAAACAGAGCCCCCACAGTCAAACTCTAAGTTTGGTGTTGGGAGGCTACAACCAAACTCTAAGTTTGGTGTTGAAACCCCACATTCAAACTCTAAGTTTGGTGTTGGGAGGTTTCAACACGGTTCTGAGCATTTCTGAGGCTCCATGAGAGCCCTCTGTCAAGCTAATGACATTAAAGAAGCGCTTGTTGGGAGGCAACCCAATGTTTTATAATTAATTATTTTCTTTTGTTATTTTATCTTTTTTGTAGGTTGATGATCATAAGAAGTCACAAAACAATGAAAAAAGCAAAAACAGAATGAAAAACAGGAAGAAAAACAGCACACCCTGGAGGAGAAGAAACTGGCGTTCAAACGCCAGTAATGCTAGCTGTTGGGCGTTTAACGCCCAGTCTGGCACCATTCTGGGCGTTTAACGCCAGAAAGGGGCACCAGACTGGCGTTAAACGCCAGTAAAGGGCAACAACCTGGCGTTAAACGCCAGGAATGGGCACCAGCCCGGCGTTTAACGCCAGAAATGGCTCAAAACGTGGATTTTGATGCCATTTGGTGCAGGGATGACTTTTCCTTGACACCACAGGATCTGTGGACCCCACAGGACCCCACCATCACTCTCTCTCTTCTTCCCCCATTCACCAATCACCTCAATACCTCTTCCCCAAAAACCCTTCACCTATCAAATCCCATCTTTCTCTTCACCACTCACATCCACCCTTCATAAATCCCCACCAACCTCACCCTTCAAATTCAAACCACTTTCCCTCCCAAACCCACCCATAATGGCCGAACCTTTACCCCCCTCTCTCCTATAAATGCCCTTCTTCAACTCTTCATTTTCACACAACCTAAACACCCTTTCTTACCCCTCTTGGCCGAACACACTACCATCTCCCTCTTCCTCATTTCTTCTTCTTCTACTCTCTTCTTTCTTCTTTTGCTCGAGGACGAGCAAACATTTTAAGTTTGGTGTGGTAAAAGCGTTGCTTTTTCATTTTTCCATAACCATTTATGGCATCCAAGGCCGGAGAAACCTCTAAAAAGAGGAAAGGGAAGGCAAAAGCTTCCACCTCCGAGTCATGGGAGATGGATAGATTCCTCTCAAGGGTGCATCAAGACCACTTCTATGAAGTTGTGGCCTTGAAGAAGGTGATCTCCGAGGTCCCCTTTTCACTCAAAAAGGGTGAATATCCGGAGATCCGCCATGAGATCCGAAGAAGAGGTTGGGAAGTTCTTACCAACCCCATTCAACAAGTCGGAATCTTGATGGTTCAAGAGTTCTATGCCAATGCATGGATCACAAAGAACCATGACCAAAGTGTGAACCCGAATCCAAAGAACTATCTCACTATGGTTCGGGGGAAATACTTGGATTTTAGTCCGGAGAGTGTGAGGGTGGCGTTCAACTTGCCTATGATGCAAGGAGATGAGCATCCTTACACTAGAAGGGTCAACTTTGATCAAAGGTTGGACCAAGTCCTCACAGTCATATGTGAAGAGGGCGCACAATGGAAGCAAGATTCAAGAGGAAAGCCGGTCCAATTGAGAAGGCATGACCTCAAGCCCGTGGCTAGAGGATGGTTAGAGTTCATACAACGCTCAATCATCCCCACTAGCAACCGGTCCGAAGTTACCATAGACCGGGCCATCATGATCCATAGTATCATGATTGGAGAAGAAATAGAGGTTCATGAGGTTATAGCCCAAGAACTCTATAAGGTGGCGGACAAGACCTCCACCTTGGCAAGGTTAGCCTTTCCTCATCTCATTTGTCACCTCTGTTATTCAGTTGGAGTTGACATAGAGGGAGACATTCCCATTGATGAGGACAAGCCCATCACCAAGAAAAGGATGGAGTACACAAGAGATCTCACTCATCATGAGATCCCTGAGATTCCTCAAGGGATGAATTTTCCTCCACAAAACTATTGGGAGCAACTAAACACCTCCCTAGGAGAACTAAGTTCCAACATGGGACAACTGAGGGTGGAGCATCAAGAACACTCCATCATCCTTCATGAAATTAGAGAAGATCAAAGAATCATGAGGGAGGAGCAACAAAGACAAGGAAGAGACATTGAGGAGCTCAAGCACTCCATAGGATCTTCAAGAGCAAGAAAGAGCCGCCATCACTAAGGTGGACCCGTTCTTTGATTTCCTTGTTATTGTTCTTCTGTTTTTCGAATTTTAATGCTTATGTTTATCCATGTTTGTGTCTTGTGATCATTAGTGTCTTAGTGTCTATGCCTTAAAGTTATGAATGTCCTATGAATCCATCACCTTTCTTGAATAAAAATGTGCTTAATTGAAAAGGAAAGAATTGCATGAATTCTGAATTTTATAATAGTTTAATTATTTTGATGTGGTGGCAATATTTTTGTTCTCTGAATGTATGCTTAAACAGTGCATATGTCTTTTGAATTTGTGGTTCATGAATGTTGGCTCTTGAAAGAATGATGAAAAAGGAGACATGTTACTGAGGATCTGAAAAATCAATAAAATGATTCTTGAAGCAAGAAAAAGCATTTCAAAAAAAAAAAAAAAACCGAAAAAAAAAACGAAAAAAAAGAGAGAAAGGAATAAGAGTTGTGATCCAAGGCAATAAGAGTGTGCTTAAGAACCCTGGATACCTCTAATTGGGGACTTTAGCAAAGCTGAGTCACAATCTGAAAAGGTTCACCCAATTATGTATCTGTGGCATGTATGTATCCGGTGGTAATACTGGAAGACAAAGTGCTTTGGGCCACAGCCAAGACTCAATAAGTAGCTGTGTTCAAGAATCATCATACTTAACTAGGAGAATCAATAACACTATCTGGATTCTGAGTTCCTAAAGATGCCAATCATTCTGAATTACAAGGGATAGAGTGAGATGCCAAAACTATTCAGAGGCAAAAAGTTAAAAGCCCCGCTCATCTGATTAATACTGATCTTCACAGATGTTTTTGGAATTTATTGCATATTCTCTTCTTTTTATCTTATTGATTTTCAGTTGCTTGAGGACAAGCAACAATTTAAGTTTGGTGTTGTGATGAGCGGATAATTTGTATACTTTTTGGCATTGTTTTTAGTATGTTTTTGATATGATATAGTTAGTTTTTAGTATATTTTTATTAGTTTTTAGTTAAAATTCACTTTTCTGGACTTTACTATGAGTTTGTGTGTTTTTCTGTGATTTCAGGTATTTTCTGGCTGAAATTGAGGGACCTGAGCAAAAATCTGATTCTGAGACCAAAAAGGACTGCAGATGCTGTTGGATTCTGACCTCCCTGCACTCGAAGTGGATTTTCTGGAGCGACAGAAGCCCAATTGGAAAGTAGACATCCTGGGCTTTCCAGCAATATATAATAGTCCATACTTTGCCCAAGATTTGATGGCCCAAACCGGCGTTCAAAGTCACCTCAAGAAATTCCAGCGTTAAACGCCGGAACTGGCACCTAATTGGGAGTTAAACGCCCAACCAGGCACTAAAGCTGGCGTTTAACTCCAAGGGGAGTCTCTACACGAAATTGCTTCATTGCTCAGCCCAAGCACACACCAAGTGGGCCCGGAAGAGGATTTTTATGTCATTTACTCATTTCTGTACACCCTAGGCTACTAGTTTCTTATAGTAGGACCTTTTACTATTGTATAGAAAACCTTTTGATCACTTTTAGATCTCTAGATCATCTTTGGACATTTTAGTTCTTAGATCATTGGGAGGCTGGCCATTCGGCCATGCCTAGACCTTATGCTTATGTATTTTCAACGGTGGAGTTTCTACACACCATAGATTAAGGTGTGGAGCTCTGCTGTACCTCGAGTATTAATGCAATTACTATTGTTCTTTCATTCAAATTCCGCTTGTTCTTTATCCAAGATATCACTTGCTCTTCAACATGATGAAGGTGATGATTGACGCCCATCACCATTCTCACTCATGAACAAGGTGACTGACAACCATTCTTGTTCTACAAGCATCTGAGGCTTAGTGAATATCTCTTGGATTTCCGATTGCACGATGCATGGTTGATCGCCTGACAACCGAGTGCTCGCCTGACAAACGAGCCAACCATTCCGTGAGATCAGAGTCTTCGTGGTATAGGCAAGAACTGATGGCAGCATTCAAGAGAATCCGAAAGGTCTAACCTTGTCTGTGGTATTCTGAGTAGGATTCAATGATTGAATGACTGTGACGCGCTTCAAACCTGTAACCTACTGGGCGTTAGTGACAGACGCAAAAGAGTTATTCTATTCCGGTAGGGGAGGGAACCACACCGGTGATTGGCAGCACTGTGACAGAGTGTGTGCATTAGCTTTCACTGCGAGGATGGGAGGTAGCTGCTGACAACAGTGAGACCCTATACGAGCTTGCCATGGAAAGGAGTAAGAAGGGTTGGATGAAGACAGTAGGAAAGCAGAGAGACGGAAGGGAAGGCATCTTCATGCGCTTATCTGAAGTTCCTACCAATGAATTACATAAGTATCACTATCTTTATCTTTTATGTTATTTTCGTTCATCACCATATATATCTGAGTTTGCCTGACTAAGATTTACAAGATGACCATAGCTTGCTTCAATACTAACAATCTCCGTGGGATCGACCCTTACTCACGTAAGGTTTATTACTTGGACGACCCAGTGCACTTGCTGGTTAGTTGTGCGAAGTTGTGTAATGCCATGGTATTGAGCGCACCAAGTTTTTGGAGCCATTACCAGGGATTATGAGAGTTGTGAAAAAGTATAGTTCACAATTTCGCGCACCAGTGGCGTTCACTGCCTCTTCCTCCTCTCCAAGTTCGGCCATGTTGATGGCTTTGCACTCTCCTTTTGGATTTTCTTCTGTATTGCTTGGAAGAGTACTATGAGGGAGTTCAGTAATTTTCTTGCTCAGCTGTCCCACTTGTGCCTCCAAATTCCTAATGGAGGACCTTGTTTCAGTCATGAAACTTTGAGTGGTTTTGATTAGATCAGAGACCATGGTTGCTAAGTCAGAGTGGTTCTGCTTAGAATTCTCTGTCTGTTGCTGAGAAGATGATGGAAAAGGCTTGCCATTGCTAAACCTGTTTCTTCCACCATTGTTGTTGTTGAAACCTTGTTGAGGTTTCTGTTGATCCTTCCATGAGAAATTTGGGTGATTTCTCCATGAAGAATTATAGGTGTTTCCATAGGGTTCTCCCATGTAATTCACCTCTTCCATTGAAGGGTTCTCAGGATCATAAGCTTCTTCTTCAGATGAAGCATCCTTAGTACTGCCTGGTGCAGCTTGCATTCCAGACAGACTTTGAGAAATCAAATTGACTTGCTGAGTCAATATCTTATTCTGAGCCAGTATGGCATTCAGAGTATCAATCTCAAGAACTCCTTTCTTCTGACTTGTCCCATTGTTCACAGGATTTCTTTCAGAAGTATACATGAATTGGTTATTTGCAACCATTTCAATGAGCTCTTGAGCTTCTGTAGGCGTCTTCTTCAGATGAAGAGATCCTTCAGCAGAGCTATCCAAAGACATCTTGGACAGTTCAGAGAGACCATCATAGAAAATACCTATGATGCTCCATTCAGAAAGCATGTCAGAAGGACATTTTCTGATCAATTGTTTGTATCTTTCCTAAGCTTCATAGAGGGATTCACCTTCCTTCTGTCTGAAGGTTTGGACTTCCACTCTAAGCTTACTCAATTTTTGAGGTGGAAAGAACTTTGCCAAGAAGGCATTGACTAGCTTTTCCCAAGAGTTCAGGCTTTCTTTAGGTTGTGAGTCCAACCATGTCCTAGCTCTGTCTCTTACAGCAAAAGGGAATAGCATAAGTCTGTAGACCTCAGGGTCAACCCCATTAGTCTTGACAGTGTCACAGATTTGCAAGAATTCAGCTAAAAACTGATGAGGATCTTCCAATGGAAGTCCATGGAACTTGCAATTATGTTGCATTAGAGAAACTAATTGAGGCTTAAGCTCAAAGTTGTTTGCTCCAATGGCAGGGATAGAGATGCTTCTCCCATAGAAGTCGGGAGTAGGTGCAGTAAAGTCACCCAGCACCTTCCTTGCATTGTTGGCATTGTTGTTGTTTTCGGCTGCCATGGGTTCTTCTTCTTTGAAGAGTTCTGTTAGGTCCTCTACAGAGAGTTGTGCCTTAGCTTCTCTTAGCTTTCGCTTCAAGGTCCTTTCAGGTTCAGGATCAGCCTCAACAAGAATGCCTTTGTCTTTGTTCCTACTCATATGAAAGAGAAGAGAACAAGAAAATATGGAATCCTCTATGTCACAGTATAGAGATTCCTTGAGGTGTCAGAGGAACAGAAAAATAGAAGAAAGAGGTAGAAGAATTCGAACTTAGTGAGATAGAGTTTGAATTATGCATTGAGGGGGAGTTTTACTCCATAAATAGAAGGATGTGAGAAGAGAAGAAGAGTTTTTTGAAAATTAAGTAAGATATTTTAAAAAAAATATTTTGAAAAATACTAATTGATTTTCGAAAACCTAGATTGGAAAAGAAATCAAGGGATTTTTGAAAAAGATTTTGAAATTAGAAATCAAAAAGATATGATTGAAAACTATTTTGAAAAAGATATGATTTGAAAAACAATTTAAAAAGATTTGATTTTAAAAATTAATGACTTGCCTAACAAGAAAAGATATGATTCAAACATTAAACCTTTTCTCAACAGAAAAGGCAACATACTTAAATTGTTCAATCAAATCATTAATTGTTAGCAAGTATCTTTGAAAAAGGAGAGAAATTGATTTTGAAAACATTTGATTGAAAAGATTTGATTTGAAAAAGATTTGATTTTGAAAAACTTTGAAAACTTAAAAAAAAATTTGCATTAAAAACAGAATCTTCCCTCTTGTGCCATCCTGGCGTTAAACGCCCAGAATGGTGCACATTCTGGCGTTTAACGCCCAATGCTCTACCTTTTTGGGCGTTAAACGCCCAACCAGGCACCCTGGCTGGCGTTTAAACGCCAGTCTGTCCTTCTTCACTGGGCATTTTGAACGCCCAGCTTTTTCTGTGTAATTCCTCTGCTGCATGTTCTGAATCTTCAGTTCCCTGAACTATTGACTTGAAAATGGAACCAAGATCATATAAACAATGCATGCAAGACACCAAACTTAAAATGAGACACTAGATTCAAACAAGAAACATAAAATATTTTTGGTTTTTATGATTTTGTAATTTTTTTTTTGGATTTTTCGAAAATTAAGTGGAAGAAGAAAATAAAGGTATCAAAATTCTTAATGAGAATTCCAGGAATCATGCAATGTTAGTCTAAAGCTTCAGTCTAAAGGAATTAGACATGGATAGCCAAGCTTCAGCAGTACATTGCATTCAAGAGCTAAATTGATGAGAATCAGTCAGCTTTGGTGATGATAAGAGCATCACCTTGAAACACTAGAATTCATTCTTAAGAACTCTAAAAAATACCTAATCTAAGCAACAAGATGAACCGTCAGTTGTCCATACTCGAAACAATCCCCGGCAACGGCGCCAAAAACTTGGTATGTGAAATTGTGATCACTACTTTTCACAACTCAAATAATCCCTAGTAATGGCCCCAAAGACTTGGTGCTCAATACCATGGCATAAACACAACTTCGCACAACTAACCAGCAAGTGCACTGGGTCGTCCAAGTAATAAACCCTACGCGAGTTAGGGTCGATCCCACGGAGATTGTTGGTATGAAGCAAGCTATGGTCATCTTGTAAATCTCAGTCAGGCAGACTCAAATGGTTATGGGTGATATATGAATAAAACATAAAGATAAAGATAGAGATACTTATGTAATTCATTGGTAAGAACTTCAGATAAGCGAATGGAGATGCTTTGTCCCTTCCGTCTCTCTGCTTTCCTACTGTCTTCATCCAATCCTTCTTACTCCTTTCCATGGCAAGCATTATGCAAGGGTTTCACTGTTGTCAGTGGCTACCTCCCACCCTCTCAGTGGAAATGTTCAACGCACCCTGTCACGGCACGGCTATCCAGCTGTCGGTTCTCGATCATGTCGGAATAAAATCCAGTGATTCTTTTGCGTCTGTCACTAACGCCCCACAATCGCGAGTTTGAAGCACGTCACAGTCATTCAATCATTGAATCCTACTCAGAATACCACAGACAAGGTTTAGACCTTCCGGATTTTCTTGAATGCCGCCATCAGTTCTAGCCTATACCACGAAGACTCTGATCTCATGGAATGGCTGGCTCGGTTGTAAGGCGAGCGCTCGGTTGTCAGGCGATTAACCATGCGTCGTGTATCAGGAATCCAAGAGATATTCACCCAATCTAAGGTAGAACGGAGTTGGTTGTCAGTCACACGTTCATAGGTGAGAATGATGATGAGTGTCGCGGATCATCACATTCATCAAGTTGAAGAACAAGTGATATCTTGGAATAAGAACAAGCTGAATTGAATAGAAGAACAATAGTAATTGCATTAATACTCGAGGTATAGTAGAGCTCCACACCTTAATCTATGGTGTGTAGAAACTCCACCGTTGAAAATACATAAGAACAAGGTCTAGGCATGGCCGTGAGGCCAGCCCCCAAATGATCTAAGAACTAGATGTCCAAAGATGAAAAATACAATAGTAAAAGGTCCTATTTATAGGGAACTAGTAGCTTAAGAATTACAAAGATGAGCAAATGACATAAAAATCCACTTCCGGGCCCACTTGGTGTGTGCTTGGGCTGAGCATTGAAGCATTTTCGTGTAGAGACTCTTCTTGGAGTTAAACGCCAGCTTTTATGCCAGTTTGGGCGTTTAACTCCCACTTTGGTGCCAGTTCCGGCGTTTAACGCTGGGAAATCTGAAGGTGACTTTGAACGCCGGTTTGGGCCATCAAATCTTGGGCAAAGTATGGACTATCATATATTGCTGGAAAGCCCAGGATGTCTACTTTCCAACGCCGTTGAGTGCGCGCCAATTAGGCTTCTGTAGCTCCAGAAAATCCACTTCGAGTGCAGGGAGGTCAGAATCCAACAGCTCCTGCAGTTCTTTTCAGTCTCTGAATCAGATTTTTGCTCAGGTCCCTCAATTTCAGCCAGAAAATACCTGAAATCACAGAAAAACACACAAACTCATAGTAAAATCCAGAAAAGTGTATTTTAACTAAAAACTAATAAAAATATACTAAAAACTATCTAAAATATACTAAAAACATACTAAAAATAATGCCAAAAAGCGTACAAATTATTCGCTCATCACAGAGCAGGGAAGCACGACTTCTGCTCACGTAGGGCAAAGGGAAAGGAACGGTTGAGAGAGGGAAGAAAGAAGTTTCTGGTGGTTGTGGTTGGCTCGCCGGTAGCAATGGAAAACCATGGTGGCTACTGGTGGTGGCAGAGACGAGACGGCCGTGACGAACGGATTTTCTATCGGTAAAGAATTTCACAAATATAATCGCGTTGTAAGTATAGCTTCTAAACCAACAGAAAATCCTTTCGTACTAACGTTTGGTTGTCACAAGTAACAAACCCAATAAAATTTATAAACCAAAGTATTTAAACCTCGGTTCGTCTTCTCAAAGAATTGCAGGGAAGTATGATTTATTATTGGTTATGGAAAACAGTATTTTTGGGTTTTTGAAATGTTGAATGAGAAAAATAGATTCCAGGGAATTAAATCAATAGCAAAGAAAAACTCTTGGCGAAGTATGAGAACTGGAAGTCCTATCCTAGTTATCCTTATCAATGGTGATGAGAGTTGTATTATTGCTCTCACTAAGTAAACCTATAACTATGAAGGTCAGTTAAGTGGATAAATTAATTTAACACCTAAAGTCCTAGTTAACTCCTGAGGAAAGACTAGAGTTATAGGAATCTAAATTAATCAGCAAAGATATCAATTATCAATCACGATGAGTTTGACAACTCAAGAGTTACCAATTAATCAACTAAAGCCAAGGATGTAGAAAGCTAAATAAAAATCATATATCTGAAAATACCTCAAATTGTATTAGTTAAGAAAATCCTAACATGAAAAGTTCATAAGCCAATTTGGCAAACTAAAATAAACAAATAGAATGAATAAAAGTAGAAGAGAAATTGAAGTAAAGGAACATTGAACCTGTGATGAAGAAGAAATAAATCCTAATCCTAATAGAAATCCTAATCCTAAATCCTAAGAGAGAGGAGAGAGCCTCTCTCTCTAAAAACTACATCTAAATTATGAAAAGTGAATTATGATCTGATCTGAAGTATCCATTGTCTTTTTTTTGAGTCCCTGCATGTTCCTTGACTTTAATCTGTATTTTTGGGCCAAACTCTGGGTCAAAACGCGGCCCAAAACTGTCTCCATCTTATAATGTAATTTCTGTAGATCACGTAGGTCACGCGGACGCGTCATTCAGCGATTTCCTATCCACGCGTGCGCGTCAGGTACGCGCTCGCGTCCTTTGTGCGAACTCCAATCCACGCGTACGCGTCAAGCATGCGTATGCGTTGCTGTGATTTTGTCCAATTTGCGCGCACTCGTCAGCCATGCGTGTGCGTCGCTGTTCGCTGGTTGTCTCATTTATTTCTTATGCTCCTTCCCTTTTTTGCAAGCTTCCTCTCCATTCTCTAAGTCATTCCTGCCCTATGAAGCCTGAAACACTTAACACACAGATCCCGGCATCGAATGTTATAGAAGAGAATTAAAATACATAATTAAAAGATCTTTAAGAAGCAAGTTTTCAATCATAGAACTAAACTAGGAAGGAATTGTAAAATCATGCAAATCATATGAATAAGTGGGTGAAAAGCTTGAAAAAACCACTCAATTAAACACAATATAGACCATAAAATAGTGGTTTATCAACCTCCCCACACTTAAACAATAGCATGTCCTCATGCTAAACTCAAGGAGACAAAATAAATGAGTAGGAAAAAGCAAGACTCATGCAATGCAACCTATGAATGTGAATGCAACTACATGCTAAACTGATTCTACCTACTTGGTGAAAAAGTTAATAAATCTTTCAAGAATAAATATGAACTGGAGTTCACTAACTCAAATCACAAAATAAAGTACAAATAACTTGCATGAAAAAAATAGCTCATGAAAGTAAGGAACGAGGAATTGAACATTGAACCCTTACTAGAAGTGTGTGAATTCTAATCGCTCAGGTGTTTAAGGTTCAATTCTCTCAATTCTCTACTAACCTTGCTTTCTAAGGCTTGCTCTTCTTCTACCAATCAACAAAAGTTTAATTCACAAATACACAAATCAAGAGGTCTTTTAAGGGTTGTAATGGGGTTAGGGTCAAGGTAGGATTGTATTCGGTCAAGTGGACTAAAATCTGAATCCTTAATTAACCTAAACTTCCCACCTAACTTAAGACAATCCATTTAATTAAAATGTAAAATCTAACTTCCCATTAACTTTGTTTTCCACATATTCATGCATCCTAAATTTGAGTACAGTACATATGTATTGATACCAACACTTACTTTGGGGCATTTTGTCCCCTTTTATTATTTGCTCTTTTTTTCTTTTCTTTTTCACTTTTTTTTCTTTTTTTTCTATTATTATATTTATTTTTTTTCTCTTGTTTTTCTCAATGCATATGATTAAAGTATTGAATGCAATAATATGTGTTCAACTATTATTTTGTACATTTTCACAAAAATATACAACACCCAATTACTCAAACCAAATATTTTCAAACCCAACTTCTCCACACTTAAATCATGAGCACTTTTACTAGTCTAAGCTAACCAAGGATTCAAATTAAGGATATTATTGTTTTCCGCTTAGAGTTAGTAATGAGCTAAAGTAAAGAACAAATGGGTAAAATAGGCTCAAATTGGTTTGCAAAGGGTAATGAAAGGGTAAGGCCATATGGGTATGTAAGCTTAGTGAAATAAGGCCTTAATCATATAAGTGCATGCATACATCAAACAATGGAAATATAGAATTAAGCAAGATAAAGATTACAATTTTAGAGAGAATAACACACAAAAATAAAATATATTGGTTGATAAAATGCAACCAATCAAATAGGCTCAAAATCTCACTGGTTTTGTGTGTTCGAGCTCTAAACTATGTTCCAATATAATATTTCTTCATACAAGTTTAACAAAAATTTTCTAAAAAGTTTCCTGAAAAAGAATTCATCACTTCAACCAAGTAATGGTAATATATGTACAAAATCAAACAAACATGCAATCAGACATGCAAATGCAACAATGAAAAACAAAAATTGGTGTTGAGAAGAAGGTAACTAACCCACGGAGATCAGTATTGACCTCTCCACACTTAAAGATTGTACCATCCTCGGTGCATGCAAAGCTTTGCAGGTGGGCGGGGGTTGTGGTTCCTCAGCTGGTGCTCCTGTCATTCTGCTCTTCACTGGTGGCTTGTTAGAGGCTTTCTCTTTACCCTTTTTGGTGGCCATCTTGAAAAAGAGAGAAAGGAAAGGGACATGAAGTCAAAAGGATAGAGCAAGGGAGAGGGCAGAACGAGTAATAATCATGCCAAAATAAAGAAGAATGTCGTTAACACATGGTCGCGACTCCATGAAATTAGGACATCAATGGAAACATAGCATGATAAATTGAGGCAATTAAATGCAAGATGTTTATTGGCATGCTGGAAAAGGCATGAGTAGCATAAATCAAGCATTAAAAGTCCTAATATATTATTAGTCATAAGAAACTAACAATAACGTTTGTATTGATAATTATATTTAATTAATAAAATAATAGAAAGTGTTTTGTAAAAAACAGGCATTAGAGTAGAAGGATAGAATAATGAAGAATGCACAATGCCATACGAGCTTTTTCACAAACACTTAGTATGCATGTTTAATATGATAGGGGAAGAATGAATTTGGAACATGCAAGCATTCCGAAAATAGATAATATGAATTGTCAAATAACTCCATAAAAATCCACAAGTAATAGTGAAAGACCTAAATAAAGTTCCAACACCAACATAAAAATGCATGAAGAAGAAAGAAAAAGAGACCATAAATAATTATGCAAAAAAAAAAGAAAATTAAGAAAAGTGCAAAAGGTAGAAGAAGAATGAAGGAGAGAAGAGGGAGGAAAAGAAGAAAGAAATAGGATTAGAAAAGAGAAGAAAAGGAAATTGATTAGGCGGCGCGTTGTGTGCAAGGTGCACGGCGCTAACGGGCGCAAACGCGTCACACACGCGTACGCGTGGGAGAGCGTCCCTCACGCGTACACGTGATTAGGGAGCGTGCAAGACGCACGAGGCCATCCGCACTCTCGCACAACTTTCTGTGCGAAACCCCAATAACGCCGATTCACACACCCACGCGGACGTGTCGGTAACGCTTATGCGTGGGTTGGATTTTTGCAGGGGCGTGTACGCGTGTGGCACGCGTACGCGTGGTGTGGTTTGTGCGCCACACACCACTCCCGCGCGTCTTTCGTGCAACTCTCTATTCAGTTTTGCTACACAAACGGCACGTGCGCGTCGTAGACGCTGGCGCGTCGATCACTTTTTTTTCTCTCTTTTTTTTTTGATGCAGTATGCAGAAAGCAATGTGAATATGAATGTTATGCAAAATTCCATGTTCAATCAAAACTCAAAGACAAACAAAATAGACTAGAATTAAAACTGAAGACGGAACGATCATACCATGGTGGGTTGTCTCCCACCTAGCACTTTTAGTTAAAGTCCTTAAGTTGGACATGTGGTAAGCTCCTTGTCATGGTGGCTTGTGCTTGAACTCGTCTTGAAACTTCCACCAATGCTTGGACTTCCAATAAGCTCTATCAATACTAAGTAAATTCCTCAAGCTTTGATGGAGTTCTTCACAAGCTTTGAGCTCCCAAAGTTGATTCTCAAATATTCTTGGATCCCAAATCTTGTTTCTACACCCGTCTTGAAGTTGATCATCATTGTTCCAGCCGGGTGGCAAGCAATTTGAATTCTCACTGAAGTGGCCAAACAACATCCTAGACCCATTCAATTGAGCTCTACACCAACCTTTGCGTTTAAACTTAAAGCTTCCAACCATAATGAACCTTGCAGGACAATTCTTACTGACCATCTTCCTCTTACTCTTAATGCCACAAAGAGCTCTAAGTTGACCATCCATCTCCAGTAGCCTATATTCAAGTGGAATTAGAAAGCTAAGGGATATGAATTTTACCCACTTGAATGTTGTGAAGGATGATGGCAACTTAGGGGGAGGTGTTTCTAATGAACGTGCAAGCTCCACTCCCTTGTGCTCTTCTTTGACATCTTCCACCTCTTTGCAAGCTTCTTCGATTTTAACCTCTTCCTCTTGGTAGTTTTCTTCTGATTCAATTTCTTCTTCATTGTTCACCAAGGGCATGGGAGGTTGTGCTTCTTCTTCTTTAATCTCCATGTCAATTCCAATGGGAGAGGATTCAAATGTAGATAAGAATTCATTAATTATTGAATCTATCTCTTGATCGTCCCTTTCAAAGTCTTCAATCATGAGATGCCTTGGAGGTTGTACACCCTCCCCAACATCAGTTTCAAACGTCTTTGAAGGAGGCTCTATAACTTGATTTTCCCATGGAGGTTCAACATCCCCTAAGTCTTGAACCACTCCTTCTTCTTCAATAATTCCGGCTTCCTCCACTTGTTCCAGTACAAAATCACACTCCTTATTGTCCATTGGATTTTCTAGTGTCTCCTTCATGCGACGTTCTTCATTAGATTTTCCATATGAAGCCATGGGGGTTCCTTGAATGTCTTTAACTGCTGCGGCTTTGTCCAGTTGTTTTAGTATTAAATCGTACTCCTCCTTGATGATTTCTTTTCTATGATAACTCCCTTCAACTACTCTTTCATCTGTAAAGGTCTCGTCTACTTTCACCTTTAGTGCCTCCTCTAGCTCCTTATGAGGTATGGATTTGCGAAGATGATCTCTTCTCTCTTGTTCCATGTCAGTAGCATCAGTGGGATCATGTTGCTCTTGGATTGATGGATGTTGGTACTCTTCCATGGATGGTGGTGATGGGATGGGGAGATCATTCTGTGGTTGAAATGGAAGTGCACTGGAGCTTGAGGGTTGAACATTGGAGGTGGAGGGTTAGTCCATGTGGGATATAAGATCTTGGAGTGTAGAGGTGAGACCAATGTGAGAGGTGAGTATGCTCTCCATAGAGGTTTGGGGTGGATATGAGGGTTCATTATTTTGGGAAACAGATTCATAATATGGAGGTGGTTCTTTTTGATAAGGATATGGAGATGGTGAATATTGAGGTGGTGGTTCTGGGTATGGTTCATATGGTGGTTGGTGTGGTGGATAAGGATTAGGGTCATATGTAGGTGAGTGGTGGTAAGGGGCTTGTGAGTTTGGTGGTTTAAAGGTATGTTGTGGAGGTGGTTCATAAGCATAGGGTGGGACTTGTTGGTAACTACAAGGGGGTCCACCATATCTATCATCTTGGTATGCATTGTAGAATGGTCATCGTCCATGATATCGTGGAAGGTGTTGTTGCCTAAAGGGTTAATCAGATCCTCTTGGCTCTGTCCATCTTTGATTGCTTTGACCTTGATGCATATTCCTGTTATGGCTTCCTCTTCCTGCAACATAGTTGTAACCAGACTCGTAGCCAGTAGGAGAAAATTAGAAACAAAAACTAACAAAAAGAAAATATATTGAAAAAGATATGATTTTTGAAAAAAGATAAGATAAGATTTTGAAAAAAAAAATAAGATAAGATTTTGAAAAAGATATGGTTTTTGAAAAAGATTTGAATTTTGAAAAATAAGATAAGATAAAAATTTTAAAATCTGAAATTTTTTTTTGAAAAATATTTACAATAACCAATAATAAGGCACACGTTTGCAATTCCCCGGCAACGGCGCCATTTTGACGAACGGATTTTCTATCGGTAAAGAATTTCACAAATATAATTGCGTTATAAGTATAGCTTCTAAACCAACAGAAAATCCTTTCATACAAACGTTTGGTTGTCACAAGTAACAAATAATGTGCGGAAAACGATCCGACACAAAACTCACCGGCAAGTGTACCGGGTCGCATCAAGTACTAATAACTCACATGAGTAAGGTCGATCCCACAGGGATTGAAGGATTGAGCAATTTTAGTTTAGTGGTTGATTTAGTCAAGCGAATCAAGTATTGGTTGAGTGGTTTGTAATTTGCAGAAACTAAATTGCAGTAAAATTAAAGGGGACGGGTGAATTTGCAGGAAATTAAAGGGAACTGAAATTAAAGTGCTGAATCTTAAAGAACGAGAAATTAAATGGCAGAAAATTAGAACGCAAGAAATGTAAATTGCAGAATCTTAAAGTGCAAGAAATGTAAATGGCTTGAATTATAAAGGGAATCGGGAAGTGGATTTGCAGAAATTAGACAAGGAAAAGTAAATTGCAATAAACAGAAAGGTAGAAGAGGAATTAAAATGAACCGGATCTCAAACGGAAATGAAAATAAGCTTGGTGGAGCAATTAAACAAGGAAATTAAAATGGAAGCCAATAGATCTCAGGACCCAAGAGACTAGATAACTAAGTCTAGATCTCAATGCCTTCCTAGATCCAGATTCAGAGAGCAATTGCAAAGTTTAAGAAGAGAGCAATGTAGAAAAGTAAATTTAAAGTTCAATTTCCAAAAGTTGCAGTAAATCAAAATAGAGAGATCTCAAGGTGAGATTGAGACAGAATTTCCTCAATTCTTCAACACCCAAGACTCAAGACAAGTGTAGATGAAATTGAAAACAAGAAAACTAAGAAGAAGAGAATTCAATTCTTCTTCCCAGGAACTCTCAAATTCTCAAAGCAACAACCAAAATGTAAAGTGAGCTCTCTACTGTGAGTACTATGAAAATTCTAAAGGAAAGCTCCCCGAAAAACTTAAATTCTAATCTATTTATACACTCTCTTCTAATGATCTTCAAGCCTTGAATTGGGCCCTTGGTCTTGATGGAATTGGGTTGACATAAGCCTCTGTTGATTGCTCTTGGAGTTGGGAAGAAATCCACTTGTGAACCGGACCATGAACCATTCACGTTTGAGTCAACGTTTGAGGCAAATGTTGACTCAAACGTCTTTGCGTGTAAAATTATGCAGCTAGGCCAAGGTGCTGTCATCCACGTTTGGCTCAACGTTTGAGGTCAAACGTGAGCTCAAACGTGGACCTTCCCATGCCTCTCTTCTAGCCAACGTTTGGCCCAACGTTTGAGGCAAACATTGGCGCAAACGTTGGCCTCCCCTGGAACGTGTTACATGATGAGCGGATAATTTATACGCTTTTTGGCATTGTTTTTAGTATGTTTTTAGTATGATTTAGTTAGTTTTTAGTATATTTTTATTAGTTTTTAGTTAAAATTCACTTTTCTGGACTTTACTATGAGTTTGTGTGTTTTTCTGTGATTTCAGGTATTTTCTGGCTGAAATTGAGGGTCCTGAGCAAAAATCTGATCCAGAGACCGAAAAGGACTGCAGATGCTGTTGGACTCTGACCTCCCTGCACTCGAAGTGGATTTTCTGGAGCTATAGAAGCCCAATTGGCGCGCTCTCAACGGCTTTGGAAAGTAGACATCCTGGGCTTTCCAGCAATATATAATAGTCCATACATTGCCCAAGATTTGATGGCCCAAACCGCCGTAGCAATTCGGCCTCAGAAATTCCAGCGTTAAACGCCGGAACTGGCATAAAACTTGGAGTTAAACGCCCAAACTGGCATGAAAGCTGGCGTTTAACTCCAGAAAAGGTCTCTACACGAAAATGCTTCATTGCTCAGCCCAAGCACACACCAAGTGGGCCCGGAAGTGGATTTTTCTGTCATTTACTCATTTCTGTAAACCTTAGGATACTAGTTTGCTATTAATAGGATCTTTTGACATTGTATCTGTACCTCATGACACTTTACACGTTTCTTTGAGTACCTTCCACAGCATGAGTCTCTAAACCCCATGGTTGGGGGTGAGGAGCTCTGCTGTGTCTTGATGGATTAATGCAATTACTACTGTTTCTTATTCAATCATGCTTGCTTCCATTCTAAGATAATACTTGTTCTTAACCCGGAAGAATGTGATGATCCGTGACAATCATCATCATTCTCAACTATGAACGTGTGCTTGACAACCACCTCTGTTCTACCTTAGATTGAGTAGTTATTTCTTGGATTCTTTAATCGGAATCTTCATGGTATAAGCTAGAACTGATGGCGGCATTCAAGAGAATCCGGAAGGTCTAAACCTTGTCTGTGGTATTCTGAGTAGGATTCAATGACTGAATGACTGTGACGTGCTTCAAACTCCTAGCAGGCGGGGCGTTAGTGACAGACGCAAAAGTATCGATGGATATTATTCCGGCCTGACCGAGAACCGACAGCTGAATTCCGCTATGCTGTAACAGAGCATATGCAATCGCTTTCACTGAGAGGATGGGAGGTAGCCATTGACAACGGTGAAACCCTACATACAGCTTGCCATGGAAGGAGCCTTGCGTGCTTGAAGAAGGAGACAGTAGGAAAGCAGAGATTCAGAGGATGGAGCATCTCCAAACCCCAACCTATTCTCCATTACTGCAATACAAGTAACCATTTCATGTTCTTCTGCTTTTTACAATCAATCCTGATAATTTCTGATATCCTGACTAAGATTTACAAGATAACCATAGCTTGCTTCAAGCCGACAATCTCCGTGGGATCGACCCTTGCTCACGCAAGGTATTACTTGGACGACCCAGTGCACTTGCTGGTTAGTTGTGCGAGATTGCAAAAGTGTGATTGCAATTTCGTGCACCAAGTTTTTGGCGCCGTTGCCGGGGATTGTTCGAGTTTGGACAACTGACGGCTTATCTTGTTGCTTAGATT
The DNA here is from genome assembly GCF_014773155.1 of Arachis stenosperma. Classification (NCBI taxonomy): domain Eukaryota; kingdom Viridiplantae; phylum Streptophyta; class Magnoliopsida; order Fabales; family Fabaceae; genus Arachis; species Arachis stenosperma. Next base: position 71,665,551 of record NC_080377.1, on the reverse strand, counting down.
AGGACTGTTTTGTTTTTAATTGGTTTAGAGTCTTTTAGTTGAGTCTAGTTTCATATTCTAAGTTTGGTGTCAATTGCATGCTTTTATTTTTCTTTTAAAATTTTCGTTTTTGCATGTTCTTAGTCCCTTTCTGATTCATAAAAATTCTAAGTTTGGTGTCCTCTTTGTGTTTTTCCTTTAAAATTTTCGAAAAATTAGTGTTTGATTTTCTAAAAATTTTAAGTTTGGTGTCTTTTTGTGTTTTTCTCTTTCCTCTTTTCAAAAATCAAATCTTTTTCATAAAAATTTTCAATCATATCTTTTTAATTGCTATTTTCAAAATCGTTTTAATTACTTAATTGATTCAGTTCTCAATTTGCTTTGATCTTATTTTCTTTTTGATTTTCGAATTTTTATTTTAATTTTCTTTTGTTTTATTTTATTTTTTTCGTTTAACTCAAAAAAAAAAACAAACAAAATTTATCTCTTTGCAATCATTATCATTTCCCTTTTGTCCATTATGGACTTAAGTGGAATTAATCAGTCCAAAAGGACTCTGGGGTCATATGCTAACCCCATTACAGCTGCATATGGGAGTAGCATCTGTACACTTCCCATCAAAGCAAGCAGCTTTGAGCTAAATCCTCAACTCATTATCATAGTGCAGCAAAATTGCCAGTATTTCGGTCTTCCACAGGAAGAGCCTACTGAGTTTCTGGCACAGTTCTTACAAATTGCTGACACAGTACATGATAAAGAGGTAGATCAGGATGTCTACAGACTATTACTGTTTCCATTTGCTGTAAAAGATCAAGCTAAAAGGTGGTTGAATAACCAACCTACATCAAGCATAAAGACATGGAAACAGCTGTCAGACAAATTCCTGAATCATTTTTACCCTCCAAAGAGGATGACACAGCTAAGGCTGGACATCCAAGGCTTTAAACAAGAGGATAATGAATCCCTTTATAATGCCTGGGAGAGGTATAGAGGTATGCTTAGAAAATGCCCCTCTGGAATGTTTTCAGAGTGGGTACAGTTAGACATCTTCTACTATGGGCTTACAGAAAAAGCTCAGATGTCTTTAGACCACTCAGCTGGTGGATCCATACACATGAGGAAGACAATTGAAGAAGCTCAAGAGCTTATAGACACGGTTGCTAGAAACAATACTTATATTCTAGCAATGAATTCGTCCCAAAGGAGGAAGTCATGGCATTAGTCACTGACCCTAATCCTCAAGAACAGATAATTGAGCTTAATCAACAACTACTCCTGATGACAGAACAGTTAGCAGAATTTAAAGAGATGCTCTATGAAACTAAAGTTGCTAACAAGAGCATAGAACTACAATTGAATCAGGCAAAACAACAAATATCTAAACAGATAACAGAGGAGTGTCAAGCAGTTCAACTAAGGAGTGGGAAGACACTGAATACCACTGCTCAAAAGAGCAAAAAGCCAAACAGGGAACGATTGACAGAGGACAACCAAACCACTGTTCAAAATCCCTCTGAGGACAGTAAGAGCCCAGAGAGGAATATTGTTGGCGTTCAAACGCCAGAAAGGGAAGGAAAGTTGGCGTTAAACGCCCATTCCTTGCCCAGTTCTGGCGTTCAAACGCCAGAAAGGGAAGGAAAGTTGGCGTTAAACGCCCATTCCTTGCCCAGTTCTGGCGTTCAAACGCCAGAAAAGGAAGAGAAGTTGGCGTTTAACGCCCAAACTTCACCCATTCCTGGCGTTCAAACGCCAAGGGAGGATCAGACACCTGAGAGTGCTGACAGTAATCCCTCTAAAAAGGCTTCTTCAACCACTTCTGTAAGGAATAAACCTGCAGCATCTAAGGTTGAAGAATATCAAGCCAAGATGCCTTATCCTCAGAAACTCCGCAAAGCGGAACAGGATAAGCAATTTGCCCGCTTTGCAGACTATCTAAGGACTCTTGAAATAAAGATTCCGTTTGCAGAGGCACTTGAGCAAATACCTTCTTATGCTAAGTTCATGAAGGAAATCTTAAGTCATAAGAAGGATTGGAGAGAAACTGAAAAAGTGTTTCTCACTGAAGAATGCAGTGCAGTCATATTAAAGAGCTTACCAGAAAAGCTTCAAGATCCTGGAAGCTTTATGATACCCTGCACATTAGAGGGTGCTTGCACCAAGACAGCCCTATGTGATCTTGGAGCAAGCATCAATCTAATACCTGCATCCACTATTAGAAAGCTTGGGTTGGCTGGAGAAGTCAAACCAACCAGGATATGCCTCCAACTTGCTGATGGCTCCATTAAACACCCATCAGGCATAATAGAGGACATGATTGTCAAGGTTGGACCCTTTGCTTTTCCAACTAACTTTGTGGTGCTGGAAATGGAGGAGCACAAGAGTGCAACTCTCATTCTAGGAAGACCTTTCCTAGCAACTGGACGAACTCTCATTGATGTACAAAGAGGGGAAGTAACCCTCAGAGTCAATGAGGATGAGTTCAAGTTGAATGCTGTAAAAGCTATGCAGCATCCAGACACACCAAATGACTGCATGGGCGCTGACATTATTGACTCTCTGGTAGAAGAGATCAATATGTCTGAAAGCCTAGAATCAGAGCTTGAGGACATCTTCAAAGATGCTCAACCTGATCAAGAAGAACCAGAGGAGGCAAAGGAATTTTCGAAAATTCCTCAGGAGGAGGATAAGCCTCCTAAGCCTGAACTCAAACCACTACCACCATCCCTGAAATATGCATTTCTGGGAGAGGGTGACACTTTTCCAGTGATTATAAGCTCTGCTTTAAATTCACAGGAAGAGGAAGCACTGATTCAAGTGCTAAGGACACACAAGACAGCTCTTGGGTGGTCCATAAGTGATCTTAAGGGAATTAGCCCAGCTAGATGCATGCACAAGATCCTATTGGAGGATAATGCCAAACCAGTGGTCCAACCACAGAGGAGGCTAAATCCTGCCATGAAGGAGGTGGTGCAGAAAGAGGTCACTAAATTACTAGAGGCTGGGATTATTTATCCTATTTCTGATAGCCCCTGGGTGAGCCCTGTCCAAGTTGTTCCCAAAAAGGGAGGCATGACAGTGGTTCATAATGAAAAAAATGAACTGGTTCCTACAAGGACAGTCACAGGGTGGCGCATGTGTATTGACTACAGAAGGCTCAACACAGCCACCAGAAAGGATCATTTTCCTTTACCATTCATAGACCAAATGCTAGAAAGACTGGCTGGCCATGATTATTACTGCTTTTTGGATGGCTATTCAGGCTACAACCAAATTGCAGTAGATCCTCAGGACCAAGAGAAGACAGCATTTACCTGCCCTTCTGGCGTGTTTGCCTACAGGAGGATGCCTTTTGGTCTGTGCAATGCACCTGCAACCTTTCAGAGGTGCATGCTCTCTATCTTCTCAGATATGGTAGAAAAATTTCTGGAAGTTTTCATGGATGACTTTTCAGTATATGGAGACTCATTTAGCTCCTGTCTTAATCACCTAGCACTTGTCTTGAAAAGGTGCCAAGAGACTAACCTGGTTTTAAACTGGGAGAAATGTCACTTTATGGTGACTGAGGGAATCGTCCTTGGGCACAAAATTTCAAGCAGGGGAATAGAGGTGGATAAGGCAAAGGTAGAGGTAATTGAGAAATTACCACCACCTGCCAATGTTAAGGGAATCAGAAGCTTTCTGGGGCATGCAGGATTCTACAGAAGGTTTATAAAGGATTTTTCGAAAATTGCAAAACCTTTAAGTAACCTGCTAGCTGCTGACACACCATTTGTGTTTGACACACAGTGTCTGCAGGCATTTGAGACCCTGAAAGCTAAGCTGGTCACAGCACCAGTCATCTCTGCACCAGATTAGACATTGCCATTTGAATTAATGTGTGATGTCAGTGATCATGCCATCGGTGTAGTGTTGGGACAGAGGCATAACAAACTTCTGCATGTCATTTACTATGCTAGTCGTGTTCTAAATGATGCACAGAAAAATTACACAACCACAGAAAAAGAATTACTTGCAGTGGTTTATGCCATTGACAAGTTTAGATCCTATCTAGTGGGATCCAAAGTGGTTGTGTACACTGACCATGCTGCTCTTAAATACTTACTCACAAAGCAGGATTCAAAACCCAGGCTTATAAGATGGGTGTTGCTTCTGCAAGAGTTTGATATAGAAATAAGAGACAGAAAAGGGACAGAGAACCAAGTGGCTGATCATCTGTCCCAAATAGAACCAGTAGCAGGGGCGTCCCTCCCTTCTACTGAGATTTCTGAGACTTTCCCAGATGAGCAACTCTTTGCCATTCAGGAAGCTCCATGGTTTGCAGATATTGCAAATTTTAAAGCTGTAAGGTTTATTCCCAAAGAGTACAGCTACGTGCAGAGAAAGAAATTAATTTCAGATGCCAAGTACTACCTCTGGGATGAACCATATCTCTTTAAGAGATGTGCTGACGGAGTGATCCGCAGATGTATACCCAGAGAAGAAGCACAAAGGATCCTATGGCACTGCCATGGATCACAGTATGGAGGGCATTTTGGAAGTGAGCGAACAGCCACTAAAGTCCTCCAATGTGGCTTCTACTGGCCTACTCTCTATAAAGATTCCCGAGAGTTTGTGCGTAACTGTGACAGTTGCCAAAGAGCTGGTAACCTACCTCACGGATATGCCATGCCTCAACAAGGGATATTAGAGATTGAATTATTTGATGTATGGGGAATTGACTTCATGGGGCCATTCCCACCATCATACTCAAACACTTACATTCTGGTAGCAGTGGACTACGTATCTAAGTGGGTAGAAGCAATTGCTACACCCACTAATGATACCAAGACTGTACTGAAATTCCTCCAGAAAAACATCTTCAGCAGGTTTGGTGTTCCCAGAGTACTAATCAGTGATGGGGGCACTCATTTCTGCAATAAACAGCTATACTCTGCTATGGTTAGATATGGAATCAGCCATAAAGTGGCAACTCCGTATCATCCACAGACAAATGGGCAAGCTGAAGTCTCTAACAGAGAGCTAAAAAGAATCCTAGAACGGACTGTGATAGTCCGGAGAAAGGATTGGGCAAAGAGCTTGGATGATGCTCTGTGGGCATACAGAACAGCATTCAAGACTCCTATAGGAACCTCTCCATACCAACTGGTGTATGGGAAGGCCTGTCATTTGCCTGTGGAACTGGAACATAAAGCCTACTGGGCAACCAGATTCCTAAACATGGATGCACAGTTAGCTGGTGAAAAAGATTGCTCCAGTTAAATGAGCTAGAGGAATTCAGACTCAATGCCTTTGAAAATGCAAAAATTTATAAGGAAAAGGCAAAGAAATGGCATGACAAGAAGTTGTCAACCAGAGTCTTTGAGCCAGGACAAAAGGTTCTGCTCTTTAACTCTAGGCTCAAATTGTTTCCAGGAAAACTCAAATCCCGGTGGAGGGGTCCGTATGTGATTACAGGAGTCTCACCATATGGGTATGTTGAGCTTCAGGATATTGATTCTGACAAAAAGTTCATTGTTAATGGACAGAGAATCAAGCATTATCTTGAAGGCAATTTTGAGCAGGAATGCTCAAAACTGAGACTTGAGTGATTCTCAGTGAAGGTCCAGCTAAAGACAGTAAAGAAGCGCTTGCTGGGAGGCAACCCAGTCATTAGGAGGCTGTATGAATTGTCCTTACAGAGGCAAGTATCAAAAATGAAGGAATTCACAGAGTTACAGAAGGATTCAGCTCAAAAAGCAGAGAAAATGAGCTTACTGGCGAAAAAACGCCAGTAAAGGGCATTTTGGGCATTAAACGCCAGAATGGGTACCATTCTGGGCGTTTAACGCCAGTAATGGTACCATTTTGGGCGTTAAACGCCAGAATGGGCACCATTCTGGGCGTTTAACGCCAGGTGTGCAGCATCCTGGGCGTTTTGGAAAAACGCCCAGTAATAAAGGATTTCTGGCGTTTAACGCCAGCCAGGGCACCTGGCTGGGCGTTAAACGCCCAAAAGGGGCAACAAATGGGCGTTAAACGCCAGAATGGATGCCATTCTGGGCGTTTAACGCCAGCAAGGTGGGGGGGACCACAAATTTGTTTTCAAACCAAATTTTTTCAAACTTTCCTTTTCTTACCCATACTTTTCTACAAAATCACACTTCAACCATTCATCATTCACTTTCAAATCTTCAAAGATCAAAACCATTCTTCAAATCTATTTCAAATCAATTCCAAATATTATTCAAAAAACTCACCCTTTTCTCAATTTCTTTCCATATCTTCTCAAATCTCCTTTCAAATCTCTCTTTTTTTTTCGAAAACTTCCCTCCCCACCTTATAAATTCACGTTTGTCCCCATCATTCCATCACACCATTCGAATTTCCTCTTCCTCCCCCTCTCTTCTCTCTTCTCTTTTGCTTGAGGACAAGCAAACCTCTAAGTTTGGTGTGCTTTTCTGTGATCACTAAGCCAAGATTCATCAAGATCATGGCTCCTAAGGGAAAACAAACCAATTTAAGAGGAAAGAAAGAGACTAATCCAAAGAATCTTTGGAATCAAGAGAAGTTCTTAACTAAAGAACATGAAGACCATTATCACAAAATAATGGGTCTGAGGTCAGTGATCCCGGAAGTTAAATTTGATCTGAAAGAAGATGAATATCCGGGGATCCAAGAGCAAATTCGAAACAGAGGATGGGAAGTTCTAACCAATCCTGAGACAAAGGTTGGAAGGAACATGGTTCAGGAATTCTACTCAAATATGTGGCTGACAGATAAGCAGAGAATGACTGGAACCGCTTACCATACCTACAGAACTATGGTCAGAGGGAAAGTTATGTACTTTCATCTGGACAAAAGAAGAGAAATCTTCAAGTTACCTCAACTGCAAGATGATCCTGACTCCTTTAATAGGAGGATGGTGAGAGTAGATAAAGGGTTGGATCAAATTCTAGAGGACATATGCCTCCCTGGAACTAAGTGGATAACCAATTCAAAGGGTGTCCCAAACCAACTCAAGAGGGGAGACCTCAAGCCAATTGCAAGAGGTTGGCTAGACTTTATTGGGCGTTCCATATTGCCCACTAGCAACCGTTCAGAGGTCACCATCAAGAGAGCAGTGATGATTCATTGCATTATGCTTGGGAAAGAAGTAGAGGTCCATCATGTGATTGCTTGTGAGATCTACACAATTGCAAATAAGAATTCCACTGAAGCCAAACTGGCTTACCCAAGCTTGATCTCCTTGCTCTGTAAAGAGGCTGGGGTGAAGATGGGAGTAGATGAGTTCATACCCATTGAACACCCAATCACCAAGAAGTCAATGGAAGGACAAGTGCAAGACAACTCTATCAAGAGGAGGGCGCAGGAATTCCTCCCTGAATTCCCAAGAATTGACTACTGGATCAGCCTAGAAGCATCTATCTCCAAGTTGCAAGAAACTATGGAGCAACTGAAGGAAGAACAGCAGAATCAGAACTGCATGCTCTGCAAATTACTGAAGGAACAAGAGAAGCAGGGGCGTGAACTCCAAGAGATGAAACGCCAAAAGCTCTCCTCTCAAGCTGAGGGAGCATCCACTTCTCAAAATCAAGGTTGTTGAGTCCTAACTCTGTGAAAACCTCTATCATTAGGAGCCTATTTTTCGTTTTTGTTCTTGTTTTTCTATTTCTAGTCTCATCTTATATCTATATTTGAGTCTTGTTCTTAATTAATAAAATTTAAAGTTTATGCCTTAAAAGCTATGAATGTCCTATGAATCCATCACCTCTCTTAAATAAAAAATACTTTAATCACAAAAGAACAAGAAGTACAGGATTTCGAAATTCATCTCTGAAACTAGTTGAATTAGTTTGATGTGGTGACAATACTTTTTGTTTTCTGAATGAATGCTTGAACAGTGCATATGTCTTTTGAATTTGTTGTTTTAAGAATGTTAAAATTGTTGGCTCTTGAAAGAATGAGGAGAAAGAGAACTGTTATTGAGGATCTGAAAAATCATCAAATTGATTCTTGAAGCAAGAAAAAGCAGTGAAAAAAAAAATTTTTCGAAAAAAAAAGGAGAAGAAAAAGAAAGAAAAAGAAAGAAATAAAGTTGTGAACCAAGGCAAAAAGAGTGTGCTTAAGAACCCTGGACACCTCTAATTGGGGACTCTAGCAAAGCTGAGTCACAATCTAAAAAGGTTCACCCAATTATGTGTCTGTGGCATGTATGTATCCGGTGGTAATACTGGAAGACAGAGTGCTTTGGGCCACAGCCAAGACTCATACACTAGCTATGTTCAAGAATCATTATACTTAACTAGGAGAATCAATAACACTATCTGAGTTCTGAGTTCTCATAGATGCCAATCATTCTGAACTTCAAAGGATAGAGTGAGATGCCAAAACTGTTCGGAGGCAAAAAGCTACTAGTCCCGCTCATCTAATTGGAACTGTGTTTCTTTGATATTTTGGAGTCTTTAGTATATTCTCTTCTTTTTATTCTATTTTGATTTTCAGTTGCTTGGGGACAAGCAACAATTTAAGTTTGGTGTTGTGATGAGCGGATAATTTATACGCTTTTTGGCATTGTTTTTAGTATGTTTTTAGTATGATTTAGTTAGTTTTTAGTATATTTTTATTAGTTTTTAGTTAAAATTCACTTTTCTGGACTTTACTATGAGTTTGTGTGTTTTTCTGTGATTTCAGGTATTTTCTGGCTGAAATTGAGGGTCCTGAGCAAAAATCTGATCCAGAGACTGAAAAGGACTGCAGATGCTGTTGGACTCTGACCTCCCTGCACTCGAAGTGGATTTTCTGGAGCTACAGAAGCCCAATTGGCGCGCTCTCAACGGCTTTGGAAAGTAGACATCCTGGGCTTTCCAGCAATATATAATAGTCCATACATTGCCCAAGATTTGATGGCCCAAACCGCCGTAGCAATTCGGCCTCAGAAATTCCAGCGTTAAACGCCGGAACTGGCATAAAACTTGGAGTTAAACGCCCAAACTGGCATGAAAGCTGGCGTTTAACTCCAGAAAAGGTCTCTACACGAAAATGCTTCATTGCTCAGCCCAAGCACACACCAAGTGGGCCCGGAAGTGGATTTTTCTGTCATTTACTCATTTCTGTAAACCTTAGGATACTAGTTTGCTATTAATAGGATCTTTTGACATTGTATCTGTACCTCATGACACTTTACACGTTTCTTTGAGTACCTTCCACAGCATGAGTCTCTAAACCCCATGGTTGGGGGTGAGGAGCTCTGCTGTGTCTTGATGGATTAATGCAATTACTACTGTTTCTTATTCAATCATGCTTGCTTCCATTCTAAGATAATACTTGTTCTTAACCCGGAAGAATGTGATGATCCGTGACAATCATCATCATTCTCAACTATGAACGTGTGCTTGACAACCACCTCCGTTCTACCTTAGATTGAGTAGTTATTTCTTGGATTCTTTAATCGGAATCTTCGTGGTATAAGCTAGAACTGATGGCGGCATTCAAGAGAATCCGGAAGGTCTAAACCTTGTCTGTGGTATTCTGAGTAGGATTCAATGACTGAATGACTGTGACGTGCTTCAAACTCCTAGCAGGCGGGGCGTTAGTGACAGACGCAAAAGTATCGATGGATATTATTCCGGCCTGACCGAGAACCGACAGCTGAATTCCGCTATGCTGTGACAGAGCATATGCAATCGCTTTCACTGAGAGGATGGGAGGTAGCCATTGACAACGGTGAAACCCTACATACAGCTTGCCATGGAAGGAGCCTTGCGTGCTTGAAGAAGGAGACAGTAGGAAAGCAGAGATTCAGAGGATGGAGCATCTCCAAACCCCAACCTATTCTCCATTACTGCAATACAAGTAACCATTTCATGTTCTTCTGCTTTTTACAATCAATCCTGATAATTTCTGATATCCTGACTAAGATTTACAAGATAACCATAGCTTGCTTCAAGCCGACAATCTCCGTGGGATCGACCCTTGCTCACGCAAGGTATTACTTGGACAACCCAGTGCACTTGCTGGTTAGTTGTGCGAGATTGCAAAAGTGTGATTGCAATTTCGTGCACCATTACACCAACGTTTGCCTCCAAGTTTGAGGCAAACTTGGTCGCAAACGTTGGCCTCCCCTAGTGCATGTGCTATGCCAATGAATGCTAATGTTCATTCATTTATTCATTGGCAATTAAAAATCATGCATGCATTAATTAATTAATTAATAAAGCCAATTGCATTAACGTTGAAAAGGCTTGATATGTTCTTTAGCCAATTGGCTTTAATATTTCATGCTTTTATTGGCTTTATTAATTAATGCCAATGTATTAACGTAGCATTCATTCTTTAATGATCAAATGCTTGATACATGCATTAATTTTTATTAGCAATGCTAATTAATGAACTTGAACGTTTATTCATGTAATGCCATGATTAATTGGCTTGAATGCATGCATAAGGCATATATGTCATGCCATGGCTTCATGGTAATGGACCACGCTTTTTCCTTCCTTAGGCCACGCTTCCATTGTTTCTTTTTTTTCTTCACCTACAAGTAATCAAAACAACCAATCAAAGTATCACAAAATTCACAAAGCTTAAAATTCATTTAAAAACCAATTAATTTTAGCTTAAACCTCATGATTTTGTGTCAATTAAAGGGTGGTTGATTGATTCAAAGAAAATATGAAATTCTACCCAAATGGCTTACTTATGGCTCAAGAAAGTGCATAAAACCTATTGAAAACAAAGGAAATAGGCTAGTGAAACTAGGATAAGATGACCTGTCATCACAACACCAAACTTAAAGCTTGCTTGTCCCCAAGCAAGAAAGGAATTATGCTCAAATGTTCTTTCAATAAAGATGGATTGAAGAATAACTTGTAATGCCTGTGAGTGAAGTGATTAAGTAATAGTGGGGTGAACTCTAAATTATATGCTCATGCAAGGGCTTCAGTGCTTACTAGTCCTACATATTGGAAGTCTTAGGTCTTAGGACTTTCATCCAAATGATATCATGGAGATCTCTCTATAGGTAATCACCTTGAAGTAGCTTATGATTCTTGTGTTTTGGCTTTGACTCTAAGTGTCATGTCTCAAAGTGGCTCTTTAGATAAGCTTTCAATCAATACTCCTAAACCAGTTGGTTTTAAGGTATTAGGTGTTAAAGCACCCCTTAGGATTTACTTGCTCAAGCCTCTCTCTCTGACACAATTTGACCACAAGCATTTACTAGGATAATAACTCTTTGAGTTCTTGTTTCTTTCTTCTTTTCTGCCTAGTAATTGATGCTCAGAGCTTTGGGCCATGTTCTTTTTGTTTTTGTATTTTCTTTATTTTCTTTTGTTTTGTTTGCTGCTTCTTGGATCAATAAATGTTTGACAATCTCCACAATATCTCTTTGAACTCTATGTCCTGCCTATGAGCTCCCATGCAAGTTTTCATAAGCATGCAACCTCAATGCATAATCACACAAATAGAACCACCACTTCTCCTAATCTTTTGCTTGCCTCAAAATTGTTTAATTCCTCAATCCTTCTTTTCAAAGAACTGTCATGTAATGCATTCTTGAGAAATTGAGTGCAAGCAAGTTTGGATAGTATAGGGTTGTGATTATTCAAGCATCTCAATTATTGAATTATAGAAAAACTATACTATGCAGACAGACAGGGGTACAATATCACTTTCAATCACAGCAATATCTGATGTAAAATAATCACGTAATAATACAACCTTTTGGAGTTTACTTGCTTTCCTCGTCCTCATCATCATCATTGCTGGTCTTCACATTCCTCTTTTATCCCTTTGATTGATGATGCTTAATCTTTCCAAAAGCTTGTATGATGCTCTGCAGTGATATTGAAAGTTGCTTGTTCTCCAAGCACTTGAAAAATGGTTAGCATGCATGAATTATTTGTGGGCTTTTGAACTTACTTTGGTGTGGGAACACCAAACTTAGTACCTTGCCAATGGTTCTCATGCATCAAATTGACCATATGTGGAACTCTTTTTCTTTGCTAACGGCAATAAGACTAAAAAAAACTAGAAAACAGACATTGGTTAAGTAGTTTCTCTGCTTGCTTGGTTCTAGCAACCATTTATGCAGAAGGTGAGAATGTGTTTTTAAAAGAGATTTTTGGTGGAACACCAAACTTAGCATTCTTCATTCTCCCTTAAATTGTTTTGGTGTGCAACACCAAACTTAGCTCCTTACAATATAGAGAAAGTTACTTAGCCTTTTTATTAAATAGAAAGAAACTACCTCAGGTTGGGTTGCCTCCCAATAAGCGCTTCTTTATTGTCACTAGCTTGACATCCTCCATTCTTTGATCATGGAGGTTGAAAATCCTGTTGCCTTTGATTTTCTCCTCTCACTATGGACTTCCTTCCGGTCTCCTCCATTTCTTGGTGCCCTTCTTCAGAAATTCCAGAGGTGGAGAACTCTCTCCTGGTTTATGTCATACAACCAAAATAGCAAAGATACAAAGGGCACTCTGTAGCTTGAGTGCAGTGAGAGTTAATAGAGACAAAGTCTCAAACAGTTAGTGCGCAAGTTAGAAATAAAGAAAATGAGCAAAAACAAAGAAAAAGTGCTTAATCTAGACCACCACTTCACTTAATCATTGTCAATCTGATCAATCCCCGGCAACGGCGCCAAAAACTTGATGTGCGGAAAACGATCCGACACAAAACTCACCGGCAAGTGTACCGGGTCGCATCAAGTAATAATAACTCACATGAGTGAGGTCGATCCCACAGGGATTGAAAGATTGAGCAATTTTAGTTTAGTGGTTGATTTAGTCAAGGGAATCAAGTATTGGTTGAGTGGTTTGTAATTTGCAGAAACTAAATTGCAGTAAAATTAAAGGGGACGGGTGAATTTGCAGGAAATTAAAGGGAACTGAAATTAAAGTGCTGAATCTTAAAGAACGAGAAATTAAATGGCAGAAACTTAGAACGCAAGAAATGTAAATTGCAGAATCTTAAAGTGCAAGAAATGTAAATGGCTTGAATTATAAAGGGAATCGGGAAGTGGATTTGCAGAAATTAGACAAGGAAAAGTAAATTGCAATAAACAGAAAGGTAGAAGAGGAATTAAAATGAATCGGATCTCAAACGGAAATGAAAATAAGCTTGGTGGAGCAATTAAACAAGGAAATTAAAATGGAAGCCAATAGATCTCAGGACCCAAGAGACTAGATAACTAAGTCTAGATCTCAATGCCTTCCTAGATCCAGATTTAGAGAGCAATTGCAAGGTTTAAGAAGAGAGCAATGTAGAAAAGTAAATTTAAAGTTCAATTTCCAAAAGTTGCAGTAAATCAAAACAGAGAGATCTCAAGGTGAGATTGAGACAGAATTTCCTCAATTCTTCAACACCCAAGACTCAAGACAAGTGTAAATGAAATTGAAAACAAGAAAACTAAGAGGAAGAGAATTCAATTCTTCTTCCCAGGAACTCTCAAATTCTCAAAGCAACAACCAAAATGTAAAGTGAGCTCTCTACTGTGAGTACTATGAAAATTCTAAAGGAAAGCTCCCCGAAAAACTTAAATTCTAATCTATTTATACACTCTCTTCTAATGATCTTCAAGCCTTGAATTGGGCCCTTGGTTTTGATGGAATTGGATTGACATAAGCCTCTGTTGATTGCTCTTGGTGTTGGGAAGAAATCCACTTGTGAACCGGACCATGAACCATTCACGTTTGAGTCAACGTTTGAGGCAAACGTTGACTCAAATGTCTTCACATGTAAAATTATGCAGCTAGGCCAAGGTGCTGTCATCCACCTTTGGCTCAACGTTTGAGGTCAAACGTGAGCTCAAACGTGGACCTTCCCATGGCGCAAACGTTGGCCTCCCCTGGAACGTGTTACACCAACGTTTGCCTCCAAGTTTGAGGCAAACTTGGTCGCAAACGTTGGCCTCCCCTGGTGCATGTGCTATGCCAATGAATGCTAATGTTCATTCATTTATTCATTGGCAATTAAAAATCATGCATGCATTCATTAATTAATTAATAAAGCCAATTGCATTAATGTTGAAAAGGCTTGAAATGTTCTTTAGCCAATTGGCTTTAATATTGCATGCTTTTATTGGCTTTATTAATTAATGCCAATGTATTAACGTAGCATTCATTCTTTAATGATTAAATGCTTGATACATGCATTAATTTTTATTAGCAATGCTAATTAATGAACCTGAACGTTTATTCATGTAATGCCATGATTCATTGGCTTGAATGCATGCATAAGGCATATATGTCATGCCATGGCTTCATGGTAATGGACCACGCTTTTTCCTTCCTTAGGCCACGCTTCCATTGTTTCTTTTATTTCTTCACCTACAAGTAATCAAAACAACCAATCAAAGTTTCACAAAGCTTAAAATTCATTTAAAAACCAATTAATTTTAGCTTAAACCTCATGATTTTGTGTCAATTAAAGGGTGGTTGATTGATTCAAAGAAAACATGAAATTCTACCCAAATGGCTTACTTATGGCTCAAGAAAGTGCATAAAACCTATTGAAAACAAAGGAAAGAGGCTAGTGAAACTGGGCTAAGATGACCTGTCATCAACAAACCCAATAAAATTTATAAACCGAAGTATTTAAATCTCGGGTCGTCTTCTCAAGGAATTGCAGGGAAGTATGATTTATTATTGGTTATGGAAAATAGTATTTTTGGATTTTTGAAAGGTTGAATGAGAAAAATAGATTGTAGGAAATTAAATCAATAGCAAAGAAAAACTCTTGGCGAAGTATGAAAACTGGAAGTCCTATACTAGTTATCCTTATCAATGGTGATGAGAGTTGTATTATTGCTCCCACTAAGACAACCTCTAACTATGAAGGTCAGTTAAGTGGATAAATTAATTTAACACCTGAAGTCCTAGTCAGCTCCTGAGGAAAGACTAGAGTTATAGGAATCTAAATTAATCAGCAAATATATCAATTATCAATCACAATGAGTTTGACAACTCAAGAGTTACCAATTAATCAACTAAAGCCAATGATGTAGAAAGCTAAATAAAAATCATATATCTGAAAATACCTCAAATTGTATTAGTTAAGAAAATCCTAACATGAAAAGTTCATAAGCCAATTTGGCAAACTAAAATAAAATAATAGAATGAATAAAAGTAGAAGAGAAATTGAAGTAAAGGAACATTGAACCTGTGATAAAGAAGAAATAAATCCTAATCCTAATAGAAATCCTAATCCTAAATCCTAAGAGAGAGGAGAGAGCCTCTCTCTCTAAAAACTATATCTAAATTATGAAAAGTGAATTATGATCTGATCTGAAGTATCCATTGTCTTTTTTTTGAGTCCCTACATGTTCCCTGACTTTAATCTGTGTTTCTGGGCCGAACTCTGGGTCAAAATGCGGCCCAAAACTGTCTCCAGCGTATTCTGTAATTTCTGCAGATCGCACAGGTTACGCGTACGCGTCAATCACGCGTACGCGTCATTCAGCGATTTCCTCTCCACGTGTGCGCGTTAGGTACGCGCTCGCGTCGTTTGCGCAAACTCCAATCCACGCGTACGCGTCGCTGTGATTTTCTCCAATTTGCGCGCACGCGTCAGCCATGCGTGCGCGTCGCTGTTCGCTGGTTGTCTTCTTTATTTCTTGTGCTCCTTTCCTTTTTTTGCAAGCTTCCTCTCCATTTTCTAAGCCATTTCTGCCCTATGAAGCCTGAAACACTTAACACACAGATCACGACATCGAATGGTATAGATGAGAATTAAAATACATAATTAAAAGATCTTTAAGAAGCAAGTTTTCAATCATAGAACTAAACTAGGAAGGAATTGTAAAATCATGCAAATCATATGAATAAGTGGGTGAAAAGCTTGATAAAACCACTCAATTAAACACAATATAAACCATAAAATAGTTGTTTACCAGGCCGAAAGGGAGAAGGGGGAGAGAAAGAAGAAAGAAAGGGAGAAGGAGAGGGGCGTGGTGGTCGACGACAGTACGGTCACCGAAAAGGTGGTTGGCGAGAGCTTGACAGTGGCTGGTAATGGAGGTTCTGCGAATTTGGATGGAGAAGAAGGGAAATGGAACATTGAAGAAGAAGAGGGTGAAAGGAGCGACTGCTAGGGCTTCACACGTAGATGGTGTTAACGATTTTGAATCCATGCGTACGCGTAGTGCACGCGTGCGCGTGGGTGGACATAAAGCGAATGGATGCATAGACATTTTGCACACGTATGCGCAGATGGAAAGAGTGCGCACTGACGCGTACGCATGATGTGCCCGTACATGTGGTATGAAACTTGTGCTAGAAGCACATATCTCGCACCATACTCGCATGACTCTCAAGAAAAAGTATGGGGGTTGTTCCGAGGGTTACCTGAAAATGTAGGTCGATCTCGGATGAGATCTTCTGTGCTGGTCGGTGCTGGTGTGTCCGACTTGTGGATGGTGGCTGGAGCCGCTGTGTCTGACTTGCGAACCCGGCGGTGGTGCTAATCCTTCGTCACCGGAGGGTGGTGCTACCTGCAAGGGACTCCGATGCTTAAGTTAGCAAGGGTACTCAGCAGGTCTTTTTGGTAGAATCAGAGTATGAGTTATACCTGGGTGCTCCAGTGTATTTATAGTAGTGTGGAGTGACCTTTTCCTGGAGATAAGATAGTTATCTTATCTTATCCTATCTTATCTTTGAGTGAAGTCATCTTATCTTCAAGGGAACCGCCCTTATCTCTTATAGGCTTGGGCTGCCTTTGGGTTTGGGTTGTGTTCCTCTGTTTGGGCCTTTTTTTGGGCTTTCCTGGTGATTTGGCCGAGCTCTTTTGAGAAGAGGTCGGATAGTCTTGATCTGAAGAGGTCGGTCGACTTGTCGTCAATGAACCCGGTTCGGACAGCTCGACCCAGGGTATGAACAGTATCCCTGCTCGAGTGTGGTCTTCCTTTTGAGGTCGAGTCCTTAGTTTTAGGACTTCAATCCTTCTCTAGAGAAGCCGAGTGGGAGCATTAGTTGATCTCTTTTTAAAGAGCTTTCCTTTGAATGCAGAGCGTTTTTCTTTTACCTCTTTAATTTTTGAAAACAGGCGTTCCTTGCCTTGGGAACGAGTGTGGGTTTTTAATGCCTTATTAACTCCTTAACATTCCATTTCTTTTGCCTCCCGCTTTCTTATTTCATTTTGAATTACACCAAAGCTTTCTCTTTTCTGTTTCTCTTTCTCTTGCTTTCTGTAACTTCCCCTTTTCTCTTTATTCTTCTATTTTGTTTGGCTCGCCAGGGACTTTTGTTTTCGTGTTTTCACGCTCCTCTCTGTGGCGCCATTGGTGGTTGTTGGTGCTTCACTTGTTCGAAAGGTGATTCCTGGTCTCGCTTCCCGTCTTCAACCTCTTCAGCATTCATCGTCTCCTTCCCTTTTGCAGGTTGGTTTTCTTTTTTGTAGCTTCCTTTTCTGTTCGAAAAGTTTTGATCTTTGTTTTGTGAGAGCTTGAATCTTTTATGCTTTTGTCGTGTATCTAGTCAAATGCGTGCTCTAAGAATTCTGTGCATGACTTTTTCGTGCTTCCTACTAATTAGGGTTTTGACTGCTGATATTATCTTCTTGATTGTATCTTCTTGATTTGCGCCTTTGATGATTTCCCTTTAGTGAAAATGCTGAACCATCTAACTTTGAGACTAGGTTGTGCCCTTGATGATAATCTCTTTCCATGTTTAGATGTTTGATATTTTCTGATGATTTTATGATTTTACTCTCGGAGTGTTGCTTGTTCGAAGAGGGTTATTTCCTTTGCTGAGAGATTTGTTGGGACGTAGCCTTGTGGAGTTTTCTAAGTCCTTGCTCTGTCACTGCCTCCAAAGGATGCCCCTGGACCTTGCATTGTGTCCTGGGGTTTCCTTTTGCTATTGTGTCTATTTTTGTCTGAGCAGTTTTCTTTGTTATGCCCGAGTTGTTTATTTAGTAATCCTTCTCTCTTTTTCTTTGCTGTAGGACTAGTTGACCATCTCTTCTCGCAAAAATATTATCGAGACGTCTTCCAAGGTTCCTGAGGGTATGTCCGACTGGCTGGACTCCCTCGTCCTGATGTGTGATTCCGTAGTTAATTCTGAGTTCTGTGCAGAGCTTAGAAAACATCATCGAATCTGTAGTAGTAGGTATCAGGAGAAAAACTATGAATTGGTAGCGCCTGATTCTTGATGAAAGGGTTTGCTTTCCGGCTCTAACCCAGGGGGAACACCCCTTCTTTTATGCTTATGACTGACAAACTCCATTTTGACGGTTTATCTTGTATTGATTTTAGGGGATTTTATCACCTTTTACCCACATTTATTCAATGAAATAGCATGGTTTTGTATATTCTCCTTTAATTGTGCTTAAGAGTGAAAACATGCTTTTTAGGGTCTTAAAATAGCTAAATTTAATTCTCCTTGATTCCATTAGATGCCTTGATATGTTTGCTAAGTGATTTCAGATTTAGAAGGCAAAGATTGGATCAAGGGAATGAAGAAAGAAGCATGAAAAGTTGGAGAACTCATGAAGAAATGAAAGAACCGGAAAGCTGTCAAGCCGACCTCTTCACACTTAAACGACCATAACTTGAGCTACAGAGGTCCAACTGATGCGGTTCCAGTTGGGTTAGAAAGCTAACATCCGGGGCTTCGAAACGATATAAGATTTGCCATAGTTGCTACACGTATGGTGGCGCGCACGCGCAAAGTACGCGCACGCGCCGTTGCTGCCACCTAGTTCACTTAAAGCAACATGTGGCCAGCGATTTTAGAAGCCTTGTGGGCCCAATCCAACTCATTTCTGATGCCATTTAAGCCAAAGATTGAAGGAGAATCAACATACTCTCATACTTTACATGTTAGTTACCATTAGTTTAGTTTAGTAGTTAGAGTTAGTTTCTAGAGAGAGAAGCTCTCACTTCTCTCTAGAATTAGGATTAGGATTAGGTTTAGTTCTTAGATCTAGATTTTAATCTTTGCTTTCTTCTACTTCTACTCTTCAATTCCTTGTAGTTACATTCATCTTCCTCTATTCTTTTGTTGTAATTTCCTTTATGTTGTTCTTATACTTTGTTGTAGATCTACTATTGCTCCTTCCATTTTCTTTCAATTCAATAAGAGGTAATTCATGATAATTGTTCTTCTTTGCTTTTCTATTGTTGATCTCTTGCCTTTGTAGTTAGATCTCCCTTTAATTCTTGCAATTTATGTTGTTTACTTCTATTGCACTTTATGTGTTTGTTGAAATGTCTCTTTTAGTTTTAGTGTAGATTTTGTTCCTCTTGGCCTAGGTAGAGTAATTAGTGACACTTGAGTTATCTAATTCCTTTGTTGATTGATAATTGAAGAGATTGCTAATTGGTTTGGAGTGCACTAAAGCTAGTCTTTCCTTGGGAGTTGGCTAGAACTTGTGGCTCAAGTCAATTCATCCACTTGACTTTCCTTTCTTTAGTAAGGGTTAACTAAGTGGTAGCAATGAACAATTCTCATCACAATTGAGAAGGATAACTAGGATAGGACTTCTAATTTTCATACCTTGCCAAGAGCCTTTTATAGTTAGTTTATTTTCATTGTCATTTACTTTTCATGCTTCATATCAAAACCCCAAAATAACTCACAACCAATAACAAGACGCTTTATTGTAATTCCTAGGGAGAACGACCCGAGGTTTGAATACTTCGGTTTATAAATTTAGGGGTTTGTTTTAGTGACAAACAACTTTTTGTATGAAAGGATTAGCGATTGGTTTAGAGACTATACTTGCAACGAGAATTCATTTGTGAAATTCTAAACTGTCAAAAATCCAATCATCAATGACTACTTTTTCAGTCAAATGAACATCACCCTTCCTTTTATCTCCTTTGAGACCGACTTGTTGTGGCCGTGCAACGTTAGCTCCATCCCAGCTTCATCCGAACAATTGAGGTTTTATCAAGATCTTTAAGTTGCTTTGCCAAGAGTTGGACGTCAAACCTTCTCAGACTCTCTTTCTTTATCTTTTTGTTTTGACTAAGCCCGGGATTTCTTCAAAAAACAAAGCTTCTTGGATTTCCTTTCGATCTGCCCAAGGACATAAAGTGTTTGCTATGTATGACGAGTCCTTTAGGGATTTTAAGAATTACTTTTTTAAGGTCAGAGCTGTTGAGGGAGCTCGACCATTTTTCTTGGAATCGAGTAATGAACCTGCCTTCCCCTTGTGCTGGCAAAAGAATGTTGTGGTGTCTTGGTACTCATGGGAGATGCTTGACGAGGTCGAGCAAGCTTTTGTGAATGTATTTGAAGATATTTGGGGGAAACCTCCCCATCTCGATACAAAGAGATTTTTGGGGGACCACTCTCTTATCTGAACTGTGTTGGGTAGTAACCGACTTCTTTTTGCTCTGTTTTATTTACTTTACTTCTTTTCCTTCCAATTTCTAACTTGCTTTTTGGTTGATTTGTTTTTTCAGAGATGGTTAAAAATAATGATTCTATGAGGGCTTTTAAGAAGGCGAGAAAGGCTACAGCTGCTGAGAACATCTCAGCTAAAGCTGCAGGGGAGGGATCTTCTCAAGTTCCTCCTAAGAAATCGGTCTCCAGTTCTGTTGGGCCGAGGAGGATGATCCCAACTCCTCAGGTTCATTTGGTTGATCCTCCCCAGACCTCTACTGCTACTTCTTCTCCTACTGTTGGCCTTCCTCCGAAAAAGCAGAAGACTGTTGAGCCTTTCAATTTGGACGCCCTTGACTTTGATGCCGTTGGATTTGTTGATCAACAAATTGCTCCTTATGGTGTCATTCCTACTGACGATGTTTCCCTCCTTCGTCACTTGGACTTCATTACCCGGAGTAGCATTAAGATGGCACATATGGGGGCGGCTTTATACCGAACTGCCCATGATCTTCCTATTCATGCAACGAAGGCTTTTATGGAGGAGGCCAAATCAAAGTTCGACCGGATCAAGGGTTTGAAGGAGGAGCTTGAAGTGAAAGTGGCGAAGCTAGAAAAAGAGTTGGAGGGTAAGAAGACTCGAGCTACTGCTGCTGTAGCTTCTGCAAAGTTGGCTGAGGATATGGTGCTGAAGAATAAGGAGAGTTATGTCTTAACTTATGGGGAGATGATGGATCTTAGGGAGAGTTTCGAATCTATTTGAGCTTACTATGCCAAACTCCAGGGTCATCTTATAGGCAGTGTGAATGCTGCTTATAAGAATTTGAAGGATCAGGTTTAAGTTCTTGCGCCCGAGCTCGACCTCTCCCTTTTTAGCTTGGACAACATTGTAAAAGATGGTAAGATTGTCCCTGATGACCCTGATGGTGATGATGATGATGTCGACCCTCCTCCTGTACCATCTGTCAAAGCCTCTGTTGCCCCGCCTTCCTCAACTCTAGCAGCTGAAGTCGGTCAACCCGAGTCCAATCCTGATATCCAGATCTTGAATCGGGATGATGGAATAGTAGATGCGGTACCCCTTCAGACTCGTCCTCCTTTACCCCGAGATACTGCTACTGGGTAGTCTTTGGATCCTCTATAATTATTTCTTTGATGTATAATGTACAGCCCGGTCTGTGGCTTTTAAACTTTTATTTCTGTAATTGGTGGTTTGCTTGACTTTGGATACTTTAGTTGCTTTACTTTTAGCAATCTTCTTTTGTCAAAACAAAGTAGTTTTTCAAGCCTCTTGGGGTCGACTTCAGGCGGCCTCTTGAGTCTGTTATTTTGTCACATGCTTGTCTGCATCTTTTTGACACTTTTCTGGAATCTTGAGAGTGCTGGAATCTTGCTGTCCGACCTCTTTTGATTGCCTTTGTGTTTTATTTCCTGCTTTAGTTGAAGCTAGCTTTGTTTAACTAGTCTTCTTCGCATTTTTTCATACAATACTTGTGGATTGGTTTTATGGCTTTCTGGGTCCGCCTTGAGTCCCTTATAGTGCATGCCTTCTATCGGCCAACTTCTTCATCTCGGTCTGTCCGAAGTTATTTCTAGTAATTCATATTATTTGGACCTTTGTCAGGTCTTTTTTATGGATTACTTTTTATGACTTTTGTAGGTTTGTTAGGCCAATTTCATCATGTCGGTCCCTTCTAAGTTATTTCTAGTAATCCATTTTATTTCGACCTTTGTCAGGTCTCTTTTATGGATTACTTTTATAACTTTTGTAGGTTTGTTGGGCCGACTTCATCATGTCGGTCCCTTCTAAGTTATTTTTAGTAACCCATTTTATTTGGACCTTTGTCATGTTTCTTTTATGGATTACTTTTATAACTTTTGTAGGTTTGTTGGGCCGACTTCATCATGTCGGTCCCTTCTAAGTT
The DNA here is from genome assembly GCF_014773155.1 of Arachis stenosperma. Taxonomy (NCBI): domain Eukaryota; kingdom Viridiplantae; phylum Streptophyta; class Magnoliopsida; order Fabales; family Fabaceae; genus Arachis; species Arachis stenosperma. Next base: position 71,643,341 of record NC_080377.1, on the reverse strand, counting down.
ATTTCTAGTAATCCATTTTACTTGGACCTTTGTCAGGTCTCTTTTATGAATTACTTTTATGACTTTTGTAGGTTTGTTGGGCCGACTTCATCATGTCGGTCCCTTCTAAGTTATTTCTAGTAATCCATTTTACTTAGACCTTTGTCAGGTCTCTTTTATGGATTACTTTGATAACTTTTGTAGGTTTGTTGGGCCGACTTCATCATGTCGGTCCTTTCTAAGTTATTTCTAGTAATCCTCTTTTTTATGGCTAGCCAGGCCTCTTTCTAGGGATTACTTTTTATAAATTTTGTTGTTGTAGTAGATTGGTCTGACTTCTTTATGTCATCCCATCATTAAGTTATTTTTAGCAACCCATTTTTATTAAGACCTCGTTAGGTCCTTTCCTATGGATCACTTTTGATAACTTCTTGCATTATTCTGTTTTTGTCACTTTTCATCTTTGCCAATTTTGTAGAAATTGAGTTTGATCCTCACTTGGTCGACCTTTGATGATTCGGTACGGTCTTTCATCTTTGTTGGTATTTATCGTGATCGAGCAGTGAATTTTGATTCTAACTTTTTTTGCTGATCTGTCGCTTTTATAATCGGGCGATGAATTTTTTGCATTTCAGATTAATGCGTCTTGATGAAAGGATTTGTAGAGAATCTGAAAAAATTTATTCAAAATATGCAAATATATACATGTGGGTGTTTTTCCCTTCTAAGTCGGGCAATTTTATAGATCTTGGCTTGGTGCCTCGTTAAAAAACTTTTCAGGAAAAAGAGTACACCTTGACCTAAGATCTTTATTACCTCTAACTATAATACCTTCTTAGGTTGCAGGCATGCCACGATCTTGGTAGCTCTCGCCCTTCTAGTTCGGACACCCTGTAGTAGCCTTTTCCCAGTACTTCTATGACTCGGTAGGGTCCTTTCCAGTTAGCTTCTAGCTTACCCTCTCCCGGTCGACTTGTTCCGATATCATTTCGAATTACAATGAGGTCGTTGTTAACAAAGCTTCGCTGTACTACCTTCTGATTGTATCTTGAAGCCATTCGACGTTTTAAAGCTTCTTCTTTGATCCGAGCTCTTTCTCGGATTTTTGGAAGTAGGTCGAGTTTTTCCCTTTGAGGTTGGGAGTTGGCTTCTTCACTGTAGTGGATTACTCTGGGCGATCCTTCTTCAACTTCCACAGGGATCATTGCCTCCATTCCGTAATCTAATCGGAACGGTGACTCCTTTATTGTGGAGTGTGGAGTTGTCCGATATGTCCTTAGGACTTGTGGGAGCTCTTCAGCCCAGGCACCCTTTACATCTTGTAATCTCCGTTTTAGCCCGGCTAATATGACTTTATTAGCAGCTTCTGCTTGTCCATTAGCCTGGGGGTGTTCTACGGATGTGAATTGGTGTTTTATGTTCAGGTCGGCCACTAACATTCTAAAGCCTGCGTCTGTGAATTGAGTGCCATTGTCTGTGGTAATAGAGTATGGAACCCCAAACCTTGTGACAATGTTCCTATATAGGAATTTCCGACTTCTTTGAGCAGTGGCGTTAGCTAAAGGCTCTGCCTCAATCCATTTTGTAAAATAATCTACCCCTACGATGAGGAACTTGACTTGTCCCGATCCTTCAGGGAAAGGACCGAGGAGATCGAGTCTCCATTTTGCAAATGGCCAAGGTGAGGTTACGCTGATGAGCTCCTCTGGTTGGGCGATGTGAAAATTGGCATGTTTCTGACATGGTGGACATGTCTTCACGAATTCTGTTGCCTCTTTTTGTAAAGTCGGCCAATAGAATCCGGCCTAGAGTACTTTTTTGGTGAGAGCTTGCGCTCCAAGATGGTTGCCACAGATGCCACTGTGTATTTCTTCTAAAACTTTGTTTGTGTTAGAAGTTGGTACACATTTCAACAAGGGTGTTGAAATCCCTCTTTTATATAAAGTATTGTTTATTATGGTGTAATACTGTGTCTCCCATTTTAAACTCTTTGCCTCCTTCTTATTGATGAGCGGATAATTTATACGCTTTTTGGCATTATTTTTAGATAGTTTTTAGTAGGATCTAGCTACTTTTAGGGATGTTTTCATTAGTTTTTATGCTAAATTCACATTTCTGGACTTTACTATGAGTTTGTGTATTTTTCTGTGATTTCAGATATTTTCTGGCTGGAATTGAGGGACCTGAGCAAAACTCTAATAAAAGGCTAACAAAGGACTGCTGATGCTGTTGGATTCTGACCTCCCTGCACTTGAAATAGATTTTCTGGAGCTACAGAACTCCAAATGGCGCGCTCTTAATGGCGTTGGAAAGTACACATCTAGAGCTTTCCAGCAATATATAATAGTCCATACTTTATTCGATATTAGACGACACAAACTGGCGCTCAACGCCAGTTCCATGCTGCATTCTAGAGTCAAACGCCAGAAACACGTCACGAACCAGAGTTGAACGCCAAAAACACGTTACAACTTGACGTTCAACTCCAAGAGAAGCCTCTACACGTGTAAAGCTCAAGCTCAGCCCAAGCATACACCAAGTGGGCCCCGGAAGTGGATTTCTGCATCAATTACTTACTTTTGTAAACCCTAGTAGCTAGTCTAGTATAAATAGGACATTTTATTATTGTATTAGACGTCTTTGACCATTTGGTCTTTTTGACCACATCTTTGGTCTCAATTTTAATCTATTATTCATCTTAGGAGACTATTGATCATGTTCATGGGGGCTGGCCATTCGGCCATGCCTGGACCATCACTTATGTATTTTCAACGGTGGAGTTTCTACACACCATAGATTAAGGGTGTGGAGCTCTGCTGTACCTCGAGTTTTAATGCAATTACTACTATTTTCTATTCAATTCAGTTTATTCCTGTTCTAAGATATTCGTTACACTTCAACATGATGAATGTGATGATCCGTGACACTCATCATCATTCTCACTTATGAACGCGTGCTGACAACAACTTCCGTTCTACCTTAGACCGAACGCATATCTCTTGGATTCCTTAATTAGAATATTCATGGTATAAGCTAGAATTATTGGCGGTATTCATGAGAATCTGGAAAGTCTAAACCTTGTCTGTGGTATTCCGAGTAGGATTCAAGGATTGAATGACTGTGACGAGCTTCAAACTCGTGATTGTTGGGCGTGATGACAAACGCAAAAGAATCAATGGATTCTATTCTGACATGATCGAGAACCGACAGATGATTAGCCGTGCTATGATAAGAGCATTTGGACCTTTTTCACTGAGAGGATGGGATGTAGCCATTGACAACGGTGATGCCCTACATACAGCTTGCCATGGAAAGAAGTAAGAAGGATTGAAGGAAGGCAGTAGGAAAGCAGAGATCCAACAGGGACAAAGCATCTCCATATACTTATCTGAAATTCTTACCAATGATTTACATAAGTATTCCTATCTTTATTTTCTGTTTATTTATTATTATAATTCAAAAATTCCATAACCAATTATTATCCGCCTAACTGAGATTTACAAGATGACCATAGCTTGCTTCATACCAACAATCTCCATGGGATCGACCCTTACTCACGTAAGGTTTATTACTTGGACGACCCAGTACACTTGCTGGTTAGTTGTGCGAGGTTGTGAAAAAAGTGCTGAGTTAGTAGATGCGCATACCAAGTTGAATGCCATTATTAGAGATCACAATTTTGTGCACCAAGTTTTTGGCGCCGTTGCCGGGGAATCAATTTCGAACAACAATTTCACAATTGTTTCCAGACTACAATGGTGCCAAGTTTTTAATCCGACAACAACACCAAGTTTTTGGTGCCGTTGCCGGGGATTGTTCGAGTTTGGACAACTGACGGTGAATCTTGTTGCTCAGATTAGGTAATTTTCTTTTTTGTTTTATTTTCAAAAAATTTTCTAAAATCTTTCAAAAATTTATCACCTGTTTTCGAAAATTTTCAGAGTTTTTAAGAATGAATTCTAGAGTTTCATGTAACATGTTGAAGCCTGGTTGGCTGTAAAGCCATGTCTAATTCCTGGACCGGAGCTTTTGACCAACATTACATGATTCCTGAAATTCTGATTGAGGACTTTGAATTCATTATTTCCTTTTTCCTAAATATGTTTTCGAAAAATTTATTACGAAAATCCAAAAAAATTAATAAAATCATAAAAATAAAAAGTATTTTGTGTTTCTTGTTTGAGTCTACTGTTAATTTTTAAGTTTGGTGTCAATAACATGTTTTAAAAATTTATGCATTTTTCGAAAATTTATGCATGGTGTTCTTCATGATCTTCAAGTTGTTCTTGGTAAGTCTTCTTGTTTGATCTTGATGTTTTCTTGTTTTGTGTCTTTTGTTGTTTTTCATGTTCATTTTTGAATTCATAGTGTCTAAGCATTAAAGATTTTTAAATTTGGTGTCTTGCATGTTTTCTTTGCATAAAAAATTTTTCAAAAATATGTTCTTGATGTTCATCATGATCTTCAAAGTGTTCTTGGTGTTCATCTTGACATCCATAGTGTTCTTGCATGCATCATGTGTCTTGATCCAAAATTTTCATGTTTTGAATCATTTTTATGTTTTTCTCTCTCCTCATTAAAAATTCAAAAATAAAAAAATTATCTTTTCCTTATTTTGCTCATAAATTTTGAAAATTTGGGTTGACTTAGTCAAAAATTTTTAAAACTTAGCTATTTCTTATAAGTCAAGTCAAATTTTCAAATTTAAAATTTTTATCTTTCCAAAATCTTTTTCAAAAATCAAATCTTTTTCATTTTTCTTATTAATTTTCGAAAATATTTAAAAATATTTTTTCAAAATCTTTTTCTTAATTTTATTTCAAATTTTTGAAACTTTACTAACAATTAATGTGATTGATTAAAAAATTTGAAGTTTGTTACTTTCTTGTTAAGAAAGGTTCAATCTTTAAATTCTAGAATAATATCTTTTAGTTTCTTGTTAGTCAAGTAATCAATTTTAATTTTAAAAATAACATATTTTTCAAAATATCTTTTTAATCATATCTTTTCAAATAATATCTTTTTCAAAAATTTTGATTCCAAAATATCTTTTTCTAACTTCTTATCTTTTCAAATTGACTTTCAAATCTTTTTCAACTAACTAATTGACTTTTTGTTTGTTTCTTATCTTTTTCAAAACCACCTAACTACTTCCCTCTCTCTAATTTTCGAAAATTACCTCCCTTTTTTTCAAAATTCTTTTAATTAACTAATTATTTTAAATTTTAATTTTAATTTTAATTCTTCTTTTAATTTTCGAAAATCACTAACCCTTTTTTTAAAATTAATTTTCGAATTCTCTCTCTCTCATCTTCTTCTATTTATTTATTTATTTATCTAAAACTTCTTTTCATCTCAAGAATTTGAACCCCTATCTTCACCCTTGTGTTTGGATTCTTACCTTTTCCTTCTTATATTCTTTTCTTCTTCTACTAACATAAAGGAATCTCTCTACTGTGGTAAAAAGGATCCCTATTATTATTTTCTGTTCCCTTCTTTTTCATATGAGCAGGAGCAAGGACAAGAACATTCTTGTTGAAGCAAATACTGAACCTGAAAGAACTCTGAAGAGGAAACTAAGAGAAGCTAAATTACAACAATCCAGAGACAACCTTACAGAAATTTTTGAAAAGGAATTGGAGATGGCAGCCGAAAATAATAATGCAAGGAGGATCCTTGGTGACTATACTACACCTACTTCCAAATTTGATGGAAGAAGCATCTCAATCCCTGCCATTGGAGCAAACAATTTTGAGCTGAAATCTCAACTAGTTGCTCTATTGCAACAAAACTGCAAGTTCCATGTACTTTCATCAGAAGATCCCTACCAGTTTTTAACTGAGTTCTTGCAAATCTGTAAGACTGTTAAGACTAATGGAGTAGATCCTGAAGTCTACAGGCTCATGCTTTTCCCCTTTGCTGTAAGAGACATAGCTAGAATATGGTTGGATTCACAACCTAAAGATAGCCTGGACTCCTGGGATAAGCTGGTCGCGGCCTTCTTGGCTAAGTTCTTTCCTCCTCAAAAGCTGAGCAAGCTTAGAGTGGATGTTCAGACTTTCAAAACAAAAAGATGGTGAATCCCTCTATGAAGCTTGGGAAAGATACAAACAGATGACCAAAAGGTGTCCTTCTGACATGCTTTCAGAGTGGACCATTCTAGATATATTCTATTATGGTCTATCTGAGTTCTTCAAGATGTCATTGGACTATTCTGCAGGTGGATCCATTCACCTAAAGAAAACGCCTGCAGAAGCTCAAGAACTTATTGACATGGTTGCAAATAACCAGTTCATGTACACTTCTGAGAGAAATTCCGTGAATAATGGGACGCCTCAAAAGAAGGGAGTTCTTGAAATTGATGCTCTGAATGCCATATTGGCTCAGAACAAAATGTTGACTCAACAAGTCAACATGATTTCTCAAAGTCTGAATGGATGGCAAAATACATCCAACAGTACTAAAGAGGCATCTTCTGAAGAAGAAGCTTATGATCCTAAGAACCCTGCAATAGCAGAGGTAAATTACATGGGTGAACCTTATGGAAACACCTATAATTCATCATGGAGAAATCATCCAAATTTCTCATGGAAGGATCAACAAAAGCCTCAACAAGACTTTAATAATGGTGGAAGAAATAGGCTCAGCAATAGCAAGTCTTATCCATCATCTTCTCAGCAACAGACAGAGAATTCTGAGCAGAGCACCTTTAATTTAGCAAACTTAGTCTCTGATCTGTCTAAGGCCACTTTAAGTTTCATGAGTGAAACAAGGTCCTCCGTCAGAAATTTAGAGGCACAAGTGGGCCAGCTGAGTAAGAAAGTCACTGAAACTCCTCCTAGTACTCTCCCAAGCAATACTGAAGAGAATCCAAAAAGAGAGTGCAAGGCCATTGACATAATCAACATGGCCGAACCTAGGGAGGAAGGAGAGGACGTGAATCCCAATGAGGAAGACCTCATGGGACGTCTCTCAAGCAAGAAAGAGCTCCCTATTGAGGACCCAAAGGGATCTGAAGGTCATATAGAGACCATAGAGATCCCATTAAATCTCCTTCTACCATTCATGAGCTCTGAAGACTATTCTTCCTCTGAAGAGGATGAAAATGTAACTAGAGAGCAAGTTGCTCAATATCTAGGAGCCATCATGAAGCTGAATGCCAAATTGTTTGGTAATGAGACTTGGGAAGGTGAACCTCCCTTGCACATTAGTGAACTAAATACATGGGTTCAGCAAACCTTACCTCAAAAGAGACAAGATCCTGGCAAATTCTTAATACCCTGTACCATAGGCACCATGACCTTTGAAAAGGCTCTGTGTGACCTGGGGTCAGGCATAAATCTTATGCCACTCTCTGTAATGGAGAAGCTGGGGATCATTGAGGTACAGCCTGCCATATTCTCACTATAGATGGCAGACAAGTCAATAAGACAAGATTATGGATTAGTAGAGGACGTGTTAGTAAAGGTTGAAGGCCTTTACATTCCTGCTGATTTCATAATCTTAGACACTAGGAAGGAGGAGGATGAATAAATCATCCTTGGAAGACCCTTCCTAGCCACAGTAGGAGCTGTGATTGATGTTAACAGAGGAGAATTAGTCCTTCAATTGAATGGGGACTACCTTGTGTTTAAAACCCAAGGGTGTTCCTCTGCAACCATGGAGAGGAAGCATGAAAAGCTTCTCTCAGTACAGAGTCAAACAGAGCCCACACAATCAAACTCTAAGTTTGGTGTTGGGAGGCCACAGCCAAACTTTATGTTTGGTGTTGAATCCCCTCATCCAAATTCTAAGTTTGGTGTTGGGAGTCTACAACATTGACCTGATCACCTGTGAGGCTCCATGAAAGCCCACTGTCAAGCTAGTGACATTAAAGGAGCGCTTATTGGGAGGCAACCCAATTTTTATTTATCTAATCTTATTTTTATTTTATTTTTTCTTTATGTTTTATTAGGTTCATGATCATGTGGAGTCACAAAATAAATACTAAAATTAAAAAAAGAATAAAAAACAGCAGAAAAAAAAGCACACCCTGGAGGAAGGGCTTACTGGCGTTTAAACGCCAGTAAGGAGCATCTGGCTGGCGTTCAACGCCAGAATAAAGCATAGATCTGGCGTTGAACGCCAGAAACAAGCAGCATCCTGGCGTTTAAACGCCAGAAATACACCCTGAGGAGAGCTGGCGCTCAACGCCAGAAACATGCTGCAAATGGGCGTTGAACGCCCAAAACAAGCATGAAGCTGGCGTTCAATGCCAGAAACAAGTATCAATCTGGCGTTGAACGCCAGGATTGCATGCAAAGGGTGTTTTACACGCCTCATTGGTGCAGGGATGTAAATCCTTGACACCTCAGGATCTGTGGACCCCATAGGATCATCTCAGGATCTGTGGACCCCACAGGATCCCTACCCACCTCAACTCACCTTCTCTCTTCTTCACATAATCTAATAACTCTCTTCCCCATTACCTCTTCACCACTCATCATCTCTTTCCCACCCAAACCCACCCTACATGGCCGAATACACACCTCTCTCCCTCTCCTCCATACCCTCTTCTTCTCCTCCTATTCTTTCTTCTTTTGCTCGAGGGCGAGCAACATTCTAAGTTTGGTGTGGTAAAAGCATAGCTTTTTTGTTTTTCTATAACCATTGATGGCACCTAAGGCCAGAGAAACCTCAAGAAAGGGGAAAGGGAAGGTAATTGCTTCTACCTCTGAGTCATGGGAGATAAAGAGATTCATCTCAAGGGTCCATAGCTCAGTAGTAGAGCATTTGACTGCACATCAAAAGAGCCCCTCTTCAAGAAATCCCTGAGATGCCTCAAGGGATATATTTTCCTCCACACAACTATTGGGAGCAACTAAATATAGGAGCACCAAAATCACTAGGGATCAAGCAACAGAGGCAAAGAAGAGACATAAAGGAGCTCAAAAAGCACCATTGGTCCTTCAAAAAGGCGCCACCCTCACTAAGGTGGACTCATTCCTTGTTCTTATTTCTCTGTTTTTCGATTTTTATGCTTCATGTTTGTCTATGTTTGTGTCTTTATTACATGATCATTAGTATTTAGTAACTATGTCATAAGGCTATGAATAATTCCATTAATCCTTCACCTCTCTTAAATGAAAAATGTTTTTAATACAAAAAGAACAAGAAGTACATGAGTTTCGAATTTATCCTTGAATTTAGTTTAATTATATTGATGTGGTGACAATACTTTTTGTTTTCTGAATGAATGCTTGAACAGTGCATATTTTTTATCTTGCTGTTTATGAATGTTAAAATTATTGGCTCTTGAAAGAATGATGAACAAAGAGAAATGTTACTGATGATCTGAAAAATCATAAATTTGATTCTTGAAGCAAGAAAAAGCAGTGAATAGCAAAAGCTTGCGAAAAAATAGTGGCGAAAAAAGAAATAGAAAGAAAAAGAAAAAGCAAGAAGAAAAAGCCAATAGCCCTTAAAACCAAAAGGCAAGGGTAAAAAGGATCCAAGGCTTTGAGCATCAATGGATAGGAGGGCCCAAGGAAATAAAATCCAGGCCTAAGTGGCTAATTCAAGCTGTCCCTAACCATGTGCTTGTGGCATGCAGGTCCAAGTGAAAAGCTTGAGACTGAGTGGTTAAAGTCATGATCCAAAGCAAAAAGAGTGTGCTTAAGAACTCTGAACACCTCTAGTTGGGGACTTTAGCAAAGCTGAGTCACAATCTGAAAAGGCTCACCCAGTTATGTGTCTGTGGCATTTATGTATCCGGTGGTAATACTGGAAAACAAAATGCTTAGGGCCACGACTAAGACTCATAAAAGTAGCTGTGTTCAAGAATCAACATACTTAACTAGGAGAATCAATAACACTATCTGAAATTCTAAGTTCCCATAGATGCCAATCATTCTAAACTTCAAAGGATAAAGTGAGATGCCAAAACTGTTCAGAAGCAAAAAGCTACAAGTCCCGCTCATCTAATTAGAACTAATATTCATTGATATTCTGAGATTTATAGTATGTTATCTTCTTTTTATCCTATTTGATTTTTAGTTGCTTGGGGACAAGCAACAATTTAAGTTTGGTGTTGTGATGAGCAGATAATTTATACGCTTTTTGGCATTGTTTTTAGATAGTTTTTAGTAGGATCTTGCTACTTTTAGGGATGTTTTCATTAGTTTTTATGCTAAATTCAAATTTATGGACTTTACTATGAGTTTGTGTATTTTTCTGTGATTTCAGATATTTTCTGGCTGGAATTGAGGGACCTGAGCAAAACTCTGATAAAAGGCTGACAAAGGAATGCTGATGCTGTTGGATTCTGACCTCCCTGCACTCGAAATGAATTATCTGGAGCTATAGAACTCCAAATGGCGCGATCTCAATGGCGTTGGAAATTAGACATCCAAAGGCTTTCCAGCAATATATAATAGTCTATACTTTATTCAAGATTAGATGACGCAAACTGGCGCTCAACGCCAGTTCCATGTTGCATTCTGGAGTCAAACGATAGAAACACGTCATGAACCAAAGTTGAACGCCAAAAACACGTTATAACTTGGCGTTCAACTTCAAGAGAAGCCTCTGCATGTGTAAAGCTCAAGCTCAGCCCAAGTACATACCAAGTGGGCCCCAGAAGTGAATTTCTGCATCAATTACTTACTTCTGTAAACCTTAGTAGCTAGTTTAGTATAAATAGGACATTTTATTATTGTATTAGATGTCTTTGACCATTCGGTCTTTTTGACCACATCTTTGGTCTCAGTTTTAATCTATTATTCATCTTAGAAAACTATTGATCACGTTCATGGGGGCTGGCCATTCGGCCATGCCTGGACCATCACTTATGTATTTTCAACGGTGGAGTTTCTACACACCATAGATTAAGGGTGTGGAGCTCTGCTGTACCTCGAGTTTTATTGCAATTACTACTATTTTCTGTTCAATTTAGTTTATTCCTATTCTAAGATATTTGTTGCACTTCAACATGATGAATGTGATGATCCATGACACTCATCATCATTCTCACTTATGAACGCGTGACTGACAACCACTTCCGTTCTACCTTAGACCGAATGCATATCTTTTGGATTCCTTAATCAGAATCTTCATGGTATAAGCTAGAATGGTTGGCGGTATTCATGAGAATCCAGAAAGTCTAAACCTTGTCTGTGGTATTCCGAGTAGGATTCAAGGATTGAATGACTGTGACGAGCTTCAAACTCGCGATTGTTGGGCGTGATGACAAACGTAAAAGAATCAATAGATTCTATTCCGACATGATCGAGAACCAACAGATGATTAGCCGTGCTGTGACAAGAGCATTTGGACCTTTTTCACTGAGAGGATGGGATGTAGCCATTGACAACGGTGATGCCCTACATACAGCTTGCCATGGAAAGAAGTAAGAAGGATTGAAGGAAGGCAGTAGGAAATCAGAGATCCAACAAGGACAAAGCATCTCCATATACTTATCTGAAATTCTTACCAATGATTTACATAAGTATTTCTATCTTTATTTTCTGTTTATTTATTATTATTATTCGAAAATTCCATAACCAATTATTATCCGCCTAACTGAGATTTACAAGATGACCATATCTTGCTTCATACCAACAATCTCTATGGGATCGACCCTTACTCACGTAAGGTTTATTACTTGGACGACCCAGTGCATTTGCTGGTTAGTTGTGCGAAGTTGTGAAGAAAGTGCTGAGTTAGTAGATGCACATACCAAGTTGAATGCCATTATTAGAGATCACAATTTCGTGCACCACTTATCTGTAAGGAGTGTTTTTGTTTTAAGGTAGTTAATTATGGGAGTCATCCATCCTTGATCCAGACCTGTTATGGCTAGGACCTTTTCTTCTTCCAAGATAGATGGGTTCTGCAGTATTTCCTGGATGAGGCTTCTATTGTTGCCCCTTGGTTTGGTGTTGGCTAGTTTTGAGAGTGCATCAGCTCGAGCGTTCTTTCCCGAGGTATGTGGCGGACCTCATATTCCCCTAGTTGTCCGAGTTGTTCCCTAGTTTTGTCCAAGTACTTTTTCATGGTGGGATCCTTGGCTTGGTAGCTCCCTACTATTTGTGAGGTGACTACTTGTGAGTCGCTGAAGATGATAAGTTTTTGAGCTTCAACCTCTTTAGCCAGCTTTAAACCATCTAGTAATGCCTCATATTCGGCTTGGTTATTTGAAGCAGGGAACCCGAATTTGAGGTAAAGTTCGATTTGGGTTCCCTGGTCGCTTTCAATTATCACACCTGCGCCGCTTCCAGTTTTGTTTGAGGAACCATCTACGTAGAGATTCCATTCAGTGGGGATTTTCGGGGTGTCAGTAAATTCTGCAATGAAGTTGTCCAGATACTGTGATTTGATGGTTGTCCGAGCTTCATATTGAAGGTCGAATTCAGACAACTCGACTGCCCATTGTAAGATTCTTCCTGTTAAGTCTGTTTTCTGCAGAATGCCTTTTATGGGCTGGTTGGTTCGAACCTTGATGGTGTGGTCTTGGAAATATGGGCGAAGTCGTCGAGAAGTCAGTATGAGAGCATGGGCAAATTTTTCTATTTTTTGGTAGTTCAGCTCGGACCCTTGTAGTGCTTTACTAGTGAAGTATATAGGCTGTTGTCCACTTTTGTTCTCTTTGACCAGTGCTGAGGCTATTGCCCGATGTCCTACTGCGAGGTACAATACAAGTGGTTCTCCTTCCCGTGGCTGAGTTAGAATAGGTGGTTGTCCCATGAACCTTTTGAAATCCTGGAAAGCCTGTTCGCACTCCGTTGTCCATTCAAACTTCTTTCCCTTCCTTAGAGTAGCGTAGAAGGGGAGATATCTTATTGCCGATCCGGCTAGAAATCTAGACAAGGCTGCCAATCTTCCATTTAGTTTTTATACTTCTTTGACACAGGTCGGACTCTTTCATGTCGAGTATAGCCCGGCATTTATCCGGATTTGTCTTGATTCCTCTTTGTGTGAGCATAAAACCTAAGAATTTTCCGGCTTCCACTGCGAAGGTGCATTTTGCAGGGTTAAGTCGCATGTCATGCCTTCTTATGGTATCGAATACTTGGGTGAGGTCGGACAGTAATGATTCCTCGCTTTGTGTCTTTATTAACATGTCATCCATGTATACCTCCATGATCTTTCCGATATGGTCAGTGAAGACTTTATTCATTAACCTTTGGTAAGTGGTTCCTGCGTTTTTGAGTCCGAATGGCATGAAGATGTAGCAATAGTTTGCTTTTGGGGTTAAGAATGAGGTTTTTTCTTGAACGGGCGAGTACATCGGGATTTGATTGTATCCCGAATAGGCGTCCATAAATGAAAGGTATTTGTATCCAAAGGAGGCATCCACCAAAGCGTCGATACTTGGGAGTGTATACGGATCTTTTGGGCAAGCTTTGTTGAGATCGGTGTAATCAGTGCACATCCGTCACTTTCCATTTGATTTTTTCATCAAGATGATGTTGGCTAGCCATAGTGGTTACTTGACTTTTCTTATGAATCCTGCCTCTAGTAGAGCTTGTACCTGTTCTTCCATAGTTTGGGATCATTCTGGTTCGAGCTTTCTACGCCTCTGCTGTACTGGCCGAGATCCTGGGTAAACTGCCAACTTGTGGCACATTAACTTGGGGTCTATGCCCGGCATGTCTGCGGCCTTCTATGCGAAGAGGTCGACATTGTCTCTTAAGAACTGTATGAGGGACTCCTTTACGTCTCCTTTTAGGATTGTGCCGATATTGGTTGTTTTATCTGGGACATCTCCGATCTAGACTTTTTCTATTTCGCCTTCGGGTTGTGGACGAAGTTCTTCACTCCCTCGAACTCCCCCGATTCATTGGTGTGGATTTCTTCTCCTTTGCCTCTGAGGTTCAAACTTTCGTTGTAACAGCGATGCGCTGTCTTTTGGTCTGCTTTTATCATAGCTATGCCTTCTGTGGTTGGGAACTTCATGCACAGATGTGGAGTCGAGACTACTGCGCCGAGCTGATTTAGTGTTGTCCGACCTATCAAGGAATTGTAGGCTGAACTTACGTCGACTTAGCATTTTCCAAAGGTTATGTGCAGTGAGATGTATCCAAGTGGTTAGATTGGAGTGTCTCCTAGTCTGAATAAACTGTTTGAATATGCTCTGAGCTCTTTTTCTTCTAGGCCGAGTTTGTCAAAGGCAGTTTTGAATAATATGTCAGCCGAGCTTCCCTGGTCTACCAGCGTGTGGTGGAGATTAGCATTGGCCAATATAATAGTGATGATCATGGGATCATCATGTCCTGAGAAGTCGCCAGCTGCGTCTTCTTTAGTGAAAGTGATATTGGGGAGGTCGGGTGCTCCTTCTCCTCCCTCGACATGATATACTTCTTTGAGATGTCTTTTGCGAGATGATTTAGAGATTCCTCCTCCCGCAAATCCTCCGTGTATCATGTGAACGTGTCTCTCCGGGGTACGAGGTGGTCGTTCAGTTCGTCCGACTTCTTCGTCCCTTCTTCTTTTTCTTGGCTCATCTGATTTGTTGGCTAAGTACCGATCTAGTCTCCCTTCTCTTACCAATTTTTCTATGACATTCTTCAAATCGAAGCACTCGTTGGTGGGATGTCCATAAATCTGATGGTATTCACAGTATTCTGCTCGATTTCCTCCTCCTTTCTTGCTTTTGAGTGAGCGAGGTGGGGGTATCTTTTCAGTATGTCATACTTCTCGATAGACATCTACAAGGGACACCCGAAGAGGGGTGTAATTGTGGTATTTCTTGATCTTTTCTCAATGCTGATTTTCTTTTTTCCTAGACTCTTTATCTTTATATCGAGAGGAGTAGGAGAATCCGGACTTTGAGGTCTCTCCTAGTTGAGAATTTTCCTCCATGTTGATGTATTTTTCTGCTCGTTCTTGTACTTCGTTCAGAGATGTGGGATGTGATGTGCGGAAAACAATTCGACACAAAACTCACCAGCAAGTGTACCGGGTCGCATCAAGTAATAATAACTCACATGAGTGAGGTCGATCCCACAGGGATTGAAGGATTGAGCAATTTTAGTTTAGTGGTTGATTTAGTCAAGCGAATCAAATATTGGTTGAGTGATTTATGTTTAACAGGAAGTAAATAACAGTAAATGTAAAGGGGGAAGGGTAGAATTGCAGAAATTAAAAGAAACTGAAAGTAAAAGGACTGAATCTTAAAGAACAAGAAAGTAAATGACTGAAACTTAATGTGCAAGAAATGTAAATTGCAGTAACTTAAATTGCAAGGAATATAAATTGCTTGAATGTAAAAGGGATTTGAGGACAGGGATTTCAGAATTTAAGCAAGAGAATGTGAATTGCAACAATCAATAGAGCAGAAATTGAATTAAAAACAATTAGGATTCAAGCAGTAAGGAAATAAAGTGCAGCAGAGGTTCACAGAAGAACCAAAAGTAAATTGGGATCTCAGGTCTCCAGAGACTAGGTAGCAAAGCCTAGATCTCAATTGCCTTCCCAGATCCAAGCTAACAAAGCGATTGACAAGAAATAGAAGAAGAAGCAGTAAAGGAAATTGAAGTTGAATTCAATTGTGCAAAAAGGAATTAAAGAGATTTTGAACGGAGATTGAGACAGAATTTTCTCAATTCTTCACACCCAAAACTCAAAACAAGAAAAGTAAAAATGCCCAAGCAAGAACGAGGAAGAAGAGAGATCAATTCTCCTCCCCAATTCTCTGAAATCTCAGTGAAGTCACCAAGAGAAGTTGCCAAAGCTCAAAATAAAAGTCAAGGTTCAAAGGAAAATTCAAAGTTCAAAAGTAGTGTAAAAGGTGAAAGTCAAGGTTCTAATTACATCAAACTAACTCCTATTTATACACTTTCTATTCTTGGATCTTGGGATTTGGATGGGCTTTTGATTTGGTGAAGAAATAAATTAAATTGGATTTTTAATTCAATTTTTGGCCCAAGATCAATTGCTTCCAGGAGGCTGCCCTGCCCTTGTGGAGGGCAGGGCAGGATTTGGTGCGTGCGGCTATGGTGCAGGCGTGGCGTGTGGGCTTGGTGCGCAGGATGCTGCCCTGCCCTCGCGGAGGGCAGGGCAGAAAAAGTTGGTGCGCCAGATTGATGCCTTGGTGCGCTGCTGGTGCTGCCAGATGATGCTGTGGTGCGCCAGAATTGTGCCTTGGTGCGCCAGATTCATGCCACAACAAAATGCTGCCCTGCCCTCGCGGAGGGCAGGGCAGTGTTTCCACTTTGACGTCCCGAGTTCGAAACTTGGATGCTACATACGCTACCCATTTTCCTTGGCTTTCTTGGTACCAAAGTGAGGCTTAATTCCTTGCTTCCTCATGGTCCCGTGTTCAACTCTTGTGGCAAGCATTGTAGGCATTTTCCTTTGATTTTCTTCCCTTGGTGAGCCCGATACTGCCCTTGTGGAGGGCAGGGCAAGGTTTTGTTCTTCTTGATTCCAAGGCACAAATTTGTGCTCTGCCCTTGTAGTGGGCAGGGCAGAGTTGCCTTTCATGCTTTGTTCCCTTATGTTGCCCTCCTAGAGGGCAGTGTGCCCTTGTGGAGGGCAATGCTTGCCTTTCTTATTTTGTGCGCCACACTTCTTCTCTCTTTAACCACATTTTCTTCTCCTTGGGCCACACTTTCTTAGGCCACGCTTTTCTCTTTTCTTCTTTTCTTCACCTACAATAAATCAAAACAACTACTCAAAGTATCACTAAATTCAAGAGGCTTATAAATTAATTAAAATTCAATTAAAATTAGCTTAAACCTCATGAGTTAACATTAATTTCATGGTGGTTGTTTGATTTAAAGAAGTTATGCATTTCCATTCCAAATCACTTACTTAGGATGCAAGAAAGTGCATAAAGACTAACAAAACAAGTAAAATTAGCTTGAAAAATGGGTATATGATGACTAGTCATCACAACACCAAACTTAAATCTTGCTTGTCCCCAAGCAAGCATCAAAACTAAGAGAAATTGAAATGAATAAGAAAAGAACACATATCCTTATTAGGCATATAGCAGAACTTGATTTTTGGGGTCTTCATGCAGACAATGATAACTCAAGTTATTGTTTGCTGTTACATAGTATACATTTTTCATCAAAGGTTTGCTAGACTTGCTGTTATAAGACTTGCTCTTTAATTACTCCCTTGCTAACTTTTCTTTCTTATAATGCTTAACAAGCTTATTCTTTTGGAGGTTTGGTGTCAAATGTTGCAGTAGTAGCCTTTGGCTTTATTGTTTTCTTTCTTTTACTCAACATCTTTCCACCACAGATACTTGGCTCACTATTTCTTCCTAGGATCATTGATGCCCAGCATCTCTTTGGATAACTAAATGTTCTGTATCTAAGTTGCTCTTTATTGTGGACTTTCAATTGGCCATCCCAAATCAGTTGATCTAAGTGACCGGGTTTTAAAATACCCCTTAGAATTTACTCATCCAAGCATATCTTAGTACAAGAACACCACAGGCATGTGTCCTAGGGTCCAAGCTATTGGTGTCCAACCTTTATTATTTTTTTTCTTTTCTTGCCACTTTGGCTTTTTCTTCTCCCTTTTCTTTCTGTTTTTGTTCTCAAGGGCTTTTTATTTATTGATAAGGGTCTTGATAACAGCAAGCTAGCTCACACTTGAATGAGAATGATATTATGCAACAATTATTTCATGAGTTATGCATTTAATCAAACATATATACCACCATTAACTTCCATTCTACTTATGCAACATTGGATATTTCACTTTTCAATTCAAACCAAATCTCTTTTATTCAAGCATATGCAAAACAAAACAAAATTAAAGCTAAGTGATGAATGACAAGCATTATGCAAATCATTGCTCTAGCTACTTATTGAATAACAGAAAGTACAAGAAAAAGAAATAAACAGGAAATAAACAGTGGAGGCATATCATGTTTCAGACATGCTTCTCCTTATTAGAAGAGTGAAAGAAGGGGAATGAAAGAACTTTGCCACCTTCTATTGGTCGTGGCTGCTGCTTGATTCTCCCTTTTTCTTCTTTCTCTTCCCTAGCTTGGAATAATCTCGGATCTCTTCACCAGGACATCTTCTACTCCAGACAGAATCTAAGAGTCCTGAGAGCCCAACATCTTGCAATCTTTTAAAGGTTGCCTCCGTATAGTGACGAGACCTTGCTTGTTGCTTGGCTTCAAATTCAGGGCATTGCTCAAATGGCTTGATCTGAGGATTGAGTGTTGGCAAATTATGGGTCAAGTACTCCAACCTTGCTTGCATGTTTTCATCATTCTCCATTTTTTGTGCATATCTCACTTCTCCCATTGGCTGCATGCATTTAGGTGTTCAATGATGCATGCATGCAAATTCTGTTTCCCCATGAGCACGTTCTTCTAGGCACATGTGGCCATCCTCTCATAGCTGATCCTAGCCGTGGCCCCTCCTTGCTTTTGTCTCAATCTTTTTCTCCTGCATGAACCAAAACAACTAGCCTTAGATCATCAATATAGTCGTTGGCAATTGATTTGTACTAAAGGAAAAGAATTGTTTTGTTTTGTTTATTATCTTTTTATTATTTAAATTTTTTTTTTGTCAATTGTGTCCCTTAATTAAAGATGCTAAAAGTTGGTGAACACCAAACTTATCTTTTATTGAGGGGACGGCTTAGCAATGCAAGCCATTCTTCACAATTGATGTAATTTTTAAAAAAATTTTGATGCATGATTCCTTTCTGTATGGTTTTGATTCCATGATTGGGAAATGATCTTCTGAACATTGTTATACATGCAGACACCAAACTTAGTGTTTGGTCATATGCTCCATCAAAAGAATTACGCATATGTTCTAAGAATAGCTCCCTTTCTTTTTGAAAAGCAAAAATTAAGTGTGCCTTAAGGGACACCAAACTTAGAAGTCTGACTTATGCTCTAAAATGAAATATGCATTTATCAAATATGAAAGTTCAAAATCATACTCAGGAAATCATAGCTTATTAAAGAGAAGACAGAAATCTTAAATCATGGGTTGCCTCCCATGAAGCGCTCTTTTATTGTCACTAGCTTGACATTGGACTCCCTTTAGGGTGGTTGATGTTGGTGATGTCTCAACTTGTCACCTCTCACTGTAAGCTTTCTCTGTGTTCCTTGATGCTCAATTTCAATGTGCTCAAGAGAGAGTACTTGGTTGACAGTGTAATAATCTTTTGTTCCCAGCTGTTGATACACTAGTTGCACCTTATCACCTTTGGCAAATCCTTCAGTTGGGATTTTCTTATTCTTCCACCCCTTGTAGGCTTTTTTCTTGTTTTTCTTCTTTTTCTTCCTTGTTGATATGCTTCCTTTGACAGTGACTTGAGTTGTGATACCTTCCTTTTTGTTTATCATCCCAGCTTCTTTTTGAATTCCTTTTTCTCCTTGTACAAGCTTACTCTCTTGTTCTATTGTTTTGTCGGTTGTTTGCTTTGGAAGGAAGTCACCACTTGTCTTGCTTGGTTCTTCATTCCTTTGTGATTCTGGAAAGACTTTCAAGGTGATGCTTTCCTCATGCATCCTGAGGGTTAGCTCTCCCTGTTCTATATCCACAATGGCTCTAGCAGTGGCCAAAAATGGTCGACCAAGTATTATTGAGTCATTTCCATTTTCTGAAGAGTCCAGGATCACAAAATCTGCCGGATAGATGAACTTGTCAACCTTAACTAAAAGGTTCACAATCAGCCCCTTAGGATATACTACTGATTGGTCCACCAACTCCAAGGATATCTGTATTGGTTTCACCTCCTCTATGCCAAGCTTCTTCACCAAAGAAGATGGGATTAGATTTATGCTTGCTCCTAAGTCACACATCCCCTTGTTGATGAATAGGTTTCCAATAGTGCAGGGTAGGAAGAAACCTCCAGGATCTTCAAGCTTGGGAGGGAGTCCCTTTTTGATGAGTGCACTGCATTCTTCACTAAGCATTACAGTCTCCTTCTCATTCCAACTTCTCTTCTTGTTGATGAGCTCCTTTAAGAACTTGGCATACAGAGGCATTTGCTCTAATGCCTCAGCCAAAGGTATGTTGATTTCCAGCTTCTTGAAAGTCTCAAGAAATTTGTGGAAGTGCTGATCCTTTGTTTCTTTGTGGAATCTTTGTGGATAAGGTATTGGGGATGTTAAGCTCTTCTCCCCTTGAAGTTGTCTTGGAGTTGGCTCTTCCATGATCTGCTTTCCCTTCTTCAAATTTTGTGGTTGGTTGTTTGCTTCTGTGAGTTTTCCTGGGTCATTCTTGGTTGTCATGTCCTTGTTGATGGCTTCAGCATTCTTTGTTGGCTCATTGTTATTCTCCATAAGTTTCTTGGTTGCTCCTTGGTTACCATCCATTAACATCTTTCCACTTCTTAGTTGCACGACCTTGCATTCTTCCTTTGGGTTAGGAATGGTGTCACTTGGTAGTGAGCTTGATGGTTTTTCAACAGAAATGTGTTTGGAGATTTGACCAATCTGCCTCTCTAGGTTCTTCATGGAAGCTTCTTGGTTCTTTGTTGTCAATTCTTGGTTCTTCATCATTTTCTCCATGAGCAGCTCTAGATTAGTGATCCTCTGAGATTCTTGTGAGATAGGTTGGTTTTGGGGTGTTGATGGATGATGGTAAGTGCTTTGGTTAGTTGGGTGGTTATTGGGTAGGTGATAGTTAGAATTGGGGTAGTTATTTTGTGGTTTTCTGTATGTGTTTTGGTTAGTGTTTGGCTGGGGGTTGTGGTTTGTGTTTTTCCAATTGTTCTGACTTGAGTTTCTTTGCCATGGTTGTTGGTTTTGATTGTGGTCGTCTCCCCATCTGAGGTTGGGATGGTTCTTCCAAGATGGATTGTAAGTATCACCATAAACTTCATTTGTTCCAGGATTTTGGTTGTGCATGTATTGGACTTGCTCTTGCTGTTGCTCCTCTTGGGTCTCTTCACTTTGCACCCATGTGGTTGATGGTTGGCTTGTGGTGCTCACTGCTGCCACTTGCAGGCCATCAATTCTTTTGGCCATTTGCTCAAACTGTTGTGGAATCTGCTGCTGCATCATCTTGTTCTGAGCTAGAATTGAATCCACTCCTTCTAACTCCATTACTCCTCTTCTCTGTGATGGTTGGCGTTGTCTTTGATGAGCAAAGAAATATTGGTTGTTGGCCACCATATCAATGAGGTTTTGAGCTTCCTCTGTAGTTTTCATGAGTTGTAATGAGCCTCCAGCTGAGTGATCAAGTGCTTCTTGAGCCTTTAGAGTAAGTCCTTCATAGAAGTTTTGCAACTTATCCCATTCAGTAAACATCTCTGGTGGATATTTTCTCAATAGAGCTTTATATCTTTCCCATGCTTCATATAAATTCTCAGCCTCCATTTGAGTGAATGTCTGCACCTCAGTCTTCAATCTTATGATTCTTTGAGGGGGGTAAAATTTGGCAAGAAACTTGCTCACCAAATCATCCCAAGTGTTGATGCTTTCCTTTGGGAACGTTTCTAGCCATTGAGTGGCTTTGTCTCTGAGAGAAAATGGAAAGAGCAACAACTTGTAACTGTCAGGAGGCACACCATTGGTTTTAACAGTGTCACAAATCCTCAAGAAGGTGGATAAGTGTTGATTTGGGTCCTCCAATGGTCCTCCTCCAAAAGAACAGTTGTTTTGAACCAAAGTGATGAGTTATGGCTTTAGTTCAAAGTTGTTTGCATTAACATTGGGGGGACGAATGCTACTCCCACAGTGTCTAGCATTTGCAAATGTATAGGAAGCCAGTACTCTTCTTTGTTGTTGATTATTATTGGCTCCTCCTTCTGGTTGATTGGGATTTGATGGATCTCCTTCCATTTCTTGGAATTCCTCCTCAGATTCTTCCTCTCCAATAACGTTCTTTCCTCTTTCAGCTCTTCTTATTCTTCGAAGAGTTCTTTGGTCAATTTCAGAGAGGATAGGGGAAGATCTTCCTGTACCTGACATACAAACACACAACAATAAACACACAGATCCAGAAAATCAATAAAACTTCAATCTATAGCTAGAATGAAGTTTTAGTTAGTTTAAGCAAAAATTCAAACAGTTAGTGTGTTAGAGAAACAGAAAAGAAAAAGTGCTTAATCTAGAACTCCACTTCACTTAATCATTTTCAATCTATTTCAATCCCCGGCAACGGCGCCAAAAACTTGATGTGCGGAAAATGATCCGACACAAAACTCACCGGCAAGTGTACCGGGTCGCATCAAGTAATAATAACTCACATGAGTGAGGTCGATCCCACAGGGATTGAAGGATTGAGCAATTTTAGTTTAGTGGTTGATTTAGTCAAGCGAATCAAATATTGGTTGAGTGATTTATGTTTAACAGGAAGTAAATAAAAGTAAATGTAAAGGGGGAAGGGTAGAATTGCAGAAATTAAAAGAAACTGAAAGTAAAAGGACTGAATCTTAAAGAACAAGAAAGTAAATGACTGAAACTTAAAGTGCAAGAAATGTAAATTGCAGTAACTTAAATTGCAAGGAATATAAATTGCTTGAATGTAAAAGGGATTTGAGGACAGGGATTTCAGAATTTAAGCAAGAGAATGTGAATTGCAACAATCAATAGAGCAGAAATTGAATTAGAAACAATTAGGATTCAAGCAGTAAGGAAATAAAGTGCAGCAGAGGTTCACAGAAGAACCAAAAGTAAATTGGGATCTTAGGTCTCCAGAGACTAGGTAGCAAAGCCTAGATCTCAATTGCCTTCCCAGATCCAAGCTAACAAAGCGATTGACAAGAAATAGAAGAAGAAGCAGTAAAGGAAATTGAAGTTGAATTCAATTGTGCAAAAAGGAATTAAAGAGATTTTGAACAGAGATTGAGACAGAATTTTCTCAATTCTTCACACCCAAAACTCAAAACAAGAAAAGTAAAAATGCCCAAGCAAGAACGAGGAAGAAGAGAGATCAATTCTCCTCCCCAATTCTCTGAAATCTCAGTGAAGTCACCAAGAGAAGTTGCCAAAGCTCAAAATAAAAGTCAAGGTTCAAAGGAAAATTCAAAGTTCAAAAGTAGTGTAAAAGGTGAAAGTCAAGGTTCTAATTACATCAAACTAACTCCTATTTATACACTTTCTATTCTTGGATCTTGGGATTTGGATGGGCTTTTGATTTGGTGAAGAAATGAATTAAATTGGATTTTTAATTCAATTTTTGGCCCAAGATCAATTGCTTCCAGGAGGCTGCCCTGCCCTTGCGGAGGGCAGGGCAGGATTTGGTGCGTGTGGCTATGGTGCAGGCGTGGCGTGTGGGCTTGGTGCGCAGGATGCTGCCCTGCCCTCGCGGAGGATAGGGCAGAAAAAGTTGGTGCGCCAGATTGATGCCTTGGTGTGCTGCTGGTGCTGCCAGATGATGCTGTGGTGCGCCAAAATTGTGCCTTGGTGCGCCAGATTCATGCCACAACAAAATGCTGCCCTGCCCTCGCGGAGGGCAGGGTAGTGTTTCCACTTTGACGTCCCGAGTTCGAAACTTGGATGCTATATACGCTACCCATTTTCCTTGGCTTTCTTGGTACCAAAGTGAGGCTTAATTCCTTGCTTCCTCATGGTCCCGTGTTCGACTCTTGTGGCAAGCATTGTAGGCATTTTCCTTTGATTTTCTTCCCTTGGTGAGCCCGATACTGCCCTTGTGGAGGGCAGGGCAAGGTTTTGTTCTTCTTGATTCCAAGGCACAAATTTGTGCTCTGCCCTTGTAGTGGGCAGGACAGAGTTGCCTTTCATGCTTTGTTCCCTTATATTGCCCTCCTAGAGGGCAGTGTGCCCTTGTGGAGGGCAATGCTTGCCTTCCTTATTTTGTGCGCCACACTTCTTCTCTCTTTAACCACATTTTCTTCTCCTTGGGCCACACTTTCTTAGGCCACGCTTTTCTCTTTTCTTCTTTTCTTCACCTACAATAAATCAAAACAACTACTCAAAGTATCACTAAATTCAAGAGGCTTATAAATCAATTAAAATTCAATTAAAATTAGCTTAAACCTCATGAGTTAACATTAATTTCATGGTGGTTGTTTGATTTAAAGAAGTTATGCATTTCCATTCCAAATCACTTACTTAGGATGCAAGAAAGTGCATAAAGACTAACAAAACAAGTAAAATTAGCTTGAAAAATGGGTATATGATGACTAGTCATCAGGATGTTTTTTCGATATGGAGTGACTAAAAGGTCCTTCTCGTAAGCCATTGATGAGACCCATGATGGCTGCTTCTGTTGGTAAACTTTGTATGTCCAGACATGCTTTGTTGAATCTTTCCATGTAGTTGCGAAGACTTTCCCGATCTCCTTGCTTGATTCCTAATAGGCTTGGGGCATGTTTAGTTTTGTCCTTTTGGATGGAAAATCTGGCTAGAAACTTCTTGGATAAGTTGTCAAAGCTTGAGATGGACCTAGGGGGCAGATTGTCAAACCATTTAATTGCTGTCTTTGTCAAGGTAGTCGGGAAGGCTTTGCAGTGGACTGCATCTGAGGCGTCGGTGAGATACATTCTACTTCTGAAATTACTGAGATGATGGCTGGGATTTGATGTGCCATCATACAGAGTCATGTCGGAAGGTTTAAAATCTTTTGAGATTTTGGCCTTCATGATCTCTTTGGAGAATGGATCTTGGTCCTTGTGGGAACTATCTTCGTGGCTGGATCGAGTAGTTTTAGCTTTGAGATCGGCTTCAAGCTTTAGGAGCTTATCTTATAATTTTCGGCGTCGCCTAGCTTCCCTTCGTAGGTCTCTCTTGGCTTCCCGTTGATATTCGACCTCTTTTTTGAGTTGCTTTAGGCGATCTTAAAGTGCCTCCATGACTCCTGTGTTTGGTGAATTCTTATGTTTGTTAGGTTGAGAAGCATCATCTAGTGTGACATCAGCATTCTTATGTGGCATTCTATTTTCCAAATCAAAATTGTGGTCGTTGTCAAGGTTGTCTGCCATGATGATGGGATGACTTCCAGGTTCTCCGACAACAGTGCCAATGTTCTGAGGGTTACCTGAAACTGTAGGTCGATCTCGGACGAGATCTTTTGTGCTGGTCGGTGCTGGTGTGTCCGACTTGTGGATGGTGGCCGGAACCGCTGTGTCCGACTTGTGAATCCGGCGGTGGTGCTGATCCTTCGTCACCAGAGGATGGTGGTACCTGCAAGGGACTCTGATGCTTAAGTTAGCAAGGGTACTCAGCAGGTCTTTTTGGTAGAATTAGAGTATGAGTTATACCTGGGTGTTCCAGTGTATTTATAGTAGTGTGGAGTGACCTTTTCCTGGAGATAAGATAGTTATCTTATCTTATCCTATCTTATCTTTGAGTGAAGTCATCTTATCTTCAAGGGAACCGTCCTTATCTCTTATAGGCTTGGGCTGCCTTTGGGTTTGGGTTTTGTTCCTTTGTTTTAGCCCTTTTTCGGGCTTTCCTGATGATTTGGCCGAGCTCTTTTGAGAAGAGGTTGGATAGTCCTAACCTGAAAAGGTCGGTCGACTTATCGTCAATCAACTCGGGTTAGACAGCTCGACCTAGGGTATGAATAGGGGCTATGCTGACGCATCGACGCGTACGCGTGCCAGTCCCTTTTTTTTCAGAAACACCAAAAATAGGTTAAAATTCTCCTAACACTCTTTATGACTCAAAACCAACCAAAATGCAAAATTACAAAAATCTTTTTAGTTTTTGAAGATTTCCAAACATACAACAAGTGAGACTTGCACTCCAAGCAAAGTGTAATTCAACACAAATGTGCAATTTGAGCAAACTAATAACCAAAGCATTAAAGCAAGAATATACAAGGGAAAAAACTACCTACAATGGCAAATCAAATCACTCATTGATTATAGCTACAAGAGAATGGAAAGAGTTTACCTTGGTGGGGAGTCTCCCACCTTGCACTTTTATTTATTGTCCTTAAGTTGGACTTTTGGGGAGCTTTTCATCAAGGTGGCTTGTGCTTGAATCCATCATTGAACATCCACCAATGCTTGGACTTTGAATAAGCTCCATTCTTCAAAATTAATAGCTATAAGCTTTGATGGGGTTGTTCACAAACCATGAGCTCCCAAAGTTGATTCTCCTTGTGTGATCCGGGATCCTACACTTTGTTTTGACACCCGTCTTCAAGTTGATCATCATTATTCTATTTGGGTTCCATAATCTTGGAATTCTCATTCAAGAAACCATACATCATCCTAGACCCAAGCAATCTAGTTTTACACCAACCCTTACTATTAAGCCTTGAACATGTAACCATCATGAACCTAGAGTGATGTTTCCACCCACTAACTATCTCCCTTTTGCTCTTAAATCCATAAAGAGCTCTAAGTTGACCATCCGTCTCAAGCAAACTATATTCAAATGGGATAATAAAGCTTAGAGATAAGAGATTTACCCACTTGAATGAAAGGATGGATGGTGATGGCTTGGGGAGAAGTATTTCCATTGGTCTTGCAAGCTTCACTCTCTTGTGTTCTTCCTTGATTACCTCCACCTCTTGACAACTTTCTTCAACTTCACCTTGCTTGTTAACTTCTTCCAACTCCTCCTCATCATCAATTAAATCAAATTTGGGAGGTTGTGTAAAGTCCACTTCAACATCGACTTCACACCCAATGGAAGAGTCTTCAACAAGGTCACCAATGTCACTTGGTGTGGAGTTGTCCTCAATGATCTCAATTTCATGTCCAATGGGAGGAGATTCAATTGTGGATAGGAATTCATCAATGATTGAATCCATATCTTGATCAACCTCTTCAAAGTCTCCAACTATGATATGTTGTGGAGGTTGTACACCCTCCTCAACATCAATTTCAAATTTCTTGGAAGGGGTCTCCATGATTCTACATTCTCATGGACTTTCAACATCTCCTAAATCTTCAACCACTTCTTCCTTTTCTTCAACAATCACAGGTTCCTCCAATTGCTCCAATACAAACTCTAACGCCTCATTCTCCACCAGACTTTCCAAGCTCTCCTTCATGCTATGTTCTTCTTTGGATTCTTCACATGTGGGCATGGAAGTACCTTGAGTGCATGAGTATTGGGAGGCCAAAGCGTGTGCTACCTTGGTCAAGATAATCACAAATTCTAGTGCATTCCTTTGCATGTCCGCTTGTCCTTGAAGTAGCAAAGTGAGAGAATCGTCTATTGGGGCTTGGAGTGGATATGAGGGTTCATTAGTTAGAAATAAGGGTTATAATAGGAAGATGGTTCTTCTTGGTGAAAATATGGAGATGATGTGTATTGAGGTAGTTCTTGGGAGTAATTGTGTTGGAATTGTGGTGGTTTTTTGTGTGGTTCATATGGCTCATATAGTTGTTGGTATGGTGGATAAGGATTAGGGTCAAATGGAGGTGTTTGGTGGTAGAGGGCTTGTGAGTATGGTTGAGGGTCATGCTGAGGATGAGGCTCATAGGTATAGTATGGTGGGTGTTGATTGTCACGAAGAGGTCTACCATAACTATTGCCTTAGTATGCATCTTAGAATGGGTCTTGCTCGTGGTACATTGGAGGGGGTTGTTGCCAAGAGGGTTGATCAAATTCTTGTGGCTCCTCCCATCTTAGATTGTTCCATCCTTGATGCATGTTATCATTGAAATTTAAATTTTCTACAATATAATTTGAACCAAACTCATAGTCAAAAGGGTGAAAATTCATAATAGCAAATAGAAACAAAAACTAACAAAAATAAGTAACAAAGTCCTAATCCTAGTAAAAACTAACAAACAAGTAAAAGGCACACAATAACTAGGCACACAATTGTAATTCCCCGGCAACGGTGCCATTTTGACGAGCAGAAAATTGTCATGTCGGTAAAGAATTTCACAAAAAATATGTCGTTGTAAGTATAGTTCTAAACCAACAAACAATTCCTCAATAAAAAATTTGGTTTTCACAAGTAACAAACCCTAATAAAAATAATAACCGAAGTATTTAAATCTCGGGTCGTCTCTCAAGGAATTGCAGGAAAGTATTCTTGTTATTGGTTATGGGTTGTGTGTTTTGGGGTATTGAATAAGGGACAAGAAATATGAATGGCAAGAAAGTAAATGAAACTCAAATGATAAAAAGGTCTTGGCAATGGTTGATGGTCAAGGATTTCTATCCTTATTACTAACCACAATATGATAATTGCAAGGATCAATCCCATTAAGTCATCCTCCATCAAGTGAAGGAAAGTCAAATGAGCTTTATCAATCCTAGTCCACAAGTCCTAACCATTTCACTAATTGACTTAGTGAGAGCTAGTTTCAATGGATCCCAATTATCAATCACTTGGACACTAGTAACTCAAGGGTTCCTAAGTTACCATTCCAAGTCAAGAACACAAAAAATCTACTCTAACATCCTTCCAAGCATTTTGTCAAACACTTGGAAGGCATAAAAGGAAAGCATAGCAAATTGCAAGAATTAATAAAATCTACTACTACCCAATACAAGTAATCAACACTAACAATTAAAGAAAGCAAAATTAACATGAAATACCTCAAATTGTATTAGAGGAAATTAGGATTGACAAAAGTATTCATAACATAAACATACCAAAAAATAAGAAATTAACAAGAGGAAAAAGAGAAATCAAGACACTAGAACATGAAATTGTAAAGGAAAAGTAGATGAAAATAAGAAATTAAACCTAGATCTAAGAGAGATTAACCTAACCCTAACCTAATTTTAGAGAGAAGGGGGAGCTTCTCTCTCTAGAAAACTAACTAAAGGCTCATCATAACTACACTAAGTGCTCCCTGATGAGCGGATATTTTATACGCTTTTTGGGGGTAATTTCATGTAGATTTTAGCATGTTTTAATTAGTTTTTAGTTAAATATTATTAGTTTTTAGGCAAAAATCATATTTCTAGACTTTACTATGAGTGTGTGTATTTTTCTGTGATTTCAGGTATTTTCTGGCTGAAATTGAGGAAGCTGAGCAAAAATCTGACTTAGGCTGAAAAAGGACTGCTGATGCTGTTGGATCCTGACCTCCCTGCACTCGAAATAGATTTTCTGGAGCTACAGGAGTCCAATTGGCGCGCTCTCAACGGCGTTGGAAAGTAGACATCCAGGGCTTTCCAGCAATATATAATAGTCCATACTTTGCACGAAGATAGACGACGTAACTTGGCGTTGAACGCCAAGTACACGCTGCTGTCTGGAGTTTAACGCGAGAAAAACGTCATGACCCGGAGTTGAACGCCCAAAACACGTCATAACTTGGAGTTCAACTCCAAGAAAAGCCTCTACTCGTGGATAGCTTTAGTCTCAGCCCCAGCACACACCAAGTGGGCCCCAGAAGTGGATTTCTGCACCAATTATCTTAGTTTACTCATATTCTGTAAACCTAGGTTACTAGTTTACTATTTAAACAACTTTTAGAGAATTATTTTGTA
This sequence comes from Arachis stenosperma, assembly GCF_014773155.1. Lineage (NCBI taxonomy): Eukaryota > Viridiplantae > Streptophyta > Magnoliopsida > Fabales > Fabaceae > Arachis > Arachis stenosperma. The sequence continues at coordinate 71,614,066 of NC_080377.1, read as the reverse complement.
CCTCATGACATTTTCAGATCTGAATTACATACTTTTGACGGCATGAGTCTCTAAACTCCATTGTTGGGGGTGAGGAGCTCTGCAGCGTCTCGATGATTTAATACAATTCCTTTGTTTTCCATTCAAACACGCTTGTTCTTATCTAAGATGTTTATTCGCGCTTAATTGTGAAGAGGGTGATGATCCGTGACACTCATCACCTTCCTCAACCCATGAACGTGTGCCTGACAACCACCTCCGTTCTACATCAGATTGAATGAATATCTCTTAGATTCCTTAATCAGAATCTTCGTGGTATAGGCCGGATTGATGGCGGCATTCATGAGAATCCGGAAAGTCTAAACCTTGTCTGTGGTATTCCGAGTAGGATTCCGGGATTGAATGACTGTGACGTGCTTCAAACTCCTGAGGGCTGGGCGTTAGTGACAGACGCAAAAGAATCAATGGATTCTATTCCAACCTGATTGAGAACTGACAGATGATTAGCCGTGCTGTGACAGAGCATAGGAACGTTTTCACTGAGAGGATGGGAAGTAGCCACTGACAACGGTGACACCCTACATAGAGCTTGCCATGGAAGGAATCTTGCGTGTGGGAAGAGGATTTCAAGGAAAAGTAGAAATTCAAAGGACAAAGCATCTCCAAAACTCCAACATGTTTCTCATTACTGCATAACAAGTAACACTGTTATTCTCTTTTATTTTTATAATCAAATCTGGTAATTTCACTTTTTAAATCCTATTGGCCTCCTGACTAAGATTAATAAAATAAACATTGATTGCTTCAAGCCAATAATCTCCGTGGGATCGACCCTTACTCACGTAAGGTATTACTTGGACGACCCAGTGCACTTGCTAGTTAGTTGTGCGAATCACAAATTCGTGCACCAAGTTTTTGGCGCCGTTGCCGGGGATTGTTGAGTTTGAACAATTGAAGGCATATTTTATTTCTTAGATTAGGAATAATTTATTTTTATTATTTTTATTGCTATAGAGTCATCAAATTCTGATAGGATAGTTTCTTTTCAAAAATTTCTTTTCAAAAATTTTATTTTTCTTTATTAATTGTTAATTTTTCGTGAGTTTAGTGTCTTGTTCTAAGTTTGGTGTTAATTGCATATTTTATATTTTCTTTAAAAATTTTTCGTGTTAGTGTTCTAGGTTCTTCCTTGATCTTCAAGTTGTTCTTGTTCACTTTTCTTGGTTGATCTTTAATTTTTCTTGTTCTGTGTCTTTCCTTGTTTTTCTTATACTAATCCAAAGCATTAGTCTTCCAAAAGGAATATACCTATTCAGAACAATTGTTACCTTTTCTGCCCAATTGGCTAAAGCATTGGTTTATATTCTTGATGAGGGAGCACCAGTACTTGTGAAAATCTTTTTCAAAAATAATTTTTCTTGATTTAATCTTGTGCCAAACTCTAAGTTTGGTGTTTTCTTGTTAATTTTAATATAATTTTCGAAAAATTATCTTGGTTTTCTAAAAATTTTAAGTTTGGTGTTCTTTCTCTTGTTCTTGGTGTTCTTGTGAATCTTCAAGGTGTTCTTGAGTTTTTCCTGTGTCTTGATCTTAAAATTTTTAAGTTTGGTGTTCCTTGGTGTTTTCCCTCCAAAATTTTCGAAAATAAGGAGCATTAGATCTAAAAATTTTAAGTCTTGTGTCTTTTGTGTGTTTTTCTCTTTCATCATAAAATTCAAAATTCAAAAAAAAAAAATTATATTTTCTAACTAATTTTGAACTACTTTTTTTTTCGAAAATTTTATATAAAAATTCAAATTTCAATTTCAAAATATTTCCAATTTCTTTTATTTATTTCGTTTTTTTTATTTTATTTTATAAAAATTAATTCAAAAAAAAAATTTATTTTTCACAAAATATTTTCAAATTTTTTATATACTCCATTTTTATTTATTCCACAACTATAAAATAAATAAAATCAACATATAAATTATCCCTTGTATTCCATCATGGAAGCAAGTAGGAATGAACAGTCCAAGAGGACTCTGGGGTCATATGCTAACCCCACTACTGCTTCATATGGGAGTAGTATCTGTATACCCTCCATTGGAGTTAGTAGCTTTGAGTTGAATCCTCAGCTCATTATCATGGTGCAGCAAAACTGTCAGTATTCTGGTCTTCCACATGAAGAACCTACAGAGTTTCTGGCACAATTTTTGCAAATTGCTGACACAGTACATGATAAGGAAGTGGATCAGGATGTCTACAGATTATTACTGTTTCCATTTGCTGTAAAAGATCAAGCTAATAGGTGGTTAAATAACCAGCCTAAGAACAGCATAAAAACATGGAAGCAGCTGTCAGAAAAATTCCTGAATCACTATTTCCCTCCAAACGGATGACACAGCTAAGGCTAAGCATCCAAGGCTTCAAACAAGGAGATAATGAATCCCTTTATGATGCTTGGGAGAGATACAGAGAGATGCTAAGAAAATGCCCCTCTGAAATGTTTTCAGAATGGGTGCAATTAGACATCTTCTACTATGGGCTTACAGAAAAAGCTCAGATTTCTCTAGACCACTCAGCTGGTGGATCTATACACATGAGAAAAACAATTGAAGAAGCTCAAGAGCTTATTGATACAGTTGCCAGAAATCAGCATCTGTACCTAAGCAGTGAATCCCCTATGAAAGAAGAAGCTAAAACAATAACTGCAGAACTCAGTCCAGTGGATCAGGCTAATGAATTCAATCAGCAATTAGATTTTCTAACTCAGCAGCTAGCCGAATTCAAGGAAATATTACAGGAAACAAGAATGGCTAACAGGAACATGGAAGTACAATTAAAGCAGACAGAAAAGCAACTGTCAAAACAAATAACAGAAGAATGCCAAGCAGTTCAATTAAGAAGTGGGAAAACATTAAATACCTCACTTCAAAGCAGCAGGAAACCAAGAAATGAACAAAATCCTTCTGAGGACAGTCAGAGCCCAGAAAGGAACAAAGCTGGCGCTGAACGCCCAGACCATGCTCATTCCTGGCGTTCAACGCCAGAAACAAGCATGAATCCGGCGTTGAACGCCCAAGGGGAACATAGTTCTGGCGTTCAAACGCCAGTAACACACAAGGAAGTGGCGTCTAACGCCACTCCAGCCCCCACCATTGGCATTCAAATGCCAATGGGGAATCAGTCACATACAAGTGCTGATAACAACCCTTCTAAAAAGGCTTCCCAACCCACTTCTGTAGGTGATAAACCTGCAGCAACTAAGGTTGAGGAATACAAAGCCAAAATGCCTTATCCTCAAAAACTCCGCCAAGCGGAACAGGATAAGCAATTTGCCCGCTTTGCAGACTATCTCAGGACTCTTGAAATAAAGATCCCGTTTGCAGAAGCACTTGAGCAAATACCTTCTTATGCTAAGTTTATGAAAGAAATCTTAAGTCATAAGAAGGATTGGAGGGAAACTGAAAAAGTCTACCTCACTGAAGAATGTAGTGCAGTCATTCTGAGAAGCTTACCTGAGAAGCTTAAAGATTCTGGGAGCTTTATGATACCATGCACATTAGAGGGCACTTGCACCAAGCAAGCTTTATGTGATCTTGGAGCAAGTATCAACCTAATACCTGCATCTACTATCAGAAAGCTTGGTTTAACTGAAGAAATCAAACCAACCAGGATATGTCTTCAACTTGCTGATGGCTCCATTAAATACCCATCAGGCGTGATTGAGGACATGATTGTCAAGGTTGGGCCATTTGCCTTTCCTACTGACTTTGTGGTGCTGGAAATGGAGGAGCACAAGAGTGCAACTCTCATTCTAGGAAGACCTTTCCTAGCAACTGGCCGAACCCTCATTGATGTCCAAAAAGGGGAAGTAACCTTGAGAGTCAATGAGGAGGAGTTCAAGTTGAATGTTGTCAAAGCAATGCAACATCCAGACACCCCAAATGACTGCATGAGTGTTGATATTATTGACTCTCTGGTAAGAGAGGTCAATATGGCTGAGAGTCTCGAATCAGAGCTAGAGGACATCTTTAAAGACGTCTAGCCTGATCTGGAGGAGTCAGAGAAAATAGTAGAACCTCTGAAAATCCCTCAGGAAGAGGAGAAACCTCCTAAACCCGAGCTCAAACCATTACCACCTTCCCTAAAATATGCATTCTTGGGAGAAGGTGATACCTTTCCTGTAATTATAAGCTCTACCTTAGAGCCACAGGAAGAGGAAGCACTAATTCAAGTGCTAAGGACACACAAGACAGCTCTTGGGTGGTCCATCAGTGATCTTAAGGGTATTAGCCCAGCTAGATGCATGCACAAGATCTTACTGGAGGGTGACGCCAAGCCAGTGGTTCAACCACAAAGGCGGCTGAACCCAGCCATGAAGGAAGTGGTGCAGAAAGAGGTCACTAAATTACTAGAGGCTGGGATTATTTATCCTATTTCTGACAGCCCCTGGGTGAGCCCTGTCCAAGTCGTCCCTAAGAAAGGTGGCATGACAGTGGTTCATAATGAAAAAAATGAGCTGGTTCCTACAAGAACAGTTACTGGGTGGCGTATGTGTATTGATTACAGAAGGCTCAATACAGCCACCAGAAAGGATCATTTTCCTTTACCATTCATAGACCAGATGCTAGAAAGACTAGCAGGTCATGAATACTACTGCTTCCTGGATGGATATTCAGGTTATAATCAAATTGCAGTAGATCCCCAGGATCAGGAGAAAACGGCGTTCACATGCCCATCTGGAGTATTTGCATACAGAAGGATGCCATTTGGCCTGTGCAATGCACCTGCAACCTTTCAGAGGTGCATGCTCTCCATTTTCTCTGATATGGTGGAAAAATTTTTGGAAGTCTTCATGGATGACTTTTCAGTATTTGGAGACTCATTCAGCTCCTGCCTTAACCATTTAGCACTTGTTCTAAAAAGATGCCAAGAGACTAACCTGGTTTTAAACTGGGAAAAGTGTCACTTTATGGTGACTGAAGGAATTGTCCTTGGGCACAAAATCTCGAACAAGGGAATAGAGGTGGATCAAGCTAAAGTTGAAGTAATTGAAAAATTACCACCACCCACCAATGTTAAGGCAATCAGAAGCTTTCTGGGGCATGCAGGATTCTATAGGAGGTTCATAAAGGATTTTTCAAAAATCGCCAAACCTCTAAGCAACCTGCTAGCTGCTGACACACCATTTATCTTTGATAAAGAGTGTCTGCAGGCATTTGAGACCCTGAAAGCTAAATTGGTCTCAGCACCAATCATCTCTGCACCAAACTGGGCATTGCCATTTGAATTAATGTGTGATGCCAGTGACCATGCCATTGGTGCAGTATTAGGACAAAGGCATGACAAGCTTCTGCACGTCATTTATTATGCTAGCCGTGTTCTAAATGACGCACAAAAGAACTACACAACCACAGAAAAAGAGCTACTTGCAGTGGTTTACGCCATTGACAAATTCAGATCCTATTTAGTAGGATCAAAAGTGATTGTGTACACTGATCATGCTGCTCTTAAATATCTACTCACAAAGCAGGATTCAAAACCTAGACTTATAAGATGGGTGCTGCTTCTGCAGGAGTTTGATATAGAAATAAGAGACAGAAAAGGAACAGAGAATCAAGTAGCAGACCACCTGTCCCGACTAGAACCAGTGGAAGGGGCGTCCCTCCCTCTCACTGAGATCTCTGAAACCTTTCCGGATGAACAACTCTTCGCCATCCAGGAAGTGCCATGGTTTGCAGACATTGCAAACTACAAGGCAGTGAGATTCATACCCAAAGAGTACAGCAGGATGCAATCAAAAAAATTAATCACAGATGCAAAGTACTATCTTTGGGATGAACCATATCTCTTCAAGAGATGTGCAGACGGAGTAATCCGTAGATGTGTGCCTAAAGAAGAAGCACAGAAGATCCTTTGGCATTGCCATGGATCACAGTATGGAGGACATTTTGGAAGTGAACGAACAGCCACAAGAGTCCTCCAAAGTGGCTTCTACTGGCCTACTCTCTATAAAGATTCCCGAGCGTTTGTGCTTAATTGTGACAGTTGCCAAAGATCAGGCAACCTATCTCACAGTTATGCCATGCCTCAACAAGGAATCTTGGAGATTGAGTTGTTTGATGTATGGGGCATTGACTTCATGGGACCCTTCCCACCATCATACTCAAACACTTATATTCTGGTGGCAGTGGATTATGTATCCAAATGGGTGGAGGCTATTGCAACACCCACCAATGACACTAAAACAGTGTTAAAATTCCTCCAGAAACACATCTTCAGCAGATTTGGTATCCCTAGAGTGTTAATTAGTGATGGGGGCACTCATTTCTGCAATAAACAGCTTTATGCTGCTCTGGTTCGTTATGGAGTCAACCACAGGGTAGCTACTCCATATCATCCACAAACTAATGGGCAAGCTGAAGTCTCAAATAGAGAACTCAAAAGAATCCTGGAACGGACTGTAATTAACCGTAGAAGGGATTGGGCAAGAAGCTTGGATGATGCTCTGTGGGCATACAGAACAGCATTCAAGACCCCTATAGGGACCTCTCCATACCAGCTTGTGTATGGAAAGGCATGTCACTTGCCAGTGGAACTGGAACACAAGGCCTATTGGGCAACCAGATTCCTGAACCTTGATGCCAAGTTAGCTGGAGAAAGACGATTGCTCCAGTTAAATGAGCTAGAGGAATTTAGACTCAATGCTTTCGAGAATGCAAAAATTTACAAGGAGAAAGCAAAAAGATGGCATGATAAGAAATTGTCATCCAAAGTCTTTGAGCCAGGGCAGAAAGTTCTGCTATTTAATTCTAGGCTCAAATTATTCCCTAGGAAATTAAAATCCAGGTGGAGAGGTCCATATGTCATTACAAACGTATCACCATATGGATACATAGAGCTTCAGGATAATGACTCTAACAAAAAGTTCATTGTTAATGGACAAAGAGTCAAACATTATCTTGAAGGCAATTTTGAGCAAGAATGGTCAAAACTGAGACTTGATTAAAACTCAGTAATAGTCCAGCTAATGACATTAAAGAAGCGCTTGCTGGGAGGCAACCCAGCCAATCACAAAATTTAATTTTATTCGTATTTAATTGATTTTTACAGGTATATGTCAAGGTATCTTCAAGGTAAAATAGCAATTGGTTGGATTCACAGAGTTATAAGGGAAATTGGAAGCTCACTGGCGTGAAAAAGCCAGTAAGAAACACTTTGGGCGTTGAACGCCCAAAAGAAGCACCCACTGGGCGTTCAACGCCAGTAAGGGTAGCCTTCTGGGCGTTAAACGCCAGAAAGGAGCATCTTCTGGGCGTTAAACGCCAGAAAGAAGCACCTTCTGGGCGTTTAACGCCAGATTGACAGCATCCTGGGCGTTTAGAAAAACGCCCAGTAACAAAGAACTTCCTGGCGTTCAACGCCAGAAAGATGCATCAGCTGGGCGTTGAACGCCCAGGAGAAGCAACATTTGGGCGTTAAACGCCCAAACCATGCAGCAGTTGGGCGTTTAACGCCAGGATGGTGGGGAGGAGGTAAAATTCGTTTTTCTTCACAATTTTTCTAATTTTTTATGTTTCAATTCATGATTTCTTGCATAAACATGTTTCAAAATATCATCCTTCAATTCCAAAAATTTTAATCCTAATTTCTAAAAACCCTAATTTCTAAAATCCCTTTTTCAAAAATATCAAATGTATCTTAATTTATAAACACAAATCTTTTTCCAATCCAAATCTTTTTCAAATCTTTTTCAACTCATCACATCTTTTGGATTTCGAAATTGCATCTCCCTCTATTCCTCTTCTATCCTTTATTTTTGCTTGAGGACAAGCAAACCTCTAAGTTTGGTATGATTTGCCATGATCACTGAGCTAAAACTCATCAAGATCATGGCACCTAAGGGAACAGGAAGAGCAAGGATGTGAACTTAAGGGAGCTAAAGCGTCAGAAATTAATTCTTGAAGGCACCCCACAGACTAGAGGAACATCCACTTCCCAAAATACAGGTTGTTAAGTTCTAATTCTAGCTTTAACTCTGTGATAGTATTATTATAGGATTTTACCTTAGAAGTTATATATAGTAGTAGTAATTAGTATATCTATTTTGATTTTATTTCCAATTAAGCTATAATTTATTTTTCTCATCATCATCAGGCATGAATAAAGTAGTAGATTTTTTTAGAATAAAGAAGTAATCTATATTTTTCGAGTTCTTAATAATAAAAATTATAATTAATTACATGTGGTGGCAATACTTTTTGTTTTCTGAATGAATGCTTGAACAGTGCATAAATTTTATCTTGAATTTTATGAATATTGGCTCCTGAAAGAATGAGGAACACGAAAAATATTATTGATGATCTGAAAAATCATGAAATTGATTCTTGAAGCAAGAAAAAGCAGTGAAAAAGAAAGCTTCCAAAAAAAAAAGGAAAAAAAAGAAGGAGCAGTAGAAAAAGCCAATAGCCCTTAAAACCAAAAGGCAAGGGTAAAAAGGATCCAAGGCTTTGAGCATTAATGGATAGGAGGGCCCAAGGAAATAAATCCAGGCCTAAGCGGCTAAATCAAGCTGTCCCTAACCATGTGCTTGTGGCATGCAGGTCCAAGTGAAAAGCTTGAGACTGAGTGGTTAAAGTCGTGATCCAAAGCAAAAGAGTGTGCTTAAGAACTCTGGACACCTCTAATTGGGGACTCTAGCAAAGTTGAGTCACAATCTGAAAAGGTTCACCCAATTATGTGTCTGTGGCATTTATGTATCCGGTGGTAATACTGGAAAACAAAATGCTTAGGGCCACGGCCAAGACTCATAAAGTAGCTGTGTTCAAGAATCAACATACTAAACTAGGAGAATCAATAATACTATCTGAATTCTGAGTTCCTATGAATGCCAATCATTCTGAATTTCAAAGGATAAAGGGAGATGCCAAAACTGTTCAGAAACAAAAAGCTACAAGCCTCGCTCATCTGAATAAGAATCTGAGCTCCATTTAAAACTCTTAGATATCATTACTTCTTAAATTCTTTCATCCTATTTTATTTATCTAGTTGCTTGGGGACAAGCAACAGTTTAAGTTTGGTGTTGTGATGAGCGGATATTTTATACACTTTTTGGGGGTAATTTCATGTAGATTTTAGCATGTTTTAATTAGGTTTTAGTTAAATATTATTAGTTTTTAGGCAAAAATCATATTTCTGGACTTTACTATGAGTGTGTGTATTTTTCTGTGATTTCAGGTATTTTCTGGCTGAAATTGAGGAAGCTGAGCAAAAATCTGACTTAGGCTGAAAAAGGACTGCTGATGCTGTTGGATCCTGACCTCCCTGCACTCAAAATGGATTTTCTGGAGCTACAGAAGTCCAATTGGCGCGCTCTCAACGGCTTTGGAAAGTAGACATCCAGGGCTTTCCAGCAATATATAATAGTCCATACTTTGCGCGAAGATAGACGACGTAACTTGGCGTTGAACGCCAAGTACACGCTGCTGTCTGGAGTTTAACGCCAGAAAAACGTCATGACCCGGAGTTGAACGCCCAAAACACGTCATAACTTGGAGTTCAACTCCAAGAAAAGCCTCTACTCGTGGATAGCTTTAGTCTCAGCCCCAGCACACACCAAGTGGGCCCCAGAAGTGGATTTCTGCACCAATTATCTTAGTTTACTCATATTCTGTAAACCTAGGTTACTAGTTTACTATTTAAACAACTTTTAGAGAATTATTTTGTACCTCATGACATTTTCAGATCTGAATTACATACTTTTTGACGGCATGAGTCTCTAAACTCCATTGTTGGGGGTGAGGAGCTCTGCAGCGTCTCGATGATTTAATACAATTCCTTTGTTTTCCATTCAAACACGCTTGTTCTTATCTAAGATGTTTATTCGCGCTTAATTGTGAAGAGGGTGATGATCCGTGACACTCATCACCTTCCTCAACCCATGAACATGTGTCTGACAACCACCTCCGTTCTACATCAGATTGAATGAATATCTCTTAGATTCCTTAATCAGAATCTTCGTGGTATAGGCCGGATTGATGGCGGCATTCATGAGAATCCGGAAAGTCTAAACCTTGTCTGTGGTATTCCGAGTAGGATTCCGGGATTGAATGACTGTGACGTGCTTCAAACTCCTGAGGGCTGGGCGTTAGTGACAGACGCAAAAGAATCAATGGATTCTATTCCAACCTGATTGAGAACCGACAGATGATTAGCCGTGCTGTGACAGAGCATAGGAACGTTTTCACTGAGAGGATGGGAAGTAGCCACTGACAACGGTGACACCCTACATAGAGCTTGCCATGGAAGGAATCTTGCGTGTGGGAAGAGGATTTCAAGGAAAAGTAGAAATTCAAAGGACAAAGCATCTCCAAAACTCCAACATGTTTCTCATTACTGCATAACAAGTAACACTGTTATTCTCTTTTATTTTTATAATCAAATCTGGTAATTTCACTTTTTAAATCCTATTGGCCTCCTGACTAAGATTAATAAAATAAACATTGATTGCTTCAAGCCAATAATCTCCGTGAGATCGACCCTTACTCACGTAAGGTATTACTTGGACGACCCAGTGCACTTGCTGGTTAGTTGTGCGAATCACAAATTCGTGCACCACTCCCCCTCATCCAATCTTCAATTCCACATGAAATAGCCTCTGGAATCCATTGGAATTGGGCCTGAGAAGCTCAGAAATTGTTCCCAGCATTTTCACTTTAATGAAGTCATGTGCAAGCATCGACGCGTACGCGTGGGTCACGCGTACGCGTCGCATGGCATTTTGATATCCACGCATATGCGTAGTGCACGCATACGCATCGCCATGCGACTTCATCATCCACGCGTGCGCGTCGGTGTCAGCACTCCAAATCCTTGATTTCCAATGTGTTCTCCATTTTGCATGCTTTTCTCTTCAATCCTTTGATCCATTCCTAGCCTTTTCAACATGAATTGACTAACAAACACATCAAGGTATCTAGTGGAATCAAAGGGAATTAAATTTAGCTATTTTAAGACCTAAAAAGTATGTTTTCACACTTAAGCACAAATAAAGGAGAATCTACAAAACCATGCTAATTCATTAAATAAATGTGAGAAAAGTTTATAAAAACCCTTTAAATTCAATGCAAGATAAACTCTAAAAATGGGGTTTATCACGAACATGAACCAGATGGCGTCTCGTGGATGCGGTCGTGGTCGAAGGACAGGTCGTAAGTAACGAGGAACCTGAAACAGTTGCGAACAACCCCGTGAACTTTATGAATGCTCTAAAGAACATGGCAGCTACTATGCAGGCCACTGCAGACGCACTCGGCCAACATATGTACAATGGTAATGGGAAAAATGGCGGAAATGGGCCTATGACGCTATCAGCATTCTTGAAGGTTAACCCACCAGTTTTTAGAGAAACCACTAATCCGACAAAAGCCGATAACTGGTTTCAGGAAATGGAGTGAGCATTACAAGCACAACTGGTGTCTAATGCTATACCTTGGGATGCTCTTCAGGCATAATTTTACAAAAAATACTTTCTAAATTCAGTTAGGACGGCAAAGAAACTCGAATTACTACAGCTGAAGCAGGGTGCAATATCAGTGGCTGAATATACAAATAGATTTGAGGAACTGTGCCGGTTTTCCCAAATCTGTCAGGGTGCTGCTAGACATTTTGAGGAGTAAAAGTGTATTAAGTATGAGGGAGGACTCCAGAGCGAGTGGTCCAGTGAACGCTTGATAAGTATGAAGGTTAGTAATTTTCAAGTTGTGGTTGATGCTATGATGATTGTGATGTTTAATCTTGTATATGAGATTGATAAATGATGATGGTGATATCTATTGAAATGGTTAATTTGAATTTGAATTATTGAAATGAAACTTGATGAAAATGGTGAATCGATAGGTTATGGGTGGGAGGTTTTAATGCTGTTATGGTAAGGTTCGGTTTGGTTTTGAAAGGTATAAAATTAGTATGTTTTGAAAGTTGAGATTTGGTAAGTTTTGAGAAAAAATTAATTTTTGACCAATTTTGGCGAGCCATAACTCGGCCTCCAGACCTCCGATTTTTATAAAACTGGTATAGAATGAAAATTTGGTCCGAGAAGTTTACACCATGTGAAGAACGGATAAAAAATATTTTAAAACAAAAACATTATGCATGTTAGATGTTCGGTGTGTACAAACTGAAATTCTGTAGCACTTAAAAATTTTGCCTATCCTGTAGAATCTGTGTACGCGGACCTTCATATGAGTCGCGGACATTCTCTTGAGTTTGGTGTCTCATGTACGGGAGCTGGTGTACACGTACACGAGAGTTGAATTTCTGAACGGTTGCATACGCGAAGGTTTGCACGCGACGTGAGACTTGGCTTCGGGTCGCACACTCGCATATGCGGACCCCTGTTTTCCGAAACATATATTTTAGTGTTTTTTTAAAACATTCCTCCAGCTTTCAAAACTCTTATAACACTTGTCTAAAGCCTAATAATTGGTCTTTGGGTAGTGAAGTGTGGTATGATGATGGAAGTAAGTATCTTGTTGATGAAGAAATAGGTAAAGTAAATGATGATAATGGCAGAAGTACTGTTTCTATAATGAGTCGGATCGCCATATTGATAATAAATTGTGGCTGGTAATGATTATATGAATTTAAATGATTATGTGATTTGTTGCACTTCCAATATCTGATATACGAGTTTTTCTAGGTGAAAGTAGTGGCTTGCCACCATGTGCTCCAGATTGAGACTCGATAGTCTGCTGACCGTATGTCGTATATGTGGATGGACACTTATACCTTTCTGGATGAGCTCGCCCCCGTGGATATACACCAGTGTGTGTGATATGATTATGAATGAGTATGATTTGAGATTTGGGGATGCACGACAGAGGGACAGTCTAATGGTTAGCTACTAGGACTTGTGAGGTTGACTATATAACCGAAAAATGAGAATCATCAGCCATAGGACATGCATACATCATATGCATCTATGTGTTTATTTGGTGTGCTTGTTTTGGAATGCCTAATTGATCACATAAACTACTTGCTACCTGTTTTTACCCTTATCCTGTTTGGTTTTATGTTTATTGCTTACGTGAGTGATGCTCTTTTCTATTTAACGTTTTTATGTTAACTCTTTCTCAAAAGGATCCTAGATAAAATCCTTTTTCACCGATATTATATATATTATTTTACTTTTAGATGTCGTAATACCTCGCCGCCTCATTTTTATGACTTAAGCATAAGACTCTGTGCGGTAGGGCATTATAGATTATGTGCCCTATCACCATTAGAGGGATTATGTACCCTATCATCATTAAAGGGATTTTGTGCCCTGTCACCATTAGAGGGAATTGGTTCTCTGTCATTGTAAACCTCGTAAAATTAGCGAATAATTAATCAGTAAATTAATTTTTAATAAAAGAAATTAGAAATGTGAATTTTATAGTTTAATAAGAGAGAGCTAGTTAAAATAAGAATTTTGACACTAATTTTAAAGAATTCGGCCCAAGATCAGGCCGAACGGGTTAAACCGGACAAACCGAGCCCAAAATGGGCCCAAAGCCCCAACCCAACCCACCAAATTAAGAGAACTCAGCTTCCTTCTCTTCCCCATATGAAACACATGCTACAAACACAATTGGGGGAAGAACCTTGAGCTTCAAACCCTTGCTTCCAAATCAATTTGCCATAACTTCCCACTCCAAGCTCCGATCGTCGCACCGTTTGCGGCCACGCGACTGCAACGTCGATCTCTACAAAGCCTAGTAAGAATTTAGGTAAGTAAATCTCAATTTCAATCTCAATTCTTTCTTTCCCAAAATTTCAAAAATTTGGATAGAGTGGGTTCTGAGATTTTGGTTCTTTTATGTTATAGGATTAGATTAGCTTGAGAAAAATACTTAATCCTGCTTCATTGGTACTTGGGTAAGGTAAGAATTCTAAAACCTTAGCTAATTTCTTGATTATGTGTGTTGGATATTGAATTTTGGTATACATATGTGATAAAATGTGTTAGGTGTGTATATATATGTGATATGAAGCAAATTGGAAATGTTGGAAGCTTAATTGGAAGCTTGAAGTTGCTTCTAGTTGCTGAATTTTGGTGTTGAAGGCTTGCAATCTTGTCTAAGTGGGTTGTCTTGGGTTATACGAGAAAATCGGCCAAGGTATGGTTTTGGTTTCTCGTAACTAATATATGATCTCTTGTGAAAACTTAGTCTAGATGACCATAGGTTAGGTTGGAATGCATTAGTATGTTAAATGCTTAGTACCTTTGAGGATAATTATTGATATGGATTGAGTAATTGTTGGGTGATTATTTTTTATAATAAAAATAGGATGCTAAGTGATGAGTTAACCATGATTAACAAGGTGATATAAATGAATATAAGTAGGTAGTGATGTATTGATAATCTTGATGGTATAATTGAGAAATCTATGCATAGTATTGTTTAAAATTGAGGAATGGTTGGGTATGGTAGGATGTAGAGGTTGTGGTGCTGTAAATGGTATGTTGTGGTGCTGTTTTCATGTATGGCAGGTTGATTTTGAGTTTGGTTTTGGTGAAAATAGAGGTTTAAGAACTTTTGTGAAAAAAGAATTTTTTGGCCGAACTTTGGCGAAACATAACTCAGCTTTTGGACCCCCAAATTCTTTCAAACTCATTTCATATGAAAATTGGGTCTGTGAAGTTTATGTCATTCAAAAAGCGGATGAAAAATACTTTAAAACAAAAAAGTTATCCGCATCGAAAGTTCGGAGTACAAAACTGAAAATTCTGCAGCATTAAACATTTTGCCATTCTGCATATCTTGCATACGCGACCATTGCACGCGACGCGACCAACACTTTCGGGTTTGGCATCTCGCGTACGCGAGCAGGATGCTTGCGTACACGAGTAGTGATTTTTTAAGGGTTGCGTATGCAACCACCTGCACGCGATGCGACCAACCCTTTCGGGTTGGGCATCTAGCGTACACGTGGCCCACACAAACGCGTGATCTCTATTTTCAACAAAAATGAGTTTTGTGTTTTAAAACCTAATTTCGAGCCTCTAAACCTCTATTTTTACTCTTTTAGCCCTTTGGGGGTAAAGTAAGGTTGAAAAATGATAAATTATGTATGGAAAGTGCAAAAAAGTGAAGTATATGTGATGCCATGGCTATAATGAATGATTGTGTAATGATTATGAATGATTATGAATGTTTATGTGGTTTATGCACTCAATTTTATTTGAGATACGAGTTTTTGTAGGTAAAGTACAGTAGCTTGCCACCACGTGTTCCATATTGAGATACTATGTTGACCCTACGTCGTAAGGGTGATTGGACACGTGTAAATTCCTGGGAAGGATACTCCCAATGAATAAATTTTATATATGAGAAAAAGCTATGCATAGATTCTTGGGGATGCGCGACGTTTAGCTGCTAGACTTGTCGGGTTGGCTTTATAACCGATAGATAAGACTCATCAGCCATAAGATAGGCATGCATCATATGCATATTGTTTGGATTGCTTGTTTGTGCATTAATTGAGAGTGCCTAAGTGAAATTACTATGTATAATCGCTAGATTTGCTATCTACAGTACTTGTATCCTACCTGTATTTTCCATTATCTGCTTGTTTGTCTATTTGGTTTCACCAGAGTTGGAGGATCGGAGGAAAGGCAGAGAAATTGATGGTTTTAGTTAGGTTTTGATTAAGTTTAGAACCTTAGAGAACCACCTATTTATGGTTTCTGTTTTAGTTCCTTAAGTTTTATAATCTGAGTGTCAGAGTTCTAGGATTGCCTTTGACTTTTCCAGGACCTTATATCTTATGTATACGACACCTTTACCATGCTGAGAACCCCCGGTTCTCATTCCATACGGATATTTATGTTTTTCAGATGCAGGTTGAGAGGCACCTCGCTAATCTGGAGTTCTGCAGCGGAGTGGATCTTTGGGACATTATATTGTATACTGTTTTTATATGACCATATGTATAGAACTCTCCTAATGACTTGTTTTACTTTTTTACCTCTTAGAGGTGTATGGAGAACTAGGGTTTCTTTTGTAAATTCTAGGTTTTGGGTTTGATATATACATGTATGTAAATATTCTCCAGCCAGCCTTAGCTTCGCAGGCTAAGTTAAGAACTTGTTATTTTGTACTCTTTATATATATATATATATACATATATATATATATGTATATATATATATATATATGTTTATGAACCTTAGCTTTCTTCGTATGCAAGTAATCCTTAACCCTGAGCGTTGCACTTTTAATTTTATGATTTTTCTTTATCTATTCTTCAAGGCTCCTAGTATACTACGTTATTTCAATTATTATACGTATATATATTTAATTTTAGAAGTCGTAATACCATACCACCTCTGTTTTACGACTCAAGCATAAAGATCTGTGTGGTAGGGTGTTACAGTCACCCTTACAACCAGAGAGAAAACACAAACATACTTGTCATCAATCATCCTCAATCATGTCTCATTTATCATAATCATTCAATTTCATAATCAAAATCAGTTTTTGTCAATCTTCTTCCTCATCCTTTTCTCTGAGCAAATGGACAACGCCACTGGATCTTACCCGGTAATTCGAACCTTAAATCTCCTTGATGAGCGGATAATTTATACGCTTTTTGGCATAATTTTTAGTATATTTTTGTTACTTTTTAGTATATTTTTATTAACTTTTATGCAAAATTCACATTTCTGGACTTTACTATGAGTTTGTGTGTTTTTCTATGATTTCAGGTATTTTCTGGCTGAAATTGAGAGACCTGAGCAAAAATCTGATTCAGAGGCTGAGAGAGGACTGCAGATGCTGTTGGATTCTGACCTCCCTGCACTCGAAGTGGATTTTCTGGAGCTACAGAAGCCCAATTGGCACGCTCTCACTTTCATTGGAAAGTAGACATCTTGGCCTTTCCAGATATGTATAATAGTCCATACTTTGCCCGAGATATGATGGCCCAAACTGGCATTAAACGCCAGCCAAAAGCTTTACGCCAGAACTGGCACCAAAACTGGAGTTAAACGCCCAAACTGGCACCAAAACTGGCGTTTAACTCCAAGAGTGGCCTATGCACGTGAAAGCTTCAAAGTTCAGCCCAAACACTCACCAAGTAGACCCCGGAAGTGGATTTCTGCACTATCTGCGTGTAGTTACTCATTTTCTGTAAACGTAGGTTACTAGTTTAGTATAAAAACTACTTTTAGACTTTCATTGAGGGACTTATGACATTTTTACATTTCATATTGTATCTTTGACGTCATGAGTCTCGAAACCCCATAGGTGGGGGTGAGGAGCTCTGCTGTGTTTCAATGGATTAATGCAATTACTACTGTTTTCCACCCAATTACGTTTGCTTCTATTCTAAGATATTCACTCGTACTTCAATATGATGAATGTCATGATTCGTGACACTCATCATCATTCTCAAATCCATGAATGCGTGCTTGACAACCACTTCTATTCTATTTGAGCTCAACGTAGTCATTGGGCGACAGCTTGAGTGCGTATCTCTTGGGCTTCTGATCCACGAGTTTGACTGCTTCTCCTGACAACGAAGCATTCGAATCCGTGAGATCATAACTGGTGCACGAAATTGTGATCATCAATGGCGCCATTAACATGGTACACTCAATTGCAATCTCAACTCTTTATCACAACTTCGCACAACTAACCAGCAAGTGCACTGAGTCGTCCAAGTAATAAACCTTACGCGAGTAAGGGTCGATCCCACGGAGATTGTTGGTATGAAGCAAGCTATGGTCATCTTGTAAATCTCAGTCAGGCAGATTCAAATGGTTATGGATGATTTATGAATAAAGCATAAAATAAAGATAGAGATACTTATGTAATTCATTGGTGAGAATTTCAGATAAGCGTATGGAGATGCTTTGTCCCTTCCGTCTCTCTGCTTTCCTACTGTCTTCATCCAATCCTTCTTACTCCTTTCCATGGCAAGCTGTATGTTGGGCATCACCGTTGTCAATGGCTACAGTCCCATCCTCTCAGTGAAAATGTTCAACGTGCTCTGTCACAGCACGGCTAATCATCTATCGGTTCTTAATCAGGTTGGAATAGAATCCAATGATTCTTTTGCGTCTGTCACTAACGCCCAGCCTTCAGGAGTTTGAAGCTCATCACAGTCATTCAATCCTTGAATCCTACTCAGAATACCACAGACAAGGTTTAGACCTTCCGGATTTTCTTGAATGCCGCCATCAATTCTAGCTTATACCACGAAGATTCTGATTAAGGAATCCAAGAGATAAACATTCAAGCCTTGTTTGCTTGTAGAACGGAAGTGGTTGTCAGGCACGCGTTTATAAGTGAGAATGATGATGAGCGTCACATAATCATCACATTCATCATGTTCTTGGGTGCAAATGAATATCTTAGAACAAGAATAAGCTGAATTGAATAGAAGAACAATAGTAATTGCATTAATACTCGAGGTACAGCAGAGCTCCACACCTTAATCTATGGTGTGTAAAAACTCCACCGTTGAAAATACATAAGAACAAGGTCTAGGCATGGCCGAATGGCCAGCCTCCCAATGATCTAAGAACTAGACGTCCAAAGATGATACTAAGATCTAAAGTGATCAAAAGATTAAAATACAATAGCAAAAGGTCCTATTTGTAGAGAACTAGTAGCCTATGGTTTACTGAAATGAGTAAATGACATAAAAATCCACTTCCGGGACTACTGATGCGCATAAACTTGTTATGCTACGATTTTAGGAAATTGCACGAGCGGCAAAATTCCTTCCGGCAAGTGCATCGGTTATCGTCAAGTAAAAACTCACAATAGAGTGAGGTCGAATCCCACAAGGATTGGTTGAATGAGCAATTCGAATTAGAAGTTTGATTAGTTGAGCGGAATCAACTTTTGGATGTGAATTGCATAAAGTAAATGTGGCGGAAAACGTAAATTGCAAGGAATTGAAATTGCATAAACTTAAATTGCGAGAATTAAGGTGCGAGAAAGTAAATTGCTGAAATTAAAAGGGAATTGGGGGTGATTGCATGAATTGAAATTTGCAGAAGGTAAATAGAAAGTGTAGATCAGAAATGGGGAGTTCATTGGGGTCAGGAGATATTGAAATCTCCGAATCAAAACATTTTCATCTCTTCCTCAACCAATGCATTCATTGAATCTTGCTTGGCAATCTTATATGATTGGATCCCAATTCCTTGGCTCACCAATTCTCTCTAAAAACAAACAAATTCCCAATCCCTTGGTTTAAATGTTCATAAGAAGAGATGATGTTCGATCACTGATTATACCACACAGTTTCATGAACCACAATTTGGTAGGATTACATGTCACAATATCCATCCAATTCACTGTGAGAAAGCTTCTCTAGCATGAATCCATCATTCCTTTCCCAAGGTTCCGAAGGATTCCAATTATGGGTAGTTTCTTTCCCAAGACAACTACCAATGGAGTTAGATCGAGAAGCTTTCTAACAAAATTCAAGAGAAAAGATTGAAGAAGAAGATAAAACTATTATTGATTCATTGAATTACAATAGAGCTCCCTAACCCAATGAAAGGGGTTTAGTGCTTTATAGCTCAGAATTCAATTACACAATATCCAGAGTTCTCTAGTGTAAAAAATGTCAAAAGGTCCCCAAAAGATCCTAACTAACTTCAATTCTATCCTATTTATACACTTTCTAAATTGAGCTTCGGTTGTGTTTCTTGGGCTTTGAGGCCTTTCCTTGATTTCCTTTTGCTTTAGGCTTATGGTCCATAATCCTGATGAGGCTGTGATCCAATTCTGTAACATTCATTGAGCAAACTTAGTGATAAACAAGTAATGACACAAGACTCAACAATTTGAAGTTCCAGACTCATCAATTCTTCAGGCCCAATCTCATAAACCATGATATTCACTTGGGTTTCACACCATAATACGTTTAAGTTAGTATTTGTGCTCAATTGCTAACTTAAACTTCAATATATTTGGCCCAGAAACCTTTTCAAATGGTGGTGTTTAAGTTGAAGTTTAAGTTTCAGTTTAAGGTCAAACTAAAACTTAAACGTGGAATTGGAAGAAAGCACCCCAGGAGTGTACATAGTCGAACACGTTTAACCTCCAGTTTGAGGTCAAACTGGAGGTTAAACTTGGAAATGAAGAAAGCAACCCCTGGAGGCAATTTGGATCGAACACGTTTAACCTCCAATTTGAGGTCAAACTGGAGGTTAAACGTGGAATGAAGAAAACACCCTGGAGGAAGGAAATGGTCGAACACGTTTAACCTCCTGTTTGAGGTCAAACTGGAGGTTAAACGTGGAATGCTCCTGGTGCCTCTCTTGCTTCTGGCGTTTAACCTCCAGTTTAAGGTTAAACTGGAGGTTAAACGTGGAATGCTTCTTGATGAGAAAGAAAAGTGTCGAACACGTTTAACCTCTAGTTTAAGGTTAAACTAGAGGTTAAACGTGGAATGCTCCCTTGGTTCAAATCATCATTCTGGCGTTTAACCTCCAGTTTAAGGTTAAACTGGAGGTTAAACGTGGAATGCTTCTTAGTGCCCTTTCTCATTCTGGCGTTTAACTTCCAGTTTAAGGTCAAACTGGAGGTTAAACGCCAGTTACAGCATTTCCTCTTCTTCTCATGATTTTGGCGTTTAAGCTCCAGTTTAGGCTTAAACTGGAGCTTAAACGTCCCATTTGAATTTCAAGCTTCCTTTATTGATTTTGTTGCTTCCTTGCCTAGCCTCTCTTCCCTGAAATCATCCAAACAATTGCATCAAAGTCTTGCAAAATTTCATGAGAATTCATCCATTCATAGCATTCAAGTAATATCACTAAAAACTCATGGAATTTGCATCAAAATCATAATGTTTTGGATGGTTCATTGCTTTGTTGTTCATTTAACCATTCTTGGTTACTTTAAGCTCAAGAAAATGCATAAAACAACTAAAACTAACAGAAAAATGCTAGTGAAACTAGCCTAAGATGCCTTGGCATCACAACACCAAACTTAATACTTGCTTGTCCCTAAGCAAGTCCTGAGTTATTTGAGAAGAAAGTATGAAACAAAAAGCAATTACATTGGCTATATTAGCAAGCATTTGAAGTTCATTAGAAGGGTTTTATGCAGAAAGTTGCAGCATCACTTTTTCATTCTTATCAGGTAGAATCATCACTTTTTCATTGCATCCATCAAACACTGCTATGGCCTCTTGTTATTCTTATGTCCTAGGCACTTTTTCCTTTCTTTGTTTTTCTTTTTCTTAGAGCTCTTTGCTCCTCGTTTGCTCAGTGTCATGTGTTGCACAAGCCTTTGGCATTTTCTTTTTCTTATCAGTGCATTACACATATCCACTACAGGCATTTTAGTTCACATTTCTTCTTGAGACATTGGTGCCCAGCACCTCTTTGTGTGACTAAATGTTTTGTAATTAGGTCGCTCTTGATAATGGACTTTTGGTCGATAATCCCGGGTTAGTTAACCCAAGTTACCAAGTGTTGAAACACTCCACAGAACCTATTCATCCAAGTAGATCCTAGTACATAAACACCACAGGCATATGTCTCAAAAGTTCAAACCATTGGTGCCTAGCTTTATTTTCTTAATTCTTTTGCTTTTTGGTTGCCCTTTTTCAGTGGCTTTTCTTCTTCTTTTTCTTTCTTTTTCATGGCCAAGGACATTTATTCATCAAGATCCATAGACAGTATTCAACTTCTACACAAAAATGATAATTCTACACTCAATTTCCAGTGAGCTAACTAAACAATCAAGCATGCATACCACCACTTAATTCTACTTGATTTGTCACTAATTGAGCCAAGTTACTTTTGTTCAAACTTTTCTTTTAATTTTTGGAAACAGAACAAGCATGGCAAGCATTTGTTTAAGAAGGTGGAGTTATATCCAAACATCTAGGCATTCACTTTATTCAAAGCAATAAACAGACAAACATACTAAAAACTTCACATTCCAGAAAGATTCAACAATTTCAGTTTAAACCAGAACAAGCATGCTTTTGTTTGCCTTTTAAAGAAGGGTCAAGGAACAACACCACCTTGTGAAATGTCTTGTTTTCTCTTTGTTGCCAGGAAACAATTTGATTTCTCCTTCTTCTACTAGTTGTTGCATCATGTTCTTTCTAAGATCCTTGTTTCCTTTCCTGCAAAGAGTGATGAAGTTGCTTGTTTCTCAAGCACTTGAATGGTTAGCTCACTATATATGGGCAAGTGTCTGAGTCTTAAGTTGGTGTGTGAACACCAAACTTAGTCTCCTACTTACTCCTCTGCTCTTTGAATCCTTGAATTCTCCTTGGAATGAAGTTGCTGCTAAGGACTTTAAGCATTTCTGTGATTGCTTAGAATGGTTGTTCCTTTCATATAATTCAAAGGTTGTTGTGTTCAGTTAATCTGTATGGTGGAACACCAAACTTAGAGTCACACATTCCCCTTTGAATTATTGATCCACAAATTCATTGTTTGGTGTGCAACACCAAACTTAATTCTTTGCAATGCACAGAAACTACTTCACCTTTTTATTGAAACAAATAAAAGAAACAGTAAAGGAGTATTACCTCAGGTTGGGTTGCCTCCCAACAAGCGCTTCTTTAACGTCACTAGCTTGACGGTTGTCTTTCTCAGTTGAGGTGATATTTAACCTTGTCCTTCTCCTCCACATCTCCCAAGTAATGTTTGAGTCTTTGACCATTCACAGTGAAGGTTCGTTGTGACTTTTCTTCCATGATTTCTACTTGTCCATATTGGGAGACCTTAATGAATGTGCATAATTCTAATAAATCATAGTCACTTTGGCTCTTTGATCCTAAACAATTTTACTACCTAAAGTAATTGAAATCAAAGTATTAAAACATGCAAATGGTATACTTGTCATGAATTTCTAAATCCAGAGGAACTTCTTGCTTTTCATTAACCGTGTTCCAAGAGGAACACCAAACTTAATGTTTAGTTGTGCACCTTGAAAGAAAGATTGAATACAATTTGAATAAGATTTGGGGTGCCTTCAGGCACACCAAACTTAAAAACCAATTGTATTTTACATGCAATGTTTAGTGCACCTTATCAACAGTTGTCCTGAGGATTCAAGTTTATGCATAAGAAACCATGCTTTATTAGATGCAAAGCAAAAAAAAAAAAAATAAAGAGTAAGGATACTAGAAACATGGGTTGCCTCCCATGAAGCGCTTCTTTAACGTCACTAGCTTGACGGTTGTCCCTTGTTAGGGTGGATTGTAGTGCTTGATGTCCTCTCCTCTCACTATGGAGACATCCCCGTTTGATTCCTTCATGATTTCCAAATGTTCCATAGAAAGAACTTTCCTGATTGTGAACACTTGAGGGAGCTGGGAAGGAATGGGTTTGAGGCCAGGTGGGATTGGCAGATAATGACTTGATATCACTTTATCTCCCGAAGAGAAACCTTCAGTGGGAATTTTCTTGTTTCTCCACCCTCTTGGCAATTTCTTCAAAATTCTTCCCTCTGCTTTGAGGATTTCTTCATTGACTCTTATGCTAGGAGGGCCCTTTTGATCTGTTTCTATTGATTCTTGTGGCTTTAGCTCTTGCAATTCTTGTTTGCCTTCAAAGGATTGTTTTAGAGTTTCAGCTGCTGGATTGCTTTCCTCCAAACACAGATTGCTATAATCATCCTTAGGCTTTTTAGGTTCTGGTTCAGGCTTAGATGCAGGTTTGAAAACATGGAAAATGAGCTGTTCATCCTGTATTCTCAAAATTAGATCTCCTTGTTCTACATCTATGAGCGCTCTAGTAGTGGCTAGAAATGGCCTTCCCAAAATGATAGGGTGTAGGTAGCTTTCCTCCATGTCCAAAATGACAAAGTCTGTGGGGAAAAAATAATTTCCCACTTTCACAAGCACGTTCTCAACTACCCCTTCAGCTTGCTTTTGAGTTTTGTCAGCCAATTGTATGATCACATCAGTGGATTTCACCTCATTCAGTTGTAGCCTCTTCATAAGAGTCAGAGGCATCACATTTATGCTAGCTCCTAGATCACAGAGTCCTCTGTCAATTTTTGTTTCCCCTATGATGCAGGGGATATGAAAACTTCCTGGGTCTGTTTTCTTAGAGACCATATCCTTCTTGATGAGTGCACTGCATTCTTTGTTCATTATTACAGTTTGTCCTCCCTTCAAAACACTTTTCTTGCTCAGCAATTCCTTCAAATACTTGATATGTGTAGGCATCTGCTGGAGGATCTCAAGGAAGGGAATATTGATGTGGAGAGATTTAAATGTCTCTAAGAACCTTGAATATGTTTTCCCTTTTTCACCTCCTCCTAACCTTTGAGGAAATGGTGCTTTTGGTTGGTATGTTCCCAGCATGCCTTCCTTTTGCAATTCTTTGGCTTGCTCAGTTTCACTTTCCTGCTTAGCTTCTTCCACCGCTTCTTTCAAGACTTCTGGCTCCTTTTCTGAGGGTCTGATTCCTTCTTCTTCTGAGACTTCCTTCAACATGGTGATGACCTTTGATGAGCGGATAATTTGTATACTTTTTGGCATTGTTTTTAGTATGTTTTTGATATGATATAGTTAGTTTTTAGTATATTTTTATTAGTTTTTAGTTAAAATTCACTTTTCTGGACTTTACTATGAGTTTGTGTGTTTTTCTGTGATTTCAGGTATTTTCTGGCTGAAATTGAGGGACCTGAGCAAAAATCTGATCCAGAGACTCAAAAGGACTGCAGATGCTGTTGGATTCTGACCTCCCTGCACTCGAAGTGGATTTTCTGGAGCTACAGAAGCCCAATTGGCGCGCTCTCAATGGCGTTGGAAAGTAGACATCCTGGGCTTTCCAGCAATATATAATAGTCCATACTTTGCCCAATATTTGATGGCCCAAACCGGCGTTCAA
The DNA here is from genome assembly GCF_014773155.1 of Arachis stenosperma. Classification (NCBI taxonomy): domain Eukaryota; kingdom Viridiplantae; phylum Streptophyta; class Magnoliopsida; order Fabales; family Fabaceae; genus Arachis; species Arachis stenosperma. The sequence goes on along the minus strand of NC_080377.1, from coordinate 71,589,228 downwards.
AGTCACCTCAAGGAATTCCAGCGTTAAACGCTGGAACTGGCACCCAAATGGGAGTTAAACGCCCAAACTGGCACCAAAGCTGGCGTTTAACTCCAAGAAGAGTCTCTACACGAAATTGCTTCATTGCTCAGCCCAAGCACACACCAAGTGGGCCCGGAAGAGGATTTTTATGTCATTTACTCATTTCTGTACACCCTAGGCTACTAGTTTCTTATAAGTAGGACCTTTTACTATTGTATAGAAATCTTTTGATCACTTTTAGATCTCTAGATCATCTTTGGACATTTTAGTTCTTAGATCATTGGGAGGCTGGCCATTCGGCCATGCCTAGACCTTATGCTTATGTATTTTCAACGGTGGAGTTTCTACACACCATAGATTAAGGTGTGGAGCTCTGCTGTACCTCGAGTATTAATGCAATTACTATTGTTCTTTCATTCAAATTCCGCTTGTTCTTTGTCCAAGATATCACTTGTTCTTCAACATGATGAAGGTGATGATTGACGCCCATCACCATTCTCACTCATGAACAAAGTGACTGACAACCACTCTTGTTCTACACGCATTTGAGGCTTAGTGAATATCTCTTGGATTCCTGATTGCACGATGCATGGTTGATCGCCTGACAACCGAGTGCTCGCCTGACAAACGAGCCAACCATTCCGTGAGATCAGAGTCTTCGTGGTATAGGCAGGACTTGATGGCAGCATTCAAGAGAATCCGGAAGGTCTAACCTTGTCTGTGGTATTCTGAGTAGGATTCAATGACTGAATGACTGTGACGTGCTTCAAACCCTGAGGGCGGGGCGTTAGTGATAACGCAAAAGAATCACTGGATTCTATTCCGCGCTTGATTGAGAACCGACAGATGAATTCCGCTATGCTGTGACGGAGCATATGCAATCGCTTTCACTGAGAGGATGGGAGGTAGCTGCTGACAACAGTGAGACCCTATACGAGCTTGCTATGGAATGGAGTAAGAAGGGTTGGATGAAGACAGTAGGAAAGCAGAGAGACGGAAGGGAAGGCATCTTCATGCGCTTATCTGAAGTTCCTACCAATGAATTACATAAGTATCACTATCTTTATCTTTTATGTTATTTTCGTTCATCACCATATATATCTGAGTTTGCCTGACTAAGATTTACAAGATGACCATAGCTTGCTTCAATACTAACAATCTCCGTGGGATCGACCCTTACTCACGTAAGGTTTATTACTTGGACGACCCAGTGCACTTGCTGGTTAGTTGTGCGAAGTTGTGTAATGCCATGGTATTGAGCTACCACGTTTTTGGAGCCATTACCAGGGATTATGAGAGTTGTGAAAAAGTATAGTTCACAATTTCGCGCACCAAGTTTTTGGCGCTGTTGCCGGGGATTGTTCTAGTTTTGAGCAAGCCTTTGGTAACATCAGTGCCAAGATCCGGCAACAACATCAATTTTTTGGTGTTATTGCCCGGGATTGTTCAGGCTGGACAACTGACGGTTCATCTTGTTGCTTAGATTAGGTATTTTTTTTTTCGAAATTCTTGAAGATGAATTCTAGAGTTTCATGATGATTTGTTGAAATCTGGCTGGCTGAGAAGCCATGTCTAATCTGATTGGACCGAGGTTTCAACTTATCACCACAAGAGCTTGTTGATTTCGTATCAATCTTGCTCTTGGAGCAGTGATCTGCTAAGATTTGGCTGACCTTTGGTCATGTCTAGTGTTTTGGACCGAAGCTTTCCTTGAAAGCTTGGCTGGCTGTGAAGCCATGTCTAATTCCTGGACCGAAGTCTTAGACTAGCATTGCACTGATTCCTGGAATTCTCATTAAGGATTTTGATATCTTTTTCTACTTAATTTTCGAAAAACACAAAAAAATTTGCAAAATCAAAAAAAAAAAAAAACCCAAAATTATTTGATGTTTCTTGCTTGAGTCTAGTGTCTCATCTTAAGTTTGGTGTCAATTGCATGTTTTTTTTGTTATATTTTTCGAATCCATGCATATATCTCTTGTTTTGATCTTTAAATTCTATTGACTTGAGTGTTTATGTGTCTCATATAGTGTCAGTAGTATACAAACTGCTAAGTTTGGTGTCTTGCATGCATTGTTATTTGATTCTTGTTGCATTTTAATTATTAAAAATCCAAAAATATTTTTTAATTTGTGTCTTTTCAAGTCAATGATACAAGGGATTGAAGATTCAGAACATACTGCAGAGGAATTATACAGAAAAAGCTGAGCATTCAAAAATACCCAGTGAAGAAGGCAGACTGGCGTTTAAACGCCAGCCAGGGCACCTGGTTGGGCGTTTAACGCCCAAAAAGGTAGCATTTTGGGCGTTAAACGCCAGAATGTATACCATTCTGGGCGTTTAACGCCAGGATGGTGCCAGGGGGAAGATTTTGTTTTCAAATCAATTTTTTTTCAAGTTTTCAAAGTTTTTCAAAATCAAATCTTTTTCAAATCATATCTTTTCAATCAAATGTTTTCAAAATCAATTTCTTTCTTTTTTCAAAGATACTTACTAACAATTAATGATTTGATTGAACATTTTTTTTGCCTTTTCTGTTAAGGAAGGTTTTATGTTTGAATCATATCTTTTCTTGTTAGGCAAGTCACTAATTTTCCAAATCAAATCTTCTAAAATAATTTTCAAAACATATCTTTTAAAATGGTTTTCAAATCATATCTTCTCAATCACATCTTTTTAAAACCATAACTTTTCAATCAAATCTTTTTAACCTCATCTTTTTCAAAATAGTTTTCAATCAAATCTTTTTTATTTCTAATTTCTAAATTTTTTTCAAAAAATCACTTAATTTCTTTTTCACTTTTGATTTTCGAAAATTACCAATCAAATTTTCAAAATGTTTTCAAAATCTTTTGATTGAATTTTCGAAAATTCTCTTCCCTCCTTCTCACATCCTTCTATTTATGGAGTACCACTCCTTCTAAATGCACAATTCGAACCTTATCTAATTAAAGTTCGAATTCTTCTTCTCCTTCTTCTTTCTATTTCTCTTTTCCTCTGACATTTCAAGGAATCTCTATACTGTGACATAGAGGATTCCACATTTTCTTTTTCTCTTCTCTTTCATATGAGCAGGAGCAGAGACAAAGGCATTCTTGTTGAAGCTGATCCTGAACCCGAAAGGACCTTGAAGAGAAAGCTAAGAGAAGCCAAAGCACAACTCTCTTTAGAAGACCTAACCGAATTCTTCAAAGAAGAAGAACCCATGGCAGCCGAAAACAACAACAATGCCAACAATGCAATGAAGGTGCTGGGTGACTTTACTGCACCTACTCCCGACTTCTATGGGAGAAGCATCTCTATCCCTGCCATTGGAGCAAACAACTTTGAGCTTAAGCCTCAATTAGTTTCTCTAATGCAACAGAATTGCAAGTTCCATGGACTTCCAATGGAAGATCCTTATCAGTTTTTAGCTGAATTCTTGCAAATCTGTGACACAGTCAAGACTAATGGGGTTAACCCTGAGGTCTATAGACTGATGCTATTCCCTTTTGCTGTAAGAGACAGAGCTAGAATATGGTTGGATTCTCAACCTAAAGAAAGCCTGGACTCTTGGGAAAAGCTAGTCAATGCCTTCTTGGCAAAGTTCTTTCCACCACAAAGATGGAGTAAGCTTAGAGTGGAAGTCCAAACCTTCAGACAGAAGGATGGAGAATCCCTCTATGAAGCTTGGGAAAGATACAAACAATTAATCAGAAGATGTCCTTCAGACATGCTTTCTGAATGGAGCATCATAGGTATTTTCTATGATGGTCTCTCTGAACTATCCAAGATGTCTTTGGATAGCTCTGCTGGAGGATCTCTTCATTTGAAGAAGACGCCTGCAGAGGCTCAAGAGCTGATTGAAATGGTTGCAAATAACCAATTCATGTACACTTCTGAAAGGAATCCTGTGAACAATGGGACTAGTCAGAAGAAAGGAGTTCTTGAGATTGACACTCTGAATGCCATATTGGCTCAGAATAAGATATTGACTCAACAAGTCAATTTGATTTCTCAAAGTCTGTCTGGAATGCAAAATGCACCAAACAGTACTAAGGATGCTTCATCTGAGGAAGAAGCTTATGATCCTGAGAACCCTTCCATGGAAGAGGTGAATTACCTAGGAGAACCCTATGGAAATACCTACAATTCTTCATGGAGAAATCACCCAAATCTCTCATGGAAGAATCAAGAGAGACCTCAACAAGGTTTCAATAACAATAACGGTGGAAGAAATAGGTTTAGCAATGGCAAGCCTTTTCCATCATCTTCTCAGCAACAGACAGAGAGTTCTAAGCAGAATACTTCTGACTTAGCAACAATGGTCTCTGATCTAATAAAGACCACTCAAAGTTTTATGAATGAAACAAGGTCCTCCATCAGAAATTTGGAAGGACAAGTGGGTCAGCTGAGCAAGAAGGTTACTGAACTCCCTCCTAGTACTCTCCCAAGTAATACAGAAGAAAATCCAAAAGGAGAGTGCAAGGCCATCAACATGGCCGAATATGGAGAGGAAAGAGAGGAGGAGGACGCCACTGAAGAAGACCTCAGTGGGCGTGTACCAATCCCCTCTGAGTTCCTCAATGAGGAACAATGGGAATCTGAGGCTCAAAATGAGACCATAGAGATTCCATTGGACTTACTTCTGCCATTCATGAGCTCTGATGAGTATTCTTCCTCTGAAGAGGATGAGTATGTCACTGAAGAGCAAGTTGCTAAATACCTTGGAGCAATCATGAAACTGAATGACAAGTTATTTGGAAATGAGACTTGGGAAGATGAACCTCCCTTGCTCACCAAAGAACTGGATGACTTGTCTAGGCAGAAACTGCCTCAAAAGAGGCAAGATCCTGGGAAGTTTTCTATACCTTGTACCATAGGCACCATGACCTTCAAGAAGGCCTTGAGTGACTTAGGGTCAAGTGTGAACCTCATGCCCCTCTCTGTAATGGAGAAATTAGGGATCTTAGAGGTGCAAGCTGCAAAAATCTCATTAGAGATGGCAGACAACTCAAGAAAACAAGCCCATGGACTTGTAGAGGGTGTTCTGGTTAAAGTTGAAGACCAGTACATTCCTACTGATTTTATAGTCCTAGAGACTGGGAAGTGCATGGAAGAATCCATCATCCTTGGCAGACCCTTCCTAGCCACAGCAAAGGCTGTGATTGATGTTGACAGAGGAGAGTTAATCATTCAAGTGAATGAAAAATCCTTGGTGTTTAAGGCCCAAGGATATCCCTCTGTCATCATGGAGAGGAAGCATGAAGAACTCCTCTCAAAACAGAGCCAAACAGAGCCCCCACAGTCAAACTCTAAGTTTGGTGTTGGGAGGCCACAACCAAACTCTAAGTTTGGTGTTGAAACCCCACATTCAAACTCTAAGTTTGGTGTTGGGAGGTTTCAACACGGTTCTGAGCATTTCTGAGGCTCCATGAGAACCCTCTGTCAAGCTAATGACATTAAAGAAGCGCTTGTTGGGAAGCAACCCAATGTTTTATAATTAATTATTTTCTTTTGTTATTTTATCTTTTTTTGTAGGGTGATGATCATAAGAAGTCACAAAAACAATGAAAAAAGCAAAAACATAATGAAAAACAGGAAGAAAAATAGCACACCCTGGAGGAGAAGAAACTGGCGTTCAAACGCCAGTAATGCTAGCTGTTGGGCGTTTAACGCCCAGTCTGGCACCATTCTGGGCGTTTAACGCCAGAAAGGGGCACCAGACTGGCGTTAAACGCCAGTAAAGGGCAAGAACCTGGCGTTAAACGCCAGGAATGGGCACCAGCCCGGCGTTTAACGCCAGAAATGGCTCTAAACGTGATTTTGAGCAACATTTGGTGCAGGGATGACTTTTCCTTGACACTACAGGATCTGTGGACCCCACAGGACCCTACCATCACTCTCTCTCTTCTTCCCACATTCACCAATCACCTCAACACCTCTTCCCCAAAAACCCCTCACCTATCAAATCCCATCTTTCTCTTCACCACTCACATCCATCCTTCATAAAACCCCACCAACCTCACCCTTCAAATTCAAACCACTTTCCCTCCCAAACCCACCCATAATGGCCGAACCTTTACCCCCCCTCTCTCCTATAAATACCCTTCTTCAACTCTTCATTTTCACACAACCTAAACACCCTTTCTTCCCCCTCTTTGGCCGAATACACCACCACCTCCCTCTTCCTCATTTCTTCTTCTTCTACTCTCTTCTTTCTTCTTTTGCTCGAGGACGAGCAAACATTTTAAGTTTGGTGTGGTAAAAGCGTTGCTTTTTCATAACCATTTATGGCATCCAAGGCCGGAGAAACCTCTAAAAAGAGGAAAGGGAAGGCAAAAGCTTCCACCTCCGAGTCATGGGAGATGGATAGATTCCTCTCAAGGGTGCATCAAGACCACTTCTATGAAGTTGTGGCCTTGAAGAAGGTGATCCCCGAAGTCCCCTTTTCACTCAAAAAGGGTGAATATCCGGAGATCCGCCATGAGATCCGAAGAAGAGGTTGGGAAGTACTCACCAACCCCATTCAACAAGTCGGAATCTTGACGGTTCAAGAGTTCTATGCCAATGCATGGATCACAAAGAACCATGACCAAAGTGTGAACCCGAATCCAAAGAACTATCTCACTATGGTTCGGGGGAAATACTTGGATTTTAGTCCGGAGAGTGTGAGGGTGGCGTTCAACTTGCCTATGATGCAAGGAGATGAGCATCCTTACACTAGAAGGGTCAACTTTGATCAAAGGTTGGACCAAGTCCTCACAGTCATATGTGAAGAGGGCGCACAATGGAAGCAAGATTCAAGAGGAAAGCCGGTCCAATTGAGAAGGCATGACCTCAAGCCCGTGGCTAGAGGATGGTTAGAGTTCATACAACGCTCAATCATCCCCACTAGCAACCGGTCCGAAGTTATCATAGACCGGGCCATCATGATCCATAGCATCATGATTGGAGAAGAAATAGAGGTTCATGAGGTTATAGCCCAAGAACTCTATAAGGTGGCGGACAAGACCTCCACCTTGGCAAGGTTAGCCTTTCCTCATCTCATTTGTCACCTCTGTTATTCAGTTGGAGTTGACATAGAGGGAGATACCCCCATTGATGAGGACAAGCCCATCACCAAGAAAAGGATGGAGTACACAAGAGATCTCACTCATCATGAGATCCCTGAGATTCCTCAAGGGATGAATTTTCCTCCACAAAACTATTGGGAGCAACTAAACACCTCCCTAGGAGAACTAAGTTCCAACATGGGACAACTGAGGGTGGAGCATCAAGAACACTCCATCATCCTTCATGAAATTAGAGAAGATCAAAGAATCATGAGGGAGGAGCAACAAAGACAAGGAAGAGACATTGAGGAGCTCAAGCACTCCATAGGATCTTCAAGAGCAAGAAAGAGCCGCCATCACTAAGGTGGACCCGTTCTTTGATTTCCTTGTTATTGTTCTTCTGTTTTTCGAATTTTTATGCTTTATGTTTATCCATGTTTGTGTCTTATGATCATTAGTGTCTTAGTGTCTATGCCTTAAAGTTATGAATGTCCTATGAATCCATCACCTTTCTTCAATAAAAACGTGCCTAATTGATAAAAGAAAGAATTGCAAGAATTTTGAATATTATAATAGTTTAATTATTTTGATGTGGTGGCAATATTTTTGTTCTCTGAATGTATGCTTAAACAGTGCATATGTCTTTTGAATTTGTGGTTCATGAATGTTGGCTCTTGAAAGAATGATGAAAAAGGAGACATGTTACTGAGGATCTGAAAAATCAATAAAATGATTCTTGAAGCAAGAAAAAGCATTTCAAAAAAAAAAAAAAAAAACGAAAAAAAAAAGAGAGAAAGGAATAAGAGTTGTGATCCAAGGCAATAAGAGTGTGCTTAAGAACCCTGGACACCTCTAATTGGGGACTTTAGCAAAGCTGAGTCACAATCTGAAAAGGTTCACCCAATTATGTGTCTGTGGCATGTATGTATCCGGTGGTAATACTGGAAGACAGAGTGCTTTGGGCCACAGCCAAGACTCAATAAATAGCTATGTTCAAGAATCATCATACTTTACTAAGAGAATCATTAACACTATCTGGATTCTAAGTTCCTAAAGAAGCCAACCATTCTGGATTTCAAAGGATAGAGTGAGATGCCAAAACTGTTCGGAGGCAAAAAGTTAAAAGCCCCGCTCATCTGATTAATACTGATCTTCACAGATGTTTTTGGAATTCATTGCATATTCTCTTCTTTTTATCTTATTTGATTTTCAGTTGCTTGAGGACAAGCAACAATTTAAGTTTGGTGTTGTGATGAGCGGATAATTTGTATACTTTTTGGCATTGTTTTTAGTATGTTTTTGATATGATATAGTTAGTTTTTAGTATATTTTTATTAGTTTTTAGTTAAAATTCACTTTTCTGGACTTTACTATGAGTTTGTGTGTTTTTCTGTGATTTCAGGTATTTTCTGGCTGAAATTGAGGGACCTGAGCAAAAATCTGATCCAGAGACTCAAAAGGACTGCAGATGCTGTTGGATTCTGACCTCCCTGCACTCGAAGTGGATTTTCTGGAGCTACAGAAGCCCAATTGGCGCGCTCTCAACGGCGTTGGAAAGTAGACATCCTGGGCTTTCCAGCAATATATAATAGTCCATACTTTGCCCAATATTTGATGGCCCAAACCGGCGTTCAAAGTCACCTCAAGGAATTCCAGCGTTAAACGCTGGAACTGGCACCCAAATGGGAGTTAAACGCCCAAACTGGCACCAAAGCTGGCGTTTAACTCCAAGAAGAGTCTCTACACGAAATTGCTTCATTGCTCAGCCCAAGCACACACCAAGTGGGCCCGGAAGAGGATTTTTATGTCATTTACTCATTTCTGTACACCCTAGGCTACTAGTTTCTTATAAGTAGGACCTTTTACTATTGTATAGAAATCTTTTGATCACTTTTAGATCTCTAGATCATCTTTGGACATTTTAGTTCTTAGATCATTGGGAGGCTGGCCATTCGGCCATGCCTAGACCTTATGCTTATGTATTTTCAACGGTGGAGTTTCTACACACCATAGATTAAGGTGTGGAGCTCTGCTGTACCTCGAGTATTAATGCAATTACTATTGTTCTTTCATTCAAATTCCGCTTGTTCTTTGTCCAAGATATCACTTGTTCTTCAACATGATGAAGGTGATGATTGACGCCCATCACCATTCTCACTCATGAACAAAGTGACTGACAACCACTCTTGTTCTACACGCATTTGAGGCTTAGTGAATATCTCTTGGATTCCTGATTGCACGATGCATGGTTGATTGCCTGACAACCGAGTGCTCGCCTGACAAACGAGCCAACCATTCCGTGAGATCAGAGTCTTCGTGGTATAGGCAGGACTTGATGGCAGCATTCAAGAGAATCCGGAAGGTCTAACCTTGTCTGTGGTATTCTGAGTAGGATTCAATGACTGAATGACTGTGACGTGCTTCAAACCCTGAGGGCGGGGCGTTAGTGATAACGCAAAAGAATCACTGGATTCTATTCCGCGCTTGATTGAGAACCGACAGATGAATTCCGCTATGCTGTGACGGAGCATATGCAATCGCTTTCACTGAGAGGATGGGAGGTAGCTGCTGACAACAGTGAGACCCTATACGAGCTTGCCATGGAATGGAGTAAGAAGGGTTGGATGAAGACAGTAGGAAAGCAGAGAGACGGAAGGGAAGGCATCTTCATGCGCTTATCTGAAGTTCCTACCAATGAATTACATAAGTATCACTATCTTTATCTTTTATGTTATTTTCGTTCATCACCATATATATCTGAGTTTGCCTGACTAAGATTTACAAGATGACCATAGCTTGCTTCAATACTAACAATCTCCGTGGGATCGACCCTTACTCACGTAAGGTTTATTACTTGGACGACCCAGTGCACTTGCTGGTTAGTTGTGCGAAGTTGTGTAATGCCATGGTATTGAGCTACCACGTTTTTGGAGCCATTACCAGGGATTATGAGAGTTGTGAAAAAGTATAGTTCACAATTTCGCGCACCAACCTTGCATTCTTCCCATCTCACTCCCTTTTGTTCCCCTTTAGGATTCTTCTCTGTGTCACTAGGGAACACTGCGGTTGATTTGGGGGCCTGTTGAGATAGCTCTCCTACTCGAGACTCCATCCACTTGAGTTTTTCACCATGGCTCCTTAAGGTCGATCTCACATCTTCCCTAAAGCTTTTCAACTCATTTATGTCCTGACCCATGTTTGCTAGTATTCCTTCTATCCTGTTTAATTGATCTTGAAATTGTTGGTTCGGATTGGATTGGGTAGGTTGGTTATTTTGGCCATGATATGGTGGTTGGGAGTAAGTGTTTTGTGTGGCTTGGTATGATCTTTGGTTGGAGTGTTGGTATGTGGAATTGTTATTTTGGTTGTGGTTGTAAGGTTTGTGGTTTTGTGGTTGGGTTTGCTGGTTTCCCCACCCAAAGTTTGGGTGGTTTTTCCAACCTGGGTTGTAAGTGTTGGAATGTGGATCATATGATTGCTTTTGTTGGTTTCCCACATAGTTGGCCTCTTCCCAATCACCTCCTTCAATGCTTACTTCCTCTTGATCTTGTGTGTGTATTGCAGCCACTTGCTTTGTGTCTAATTTCCTGGTGAGCTCTGCTAGTTGCTTGGCAAACACCTTGTTTTGGGCTAGAATTGTATCAACATGGTTCAGCTCCATGACTCCCTTAGTGTTGTGTCTCTCTGAAGCATAGTAGTACTCATTCTCAGCCACTGTCTCAATCACTTCAATGGCTTCTTCCACAGTCTTTTTCCTGTTCAATGAACCTCCTGATGAATGATCTACAACCTTCCTTGATTCATAAGAAAGTCCATCATAGAAAATATGCAATTGCACCGAGTCAGGGAACATGTTGGGTGGGCATTTCCTTGTCAATTCTTTGAACCTCTCCCATGCCTCGTAGAGCGTCTCACCATCTTGTTGTCTAAAAGTCTGAACCTCAGATCGAAGCCTATTGACCTTTTGTGGGGGGTAGAAACGTGCCAGAAACTTACTCTCCACCTCATCCCAGGTTGTTAGGCTGTCCCTTGGGAATGATTCCAGCCACTTAGCTGCTTTGTCCCTAAGTGAAAATGGGAACAAGAGCAGTTTACAGGCATCGTCCTGGACTCCATTGGACTTCACAGTGTCGCAAATTCTCAGGAATTTTGTGAGATGTTGGTTTGGGTCTTCATTAACACTCCCACCAAATGAACAATGGTTCTCCACCAGTGATATTAACTGTGGTTTGAGTTCAAAATTATTGGCCTGAATGGGTGGTTTTTGAATGCTGCTTCCACAATTCCCAGAGGTTGGGTTTATGTATTGTTCATACCCTGGGTCAAGATGTCCGACCTGGGATGTTTAGCAACAAGCCAACCGACCTCTTCAGGTCAGGCTATCCGACCTCTTCTTAAAGAGCTCGGCCAATATCCGACCTCTTCTTAAAGAGCTCGGCCAATATCCGACCTCTTCTCAAAGAGCTCGGCCAATATCCGACCTCTTCTCAAAGAGCTTGGCCAAAACGCCACAGAGGCCCAAGAAGGCCCAAACGAAGGAACACAGCCCAATCCAAAGGCAGCCGAAAGATAAAGGCGGTTCCGTTGAAGATAAGCTGACCTCACCCAAAGATAAGATAAGATAACTAACTTATCTTATCTAAGAAGGTCACTTCTCACCATTATAAATACACTGGAGCACCCAGGTATAACTCATACTCTGATTCTACATAAAACCTGTTTAATACCCATGCTAACTTAAGCATCGGAGTCTCTTGCAGGTACCCCCCACCCTCCGGTGACAAAGGATCAGCAGTGCAACCAGTCCAACAAGTCGGACGCGGCAGCTCTGGCCACCATCTACAAGTCGGACGCGGCGGCTCCGACCACCATCAACAAGTCGGACACAACAGCTCCGACCAGCACAGAAGATCTCATCCGAGATCGACCTACAGTTTCAGGTTACCCTCGGAACATTGGCGCCGTTGCCGGGGAACCTGGAAGTCATCCCATCACCATGGCAGACAACCATGACAACGACCATGATTCAGATCTAGAGGATAGAACACCGCACAAAGACGCGGATACTACACCAAAAGATACTCTTCAACCCACCAAAGGCGAGAATTCGCCAAAAGAGGAGGCTTTGGAGGCACTTCAAGATCACTTAAAGCAACTCGAAAAAAAGGTGGAACATCAACAAGAAGCTGAGAGAGACCTACGAAGGGAAGTTAGGTGATGCCACGAGTTAAAGGACAAGCTCCTAAAACTCGAAGCAGATCTCAAGGCCAAAACAACTCGATCCGGTCACGAAGACAGCCCCTACAAAGATCAAGACCCATTCACCAAAGATATCATGAAAGCTAAAGTCCCAAAGGACTTCAAGGCTCCCGACATGATCCCGTACGGCGGCACATTGGATCTAAGCCATCATCTCAGTAATTTCAGAAGAATGTACCTCACCGACACATCGGACGCCATTCGATGCAAAGTCTTCCCGACTACTCTAACGAAGACAGCAATATGGTGCTTCGACAGTTTGTCTCCAAGATCCATCACAAGTTTGACGACCTTGTTAAGAAGATTCCTCGCCAGGTTCTCCATCCAGAAGGATAAAGCCAAACACACTTCAAGCTTGCTGGGAATTAAACAAGGAGATCAGAAAAGCCTTCACAGCTACATGGAAAGATTCAACAACGCATGCCTTGACATACAAAGTCTTCCAACAAAAGTGGCCATCATGGGACTCATCAATGGCCTAAGAGAAGGACCTCTCAGCCACTCAATATCCAAGAAGCACCCAATATCTCTGAACGAGGTACAGGAACGGGAACAGAAATACATCAACATGGAAGAGAACTCTCGACTAGGAGAAAGCTAAAAAACCGAATTCTCCTAACCCACCACGGGACAAGGATAAAGAGTCCAAGAAAAGAGAAGATCAATCGGAGAAGATCCCACCACCCCGCCCAATCAAAAGCAAAAAGGAGAAAGAGGTCGGACGAGTTGAAGGCCCACCTCATAACAAAGAATTGGGCAAGTTGAAGGTCCACCTCACACCGAAGAAGTCGGGCGAGTTGAAGGTCCACCTCACACCAAAGAGGTCGGACGAGTTGAAGGTCCACCTCACACGGAAGAGGTCGGGCGAGTTAAGGTCCACCTCACAACAAAGAGGTCGGACAAGTTGAAGGTCCATCTCACAACAAAGAGGTCGGACAAGGTGAAGGTCCACCTCACACCAAAGAGGTCGGGCGAGTTAAGGTCTACCTCACACCAAAGAGGTCGGACAAGTTGAAGGTCCACCTCACACTGAAGATGTCGGGCGAGTTTAAGCTCCACCTCACACCAAAGAGGTCGGACAAGTTGAAGGTCCACCTCACACCGAAGATGTCGGGCGAATTGAAGGTCCACCTCACACCAAAGAGGTCGGACAAGTTGAAGGTCCACCTCACAACCAAGAGGTTGGACGAGTCGAAGGTCCACCTCATACCAAAGAGGTCGAACGAGTTAAACATCTACCTCACACCAAAGAGGTCGGACGAGTTGAACGTCCACCTCACACCAAGGAGGTCGGACGAGTTGAAAAGGACAACGGAGTACGAACAAGCCTTCCGAGATTTCAAAATTCTTGGGGCAACCACCCATCCTTTCCAGACCACGGGAAAGTGAAGAACTCATTATACCTCGCAGTGGGAAGTCAGGCAATAGCCTCAACACTAGTCAGAGAAGACGAAAGTGGGAAACAACCCGTCTACTTCATCAGCAAAGCTTTACAAGGGACCGAACTAACCTATCAACAGATAGAAAAAGTTCGCCTACACCCTCATACTCACCTCTCGACGACTCCACTCATACTTTCAAGCTCACACTATCAGAGTTCCAACCAACCAGCCAATAAAGGGCATCCTGCAGAAAACAAACTTAGCTGGAAGAATCCTACAGAGGACAGCTCGGATAATTCGGGAGACCTTGGACAAAACCAGAGAACATCTCGGACAATTCGGGGGACTCTGGACAAAAACAGAAAATAACTCGGACAAATCGGGGAAAATGAAGTCTGACACATAGAATGCCCGAGCTAATACAGCCAGCACCAACAACTCGGACAAATCGGAGAAAAATGAAGTCCGACACATAGAATGCCCGAGCTTATGCATTTTCAAAACCAGCCAGCACCAACAGCTCGGACAATTCGGGGATATGAGGTCCGACACATACCTTGAGAGCAGAATGCCCGAGCTGATGCATATTCAAAACTAGCCAACCAAGGGGCAATAACAGAAGCCTCATCCGAGCTACATTACAAGACCACAACAAATCGGTCTCGAAGGCGGTATAAGGGATGTACTCAGGGTCAGCCACAGTAACACGCATTTAAACTATGAAATCCAGCTAATCAGACACGCTGTCCGGGATCTTAGTAGACATCTCAAAGACATAGGTCGACTATGGAATTACTACCAAACAACTCGGGCAAATAAGGAAACAACTCGGACAGTAACAGTAAAACATAAAGTGACAGACGTGGCAGTAAAAGGGAAACCCCAGGACTCACACAAAAGTCCAAGGGCACCCTTTGGAGGCAACAACAGAGCAAAAACCCAAATACAAAGTCAAAGCTTTACATCAAAAAGCATGCCAACTTCCACATTGCCCCACCAGAGGAGCTCATCAGTGTAACATCACCTTGGCCGTTCGCAAAGAGGGGACTCGACCTCCTCGGACTATTTTTCCAAGGATCGGGACAAGTCAAGTTCCTCATTGTAGGGGTGGATTACTTCACAAAATGGATTGAGGCAGAGCCCCTAGCTAATGCCACTGCTCAAAGAAGTCAGAAATTCTTGTACAAGAACATTATTACAAGGTTTGGGGTTTCTCACTCCATCACCACAAACAATGACACTCAATTCACGGACATAGGTTTCAAGAAAAGAGTGGCTAACTTGAAAATAAAGCACCAATTCACATCCGTAGAACACCCACAAGCCAATGGACAAGCAGAAGCTGCCAACAAAGTCATACTAGCTAGGTTAAAACGGAGACTAAAGGACACAAAGGGAGCTTGGGCTGAAGAGCTCCCACAAGTCCTATGGGCATATCGGACAACTCCACACTTCACCACGGGGGAATCACCCTTCCGATTGATTTACGAAATGGAGGCAATGATCCCAGTAGAGATCGAAGAAGGATCCCCCAAGAATGATCTTCTACAATGAAGAGGTCAACTCCCAAATCCAAAGGAAAGAACTCGACCTACTTCCAAGAGTCCGAGAGAGAGCTCCGATCAAGGAAGAGGCGTTAAAACGTCGAATGGCCTCAAGATACAATCAGAAGGTAGTACAGTGAAGCTTTGCCAACAACAACCTTATCCTAATCCGAAATGATATCGGAACAACTCGACCTGGAGAAGGAAAGCTAGCACCCAACTGGAAAGGACCATACCAAGTTGTTTAGAAGAACTGGGGAAAGGTTGCTACAGACTGCCCGAACTTGAAGGGCAAGAGCTACCAAGGTCATGGCATGCCTGCAATCTAAAAAGGGCGCCAGGCCGAGATCCAAAAAGATTGCCCGACCTAGAAAGGTAAGTACTAACATGTACACACTTTTATCTTTATATTATTGTTTAAAAGATTGCAGATTCCCTAAAAAGTTTCCTACCAAGACGCCCGACTACGGCAGGTCGGCAAGGTGAAACACCAAAATCATCGCCCGATCACGACAAAGTCGGCAAGATGAAAACCAAACTCATCGTCCGATTACAAAGCGACAAGTCGGCAAGGTGAAAACCAACTTCACCGCCCGACCACGATGAAAACCGAATTCATCATTCGATTTCGACAAAGTGAAAACAAAATTCACTGCTATACCAAGACGCATTAATCTGAAACGCAAATTTCACTGCCGGATCACGACAAGGTCGGCGGGGTGAAAACCAAATTCACCGCCCGATCATGATAAAATTCGGCAAAGATGAAACCAGAATTCATCGCCCGATTTCGACAAGGTCGGCAAAAAAGTGAAAGCAGAGTTCATCGTCCGATTATAAAGCTACAGGTCGGCAGAAAGTGAAAAACAATTTCACTGCACGACCACGATAAAGATGAGTCGTCCGATAAAGGTGAAAACGCAATTCACCCAAAGGACGAGCTAGAGATGCCAACCACTTTCTACAAATCGGCAAAGATGAACACAGAATAATGTAAGAAGTTATCGAAAGTGATCCAAAAAAGAACCTGACGAGGTCTTACGGATTGCTAAAATAGTAACTTAAAGACTGGCCGACGTTGAGAAGTCGGACCAAGTCAACCCAAGTTATCAGCAAATCCCTGGAAAGAGGTCTGGACAACCCTATAAAAGAGGAATTGCTATAACTTAGAAGAGATCGACCTAACGAAGTCGGTTTCCTACAAAAATAAGTTATAAAAGTAATCCCTGGAAGAGACCTGGCAAAGGTCCAAGAAAGAGGATTATGAAATAACTTAGAAGAGATCGACATGACGAAGTTGGTCTCCTACAATAATAAAGTTATAGAAGTAATCCCTGAAAGAGACCTGACAAAGGTCCAAGAAAGAGGGTTACGAAATAACTTAGAAGAGATCGACATAAAGAAGTCGGTCTCCTACAACGGATAAGTTATAAAAGTAATCCCTGAAAGAGATCTGACAAAGGTCCAAGAAAGAGGATTACAAAAATAACTTGGAGAAGGGACTGACGTAAAGAAGTCGTCCCATAAACAAAAAGTTATAAAAAGTAATCCCTGAAAGAGACCTGACAGAGGTCCAATAAAGAGGATTACTAGAAATAACTTAGAAGCGACCGACATGAAGAAGTCGGCCCAAAGCTACAGCTTGGACCGACAAGAAGTCGGACCAACGAAAGCTACAGCTCGTCGACACAAGAAATTGGACCAACGAAAAGCGTGCGCTAAAAGGGACATAGCTTTGCCCAAAAAGCCACGGCTCCATGACAAGGCTATCAAAATTGTTCAGACCAACTAAAAAGGTTCTACCAAAGAACACTAAAAAGTCGTCGGACAAGTTAGCCCCAAGGACCACCTCAACCAAGCAGAAAGTGGACAAAACCGGCAGTGATCAAAAGAGGTCGGACAACAAAATACCGACACTCTACAAAGATCCACAAAGGGGACAAAGACATCTCACAACGGCCAGAGAAATGCCAGGAATGCTTTGCTAAAAGGTACGAAGTCTTGAAAAAAGACACTACTTAAAAAGCAAAAGCACAAATCAAAACGGCGCTAAAAAGTCATCCAAACAGACTATAAAAGGTTTCCCATCTGGAACTATACCTAAAAAGTTGTTGGATTATGACTAAAAAGCCCGAACAGTGAAGACAAACAAGTCGGAAGAAGGCTGAAAAGACCTCTCAACAAACTAAAAAAGGCAATGCCAAACTCGCACAAGATAAAACTACTCAAGATCGACCAAAGTCAGAATGCTTGAGTACAACTTCCCCCAAAGAGAGCACGATCTCACGGAAAGATCGAACTCAAGCAGGGGCAAAGTCGTACAGGTCGACGTCAGCTAAGAAGAGGCGCAAGTACAATCTCAAAAAAGAACAAGCCAAAAGGTTAAGAAAAAACCTTAAGGCTCAAAAGTGCTTAGCTAAAAGGGATACAACTCCACTCAAAGAAGGCACAATCTCAAACAGGGCTACGTACGTCATCCGAGACTAAAAAGGTTCTATACAAAGAACACTAAAAAGTCATCAGACAAGTCACTAAGAGTCCGGATATCAAGCCGCAAGGATAACTTCACCAAAGCAGAGGGTTGTCAACACAAAAGCAAGGCGTGATCCAGAAGGCAAGGGTAGAAAACCCACACTACTACTCAAAAGAGGACGGACTGTGAAGTACCAAACCTCTAGAAAATCTGCAAAAGATTTCAAAGCAATGAAGAATCAAAGCCAGACAGATGCTTGAGCACGACTTCCAAAGAGATCGAAGCTCTGAAAAACACGATCTCACGAAAAGATCGAACTCAAGCAGGGGCATTGTTCATACCCTGGGTCAAGATGTCCGACCTGGGATGTTTAGCAACAAGCCAACCGACCTCTTCAGGTCAGGCTATCCGACCTCTTCTTAAAGAGCTCGGCCAATATCCGACCTCTTCTCAAAGAGCTCGGCCAATATCCGACCTCTTCTCAAAGAGCTCGGCCAATATCCGACCTCTTCTCAAAGAGCTTGGCCAAAACGCCACAGAGGCCCAAGAAGGCCCAAACGAAGGAACACAGCCCAATCCAAAGGCAGCCGAAAGATAAAGGCGGTTCCGTTGAAGATAAGCTGACCTCACCCAAAGATAAGATAAGATAAGATAAGATAACTAACTTATCTTATCTAAGAAGGTCACTTCTCACCATTATAAATACACTGGAGCACCCAGGTATAACTCATACTCTGATTCTACATAAAACCTGTTTAATACCCATGCTAACTTAAGCATCGGAGTCTCTTGCAGGTACCCCCCACCCTCCGGTGACGAAGGATCAGCAGTGCAACCAGTCCAACAAGTCGGACGCGGCAGCTCTGGCCACCATCTACAAGTCGGACGCGGCGGCTCCGACCACCATCAACAAGTCGGACACAACAGCTCCGACCAGCACAGAAGATCTCATCCGAGATCGACCTACAGTTTCAGGTTACCCTCGGAACATGTATGAACCAAGAACCCTCCTCTCAGGAATGGCATTGTTTCCCTCAGCCCTCTCATGGTTGTGAAATTCTCTATCCATGTTGAGATCTAGAGCTTCCTCAAAGTTATCCTCAAATTCTCCTTCAGATTCTTCTTCTCTCAGTACTCTCTTCCCTCTTGCTTCCCTTCTAAGTCTATGAAGGGTCCTTTCTGGTTCGGTGTATGGAGGAGTTGATGCCTCTCCTCTCCTACCTGTCATACAAGAACACACCACAAGCAACAAACAAGTGGAATACTCTTGGTTAATGGAAGAGTATAGTTAAAGCAGTTGAGGAATTAATTCAAATAGTTAGTGGGTTAGTGAGTTAGTTGCTAGAATTGAAAGGCATAAGAAAGAAAAAGCAAGTAACAGAGTGCAGAATTTCAACAAGAAACTAGAACTAAATTAATCAAAACAAGAAAAATGCTCAATCTAGTTAACTTCCAATTTGAGAATTGTCAATCGAAAACCAATCCCCGGCAACGGCGCCATAAACTTGATGCGCATAAACTTGTTATGCTACGATTTTAGGAAATTGCACGAGCGGCAAAATTCCTTCCGGCAAGTGCACCGGTTATCGTCAAGTAAAAACTCACAATAGAGTGAGGTCGAATCCCACAAGGATTGGTTGAATGAGCAATTTGAATTAGAAGTTTGATTAGTTGAGCGGAATCAACTTTTGGATGTGAATTGCATAAAGTAAATGTGGCGGGAAACGTAAATTGCAAGGAATTGAAATTGCATAAACTTAAATTGCGAGAATTAAGGTGCGAGAAAGTAAATTGCTGAAATTAAAAGGGAATTGGGGGTGATTGCATGAATTGAAATTTGCAGAAGGTAAATAGAAAGTGTAGATCAGAAATGGGGAGTTCATTGGGGTCAGGAGATATTGAAATCTCCGAATCAAAACATTTTCATCTCTTCCTCAACCAATGCATTCATTGAATCTTGCTTGGCAATCTTATATGATTGGATCCCAATTCCTTGGCTCACTAATTCTCTCTAAAAACAAACAAATTCCCAATCCCTTGGTTTAAATGTTCATAAGAAGAGATGATGTTCGATCACTGATTATACCACACAGTTTTATGAACCACAATTTGGTAGGATTACATGTCACAATATCCATCCAAACCCCAATCCAATTCACTGTGAGAAAGTTTCTCTAGCATGAATCCATCATTCCTTTCCCAAGGTTCCGAAGGATTCCAATTATGGGTAGTTTCTTTCCCAAGACAACTACCCAATGGAGTTAGATCGAGAAGCTTTCTAACAAAATTCAAGAGAAAAGATTGAAGAAGAAGATAAAACTATTATTGATTCATTGAATTACAATAGAGCTCCCTAACCCAATGAAAGGGGTTTAGTGCTTCATAGCTCAGAATTCAATTACACAATATCCAGAGTTCTCTAGTGTAAAAAATGTCAAAAGGTCCCCAAAAGATCCTAACTAACTTCAATTCTATCCTATTTATACACTTTCTAAATTGAGCTTCGGTTGTGTTTCTTGGGCTTTGAGGCCTTTCCTTGATTTCCTTTTGCTTTAGGCTTATGGTCCATAATCCTGATGAGGCTGTGATCCAATTCTGTAACATTCATTGAGCAAACTTAGTGATAAACAAGTAATGACACAAGACTCAACAATTTGAAGTTCCAGACTCATCAATTCTTCAGGCCCAATCTCATAAACCATGATATTCACTTGGGTTTCACACCATAATACGTTTAAGTTAGTATTTGTGCTCAATTGCTAACTTAAACTTCAATATATTTGGCCCAGAAACCTTTTCAAATGGTGGTGTTTAAGTTGAAGTTTAAGTTTCAGTTTAAGGTCAAACTAAAACTTAAACGTGGAATTGGAAGAAAGCACCCCAGGAGTGTACATAGTCGAACACGTTTAACCTCCAGTTTGAGGTCAAACTGGAGGTTAAACTTGGAAATGAAGAAAGCAACCCCTGGAGGCAATTTGGATCGAACACGTTTAACCTCCAGTTTGAGGTCAAACTGGAGGTTAAACGTGGAATGAAGAAAACACCCTGGAGGAAGGAAATGGTCGAACACGTTTAACCTCCAGTTTGAGGTCAAACTGGAGGTTAAACGTGGAAT
The DNA here is from genome assembly GCF_014773155.1 of Arachis stenosperma. Taxonomy (NCBI): domain Eukaryota; kingdom Viridiplantae; phylum Streptophyta; class Magnoliopsida; order Fabales; family Fabaceae; genus Arachis; species Arachis stenosperma. The sequence goes on along the minus strand of NC_080377.1, from coordinate 71,568,400 downwards.
GCTCCTGGTGCCTCTCTTGCTTCTGGCGTTTAACCTCCAGTTTAAGGTTAAACTGGAGGTTAAACGTGGAATGCTTCTTGGTGAGAAAGAAAAGTGTCGAACACGTTTAACCTCTAGTTTAAGGTTAAACTAGAGGTTAAACGTGGAATGCTCCCTTGGTTCAAATCATCATTCTGGCGTTTAACCTCCAGTTTAAGGTTAAACTGGAGGTTAAACGTGGAATGCTTCTTAGTGCCCTTTCTCATTCTGGCGTTTAACTTCCAGTTTAAGGTCAAACTGGAGGTTAAACGCCAGTTACAGCATTTCCTCTTCTTCTCATGATTTTGGCGTTTAAGCTCCAGTTTAGGCTTAAACTGGAGCTTAAACGTCCCATTTGAATTTCAAGCTTCCTTTATTAATTTTGTTGCTTCCTTGCCTAGCCTCTCTTCCCTGAAATCATCCAAACAATTGCATCAAAGTCTTGCAAAATTTCATGAGAATTCATCCATTCATAGCATTCAAGTAATATCACTAAAAACTCATGGAATTTGCATCAAAATCATAATGTTTTGGATGGTTCATTGCTTTGTTGTTCATTTAACCATTCTTGGTTACTTTAAACTCAAGAAAATGCATAAAACAACTAAAACTAACAGAAAAATGCTAGTGAAACTAGCCTAAGATGCCTTGGCATCAACTACTTGGTGTGTGCTTGGGCTGAGCATTGAAGCTTCCATGTGTAGAGACTTTTCTTGGAGTTAAACGCCAGCTTTTGTGCTAGTTTGGGCGTTTAACTCCCATTCTTGTGCCAGTTCCGGCGTTTTACGCTAGAATTCTTGAGCTGACTTGGAACGCCTGTTTTGGCCATCAAATCTCAGCCAAATTATGGACTATTATACATTTCTGGAAAGCCCAGGATGTCTACTTTCCAACGCAATTGAGAGCGCGCCGTTTGGGCCTCTGTAGCTCCAGAAAATCCACTTCAAGTACAGGGAGGTCAGAATCCAACAGCATCTGCGGTCCTTTTCAGCCTCTGAATCAGATTTTTGCTCAGGTCCCTCAATTTCAGCCAAAAAATATCTGAAATCACAGAAAAACACACAAACTCATAGTAAAGTCCAGAAAAGTGAATTTTAACTAAAAACTAATAAAAATATAATAAAAACTAACTAAAACATATTAAAAATACACTAAAAACAATGCCAAAAAGCGTATAAATTATCCGCTCATCACAACACCAAACTTAAATTGTTACTTGTCCTCAAGCAACTGAAAATCAAATAAGATAAAAAAGAAGAGAATATGCAATGAATTCCAATAACATCTATGAAGATCAATATTAATTAGATGAGCGGGGCTTTTAGCTTTTTGCCTCTAAACAGTTTTGGCATCTCACTCTATCCTTTGAAATTCAGAATGATTGGCTTCTATAGAAACTCATAATCTAGATAGTGTTATTGGTTCTCCTAGTTAAGTATGATGATTCTTGAACACAGCTACTTTATGAGTTTTGGCCGTGGCCCAAAGCACTCTGTCTTCCAGTATTACCACCGGATACATACATGCCACAGACACATAACTGGGTGAACCTTTTCAGATTGTAACTCAGCTTTGCTAGAGTCCCCACTTAGAGGTGTCCAGGGTTCTTAAGCACACTCTTTTTGCCTTGGATCACGACTTTATTTTTATTTTTTCTTTTTTCTTTTCGTTTTTTTTTTCACTGCTTTTTCTTGCTTCAAGAATCATTTTTTTTTTGTGATTTTTCAGATCTTCAGTAACATGTCTCCTTTTTCATCATTCTTTCAAGAGCCAATCATTCATGAACAACAAATTCAAAAGACATATGCACTGTTCAAGCATACATTCAGAAGTCAAAGTAATGCCACCACATTAATCTGTTATAAAATTCAAAATTCATGCAATTCTTCTCTTTTTCAATTAAGAACATTTTTCATTTAAGAAAGGTGATGGATTCATAGGACATTCATAACTTTAAGGCATAGACACTAAGACACTAATGATCATAAGACACAAACATAGATAAACATAAGCATAAAAATTCGAAAAACAGAAAAATAAAGAACAAGGAAATTAAAGAACGGGTCCACCTTAGTGATGGCGGCTTGTTCTTCCTCTTGAAGATCTTATGGAGTGCTTGAGCTCCTCAATGTCTCTTCCTTGCCTTTGTTGCTCCTTTCTCATGACTCTTTGGTCTTCTCTAATTTCATGGAGGAGGATGGAATGTTCTTGGTGCTCCACCATTAGTTGTCCCATGTTGGAACTCAATTCTCCTAGGGAGGTGTTGATTTGCTCCCAATAGTTTTGTGGAGGAAAGTACATCCCTTGAGGCATCTCGGGGATTTCATGATGAGTGGGATCTCTTGTTTGCTCCATCCTTTTCTTAGTGATGGGCTTGTCCTCATCAATGAGGATGTCTCCCTCTATGTCAATTCCAACTGAATAACAGAGGTGACAAATGAGATTAGGAAAGGCTAACCTTGCCAAGGTAGAGGACTTGTCCGCCACCTTATAAAGTTCTTGGGCTATAACCTCATGAACTTCTACTTCCTCTCCAATCATGATGCTATGAATCATGATGGCCCGGTCTATAGTAACTTCGGACCGGTTGCTGGTGGGAATGATTGAGCGTTGGATAAACTCCAACCATCCCCTAGCCACGGGCTTGAGGTCATGCCTTCTCAGTTGAACTGGCTTCCCTCTTGAATCTCTCTTCCATTGAGCGCCCTCTTCACAAATGTCTATGAGGACTTAGTCCAACCTTTGATCAAAGTTGACCCTTCTAATGTAAGGGTGTTCATCTCCTTGCATCATGGGCAAGTTGAATGCCAACCTTATATTTTCTGGACTAAAATCTAAGCAATTCCCCCGAACCATTGTAAGCCAATTCTTTGGGTCCAGGTTCACACTTTGATCATGGTTCTTGGTGATCCATGCATTGGCATAGAACTCTTGAACCATTAAGATTCCGACTTGTTGAATGGGGTTGGTAAGAACTTCCCACCCTCTTCTTCGGATCTCATGTCGGATCTCCGGATATTCACTCTTTTTGAGTTTGAAAGGGACCTCGGGGATCACCTTCTTCATGGCCACAACTTCATAGAAGTGGTCTTGATGCACTCTTGAGATGAATCTCTCCATCTCCCATGACTCAGAGGTGGAAGCTTTTGCCTTCCCTTTCCTCTTTCTAGAGGTTTCTCCGGCCTTAGGTGCCATATATAGTTATGGAAAAACAAAAAGCAATGCTTTTACCACACCAAACTTAGAAGGTTTGCTTGTCCTCGAGCAAAAGAAGAAAGAAGAGAGTAGAAGAAGAAGAAATAGAGGAGATGGAGGTGGCTTTGTGTTTTGGCTAAGGGGGAAGAAGTAGTGTTTAGGTTATGTGAAAATGAGGTGGTGAAGATGGGTTTATATAGGGGTGGAGAGAGGGGTAGGGTTCGGTCATGTATGGGTGGGTTTGGGAGGGAAAGTGGTTTGAATTTGAATGGTAAGGTAGGTGGGGTTTTATGAAGGATGGATGTGAGTGCTGAAGAGAATGGTAGGATTTGATAGGTGAGGGGTTTTTGGGGAAGAGGTGTTGAGGTGATTGGTGAATGGGTGAAGAAGAGAGAGAGTGGTGGGGTAGGTGGGGATCCTGTGGGGTCCACAGATCCTGAGGTGTAAAGGATAATTCATCCCTGCACCAAGTGGCGAGCAAAATTGCTCTTTCTGCCAATCCTGGCGTTAAACACCGGGATGGTGCCCATTTCTGGCGTTTAACGCCAGCTTGATGCCCATTCCCAGCGTTAAACGCCAGTCTGGTGCCCCTTTCTAGCGTTAAACGCCCAGTCTAACGCCCAGAATGGTGCCAGACTGGGCGTTAAACGCCCATTTGTTGCCCTTACGCCAGCAAGGTTTTCCTCCAGGGTGTGCTATTTTTCTTTCTATTTTTCATTTTGTTTTTGCTTTTTCAATTGATTTTGTGACTTCCCATTATCATCAACTTACAGAAAACATAAAATAACAAAGGAAAATAGATAAATATAACATTAGGTTGCCTCCCAACAAGCGCTTCTTTAATGTCAGTAGCTTGACAGTGGGCTCTCATGGAGCCTCACAGATGTTCAGAGCAATGTTGGAACCTCCCAACACCAAACTTAGAGTTTGAATGTGGGGGTTCAACACCAAACTTAGAAGTTGGTTGTGGCCTCCCAACACCAAACTTAGAGTTTGACTGTGGGGGCTCTGTTTGACTCTGTTTTGAGAGAAGCTCTTCATGCTTCCTCTTCATGGTAACAGAGGGATATCCTTGAGCCTTAAACATAAAGGATTCTTCATTCACTTGAATGATCAATTCTCCTCTGTCAACATCAATCACAGCCTTTGCTATGGCTAGGAAGGGTCTGCCAAGGATGATGGATTCATCCATGCACTTCCCAGTCTCTAGGACTATGAAATCAGGAGGGATGTAATGGTCTTCAACCTTCACCAAAACATCCTCTACAAGTCCATAAGCTTGTTTTCTTGAATTGTCTGCCATCTCTAGTGAGATTCTTGCTGCTTGCACCTCAAAGATCCCTAGCTTTTCCATTACAGAGAGAGGCATGAGGTTTATGCTTGACCCTAGGTCACACAGGGCCTTCTCAAAGGTCATGGTGCCTATGGTACAAGGTATTGAGAACTTCCTAGGGTCCTGTCTCTTTTGAGGTAATTTTTGCCTAGACATGTCATCCAGTTCTTTGGTGAGCAAAGGGGGTTCATCCTCCCAAGTCTCATTACCAAATAACTTGTCATTTAACTTCATGATTGCTCCAAGGTACTTGGCAACTTGCTCTTCAGTGACATCTTCATCCTCTTCAGAGGAAGAATACTCATCAGAGCTCATGAATGGCAGAAGTAAATCCAATGGAATCTCTATGGTCTCATTATGAGCCTCAGATTCCCATGGTTCCTCATTAGGGAACTCATTGGAGGTCAGTGGACGTCCATTGAGGTCTTCCTCAGTGGCGATCACTGCCTCTTCCTCCTCTCCAAGTTCGGTCATGTGGGTCATGTTAATGGCCTTGCATTCTCCTTTTGGATTCTCTTCTGTATTGCTTGGAAGAGTACTAGGAGGGAGTTCAGTAATTTTCTTGCTCAGCTGTCCCACTTGTGCCTCCAAATTCCTAATGGAGGACCTTGTTTCAGATGAAACTTTGAGTGATTTTGATTAGATCAGAGACCATGGTTGCTAAGTCAGAGTGGCTCTGCTTAGAATTCTCTGTCTGTTGCTGAGAAGATGATGGAAAAGGCTTGCCATTGCTAAACCTGTTTCTTTCACCATTATTGTTGTTGAAACCTTGTTGAGGTCTCTGTTGATCCTTCCATGACAGATTTGGATGATTTCTCCATGAAGGATTATAGGTGTTTCCATAGGGTTCTCCCATGTAATTCACCTCTTCCATTGAAGGGTTCTTAAGATCATAAGCTTCTTCTTCAGATGAAGCGTCCTTAGTACTGCCTGGTGCAGCTTGCATTCCAGACAGACTTTGAGAAATCATATTGACTTGCTGAGTCAATATTTTGTTCTGAGCCAATATGGCATTCAGAGTATCAATCTCAAGAACTTCTTTCATCTGATTTGTCCCATTATTCACAGGATTCCTTTCAGAAGTGTACATGAATTGGTTATTTGCAACTATTTCAATGAGTTCTTGAGCTTCTGCAGGTGTCTTCTTCAGATGAAGAGATCCTCTAGCAGAGCTGTCCAATGACATCTTGGACAGTTCAGACAGGCCATCATAGAAGATACCTATGATGCTCTATTCAGAAAGCATGTCAGAAGGGCACTTTCTGATCAATTGTTTGTATCTTTTCCAAGCTTCATAGAGGGATTCACCTTCCTTCTGTCTGAAGGTTTGGACTTCCACTCTAAGCTTACTCAATTTTTGAGGTGGAAAGAACTTTGCCAAGAAGGCATTGACTAGCTTTTCTCAAGAGTTCAGGCTTTCTTTAGGTTGTGAGTCCAACCATATCCTAGCTCTGTCTCTTACAGCAAAAGGGAATGGCATAAGTCTGTAGACCTCAGGGTCAACCCCATTGGTCTTGACAGTGTCACAGATTTGCAAGAATTCAGCTAAAAACTGATGAGGATCTTCCAATGGAAGTCCATGGAACTTGCAATTCTGTTGCATTAGAGAAACTAATTGAGGCTTAAGCTCAAAGTTGTTTGCTCCAATGGTAGGGATAGAGATGCTTCTCCCATAGAAGTCGGGAGTAGGTGCAGTAAAGTCACCCAGCACCTTCCTTGCATTGTTGGCATTGTTGTTGTTTTCGGCTGCCATGTCTTCTTCTTTGAAGATTTCTGTTAGGTCTTCTACAGAGAGTTGTGCTTTAGCTTCTCTTAGCTTTCACTTCAAGGTCCTTTCAGGTTCAGGGTCAGCCTCAACAAGAATGCTTTTGTCTTTGCTCCTTGGTGGACGAAATTGTGATCCATATTCTTTAAGATGTACTCCTTGTAAAATTATGGAATATAAGAAATTGGCACGAGTGAACACAACTCCCTTCAACTAACCAGCAAGTGTACTGGGTCGTCCAAGTAATAAACCTTACGCGAGTAAGGGTCGATCCCACAGAGATTGTTGGTATGAAGCAAGCTATGGTCACCTTGTAAATCTCAGTTAGGCAGATTAAAAGTGTTTATGATTTCGAAAATAGAAATAAGAAAATAAATGAAATAATAAAAGGGATAGAATACTTATGCAGATTCATTGGTGGGAATTTCAGATAAGCATATGGAGATACTGTGTGGCTCAGGGACGCCTACTTTCCTACTGCTTCAACTCAATCCTTCTTACTCTTTTCCATGGCAAGCTGTGTATAGGGGTTCACCATCAGCGGTGGCTACTTTCAATCCTCTCGGGAAAATGGTCCTCTGCGGCTGTCACTCGCATGGCTAATCGTCTAGAGGCATCACCCATGGTTGATGGCTACATCCCATCCTCGCAGTGAAAACTACGCTCACGCACTCTGTCACAGCACGGCTAATCACTGGTTGGTTCCCGCTCCTACTGGAATAGAATCCCTTGATTCTTTTGCGTTTGTCACTAACGCCCAGCACTTGCGAGTTTGAAGCACGTCACAGTCATTCATTACCGGAATCCTACTCGGAATACCACAGACAAGGTGAGACTTTCCGGATTCCCAGGATCCTACTCGGAATACCACAGACAAGGTGAGACTTTTCGGATCCTCATAAATGCCGCCATCTATCTAGCTTATACCACGAAGATTCTGTTGGGGAATCTAAGAGATACGCATTCAAGCTCTGTTGCATGTAGAACGGAAGTGGTTGTCAATCACGTGCGTTCATAAGTGAGAATGATAATGAGGGTTATCTAATCATCACATTCATCATGTTATTGGGTGCGAATGAATATCTTGGAATAAGAATAAAAGAGAATTGAATAAAAGAAAATAGAACTGCATTAATACTTGAGGTACAGCAGAGCTCCACACCCTTAATCTATGGTGTGCAGAAACTCCACCGTTGAAAATACATAAGTAAAAGGTTCAGGCATGGCCGAATGGCCAGCCCCCTAAAACGTGATCAATAGCCTCTTAGGATGAAGAATAAAACAAAACTGAGACCAAAGATGTCTAATACAATAGTAAGAGGTCCTATATATACTAGACTAGCTACTAGGGTTTACATGAGTAAGTAATTGATGCATAAATCCACTTCCGGGGCCCACTTGGTGTATGCTTGGGCTGAGCTTGATCAATCCACGAGCTGAGGCTTCTCTTGGAGTTGAACTCCGAGTTATGACGTGTTTTGGGCTTTCAACTCCGGATCATGACGTTTTTCTGGCGTTTAACTCCAGACAGCAGCATGTACTTGGCGTTCAACGCCAAGTTACGTCGTCAATTTCCGAATAAAGTATGGACTATTATATATTGCTGGAAAGCCCTGGATGTCTACTTTCCAACGCCGTTGAGAGCACGCCAATTGGAGTTCTGTAGCTCCAGAAAATCCATTTTGAGTGCACGGAGGTCAGATTCCAACAGCATCAGCAGTCCTTTTGTCAGCCTCTTTCAGAGTTTTGCTCAAATCCCTCAATTTCAGCCAGAATTTACCTGAAATCACAGAAAAACACACAAACTCATAGTAAAGTCCAGAAATGTGAATTTAACATAAAAACTAATGAAAACATCCCTAAAAGTAGCTTGAACTTACTAAAAACTACCTAAAAACAATGCCAAAAAGCGTATAAATTATCCGCTCATCACAACAACAAACTTAAATTGTTGCTTGTCCCCAAGCAACTGAAAATCAAATAGGATAAAAAGAAGAGAATATACTATAAATTCCAGAATATCAATGAATATTAATTATAATTAGATGAGCGGGACTTGTAGCTTTTTGCTTCTGAACAGTTTTGGCATCTCACTTTTTCCTTTGAAGTTTAGAATGATTGGCTTCTCTAGGAACTTAGAATTTCGGATAGTGTTATTGACTTTCTTAGTTAAGCATGTTGATTCTTGAACATAGCTACTTTTGAGTTTTGGCCGTGGCCCTAAGCACTTTGTTTTCCAGTATTACCACCGGATACATAAATGCCACAGACACATAACTGGGTGAACCTTTTCAGATTGTGACTCAGCTTTGCTAGAGTCCCCAGTTAGTAGTGTCCAGAGCTCTTAAGCACACTCTTTTGCTTTGGATCACGACTTTAACCACTCAGTCTCAAGCTTTTCACTTGGACCTTCATGACACAAGCACATGGTTAGGGACAGCTTGATTTAGCCGCTTAGGCCTGGATTTTATTTCCTTGGGCCCTCCTATCCATTGATGCTCAAAGCCTTGGATCCTTTTTACCCTTGCCTTTTAGTTTTAAGGGCTTATTGGCTTTTTCTACTGCTCCTTCTTCTTTTTTTTTTCTAAATTTTTTTTTTGCCATTTTTTTTTCTCTTTTTTTTTTTCGCAAGCTTTTGCTATTCACTGCTTTTTCTTGCTTCAAGAATCAATTTCATGATTTTTCAGATCCTCAATAACATTTCTCTTTGTTCATCATTCTTTCAGGAGCCAACAATTTTAACATTCATAAACAACAAGATCAAAAGACATATGCACTGTTCAAGCATTCATCCAGAAAACAAAAAGTATTGTCACTACATCAATATAATTAAATTAAATTCAAGGATAAATTCGAAATTCATGTACTTCTTGTTCTTTTGAATTAAAACATTTTTCTTTTAAGAGAGGTGAAGGATTAATGGAATTTATTCATAGCTTTAAGGCATGGTTACATACTAATGATCATGAAATAAAGACACAAAACATAGATAAACACAATATTAAAAACCGAAAACAGAAAGAAATAAAGAACAAGAAATGAATCCACCTTTAGTGGCGTCTTCTTCTTGAAGGACCAATGATGTTTTTAAGCTCTTCTATGTCCCTTCCTTGCCTTTGTTGCTTGATTCCTAGTAATTTTGGTGTTCCTCCCCTTAGTTGCTTCCAATATTTGTGTGGAGGACAACTTATCCCCTGAGGTATCTCAGGGATCTCTTGATTTGCAGCCACATGTTCTACCATTGAGCTATGATGGCTTATATTAGTCTTTCCATCTCCCAAGACTCAGAGGTGGAAAGCCTTTATCCCTGTTCCTGCTCATATGAAAGAGAAGAAAACAAGAAAAGAAAGAGGAATCCTCTATGTCACAGTATAGAGATTCCTTTATGTTAGTAGAAAAATAAGGGAGTAGAAGAATGAAGAAGAATTCGGATTTTTAGATGAAGAGAGGTGAAGAGAAGTGTTAGTAAACAAATAATTAAATAGAAGAAGAAAAAAGAAAGAGAATTTCAAAAATAATTTTAAAAAGGGTTTAGTGATTTTCGAAAATTAGAGATAAATGTAATTGAAATTAAAATTTGAAACAATTAATTAATTAAAAAGAATTTTTGAATATTTTTCGAAAATAGAAGAGGGAGAAGTAGTTAGGTGGTTTTGAAAAAGATAAGAAACAAACAAAAAGTTAGTTAGTTGATTGAAAAAGATTTGAAATCAAAATTGAAAAGATAAGAAGGTAAGAGGTTTAGATAAGATATTTTGAAATCAAATTTTGAAAAAGATAAATTTTTTTTTTAAATATGATAAAAAGATAAGATAAAAAATTTTAATAAAAAGATATTTTGAAAAAGATTTAATTTTTAAAATGACTTAACTAACAAGAAACTACAAGATAATATTCTAGAAATTAAAGATTGAACCTTTCTTAACAAGAAAGTAACAAACTTCAAATTTTTGAATCAATCACATTAATTGTTAGCATATTTTCGAAAAAATGATAGAAAGATAAGAAAAAGATTTTGAAAATATTTTGAAAAATAATTTTGAAATTTTCGAGAAATATAAAAAAAATGAGAAAGATATGATTTTTGAAAAAGATTTTGAAAAGATAAGATTTTTAAAATTGAAAATTTGATTTGACTTGTAAGAAACAACTAATTTTGAAAATTTTTGACTAAGTCAACTCAAATTTTCGAAAATTATGAGAAAAATAAGGAAAAGATAATTTTTTTATTTTTGAATTTTTTTAATTATGGGAGAGAAAAACACAAAAATACTCAATGCATGAAATTTTTAGATCAAAACAATGAATGCATGCAAGAATGCTATGAATGTCAAGATGAACACCAAGAACACTTTGAAGATCATGATGAACACCAAGAACATAATTTTGAAAAATTTTTGATGCAAAGAAAACATGCAAGACACCAAACTTAGAAATCTTTAATACATGGACTCTAACAAACAAAAAATGCATATGAAAAACAACAAACAACATAAAGCAAGAAAATATCAAGATCAAACAAGAAGACTTATCAAGAACAACTTGAAGATCATGAAGAACACCATGAATGCATGAATTTTCGAAAAAAATGCAACAAAAATTTTAAAAGCATGCAATTGACACCAAACTTAAAAATTGACTCAAGACTCAAACAAGAAACACAAAATATTTTTGATTTTTATGATTTTCTAATTTTTTTGGATTTTTATTAATTTTTTTTTCGAAAATATAGTTTGGAAAAACGAAAAATAAAAAGAAAAATTTTGAAAAAGATTTTTGAAAAGAAAATTACCTAATCTGAGCAACAAGATGAACCGTCAGTTGTCCATACTCGAACAATCCCCGGCAACGGCGCCAAAAACTTGGTGTTGTTGCCGGATTAAAACTTGGCACCATTGTGGTCTGGAAACAATTGTTGAATTGTTGTTCGAAATTGATTGTTCCCCGGCAACGGCGCCAAAAACTTGGTGGACGAAATTGTGATCCATATTCTTTAAGATGTACTCCTTGTAAAATTATGGAATAATTTAAGAAATTGGCACGAGTGAACACAACTCCGTTCAACTAACCAGCAAGTGTACTGGGTCGTCCAAGTAATAAACCTTACGCGAGTAAGGGTCGATCCCACAGAGATTGTTGGTATGAAGCAAGCTATGGTCACCTTGTAAATCTCAGTTAGGCAGATTAAAAGTGTTTATGATTTCGAAAATAGAAATAAGAAAATAAATGAAATAATTAAAGGGATAGAATACTTATGCAGATTCATTGGTGGGAATTTCAGATAAGCATATGGAGATACTGTGTGGCTCAGGGACGCCTACTTTGCTACTGCTTCAACTCAATCCTTCTTACTCTTTTCCATGGCAAGCTGTGTATAGGGGTTCACCATCAGCGGTGGCTACTTTCAATCCTCTCGGAAAAATGGTCCTCTGCGGCTGTCACTCGCATGGCTAATCGTCTGGAGGCATCACCCATGGTTGATGGCTACATCCCATCCTCGCAGTGAAAACTACGCTCACGCACTCTGTCACAGCACGGCTAATCACTGGTTGGTTCCCGCTCCTACTGGAATAGAATCCCTTGATTCTTTTGCATTTGTCACTAACGCCCAGCACTTGCGAGTTTGAAGCACGTCACAGTCATTCATTACCGGAATCCTACTCGGAATACCACAGACAAGGTGAGACTTTCCGGATTCCCAGGATCCTACTCGGAATACCACAGACAAGGTGAGACTTTCCGGATCCTCATAAATGCCGCCATCTATCTAGCTTATACCACGAAGATTCTGTTGGGGAATCTAAGAGATACGCATTCAAGCTCTGTTGCATGTAGAACGGAAGTGGTTGTCAATCACGCGCGTTCATAAGTGAGAATGATAATGAGGGTTATCTAATCATCACATTCATCATGTTCTTGGGTGCGAATGAATATCTTGGAATAAGAATAAAAGAGAATTGAATAAAAGAAAATAGAACTGCATTAATACTTGAGGTACAGCAGAGCTCCACACCCTTAATCTATGGTGTGTAGAAACTCCACCGTTGAAAATACATAAGTAAAAGGTTCAGGCATGGCCGAATGGCCAGCCCCCTAAAATGTGATCAATAGCCTCTTAGGATGAAGAATAAAACAAAACTGAGACCAAAGATGTCTAATACAATAGTAAGAGGTCCTATATATACTAGACTAGCTACTAGGATTTACATGAGTAAGTAATTGATGCATAAATCCACTTCCGGGGCCCACTTGGTGTATGCTTGGGCTGAGCTTGATCAATCCACGAGCTGAGGCTTCTCTTGGATTTGAACTCCGAGTTATGACGTGTTTTGGGCGTTCAACTCCGGATCATGACGTTTTTCTGGCGTTTAACTCCAGACAGCAGCATGTACTTGGCGTTCAACGCCAAGTTACGTCATCAATTTCCGAATAAAGTATGGACTATTATATATTGCTGGAAATCCCTGGATGTCTACTTTCCAACGCCGTTGAGAGCGCGCCAATTGGAGTTCTGTAGCTCCAGAAAATCCATTTTGAGTGCAGGGAGGTCAGATTCCAACAGCATCAGCAGTCCTTTTGTCAGCCTCTTTCAGAGTTTTGCTCAAATCCCTCAATTTCAGCCAGAATTTACCTGAAATCACAGAAAAACACACAAACTCATAGTAAAGTCCAGAAATGTGAATTTAACATAAAAACTAATGAAAACATCCCTAAAAGTAGCTTGAACTTACTAAAAACTACCTAAAAACAATGCCAAAAAGCGTATAAATTATCCGCTCATCACTCCTGCTCATATGAAAGAGAAGAGAACAAGAAAATATGGGATCCTCTATGTCACAGTATAGAGATTCCTTGAGGTGTCAGAGGAAAAAAAAATAGAAGGAAGAGGTAGAAGAATTCGAACTTATCAAGAAAGATAGAGTTTGAATTGTGCATTGAAGAGGAGTGTTAGTCCATAAATAGAAGGATGTGAGAAGAGGGGAAGAAATTTTTGAAAATAAATTAAAAAACATTTTAAAAACATTTTGAAAAATTGAAGAATGATTTTCGAAAAATATGATTGGGAAAGAAATAAAGTGATTTTTGAAAAAGATTTTGAAATTATAAATCAAAAAGATATGATTGAAAACTATTTTGAAAAAGATGTGATTAAGAAGATATGATTGAAAAGTTATGGTTTTAAAAAGATGTGATTGAAAAGATATGATTGAGAAACAATTTAAAAAGATTTAATTTTTAAAATTAATGACCTGACTAACAAGAAAGATGTGATTCAAACATTAAACCTTTCTCAACAAAAAAGGCAACATACTTGAAATGTTGAATCAAATCATTAATTGTTAGCAAGTATCTTTGAAAATGGAAAGAAATTGATTTTGAAAATATATGATTGAAAATATATGATTTGAAAAAGATTTGATTTTGAAAAATTTTGAAAACTTGAAAAAAATTTGAATTAAAAACAAAATCTTCCCTCTTGTGCCATCCTGGCGTTAAACGCCCAGAATGGTATACATTCTGGCGTTTAACGCCCAAAACTCACCCCTTTTGGGCGTTAAACGCCCAGCCAGGCACCCTGGCTGGCGTTTAAACGCCAGTTTTCCTTCCTCACTGGGCGTTTTGAACGCCCAACCTTTTTCTGTGTAATTCCTCTGCTATATGTTCTGAATCTTCAATTCTCTGTATTATTGACTTGAAAAGGCACAAATTAAAAGTTTTTTTTTGAATTTTTAATGATGAGGAATAATCAAAATGCAACTAAGACCAAATAAACAATGCATGCAAGACACCAAACTTAAAATGAGACACTAGATTCAACAAGAAACATAAAATATTTTTGGTTTTTATGATTTTGTAATTTTTTTGGATTTTTTTGAAAATTGAGCGAAGAAGAAAACAAGGATATCAAAATTCTTAATGAGAATTCCAGGAATCATGCAATGTTAGTCTAAAGCTTCAGTCTAAAGAAATTAGACATGGCTAGCCAAGCTTCAACAGGACATTTCATTCAAGAGCTAAATTGATGAGAATCAATCAGCTTTGGTGATGATAAGAACATCACCTTGAAACACTAGAATTCATTCTTAAGAACTTTGAAGAAAAATACCTAAGCTAAGCAACAAGATGAACCGTCAGTTGTCCAAACTCAAACAATCCCTGGCAACGGGGCCAAAAACTTGGTGTTGTTGCCGGATCAAAACTTGGCACTGTTATTGCAGGGAACAAATGCGAAACTGTAGTTAGGACATTTAATTCCCTGGCAACGGCGCCAAAAACTTGGTGCACAAAATTGTGATCATCAATGGCGCCATCAACATGGTACGCTCAATTGCAATCTCAACTCTTTATCACAACTTCGCACAACTAACCAGCAAGTGCACTGGGTCGTCCAAGTAATAAACCTTACGCGAGTAAGGGTCGATCCCATGGAGATTGTTGGTATGAAGCAAGCTATGGTCATCTTGTAAATCTCAGTCAGGCAGATTCAAATGGTTATGGATGATTTATGAATAAAGCATAAAATAAAGATAGAGATACTTATGTAATTCATTGGTGAGAATTTCAGAAAAGCGTATGGAGATGCTTTGTCCCTTCCGTCTCTCTGCTTTCCTATTGTCTTCATCCAATCCTTTTTACTCCTTTCCATGGCAAGCTGTATGTTGGGCATCACCGTTGTCAATGGCTACAGTCCCGTCCTCTCAGTGAAAATGTTCAACGCGCTCTGTCATAGCACGGCTAATCATCTGTCGGTTCTCAATCAGGTTGGAATAGAATCCAGTGATTCTTTTGCGTCTGTCACTAACGCCCAGCCTTCAGGAGTTTGAAGCTCGTCACAGTCATTCAATCCTTGAATCCTACTCAGAATACCATAGACAAGGTTTAGACCTTTCGGATTCTCTTGAATGCTGCCATCAATTCTAGCTTATACCACGAAGATTCTGATTAAGGAATCCAAGAGATAAACATTCAAGCCTTGTTTGCTTGTAGAACGGAAGTGGTTGTCAGGCATGCGTTCATAAGTGAGAATGATGATGAGCGTCAAATAATCATCACATTCATCATGTTCTTGGGTTCAAATGAATATCTTAGAACAAGAATAAGCCGAATTGAATAGAAGAACAATAGTAATTGCATTAATACTCGAGGTACAGCAGAGCTCCACACCTTAATCTATGGTGTGTAGAAACTCCACCGTTGAAAATACATAAGAACAAGGTCTAGGCATGGTCGAATGGCCAGCCTCCCAATGATCTAAGAACTAGACGTCCAAAGATGATCCTAAGATCTAAAGTGATCAAAAGATTAAAATACAATAGCAAAAGGTCCTATTTGTAGAGAACTAGTAGCCTAGGGTTTTCAGAAATGAGTAAATGACATAAAAATCCACTTCCGGGCCCACTTGGTGTGTGCTTGGGCTGAGCATTGAAGCTTCCATGTGTAGAGACTTTTCTTGGAGTTAAACGCCAGATTTTGTGCCAGTTTGGGCGTTTAACTCCCATTCTTGTGCCAGTTCCGGCGTTTTATGCCAGAATTCTTGAGCTGGCTTGGAACGCCTGTTTGGGCCATCAAATCTCGGACAACGTATAGACTATTATACATTGATGGAAAGCCCAGGATGTCTACTTTCCAACGCAATTGAGAGCGCGCCAATTGGGCTTCCGTAGCTCCAGAAAATTCACTTCGAGTGCAGGGAGGTCAGAATCCAACAGCATCCGTAGTCCTTTTCAGCCTCTGAATCAGATTTTTGCTCAGGTCCCTCAATTTCAGCCAGAAAATACCTAAAATCACATAAAAACACATAAACTCATAGTAAAGTCTAGAAAAGTGAATTTTAACTAAAAACTAATAAAAATATAATAAAAACTAACTAAAACATACTAAAAACATACTAAAAATAATGCCAAAAAGCGTATAAATTATCCGCTCATCAATAACCTTCGTGGTATAGGCTAGAAACAATTGGCAGCATTCCTGAAATTCAAAAAGTCTAAACCTTGTTTGTGGTATTCCGAGTAGGATCTGGGAGGGGATGACTGTGACGAGCTTCAAACTCACGATTGTTTGGCGCAGTGACAGTGCGCAAAAGGATCAATGGATCTTATTCCGACACAAGTGAGAAGGGACAAATGATTAGCCCTGCGGTGAGAATTGTAACGACCCAATTTCTTGTACGTCATGATCATACTAGAAACTGAGCGCTACCAACTTGTCTTCCTAATTATTATCTATTATTTATCATATGAGCCTGATTCGTTGTAAAAAACGTAGTTAATTTGCGAGGTATTTTTTTTTTTGAAAAAACATTTGGATTAACAAATAGTATCATTCATAATCAATTCACAACTAATAATATATAAAACAGTTGCAAACAACCACACATAAACACATCACAAGTAGTTGACAACATTCGGTGACTCAGCCTTTATTTAAGAATAGACTTTTAGTTAGAACACCCCTAGATATAACTAAATAATATCTATATACATATATATATATATATATAACTAAATAATATCTATATACATATATATATATATATATATATATACAACATCCCAGGTCCTGACCTGTTCAAGAAGTCCCTAAGCTGGCACCCAGGCTAGCCTAGACTCTATACTCACCTAGTCCCTCTAAACTACTAAAGCGAGGGAAAGTACGCTCTAAGTCTCCAAAACTTAAGTCAGGTGGAACATCATCAAAAGGTAGAACATCATTTGTTACTCCTCTGCACGATCAGGCATTGCCATATGACATCTCTCTGGTACCTCATCAAGTAGCCACACAACAGGAGTCTCGTACACAAGATTTAGGCTAAAGTTCACGTACAAACGGGGTGCGGACATTGGCTGGTCTCACAGTATATACATATAAACAGAGAATGGGATTCACCCCTAGACTCAGAAGACTACCTAGAGCGGAATCCTTTTTGCAAACGGTCGTCAGCGAACTACGGAAAGAAACTCTTGCTTCCATCTGAAGGGGGAAGGGAGAGAGAAGGGGTAAGAACTGGGGAGTTCTTAGTAAGGCCGGGGTTATTAGTTACGTTCATTAATTTTGTGTTGTTTAGCAGACTAATAACAGTATATAGAGAAGTAGTAAACAGAAGACAGATAAGTAGAGAAAATAGAGAAAACAGAAAAAGATCACAAACAGAAGAATACAAGAAAGTAAAACACAGACACAAACACAGAGAATAGAATACAAACAGAGAAAGCATACATTCATGCAACAATCATAATAGAGAAAATGCACAACCAAGTATGATGCATGTCTAGTCCTAGCGCAGGTAATGAGCTCATCTGTCGGTTACATACCCGCTCCCGACGTTACCCAGCAACCTCTGTCTGGATAAGGCTTTCCTGTTGGCAATACCCATTGCAAGCAACCTTTGTCTTGCAGGGTATCTACTGCAAGCAACCTTTGTCTTGCAGGGTGGCACTTATTAGCCGATATATGCCCAACAGACTCACTGTAAGCAACCTCTGTCTTACAGGAGCAACAACACACTCACTGTAAGCAACCTCTGTCTTACAGGAGCAACAACACACTCACTGTAAGCAACCTCTGTCTTACAGGAGCACATTCATCTTGATACCTCTGTAAGCAACCTCTGTCTTACAGCAAAGCATTATAGCAAGGTATCCCAGGAAAGCATTCTCAGTGGTCGTACCACCATCTATCTGACTGCCTTCATGCAGTAGATCATCACATAATCATTATCATTACCATCATTCATTATTAATCTCGTTATTCATCATCACTTTCACATTCTTATACATTACCTCTTTCTTTCTCTGTTCAATCACAACATAACAACTTTCTATAGGTGAACTTCGGCCTATAGAAATGGCACCTCTGTAAGTGAACTTCGGCTTACAGAAAAGGCGCCCCTGTAAGTGAACTTCGGGTTACAGGTATCATAACTCTCTGTAGGTGAACTTCGGCCTACAGGAGCAACACCCTAAGATGCACAATTGATATTCACTGTAGGTGAACTTCGGCCTACAGGAATAACAACTCACTGTAGGTGAACTTGGGCCTACAGGACCTCTAGGGCCAATGGAAAAGCAGCAGATGAACATACAACAGAACATCGTGCCACAAGGCTTAACTCTTTATTCTTATACTCTTCTCCTCTATTCTTTTTGTTATATTACTCTTTTCTCATTATCTCTTTACTCTGTTCTCTGTATCTTTTTACTCTGCTCTAGTTACTCTTTTCTCTGCTTAACGTATGTATTTAAAGCTTATGTAAATTTCGGTATGAATAGTTAGCCTGTCCCAAATATAGGTTCATTAAGTCTATACTGAAACAGTTTAACTTTTCATATAATACTTAACCCTAGTCGCAACTCAAGGACTAACTATGTTGCCCTAGTTCGTTCACTAATCTCTGTCTGTTTTTCTGCCATTAAAACATTACAGACTTTTTCTTCGACTTTTATCTTTTCTTCAACTTTTTATCTTTCTTTTATCTTTGCCTCACTAATATGTTCTTACCACTCCCTAAGTGTTTTATGAAGGTAATTATGAGATTCTGCACTTAAAGTTGTCTTTCTAAAGCTTTTACAGAAAACTACCTTTTCTGTATTATTTTATTATTTTTATTAAAATATTATTTTTAATTAAATATTATTATTTAATATTTTATTATTATTTATTATTTTATTATTAAATTTTCGAAAATTAACTCACTTTTACTTTTAACCTTTAAAATTCACTTTTTACCACCCGTAACTTTTAATATTTCTACTTTTACCACCCTAACTTTCAGAAATTACAAAATAACCCCTCAAACACCAAAATAATTACTTCTTTGCCCTTTTATGAATCAAAAAGGTGTTCTTCATTGTTCTTCACCACACTCAAAGTGTTCTTCATGTTCTTCATAAATTCTTCAGATTCTTTCTCTGTTTTTACCCGTTTTTCAATCTTTTCAGCAACCGATTTTTACCAAAATTCATAATAAATTCCCAGCCACTAAAACCCCATCTTTTCCACATGATTTTAACACAAATTGAACCTCAATTTAGGGCCTAGGGTTCGTTTTTCCAGCAGCCACAAGAACACACATTCATAGCTTGAATCTCATCAAATTTCATCAAAATTTCACCAAATTTTCACCAAGAATCAATCATATATGCAACCACTTTTTAGCACAGCCAAATCATACAACATTCACACATCTCAAACAAAAATAATCAAGATTAATTTCGTGACACCCTACCTGGTTTTGCTGCTCCTAATTCAGTTTGACTTTCAGGTGGTCCTTTAGCACTTTTTCCTCCTAAATCACATCAAGAACAACTTTAAATCCAAAAACTCTCAACTGACCAAATCTCACTCAGCATGTTAGGAAGAGATATATCACCTTATAGTTTCTGGAAATTCATGTTTCTTGGCCCTCAAGTCAAGTTAAGCATGATTCCTAAGGAAAAATATCAAGAAAACACATGTTTACATGGTTTTCCTTGAAAACCGAATTGAAGAGGGAGGGAGACAGCCATCTCACCTTATTTCCAGCCTTGATATGTTATATGGTTATGTAGAGGAAGAAGAGAGGATCATTTTGGTGAAATCGGAATTTTGATTTGAGTTTTAGTTCAGAAGAAATCAAGCTTTGAAGATTTATGAACCAAGAACTTTCTCTCCTTTTTCTCTTGGTGATTTTCGGCCACAATGAGCAAATGAGGCAGCCTTGGGGGTTTTGGGGGTGTAGGGTGAGCTGTGATTGGTTGGCTTGGAGGTGGATTAAAATAATATTAAAATATCTCTAGTGTACAACTACTAAAACTAGGTGTATCGGAACACTCGTAAAAACATCCCTAAAAGTTATTTTCTGAGCTACTAGCATAAATGACACTAGTAACATATTTATTATGATAATAGAACATGTATAATGAGGCCTTATCATTGCTAAAGTCATTAGAGAGTGCTGGTGCTAAGCTGCACCAGTAAACTGTGAACCCGGTTAAACCGATTTTCTGTTTTTAACTAAAACTGACCAGGTAACCTTAGAATATCATTCAAGAAGCTTCTAATACTCATATAATGATGATATTACCCTATTATCTCTCTTCTCTCATGAATCGAGTCCGGTTTGTCAAACTGAGACTATTTACGGAAAACCGGATCAAAACTCCTAACCGATACGGTTCAAAAACTATATTCTTCGTGACGGCGTTATCGAGCTTGACTCGAAAAAGGTTCTAGCTTAAAGATGACATAATGACAATGAGGATTGAGATACTTGATGATATATCAAAGGTTCTCCTTTTACCGATCCTCCGGAGTTCTCCGTATCTTTAGAAAAGATCTCACGTACTCGAAAATTAGGGTTGTTACAAGAATCGTAGCCGAACCATTTTTACTGAGAAGACGGATGGTAGCCATTGACAACAGTGATCCACCAACACATCGCTTGCCATAAAAGCAGCCATGCGCGTTTGGAGAAGAAGACAGTAGGAAAGCAAAAATTCAAAGGCCAGAGCATCTCCGAAACCCCAACCTGTTCTCCATTACTGAATAACAAGTATCATTTATTTCATGTTCTTTTACTTTTGGCAAACAAAACTCTTTTTATTATTAAACTCTTGACTAAGAGTTATAGGATAACCATAGCTTGCTTCAAGATGGCAATCTCCGTGGGATCGACCCTTACTCACGTAAGGTATTATTTGGACGGCCCAGTGCACTTGCTGGTTAGTTGTGCGGAGTTACAAAAGTGTGATTGCAATTTCGTGCACCAAGTTTTTGGCGCCGTTGCCGGGGATTGTTCGAGTTTGGACAACTGACGGTTCATCTTGTTGCTTAGATTAGGAATAATTTATTTTTGTTGGATTAGAGTTTTCTGTTTGAGCCTAGTTTCATGTTTTAAGTTTGATGTCAATTGCATATTTTTGGTTTCCTTCATATTTTCGAATTTTTGTGTCATTGTTTGATCTTCAGTTTTTCTTGTTTTGTGTCTTTCCTTGTTTTTCTTGTGCATTTTCAAATTATTAGTGTCCAAAGTATAAAAGTTTTTAAGTTTGGTGACCTGTGTGTTTTTGTTTTCTTAAAAATTTTCAAAATTTGTTCTTGGTGTTCATCTTGATCTTCAAAGTGTTCTTGGTGTTCATCTTGACATTCAAAATTTTCTTGTTTGTTTCTCTTGTTTTGATCTAAAAACTTTTAAGTTTGGTGTCATTTTGTGTTTTTCTCTTTCCTCATTAAATTCAAAAATAAAAAATATCCTTTCTTTTAATTGCTCATAATTTTCGAATTCTTTAGGTTGATTTAGTAAAAAATTTTAACATTTGGTAGTTTCTTGTTAGTCAAGTCAATATTTTAATTTAAAAAAAATCTATCTTTTTAAATCTTTTTCAAAACAAATTCTTTTTCAATTTTCTTTTTATATTTCTTCTTTTTTTTCGAAAATCTTTTATAAAAATTATTTCAAAATCTTTTTCTTTCTTTATATAATTTTCGAATTATTAATCTTATTTTATTATTTTGATTGAAAAATTTTAAGTTTGGTGTTTTCTTGTTAAGAAAGTTTCAATCTTTAAAATTTTCAAATCATATCTTTATTTCAAAATCTTTTTAATTAATTAATTATTTTAGTTTTCAATTTTCTTTTAATCATTTTTCTAACTTTCGAACTTCTATCTAATTTTTCATTTATTCTATTTTATTTTACTTTAATTTTGGTTTTCAAAAAAATAAAAAATAAAAAGAGAATAAAATTTTTATTTACAATTCACATCATCTCCCTTTCTCCATCATGGACCTAAGTGGAAATGAACAGTCCAGAAGGACTCTGGGGTCATATGCTAACCCCACTACTACCTCATATGGGGACAGTATCTGTATACCCCCCATCAAAGTCAACAACTTTAAGCTAAAACCCCAGCTCATTATCATGGTGCAGCAAAATTGCCAGTATTCCAGTCTTCCACAGGAAGAACCTACTGAGTTTCTGGCACAGTTCTTACAAATTGCTGACACAGTACGTGATACGAAAGTAGATCAGGATGTCTATAGATTATTACTGTTTCCATTTGCTGTAAAAGATCAAGCTAAGAGGTGGTTAAATAACCAACCCACAGCAAGCATAAGAAGATGGAAAAAGTTATCAGACAAATTCCTGAATCAATATTTTCCTCCAAAAAGGATGATACAGCTAAGGCTGGACATCCAAGGCTTTAAACAAGAGGATAATAAATCTCTTTATGATGCATAGGAGAGGTACGGAGAGATGCTAAGGAAATGCCCCTTTGAAATATTTTCAGAATGGGTGCAGTTAGACATCTTCTACTATGGGCTTACAGAAAAGGCCTAGATATCTCTAGACCACTCAGCTGGTGGATCTATACACATGAGAAAGACAATTGAAGAGGCTTAAGAGCTCATTGATATAGTTGCTAGAAATCAGCATCTGTACTTAAGTAGTGAGTCCTCCATGAAAGAAGAGGCTAAAGCAGTATCCACTGAACCTAGTCCCCAAGAACAAGTTGCTGAACTCAATTAGCAATTACTTTCTCTAACAAAACAGTTAGCAAAATTTAAAGAGATGCTACAAGACACTCAAAATGCTAACAAGAATATGGAAGCACAATTGGATCAGACAAGACAGCAATTATCTAAACAAATAACAGAAGAGTGTCAAGCTATTCATTTGAGGAATGGAAAGACATTAAATACCTCAACTCAAAGCAGTAGAAAGCCAAGAAAGGGACAATTGACACAGGATGACCAAGCCACTGCCCAAAATCCCTCTGAGGACCGTAAGAGCCCAGAGAGGAATGATTCTGGCGTTTAAACGGCAGAAAAGGGTGCAAAATTGGCGTTAAACGCCTAGTGGATGGCCAACTCTGGCGTCCAAACGCCAGAAAAGGGTGGAAAATTGGCGTTAAACGCCCATCCAGCCCCCAATCCTGGCGTTTAAATGCCAATGAGGGGTCAGACACTTGCAAGTGCTGATAACAACCCCCTTAAGCAGGCTTCTCCAACCACCTCTGTAGGAAATAAACCTGCAGCAACTAAGGTTGAAGAATATAAAGCCAAGATGCCTTATCTGCAAAAACTCCGCTAAGCAGAACAGGATAAACAATTTACCCGCTTTGCAGATTATCTCAGGACTCTTGAAATAAAGATCCCATTTGCAGAGGCACTTGAACAAATACCCTCTTATGCTAAGTTCATGAAAGAGATTTTAAGTCTTAAAAAAGGATTGGAGAGAAACTAAAAAAGTTTTCCTCACTGAAGAATGCAGTGCAGTCATTCTAAAAAGCTTACCAGAGAAGCTTAAAGATCCCGGAAGCTTTATGATACCATGCACATTAGAGGATGCTTGTACCAAGATAGCTCTATGTGATCTTGGAGCAAGTATCAACCTGATACATGCATCCACTATCAGAAAGCTTGGTTTGACTGCAGAAGTCAAACCAACTCGGATATGCCTCCAACTTGCTGATGACTCCACTAAAATTCCATCAGGCGTAATTGAGGACATGAATGTCAAGGTTGGGCCGTTTGCCTTTCCCACTGACTTTGTGGTGTTGAAAATGAAGGAGTACAAGAGTGCAACTCTCATTCTAGGAAGACCTTTCCTAGCAACTGGACGAACCCTCATTGATGTCCAAAAAAGAGAGGTGACCCTGAGAGTCAATGAGGATGAGTTTAAGTTGAATGTTGTCAAAGCTATGTAGCACCCAGACACCCCAAACGACTGCATGAGTGCTGATATTATTGACTCTCTGGTGGAAGAGGTCAATATGACTGAAAGTCTCGAATTAGAGCTAGAGGACATTTTTAAATATGTTCAGCCTGATTTGGAGGAACCAGAGAAAACAAAAGAACCTCTGAAAACTCCTCAAGAAGAGGAGAAGCCTCCTAAACCCAAGATGAAACCACTACCACCATCCCTGAAATATGTATTTCTAGGAGAGGATGACACTTTTCCCGTGATCATAAGCTCCGCTTTAGAGCCACAGGAAGAGAAAGCACTAATTCAAGTGCTAAGGACACACAATACAGCTCTTGGGTGGTCCATAAGTGATCTTAAGGGCATTAGCCCAGCCAGATGCATGCACAAGATCCTATTGGAGGATGATGCTAAGCCATTGGTTCAACCACAGAGGCGGCTGGTGCGCGAAATTGTGAACAATACTTTTTCACAACTCTCATAATCCCCGGTCATGAACTCCAAAATCTTGGTAGTTCAATCCCATGGCATTACACAACTTCGCACAACTAACCAGCAAGTGCACTGGGTCGTCCAAGTAATACCTTACGTGAGTAAGGGTCGATCCCACGGAGATTGTTAGTATTGAAGCAAGCTATGGTCATCTTGTGAATCTTAGTCAGGCAAACTCAGATGTATATGGTGATGAACGAAAATAACATAAAAGATAAAGATAGAGATACTTATGTAATCCATTGGTAGGAACTTCAGATAAGCGCATGAAGATGCCTTCCCTTCCGTCTCTCTGCTTTCCTACTGTCTTCATCCAATCCTTCTTCTTCCTTTTCATGGCAAGCTCGTGTAGGGTTTCACCGTTGTCAATGGCTACCTCCCATCCTCTCAGTGAAAGCGATTGTATATGCTCTGTCACAGCATAGCGGAATTCAGCTGTCGGTTCTCGGTCAGGCCGGAATAATATCCATTGATACTTTTGCGTCTGTCACTAACGCCCCGCCTGCTAGGAGTTTGAAACACGTCACAGTCATTCAGTCATTGAATCCTACTCAGAATACCACAGACAAGGTTAGACCTTCCGGATTCTCTTGAATGCTGCCATCAGTTCTCGCCTATACCACGAAGACTCTGATCTCACGGAATGGTTGGCTCGTTTGTCAGGCGAGCACTCGGTTGTCAGGCGATCAACCATGCATCGTGCAATCAGGAATCCAAGAGATATTCACTGGAGCCTTGGTTACTTGTAGAACAAGAGTGGTTGTCAGTCACCTTGTTCATAAGTGAGAATGATGATGAGTGTCACGGATCATCACATTCATCAAGTTGAAGAACAAGTGATATCTTGGAACAAGAACAAGCGGAATTGAATGGAAGAACAATAGTAATTGCATTAATACTCGAGGTACAGCAGAGCTCCACACCTTAATCTATGGTGTGTAGAAACTCCACCGTTGAAAATACATAAGCATAAGGTCTAGGCATGGCCGAATGGCCAGCCTCCCAATGATCTAAGATAGCATAAAACGAAGATAGCTACCCAAAAGTCCTCTAATACAATAGTAAAAGGTCCTACTTATAGATAACTAGTAGCCTAAGGTTTACAGAAATGAGTAAATGACATAAAAATCCACTTCCGGGCCCACTTGGTGTGTGCTTGGGCTGAGCAATGAAGCAATTTCGTGTAGAGACTCTTCTTGGAGTTAAACGCCAGCTCTTATGCCAGTTTGGGCGTTTAACTCCCATTTGGGTGCCAGTTCCAGCGTTTAACGCTGGGATTTCTTAAGGTGACTTTGAACGCCTGTTTGGGCCATCAAATCTTGGGCAAAGTATGGACTATCATATATTGCTGGAAAGCCCAGGATGTCTACTTTCCAACGCCGTTGAGAGCGCGCCAATTGGGCTTCTGTAGCTCCAGAAAATCCACTTCGAGTGCAGGGAGGTCAGAATCCAACAGCATCTGCAGTCCTTTTTAGTCTCTGAATCAGATTTTTGCTCAGGTCCCTCAATTTTAGCCAGAAAATATCTGAAATCACAGAAAAACACACAAACTCATAGTAAAGTCCAGAAAAGTGAATTTTAACTAAAAACTAATAAAAATATACTAAAAACTCAACTAAAACTACCAAAAACATACTAAAAACAATGCCAAAAAGTGTATAAATTATCCGCTCATCACAACACCAAACTTAAATTGTTGCTTGTCCTCAAGCAACTGAAAATCAAATAAGATAAAAAGAAGAGAATATGCAATGAATTCCAAAAACATCTATGAAGATCAGTATTAATTAGATGAGCGGGGCTTTTAGCTTTTTGCCTCTGAACAGTTTTGGCATCTCACTCTATCCTTTGAAATTCAGAATGGTTGGCTTCTTTAGGAACTCAGAATCCAGATAGTGTTATTGATTCTCCTAGTTAAGTATGATGATTCTTGAACACAGCTACTTTATGAGTCTTGGCCGTGGCCCAAAGCACTCTGTCTTCCAGTATTACCACCGGATACATACATGCCACAGACACATAATTGGGTGAACCTTTTCAGATTGTGACTCAGCTTTGCTAAAGTCCCCAATTAGAGGTGTCCAGGGTTCTTAAGCACACTCTTTTTTTCTTTTTTTTTTTCGGTTTTCTTCTTTCTCTTTTTTTTTGTATTCACTGCTTTTTCTTGCTTCAAGAATCATTTTTAATGATTTTTCAGATCCTCAGTAACATGTCTCCTTTTTCATCATTCTTTCAAGAGCCAACCTTCATGAACCACAAATTCAAGATACATATGCACTGTTTAAGCATACATTCAGAGAACAAGAGTATTGCCACCACATCAAAATAATTAAACTATTATAAAATTCAAAACTCATGCAATTCTTTCCTTTTTTCACAATTAAGCACGTTTTTATTCAAGAAAGGTGATGGATTCATAGGACATTCATAACTTTAAGGCATAGACACTAAGACACTAATGATCATAAGACACAAACATGGACAAACATAAAGCATAATTTTCGAAAAAAAACAGAAGAATAAAGAACAAGGAAATCAAAGAACGGGTCCACCTTAGTGATGGCGGCTCTTTCTTCCTCTTGAAGATCCTATGGAGTGCTTGAGCTCCTCAATGTCTCTTCCTTGTCTTTGTTGCTCCTCCCTCATGATTCTTTGGTCTTCTCTAATTTCATGGAGGATGATGGAGTGTTCTTGGTGCTCCACCCTTAGTTGTCCCATGTTGGAACTCAATTCTCCTAGGGAGGTG
The DNA here is from genome assembly GCF_014773155.1 of Arachis stenosperma. Lineage (NCBI taxonomy): Eukaryota > Viridiplantae > Streptophyta > Magnoliopsida > Fabales > Fabaceae > Arachis > Arachis stenosperma. The sequence continues at coordinate 71,541,165 of NC_080377.1, read as the reverse complement.
TTCAATTGCTCCCAATAGTTGTGTGGAGGAAAGTGCATCCCTTGAGGAATCTCAGGGATCTCATGATGAGTGGGATCTCTTGTGTGCTCCATCCTTTTCTTAGTGATGGGCTTGTCCTCATCCATGGGGGTGTCTCCTTCTATGTCAACTCCAACTGAATAACAGAGGTGACAAATGAGATGAGGAAAGGCTAGCCTTGCCAAGGTGGAAGACTTGTCCGCCACTTTATAGAGTTCTTGGGCTATAACCTCATGAACTTCCACTTCTTCTCCAATCATAATGCTATGAATCATGATGGCCCGGTCTAGAGTAACTTCGGACCGGTTGCTAGTGGGAATGATTGAGCGTTGGATGAACTCCAACCATCCTCTAGCCACGGGTTTGAGGTCATGCCTTCTCAATTGAACCGGCTTGCCTCTTGAATCTCTCTTCCATTGTGCGCCCTCTTCACATATGACTGTGAGGACTTGGTCCAACCTTTGATCAAAGTTGACCCTTCTTGTGTAAGGATGTTCATCTCCTTGCATCATAGGCAAGTTGAACGCTACCCTCACACTTTCCGGACTGAAATCCAAGTATTTCCCCCGAACCATAGTAAGATAATTCTTTGGATTCGGGTTCACACTTTGATCATGGTTCTTTGTGATCCATGCATTGGCATAGAACTCTTGAACCATCAAGATTCCGACTTGTTGAATGGGGTTGGTAAGTACTTCCCAACCTCTTCTTCGGATCTCATGGCGGATCTCCGGATATTCACCCTTTTTGAGTGAAAAGGGGACCTCGGGGATCACCTTCTTCAAGGTCGCAACTTCATAGAAGTGGTCTTGATGCACCCTTGAGATGAATCTATCCATCTCCCATGACTCGGAGGTGGAAGCTTTTGCCTTCCCTTTCCTCTTTTTAGAGGTTTCTCCGGCCTTGGATGCCATAAATGGTTATGGAAAAACAAAAAGCAATGCTTTTACCACACCAAACTTAAAAGGTTTGCTCGTCCTCGAGCAAAAGAAGAAAGAAGAGAGTAGAAGAAGAAGAAATGAGGGAGAAAGGGATGGCTTTGTATTCGGCCAAAGAAGGGGAGAAGTGGTGTTTAGGTTGTGTGAAAATGAAGGAGTGAAGGAGGGTTTATATAGGAGAGGGGGAGAGGGTTGTTCGGCCATTTGAGGGTGGGTTTGGGTGGGAAAGTGGTTTGAATTTGAATGGTGGGGTAAGTGGGGTCCACAGATCCTGTGGTGTCAAGGAAAAGTCATCCCTGCACCAAATGTTGCTCAAAATCACGTTTTGAGCCTTTTCTGGCGTTAAACGCCGGGCTGGTGCCCATTCCTGGCGTTTAACGCCAGGTTCTTGCCCTTTTCTGGCGTTTAACGCCAGTCTGGTGCCCCTTTCTGGCGTTAAACGCCCAGAATGGTGCCAGACTGGGCGTTAAACGCCCAACAGCTAACCTCACTGGCGTTTAAACGCCAGCAACATCTTCCTCCAGGGTGTGCTGTTTTTCTTCCTGTTTTTCATTTTGTTTTTGCTTTTTTCATTGATTTTGTGACTTCTCATGATCATCAACCTACAAAAAAGATAAAATAATAAAAGAGAATAGTTAATTATAAAACATTGGGTTGCCTCCCAACAAGCGCTTCTTTAATGTCATTAGCTTGACAGAGGACTCTCATGGAGCCTCACAGATTCTCAGAGCCATGTTGGAACCTCCCAACACCAAACTTAGAGTTTGAATGTGGGGGTTCAACACCAAACTTAGAGTTTGGTTGTGGCCTCCCAACACCAAACTTAGAGTTTGACTGTGGGGGCTCTGTTTGACTCTGATTTGAGAGAAGCTCTTCATGCTTCTTCTCCATGGTGACAGAGGGATATCCTTGAGCCTTAAACACCAAGGATTCTTCATTCACTTGAATGATCAGTTCACCTCTATCAACATCAATCACAGCCTTTGCTGTGGCTAGGAAGGGTCTGCCAAGGATGATGGATTCATCCATGCACTTCCCAGTCTCTAGGACTATGAAATCAGTAGGGATGTAATGGTCTTCAACTTTTACCAAAACATTCTCTACAAGTCCATGAGCTTGTTTTCTTGAGTTGTCTGCCATCTCTAATGAGATTCTTGCATCTTGTACCTCAAAGATCCCTAGCTTCTCCATTACAGAGAGAGGCATGAGGTTCACACTTGACCCTAAGTCACACAGGGCCTTCTTGAAGGTCATGGTGCCTATGGTACAAGGTATTGAAAACTTCCCAGGATCTTGTCTCTTTTGAGGTAATTTCTGCCTAGACAAGTCATCCAGTTCTTTGGTGAGCAAAGGATGTTCATCTTCCCAAGTCTCATTTCCAAACAACTTGTCATTTAGCTTCATGATTGCTCCAAGGTATTTAGCAACTTGCTCGTCAGTGACATACTCATCCTCTTCAGAGGAAGAATACTCATCAGAGCTCATGAATGGCAGAAGTAATTCCAATGGAATCTCTATGGTCTCATTTTGAGCCTTAGATTCCCATGGTTCCTCATTGGGGAACTCAGAGGAGGTTGGTGCACGCCCATTGAGATCTTCCTCAGTGGCGTCCACCTCCTCTCTTTCTTCTCCATATTCGGCCATGGTTATGGCCTTGCACTCTCCTTTTGGATTTTCTTCTGTGTTGCTTGGGAGAGTACTAGGAGGGAGTTCAGTAATTTTCTTGCTCAGCTGACCCACTTGTCCTTCCAAATTTCTGATGGATGACCTTGTTTCATTCATGAAACTTTGAGTGGTTTTGATTAGATCAGAGACCATTGTTGCTAAGTCAGAGGTATTCTGCTTAGAACTCTCTGTCTGTTGCTGAGAAGATGATGGAAAAGGCTTGCCATTGCTAAACCTGTTTCTTCCACCATTATTGTTATTGAAACCTTGTTGAGGTCTCTCTTGATTCTTCCATGAGAAATTTGGATGATTTCTCCATGAAGAATTATAGGGGTTTCCATAGGGCTCTCCTAGGTAATTCACCTCTTCCATTGAAGGGTTCTCAGGATCATAGGCTTCTTCCTCAGATGAAGCATCCTTAGTACTGCCAGATGCATTTTGCATTCCAGACAGACTTTGAGAAATCAAATTGACTTGTTGAGTCAATATCTTGTTCTGAGCCAGAATGGCATTCAGAGCATCAATCTCAAGAACTCCTTTCTTCTGACTTGTCCCATTGTTCACAGGATTCCTTTCAGAAGTGTACATGAATTGGTTATTTGCAACCATTTCAATGAGTTCCTGAGCCTCTGTAGGCGTCTTCTTTAGATGAAGAGATCCTCCAGCAGAGCTATCCAAAGACATTTTGGATAGTTCAGAGAGATCATCATAGAAAATACCTATGATGCTCCATTCAGAAAGCATGTCTGAGGGACATTTTCTGATTAATTGTTTGTATCTTTCCCAAGCTTCATAGAGGGATTCGCCATCCTTCTGTCTGAAGGTTTGGACTTCCACTCTAAGCTTGCTCCATTTTTTGAGGTGGGAAGAACTTTGCCAAGAAGGCATTGACTAGCTTTTCCCAAGAGTCCAGGCTATCTTTAGGTTGTGAATCCAACCATATTCTAGCTCTGTCTCTTACAGCAAAAGGGAATAGCAGCAGTCTGTAGACCTCAGGGTCAACCCCATTAGTCTTGACTGTGTCACAGATTTGCAAGAACTCAGCTAAAAACTGATGAGGATCTTCCATTGGAAGTCCATGGAACTTGCAATTCTGTTGCATTAGAGAAACTAGTTGAGGCTTAAGCTCAAAGTTGTTTGCTCCAATGGCAGGGATAGAGATGCTTCTCCCATAGAAGTCGGGAGTAGGTGCAGTAAAGTCACCCAGCACCTTCCTTGCATTGTTGGCATTGTTGTTGTTTTCGGCTGCCATGTGTTCTTCTTCTTTGAAGAATTCGGTCAGGTCCTCTAAAGAGAGCTGTGCTTTGGCTTCTCTTAGCTTTCTCTTCAAGGTCCTTTCAGGTTCAGGGTCAGCTTCAACAAGAATGCCTTTGTCTCTGCTCCTGCTCATATGAAAAAGAAGAGAACAAGAAGATGTAGAATCCTCTATGTCACAGTATAGAGATTCCTTGAGATGTTAGAGGAAAAGAAAAATAGAAGAAAGAAGGTAGAAGAATTCGAACTTGATGAGATAAAGTTCGAATTGTGCATTAAGAAGGAGTAGTACTCCATAAATAGAAGGATGTGAGGAGGAGGGAAGAGAATTTTCGAAAATTAATTAGAAAGATGTCAAAAACATTTTAAAAATTGATTGATAATTTTCGAAAATTGAAAGTGGAGAAGAAATCAAGTGATTTTTGAAAAAGATTTTGAAATTAGAAGTTAAAAAGATTTGATTGAAAACTTATTTTGAAAAAGATGTGATTAAAGAGATATGATTGAAAAGATTTGATTTGAAAACAATTTTAAAAGATATGTTTTGAAAACAATTTTTTTTAAAAGATTTGATTTTGAAAATCAATGACTTGTCTAACAAGAAAAGATATGATTCAAACATTAAACCTTCCTCAACAGAAAAGGCAACATATTTGAGATGTTCAATCAAATCATTAATTGTTAGTAAGTATCTTTGAAAAAGGAAAGAAATTGACTTTGAAAACATTTGATTGAAAAGATATGATTTGAAAAAGATTTGATTTTGAAAAACTTTGAAAACTTGAAAAAAAATTGATTTGAAAAACAAAATCTTCCCCCTTTGCCATCCTGGCGTTAAACGCCCAGAATGGTATCTATTCTAGCGTTTAACGCCCAAAATGCACCCTTTTTGGGCGTTAAACGCCCAACCAGGTACCCTGGCTGGCGTTTAAACGCTAGTCTGTCCTTCTTCACTGGGCGTTTTGAACGCCCAGCTTTTTCTGTATAATTCCTCTGCAGCATGTTCTGAATCTTCAATTCTTTGTATTATTGACTTGAAAAGACACAAATTAAAAAATATTTTTGGATTTTTAATAATCAAAATGCAACAAGAATGAAATAACAATGCATGCAAGACACCAAACTTAGCAGTTTGTATACTACTGACACTATATGAGATACATAAACACTCAAGCCAAAAGAATTCAAAGATCAGAGTAAGAAATCATCAAGAATTACTTGAAGATCCTTGAGATATATGAATGAATGTATGCAATTGACACCAAACTTAAGATGAGACTAGTGTCTCAACAAGGAACATGACATATTTTTGGTTTTTATGATCTTTTTGAATTTTTTTTTGTGTTTTTCGAAAATTAAGTAGAAAAAGGTATCAAAATTCTTAATGAGAATTCCAGGAATCAGTGCAATGCTAGTCTAAGACTCCGGTCCAGGAATTAGACATGGCTTCACAGCCAGCCAAGCTTTCAAAGAAAGCTTCGGTCCAAAACACTAGACATGGCCAAAGGCCAGCCAAGCCTTAGCAGATCACTGCTCCAAAAGCAAGATTGATAAAAATCAACAAGCTCTTGTGATGATAAGTTGAAACCTCGGTCCAATGAAATTAGACATGGCTTCTCAGCCAGCCAGATTTCAACAAATCATCATGAAACTCTAGAATTCATCTTCAAGAATTTCGAAAAAAAAATACCTAATCTAAGCAACAAGATGTACCGTCAGTTGTCCAAACTGAACAATCCCTGGCATTGTTACCAAAAGCTTGCTCAAAACTTGAACAATCCCCGGCAACGGCGCCAAAAACTTGGTGCGCGAAATTGTGAACAATACTTTTTCACAACTCTCATAATCCCCGGTCATGAACTCCAAAATCTTGGTAGTTCAATCCCATGGCATTACACAACTTCGCACAACTAACCAGCAAGTGCACTGGGTCGTCCAAGTAATACCTTACGTGAGTAAGGGTCGATCCTACGGAGATTGTTAGTATTGAAGCAAGCTATGGTCATCTTGTGAATCTTAGTCAGGCAAACTCAGATGTATATGGTGATGAACGAAAATAACATAAAAGATAAAGATAGAGATACTTATGTAATCCATTGGTAGGAACTTCAGATAAGCGCATGAAGATGCCTTCCCTTCCGTCTCTCTGCTTTCCTACTGTCTTCATCCAATCCTTCTTCTTCCTTTCCATGGCAAGCTCGTGTAGGGTTTCACCGTTGTCAATGGCTACCTCCCATCCTCTCAGTGAAAGCGATTGCATATGCTCTGTCATAGCATAGCGGAATTCAGCTGTCGGTTCTCGGTCAGGCCAGAATAATATCCATTGATACTTTTGCGTCTGTCACTAACGCCCCGCCTGCTAGGAGTTTGAAGCACGTCACAGTCATTCAGTCATTGAATCCTACTCAGAATACCACAGACAAGGTTAGACCTTCCGGATTCTCTTGAATGCTGCCATCAGTTCTCGCCTATACCACGAAGACTCTGATCTCACGGAATGGTTGGCTCGTTTGTCAGGCGAGCACTCGGTTGTCAGGCGATCAACCATGCATCGTGCAATCAGGAATCCAAGAGATATTCACTGGAGCCTTGGTTACTTGTAGAACAAGAGTGGTTGTCAGTCACCTTGTTCATAAGTGAGAATGATGATGAGTGTCACGGATCATCACATTCATCAAGTTGAAGAACAAGTGATATCTTGGAACAAGAACAAGCGGAATTGAATGGAAGAACAATAGTAATTGCATTAATACTCGAGGTACAGCAGAGCTCCACACCTTAATATATGGTGTGTAGAAACTCCACCGTTGAAAATACATAAGCATAAGGTCTAGGCATGGCCGAATGGCCAGCCTCCCAATGATATAAGATAGCATAAAACGAAGATAGCTACCCAAAAGTCCTCTAATACAATAGTAAAAGGTCCTACTTATAGATAACTAGTAGCCTAAGGTTTACAGAAATGAGTAAATGACATAAAAATCCACTTCCGGGCCCACTTGGTGTGTGCTTGGGCTGAGCAATGAAGCAATTTCGTGTAGAGACTCTTCTTGGAGTTAAACGCCAGCTCTTATGCCAGTTTGGGCGTTTAACTCCCATTTGGGTGCCAGTTCCAGCGTTTAACGCTGGGATTTCTTGAGGTGACTTTGAACGCCGGTTTGGGCCATCAAATCTTGGGCAAAGTATGGACTATCATATATTGCTGGAAAGCCCAGGATGTCTACTTTCCAACGCCGTTGAGAGCGCGCCAATTGGGCTTCTGAAGCTCCAGAAAATCCACTTCGAGTGCAGGGAGGTCAGAATCCAACAGCATCTGCAGTCCTTTTTAATCTCTGAATCAGATTTTTGCTCAGGTCCCTCAATTTCAGCCAGAAAATACCTGAAATCACAGAAAAACACACAAACTCATAGTAAAGTCCAGAAAAGTGAATTTTAACTAAAAACTAATAAAAATATACTAAAAACTCAACTAAAACTACCAAAAACATACTAAAAACAATGCCAAAAAGTGTATAAATTATCCGCTCATCAGCGGCTGAATCCAACCATGAAGGAGGTGGTGCAAAAAGAGGTCACTAAATTACTAGAGGTTAGGATTATTTATCCTATTTCTGATAGCCCCTAGGTGAGCCCTGTCCAAGTTGTCCCCAAGAAGGGAGGCATGACAGTGGTTCATAATGAAAAGAATGAACTGGTTCCTACATGAACAGTTACAGGATGGCGTATGTGTATTGACTACAGAAGGCTCAATACAGCCACTAGAAAGGATCATTTTCTTTACCATTCATAGACCAGATGCTAGAGAGACTAGCAGGTGATGACATGTCACCATGTCATGTTTTTCTATGCTTTTTCATACAAGAAATTTATGATTAGTGCTTAAATATTGCATTCTTTGGTGCTTAAATGGTACATTTCTTTGATCTTTTGATTTGATAAACTTTGTAGGGAATAAGAAGAAAAAGAAGCAAAAAGAGCACAAAATAAGCTAAAAAGAAGAAAAGAGGAATTTTGGGCACACTTTGAAGTTGGAGCACACTTTGGAGGCTTAGGCCACGCTTCTAAAAGCGTGACCCATGACCAAATCAAGGAAGAAAAGCGTGGCCCAAAGGAAGAAAAGCGTGGCTCAAAACAAGGAGGAAGAGAGGACAAAAAGTTTTGGGTGAAAAGTTAGCCTTGAAGTTAGCCCCCTAACTTGGAGGCTAACGTTGGAAGCTGAAAAACACTCCCAGGGGCTACTCACGTTTGCGCCAACGTTAGCCCCCTAACTTGGAGGCTAACGTTGGCACATGAAGATGTAAAGGAATGGGCAAAAGTTTGCGCCAACGTTAGCCCCCTAACTTTTGGGCTAACGTTGGCGCCACACACCACAACAGCTGGAAGGGCTATACTTCCAACAAGAATAACTTGAGCTAGAGAGCTCCAAATGAGGTGATTCAAAAAGCATTGGAAAGTAGGAATCAAGAGCTTTCCAAGCATATATGGCACTGCATGGTGGACACTAAAATTGAGGGAGAAAACTGCCCCGCAATGTGCATAAATGAACATGTGGGCAACCTGCAGTGAGGCCACTTGACCTCTGCACCTTCAATGGAGTATAACTCGAGCTGTAGAGCTCCAATTGATGCGCTTCCAACGGCAAATGAAAGTAGACATTCAGGGCTTTCCAACAATGTATAATAGTATGGGGTGGACAATACATTTGAGCCTCCAGAACTGGCGTTTTCGCCAACGTTTGAGGGCTAACGTTACCTCAAACGCTGCACACCAAAGCCAGCGACCATGCCCTCTTCAAATGATCATAACTTGAGTTGTAGATGTCCAATTGAAGTGATTCCAAGTGGGTTAGAAAGCTGACATTCAGAGCTTTCCAACCATATATGATAGTCTATATTGGGCATAAAATTGGCAACATGACAAGAGGACAAAGTTGGCCCCATAAATGTGCATAAGGGAGGCCAACGTTAGGGTCAAAGTTAGACCCCTAACGTTGGCACCAACGTTCATACCAGCAAGATTTGTGGGCTGCTATGAAAAGTTGGAGCCAAAGTTAGACCCCTAACGTTAGCTCCAACTTTTGGTCCAACTTTTGCAAACTCAACCCGGTTCAATTCGGTTCCTCTTCAAACTCCAAGAGCAATCAACCAAGGCCTTTATCAACCCAATTCCATCAAGAGCAAGGGCCCAAATGATCATCACTCAAAGGCACAAGAAATAGATAAAATAGGAATTTCATTTAACTGTAATTTGTTTTCATTTTCATTTTGTAAAGCCTATATAAGGCATCATTTTCATATTTGTGAGGAGGCTGGCTCCACTAGGGAGCACTAGGAGTAGTAGTAGAGAGCTCTCTCTTTAATTTGTTTTTGAGTCTTGGGTTGGAGAATTGAAGAAATTCTGTTTCAATCTCACCTTAGATCTTGTTCATTTTTCACTGTTATTGAATTTCTATTTTGGTTACTTGCTGCTCATCTACTCTCTTTGAAATTTACAATTCCCTTGCTATTGTTCTTGTTGGATCTAGGAAGGCATTGAGATCTAGACTTGGTTTTCTAGTCTCTGGGTCCTGAGATCTCATTTTACCATTTCAATTTGCTGTTCTTGCTTTATTTGTTCACTTTACTTGTCTGTTTGAATTCGATTAAATCCCAATTCCCATTTACTCTCCTGTTTGATGCAAGTTAATTTCTCTTTGTTTAATTCCTGCAAATCCAAGTCCCAATCCCCTTTACATTTCAAGCCATTTACATTTATTGTCATTTAAGATTCTTGCAATTTACAATCCTTGCCATTTAAGTTTCTGTCCCATTTAGCTTATGCACCTTTAATTCTTGCAATTTACTTTCTGTTGGTCACTCTTCACACAATTCACCAATGTTAGCTTGACTAAACTAATCACCCATTAAAGTTGCTTGATCCATCAATCCCTGTGGGATCGACCTCACTCCCGTGAGTTTTTATTACTTGATGCGACCCGGTGCACTTGCCGGTGAGTTTTGTGTCGGATCGTTTTCCGCACATCAGCAGGTCATGATTACTACTGCTTTTTGGATGGCTATTCAGGTTACAACCAAATTGCAGTAGATCTCCAGGACCAAGAGAAAATAGCATTCACATGTCCATCTGGAGTATTTGCCTACAGAAGAATGCCATTTGGTCTGTGCAATGCACCTGCAACCTTTCAGAGGTGCATGCTCTCCATCTTTTCTGATATGGTAGAAAAATTTCTGGAAGTCTTCATGGATGACTTCTCAGTGTTTGGAGACTCATTCAGCTCCTGTCTTGACCATCTAGCACTTGTTCTGAAAAGGTGCCAAGAGACTAACCTGGTTTTGAATTGGGAGAAATGTCATTTCATGGTGACCGAAGGAATTGTCCTTGGGCACAAAATTGCGAACAAGGAAATAGAGGTGGATCAAGCTAAGGTAGAGGTAATTAAAAACGTACCACCACCTGCCAATGTTAAGGCAATCCGAAGCTTTCTGGGGCATGCAGGATTCTATAGGAGGTTTATAAAGGATTTTTCAAAAATTGCAAAATCTCTGAGCAATCTGCTTGCCGCTAACACACCATTTGTCTTTGACACAGAATGTTTGCAGGCCTTTGAGACATTGAAAGCTAAGCTGGTCACAGCACCAGTCATTTTTGTACCAGACTGGACATTACCATTTGAACTAATGTGTGATGCCAGTGACCACGCCATTGGTGTAGTATTAGGACAGAGGCATGACAAGCTTCTGCACGTCATTTATTATGCTAGCCGTGTTTTAAATGACGCACAGAAGAATTACATAACCACAGAAAAAGAGTTGCTTGTAGTGGTTTATGCCATTGACAAGTTCATATCTTACTTAGTAGGGTCAAAAGTAATTGTGTACACTGACCATGCTGCTCTAAAATATCTCCTCACAAGGCAAGATTCAAAACCCAGACTCATAAGATGGGTGTTGCTTTTGCAAGAGTTTGATATAGAAATAAGAGACAGAAAAGGGACAGAGAATCAAGTAGCTGATCACCTGTCCCGGATAGAACCAGTAGTAGGAGCGCCCCTCCCTCCTACTGAGATCTCTGAAACCTCCCCAGATGAGCAACTCTTTGCCATTTAGGAAGTACTGTGGTTTACAAAGTGCTCAACACTGAGACTAGATTAAAGCTCTGTAAGAGCTTCCTGTCAAGCTATTGACATTAAAGAAGCGCTTATTTATCTATATTAATTATTTTTCTAGTGTTAGTCTATGTTTTCTTTAGGTTGATGATCATGTAGAGTCACAAAAACAGCTGCAAAATTAAAGTAGGAACCAAAAACAGCATTAAAAATAGCACACCCTGGAGGACGAGCTTACTGGCGTTTAAACCCCAGTAAGGCTAGCAAATTGGGCATTTAATGCCCAGTCTGGCACTATTCTGAGCATTAAACGCCAGAACTGGCAGCCAGACTAGCGTTTAACGCCAGAAAAGGGCAGTAGATTGGCGTTTAACGCCAGAAATGCCACACAGAGGGCGTTTAAACGCCAGAAAGGTGCAGGGATGAGAAATTCTTAACACCTCAGGATCTGTGGACCCCACAGGATCCCTACCTACCCCAATTTATTCTCACTCCTCTTCACACATTTCCATAACACCCTTCCCCAAACACCATTAACCTATCAAATCCTAACCTCTTCCCCATACTCTCTTCACCACTCACATCCATCCACTATTTCCCATTATACAACCCACCAACCCCCATGGCCGAACCACTCCTTCACCTCCATCTCCTCCATGTCTTCTTCTTCTCCTCCTTTCTCTCTTCTTTTGTTCGAGGACGAGCAAACCTTTTAAGTTTGGTGTGGAAAAAAGCGTTGCTTAACCATTAATGGTACCTGAGGCTGGAGAAACCTCTAGAAAGAGGAAAGGAAAGGCAATTGCTTTCACCTCCGAGTCATGGGAGATGGAGAGATTCATCTCAAAATCCCATCATTAGAATAAGGAAGGAGCACCAAGAGCATTCCATCATCCTCCATGAAATTAGAGAGGACCAAAGAGCCATGAGGGAGGAGCAACAAAGGCAAGGAAGAGACATTGAGGAGCTTAAGCACTCCACAGGATCTTCAAGAAGAAGAACTAGCCGCTATCACTAAGGTGGACCCGTTCTTTAATTTTTTTGTTATTTGTTTTACTGTTTTTCATTTCTCGTGCTTTATGTTTTATCTATGTTTGTGTCTTTATTACATGATCATTAGTGTCTAGTGTCTAAGCCTTGAAGCTATGAATGTCCCATAAATCCTTCACCTTTCTTAAATAAAAAATGTTTCTATTTGCAAAAGAACAAGAAGTACATGAATTTTGAATTCCATCTTGAAATTAGTTGAATTATTTTGATGTGGTGGCAATACTTTTTTGTTTTCTGAATAAATGCTTGAACAGTGCATATTTTTTATAGTGAAGTTTATGAATGTTAAAATTATTGGCTCTTGAAAGAATAATGAAAAAAGAGAAATGTTATTGATAATCTAAAAAATCATAAAATTGATTCTTGAAGAAAGAAAAAGCAGTGAAGAGCACAAAGCTTGCGAAAAAAAATGGCGAGAAAAAAGAAAGAAAAAGAAAAAGCAAGCAGAAAAAGCCAATAACCCTTTAAACTAAAAGGCAAGGGTAAAAAGGATCCAAGGCTTTGAGCATTAATGGATAGGAGGGCCCAAAAGAATAAAATCCGGACCTAAGCGGCTAAATCAAGCTGTCCCTAACCATGTGCTTGTGTCATGAAGGTCCAAGTGAAAAGCTTGAGACTGAGTGGTTAAAGTCGTGATCCAAAGCAAAAAGAATATGCTTAAGAACTCTGGACACCTCTAACTGGAGACTCTAGCAAAGCTGAGTCACAATCTGAAAAGGTTCACCCAGTTATGTGTCTGTGCCATTTATGTATCCGGTGGTAATACTGGAAAACAAGATGCTTAGGGTCACGGCCAAGACTCATAAGTAGCTGTGTTCAATAATCAACATACTAAACTAGGAGAATCAATAACACTATCTGAATTCTAAGCTCCTATGGATGCCAATCATTCTGAACTTCAAAGGATAAAGTGAGATGCCAAAACTGTTCAGAAGCAAAAAGTTACTAGTCCCGCTCATCTAATTGGAACTAAGCTTCATTGACATTTTGGGATTTATTGTATATTCTCTTCTTTTTATCCTATTGTTTTTTTCAGTTGCTTGGGGACAAGCAACAATTTAAGTTTTGTGTTGTGATGAGCAGATAATTTATACGCTTTTTGGCATTATTTTTACATAGTTTTTAGTGTATTTTAGTTACTTTTTAGTATATTTTTATTAGTTTTTATGCAAAATTCACATTTCTGAACTTTACTATAAGTTTGTGTGTTTTTCTATGATTTCAGGTATTTTCTGGCTGAAATTGAGAGACCTGAGCAAAAATCTGATTTAGAGGCTGAGAGAGGACTGCAGATGCTGTTGGATTCTGACCTCCCTGCACTCGAAGTGGATTTTCTAGAGCTACAAAAGCCCAATTGGCACGCTCTTAATTGCGTTGACAAGTAGACATCTTGGGCTTTCCAGCAATGTTTAATAGTCCATACTTTGCCCAAGATATGATGGCCCAAACTGGCGTTAAACGCCAGGCAGAAACTCTTTTCAGGCGTAAAACGCCAGAACTGGCACCAAAACTGGAGTTAAATGCCCAAACTGGCACCAAAACTGGCGTTTAACTCCAAGAGTGGCCTATGCACGTGAAAGCTTCAAAGCTCAGTCCAAACACTCACCAAGTGGACCCCAGAAGTGGATTTCTGCACTATATGCATGTAGTTACTCATTTTCTGTAAACCTAGGTTACTAGTTTAGTATAAAAACTACTTTTAGACTTTCATTGAGGGACTTATGACATTTTTACATTTCATATTGTATCTTTGACGGAACGAGTCTCTAAACCCCATAGGTGGGGGTGAGGAGCTCTGCTGTGTTTCAATGGATTAATGCAATTACTACTGTTTTCCACCCAATTACGTTTTCTTCTATTCTAAGATATATTTGCTTGTACTTCAATGTCATGAATGTGATGATTCATGACACTCATCATCATTCTCAAATCCATGAACGCATGCTTGACAACCACTTCCATTCTATTTGAGCTCAACGTAGTCATTGGGTGACAGCTTGAGTGCGTATCTCTTGGGCTTCTGATCCACGAGTTTGACTGCTTCTCCTGACAACAGAGCATTCGAAGCCATAAGATCATAACCTTCGTGGTATAGGCTAGAAACAATTGGCAGCAGTCCTTAGATTCGGAAAGTCTAAACCTTGTCTGTGGTATTCCGAGTAAGATCTGGGAGGAGATGACTATGACGAGCTTCAAACTCACGACTGTTGGGCGCAGTGACAGTGCACAAAAGGATCAATGGGTCTTATTTCGATACAAGTGAGAACCGACAGATAATTAGCCCTGTGGTGAGAACCGTAGCCGGACCATTTTCACTGAGAGGACGGATCGTAGCCATTGACAACGGTGATCCACCAACACATAGCTTGCCATAGAAGAAGCCATGCGTGTTTGGATATGAAGACAGTAGGAAAGCAGAAATTCAGAGGACAGAGCATCTCCGAAACCCCAACCTGTTCTCCATTACTGAATAACAAGTATCATTTATTTCATTTTCTTTTACTTTTTGCAAACAAAACTCTTTTTATTGTTAAACTCCTGACTAAGAGTTACAGGATAACCATAGCTTGCTTCAAGCCGGCAATCTCCGTGGGATCGACCCTTACTCACGTAAGGTATTACTTGGATGACCCAGTGCACTTGCTAGTTAGTTGTGCGGAGTTGCAAAAGTGTGATTGCAATTTCGTGCACCACTCCTCTTTGTGACATTCTCCAAAAACCTTCAAAATCATTTCACTTAAAACTAATTCTTCTATCCAAACTCAAATCTTCTTTCAAAAGACAAAAGAACAATCATTATTAGTTAAATCCATCGGCAAGGCCTCTAGATTTTTAGGGGAACGACAACCAATCTCATCTCAAAACCAAATAATTTAACCTCAAATATAATTCATTTTTTTCTTAAATAAATCAAAATAAAATAAAATAATTCATCAATCCAAATTATCCAAAATAAAACTTCTCAAAATTCTTCTAAAAATTTTGATAGCACCTTGGTGCGCGAAATTAGAACTGCACAACTTAACTGGCAAGTGCACCGGGTCAGCCAAGTAATTCCTCAGGTGAGTGAGGGTCAATCCCACGAGGATTGTTGGACTGAGAAAGCAATAGTTATCCTGTTGGACTTAGTCAGGCAAACAGTAAAAGTTGTTTGTAGGTGTAAAAAGCATAAACAATAATAGGCAAATAAATAAGAAAAGCAATAAAAGCTTTGGTGTAAAACAATAATAAGAAAACAATTAATGTCTTGGAGATGTTTATCTTTCCAAATTAAAATGTCTTACCAACTATTTTAACAATAAGTGATTCATTCCATGGAAAACCATAAGTTACTAAACCCTAATTTCTTAGTGATTTAATCTCCCCAAATCCTCATCAAATGCCACTCTCGTGGTCAACAATTCCGATTAGAGGGTTAAGTTCAGAAAACTAGTTTAGCACCACAAAAACCCTAATTACCCAAAGCTAACAGGATTATATACCACATTTTCCAATTAGTTCATGTAATTAGTGATTTCGGAGGAGTGTTTTCAAGCTGTAGCTCAGATGAGATAGCTCTCTCGAGAATCACAAGAGCTCATGTAGAATAAGGGTCATACTTGATGTGTGGAAAACGATCCAACACAAAACTCACCGGCAAGTGTACCGGGTCGCATCAAGTAATAATAACTCACATGAGTGAGGTCGATCCCACAGGGATTGAAGGATTGAGCAATTTTAGTTTAGTGGTTGATTTAGTCAAGCGAATCAAGTATTGGTTGAGTGATTTGTGTTTAGCAGGAAGTAAATGACAATAAATGTAAAGGGAGAGGGGAATTTGCAGTAAATTAAAGAACAGGAAGGTAAAATGGACTGAATCTTAAAGAACAAGAAACTAAATGACTAAAACTTAAAGTGTAAGAAATGTAAATTGTAGTAACTTAAATGGCAAGGAATGTAAATTGCTTGAATATAAAAGGGAATTGAGGAATGGGATTGCAGAATCTAAACAAAGAAGAAGTAAATTGCAGCAATCAATTAAGTAGAAGATGAATTTAGATCAAACAGAAATTCAAACAGAATAGGAAATTAAAGTGCAGCAAGATTCACAGAAGAGTCAAAAGCAAAATTGGGTCTCAGGTCTCAAGAGACTAGGTAGCAGAGCCTAGATCTCTATTTGCCTTCCTAGATCCAAGTTAACAAAGCAATTGACAAGAATTCGAAGAGGAAGCTGTAAAGGAAATTGAAATTGAATTGAATTATGCAGAAAAGAGTAAAGAGAGTTTGAATGGGAATTGAGACAGAATTTCCTCAATTTCTCACACCCAAAACTCAGAAACAGAAGATTAGAAGTGCTTAGGCAAGAATGAGGAAGAAGAGAGATCAATTCTCCTCCCCAATTCTCAGAAACCTCAGTCAAGTCACCAAGAAAATATTCAAAAGCTCAAAATAAAAGTGAAAATTCAAAGCTCAAAGCAAAAGTCCTAATTACATCAAACTAACTCATATTTATACACTTTCTATTCTTGGATTTTTGGATTTGGATGGGCTTTTGAATTGGTGAAGAAATGAATTAAAATGGGGTTTTAATTTAAATTTTCGGCCCATGAAAAGTGCTCCCAGGAGGCTGCCCTGCCCTTGTGGAGGGCAGGGCAGAAAATTGATGCTTGGCGCGAGAATTGGTGCGGCCTTGATCGAGCTTGATGCGCAAAACGCTGCCCTGCCCGCGCCAAGGGCAGGGCAGGAAAAGTTGGTGCGCCAGAAATTCCCTTGGTGCGTGCTTGGTGCTGCCAGAATCAAGAATTGGTGCGCCAGAATTTTCCTTGGTGCATCGCGAGGGCAGGGCAGAAAAAATTGGTGCTGCCAGGATTGAGTGTAGTGCGCGCTGGTGCTGCCAGGAGAGGGATTTGGTGCGCCAGAAATGTGTGTGGTGCGCCAGATTTGTGCACTGATGAGCGGATAATTTGTATGCTTTTTGGCATTGTTTTTAGTATATTTTTAGTATGATCTAGTTAGTTTTTAGTATATTTTTATTAGTTTTTAGTTAAAATTCACTTTTCTAGACTTTACTATGAGTTTGTGTGTTTTTCTGTGATTTCCGGTATTTTCTGGCTGAAATTGAGGGACCTGAGCAAAAATCTGATCCAGAGACTCAAAAGGACTGCAGATGCTGTTGGATTCTGACCTCCCTGCACTCGAATTGGATTTTCTGGAGCTACAGAAGCCCAATTGGCGCGCTCTCAACGGCGTTGGAAAGTAGACATCCTGGGCTTTCCAGAAATATATAATAGTCCATACTTTGCCCAAGATTTGATGGCCCAAACCGGCGTTCAAAGTCACCTCAAGAAATTCCAGCGTTAAACGCCGGAACTGGCACCTAATTGGGAGTTAAACGCCCAAACTGGCACTAAAGCTGGCGTTTAACTCCAAGGAGAGTCTCTACACGAAAAAAGCTTCATTGCTCAGCCCAAGCACACACCAAGTGGGCCCGGAAGTGGATTTTTATGTCATTTACTCATCTATGTACTAGTTTTCTATAAGTAGGACCTTTTACTATTGTATTAGAGAGACTTTTGGTAGCTATCTTTGTTTTATGCTATCTTAGATCATTGGAAGGCTGGCCATTCGGCCATGCCTAGACCTTGTTCTTATGTATTTTCAACGGTGGAGTTTCTACACACCATAGATTAAGGTGTGGAGCTCTGCTGTACCTCGAGTATTAATGCAATTACTATTGTTCTTCCATTCAATTCCACTTGTTCTTTGTCCAAGATATCACTTGTTCTTCAACTTGATGAAGGTGATGATTGACGCCCATCACCATTCTCACTCATGAACAAGGTGACTGACAACCATTCTTGTTCTAGAAGCATCTGAGGCTTAGTGAATATCTCTTGGATTCCTGATTGCACGATGCATGGTTGATCGCCTGACAACCGAGTGCTCGCCTGACAAACGAGCCAACCATTCCGTGAGATCAGAGTCTTCGTGGTATAGGCAAGAACTGATGGCAGCATTCAAGAGAATCCGGAAGGTCTAACCTTGTATGTGGTATTCTGAGTAGGATTCAATGACTGAGTGACTGTGACGTGCTTCAAACTCCTAGCAGGCTAGGGCGTTAGTGACAGACGCAAAAGTATCAATGGATATTATTCCGGCCTGACCGAGAACCGACAGCTGAATTCCGCTATGCCGTGACAGGACATATGCAATCGCTTTCACTGAGAGGATGGGAGGTAGCCACTGACAATGGTGAAACCCTACACAAGCTTGCCATGGAAAGGAGTAAGAAGGATTGGATGAAGGCAGTAGGAAAGCAGAGAAACGGAAGGGAAGGCATCTTCATACGCTTGTCTGAAGCTCTTACACCAATGATATACATAAGTATCACTATCTTTATCTTTATATTATTTTCGTTCATCATCATATACAATTGAGTTTTCCTGACTAAGATTTACAAGATGACCATAGCTTGCTTCAATGCTAACAATCTCCGTGGGATCGACCCTTACTCACGTAAGGTATTACTTGGACGACCCAGTGCACTTGCTGGTTAGTTGTGCGAAGTTGTGTAATGCCATGGAATTGAACCACCAAGTTTTTGGAGTTCATGACCAGGGATTATGAGAGTTGTGAAAAGTATTGTTCACAATTTCGCGCACCAAGTTTTTGGCGCCGTTGCCGGGGATTGTTCAAGTTTTGAGCAAGCTTTTGGTAACAATGCCTGGGATTGTTCTAGTTTGGACAACTGACGGTTCATCTTGTTGCTTAGATTAGGTATTTATTTTTTTTCGAAATTCTTGAAGATGAATTCTAGAGTTTCATGATGATTTGTTGAAATCTGGCTGGCTGAGAAGCCATGTCTAATCTGATTGGACCGAGGTTTCAACTTATCACCACAAGAGCATGTTGATTTTCATCAATCTTGCTTTTGGAGCAGTGATCTGCTAAGACTTGGATGACCTTTGGTCATGTCTAGTGTTTTGGACCGAAGCTTTCTTTGAAAGCTTGGCTGGCTGAGAAGCCATGTCTAATTCCTGGACCGGAGTCTTAGACTAGCATTGCACTGATTCCTGGAATTCTCATTAAGAATTTTGATATCTTTTTCCATTTAATTTTTGAAAAACACAAAAAAATTACAAAATCACAAAAAAACCAAAAATATTTGATGTTTCTTGTTTGAGTCTAGAGTCTCATCTTAAGTTTGGTGTCAAATGCATGTTTTTGTTATATTTTTCGAATCCATGCATATAGTTCTTTGTTCTAATCATTGAATTCTATTGACTTGAAGTATTTTGTGTGTCTCATATGCATTCTCATTTCGATAGTGTCAGTAGTATACAAACTGCTAAGTTTGGTGTCCTGCATGCATTGTTGTTTGGTTCTAGTTACATTTTGATTGTTCTTTATTATTAAAAATCCAAAAATATTTTTAATTTGTGTCTTTTCAAGTCAATGATACAGAGAATTGAAGATTAAGAACATGCTGCAGAGGAATTATACAGAAAAAGCTGAGCATTCAAAAATGCCCAGTGAAGAAGACAGACTGGCGTTTAAACGCCAGCCAGGGTACCTGGTTGGGCGTTTAACGCCCAAAGAGGTAGCATTTTGGGTTTTAAACGCCAGAATGTATACCATTCTGGGCGTTTAACGCCAGGATGGTGCTAGGAGGAAGATTTTGTTTTCAAATCAAATTTTTTTTTCAAGTTTTCAAAGTTTTTCAAAACCAAATCTTTTTCAAATCATATCTTTTCAATCAAATGTTTTCAAAATCAATTTCTTTCCTTTTTCAAAGATACTTACCAACAATTAATGATTTGATTAAACATTTTTTGCCTTTTCTATTAAGAAAGGTTTTATATTTGAATCTTATCTTTTCTTGTTAGGCAAGTCATTAATATTTTTTTTAAATTCATATCTTTTCAAATTGTTTTCAAATCATATCTTTTAAAATTGTTTTCAAATCATATCTTTTCAATCACATCTTTTTAAAACCATAACTTTTCAATCAAATCTTTTTAACCTCATCTTTTTCAAAATAGTTTTCAATCAAATCTTTCTGACTTCTAATTTCAAAATCTTTTTCAAAAATCACTTCAATTCTTCCCCACTTTCAATTTTCAAAAATTATCAATCAATTTTTAAAATGTTTTTGACATCTTTCTAATTAATTTTCGAAAATCCTCTTCCCTCCTTCTCACATCCTTCTATTTATGGAGTACTACTCCTTCTTAATGCACAATTCGAACTCTAACTAATCAAGATCGAATTCTTCTACCTTCTTTTCTTCTATTTTTCTTTTCCTCTGACACTTCAAGGAATCTCTGTACTGTGACATAGAGGATTCCACATTTCTCTTGTTCTCTTCTCTTTCATATGAGCAGGAGCAGAGACAAAGGCATTCTTGTTGAAGCTGACCCTGAACCCGAGAGAACCTTGAAGAGAAAGCTAAGAGAAGCCAAGGCACAACTCTCTTTAGAGGACCTGACCGAATTCTTCAAAGAAGAAGAACACATGGCAGCCGAAAACAATAACAATGCCAACAATGCAAGGAAGGTGCTGGGTGACTTCACTGCACCTACTCCTGATTTTTATGGGAGAAGCATCTCTATCCCTGCCATTGGAGCAAACAACTTTGAGCTTAAGCCTCAATTAGTTTCTCTAATGCAACAGAATTGCAAGTTCCATGGACTTCCAATGGAAGATCCTCATCAGTTCTTAGCTGAATTCTTGCAAATCTGTGACACAGTCAAGACTAATGGGGTTAACCCTGAGGTCTACAGACTGATGCTATTCCCTTTTGCTGTAAGAGACAGAGCTAGAATATGGTTGGATTCTCAACCTAAAGAAAGCCTGGACTCTTGGGAAAAGCTAGTCAATGCCTTCTTGGCAAAGTTCTTTCCACCACAAAGATGGAGTAAGCTTAGAGTGGAAGTCCAAACCTTCAGACAGAAGGATGGAGAATCCCTCTATGAAGCTTGGGAAGATACAAACAATTAATCAGAAGATGTCCCTCAGACATGCTTTCTGAATGGAGCATCATAGGTATTTTCTATGATGGTCTCTCTGAACTATCTAAGATGTCCTTGGATAGCTCTGCTGGAGGATCTCTTCATCTGAAGAAGACGCCTGCAGAAGCTCAAGAATTGATTGAAATGGTTGCAAATAACCAATTCATGTACACTTCTGAAAGGAATCCTGTGAACAATGGGACTAGTCAGAAGAAAGGAGTTCTTGAGATTGATGCTCTGAATGCCATACTGGCTCAGAACAAGATATTGACTCAACAAGTCAATTTGATTTCTCAAAGTCTGTCTGGAATGCAAAATGCACCTGGCAGTACTAAGGAAGCTTCATCTGAGGAAGAAGCTTATGATCCTGAGAACCCTTCAATGGAAGAGGTGAATTACCTAGGAGAACCCTATGGAACACCTACAATTCTTCATGGAGAAATCACCCAAATTTCTCATGGAAGAATCAAGAGAGACCTCAACAAGGTTTCAATAATAATAATGGTGGAAGAAACAGGCTTGGCAATAACAAGCCTTTTCCATCATCTTCTCAGCAACAGACAGAGAGTTCTAAGCAGAATACCTCTGACTTAGCAACCATGATCTCTGATCTAATCAAAACCACTCAAAGTTTCATGAATGAAACAAGGTCCTCTATCAGAAATTTGGAAGGACAAGTGGGTCAGCTGAGCAAGAAAGTTACTGAACTCCCTCCTAGCACTCTCCCAAGTAATACAGAAGAAAATCCAAAAGGAGAATGCAAAGCCATAACCATGGCCGAATATGGAGAGGAAAGAGAGGAGGTGGACGCCACTGAGGAAGACCTCAATGGGCGTGCACCAACCTCCTCTGAGTTCCCCAATGAGGAACCATGGGAATCTGAGGCTCAAAATGAGACCATAGAGATTCCATTGGACTTGCTTCTGCCTTTCATGAGCTCTGATGAGTATTCTTCCTCTGAAGAGGATGAGTATGTCATTGAAGAGCAAGTTGCTAAATATCTTGGAGCAATCATGAAGCTAAATGACAAGTTATTTGGAAATGAGACTTGGAAAGATGAACCTCCCTTGCTCACCAAAGAACTGGATGACTTGTCTAGGCAGAAACTGCCTCAAAAGAGGCAGGATCCTGGGAAGTTTTCTATACCTTGTACCATAGGCACCATGACCTTCAAGAAGGCCTTGTGTGACTTAGGGTCAAGTGTAAACCTCATGCCTCTCTCTGTAATGGAGAAGCTAAAGATCTTTGAGGTACAAGCTGCAAGAATCTCACTAGAGATGGCAGACAACTCAAGAAAACAAGCTTATGGACTTGTAGAGAATGTTTTGGTTAAGATTGAAGACCATTACATTCCCACTGATTTCATAGTCCTAGAGACTGGGAAGTGCATGGATGAATCCATCATCCTTGGCAGACCCTTCCTAGCCACAGCAAAGGCTGTGATTGATGTTGATAGAGGAGAGTTGATCATTCAAGTGAATGGAGAATCCTTGGTGTTTAAAGCCCAAGGACATCCCTCTATCATCATGGAGAGGAAGCATGAAGAGCTTCTCTCAAAACAGAGCCAAGCAGAGCCCCCACAGTCAAACTCTAAGTTTGGAGTTGGGAGGCCACAACCAAACTCTAAGTTTGGTGTTGAACCCCCACATTCAAACTCTAAGTTTGGTGTTGGGAGGTTCCAACACGGTTCTGAGTATCTCTGAGGCTCCATGAGAGTCCTCTGTCAAGCTAATGACATTAAAGAAGCGCTTGTTGGGAGGCAACCCAATGTTTTATAGTTAACTATTTTCTTTTGTTATTTTATCTTTTTTGTAGGTTGATGATCATAAGAAGTCACAAAAACAATGAAAAAAGCAAAAACAGAATGAAAAACAGGAAGAAAAACAGCACACCCTGGAGGAGAAGAAGCTGGCGTTCAAACGCCAGTAATGCTAGCTGTTGGGCGTTTAACGCCCAGTCTGGCACCATTCTGGGCGTTTAACGCCAGAAAGGGGCACCAGACTGGCGTTAAACGCCAGTAAAGGGCAACAACCTGGCGTTAAACGCCAGGAATGGGCACCAGCCCGGCGTTTAACGCCAGCAATAGCTCAAAACGTGATTTTGAGCAACATTTGGTGCAGGGATGACTTTTCCTTGACACCACAGGATCTGTGGACCCCACAGGACCCCACCATCACTCTCTCTCTTCTTCCCCCATTCACCAATCACCTCAATACCTCTTCCCCACAAACCCCTCACCTATCAAATCCCATCTTTCTCTTCACCACTCACATCCATCCTTCATAAAACCCCACCAACCTCACCCTTCAAATTCAAACCACTTTCCCTCCCAAACCCACCCATAATGGCCGAACCTTTACCCCCCTCTCTCCTATAAATACCCTTCTTCAACTCTTCATTTTCACACAACCTAAACACCCTTTCTTACCCTTCTTGGCCGAACACACCACCTTCTCCCTCTTCCTCATTTCTTCTTCTTCTACTCTCTTCTTTCTTCTTTTGCTCGAGGACGAGCAAACATTTTAAGTTTGGTGTGGTAAAAGCGTTGCTTTTTCGTTTTTCCATAACCATTTATGGCATCCAAGGCCGGAGAAACCTCTAAAAAGAGGAAAGGGAAGGCAAAAGCTTCCACCTCCGAGTCATGGGAGATGGATAGATTCCTCTCAAGGGTGCATCAAGACCACTTCTATAAAGTTGTGGCCTTGAAGAAGGTGATCCCCGAGGTCCCCTTTTCACTCAAAAAGGGTGAATATCCGGAGATCCGCCATGAGATCCGAAGAAGAGGTTGGGAAGTACTTACCAACCCCATTCAACAAGTCGGAATCTTGATGGTTCAAGAGTTCTATGCCAATGCATGGATCACCAAGAACCATGACCAAAGTGTGAACCCGAATCCAAAGAATTATCTCACTATGGTTCGGGGGAAATACTTGGATTTTAGTCCGGAGAGTGTGAGGGTGGCGTTCAACTTGCCTATGATGCAAGGAGATGAGCATCCTTACACTAGAAGGGTCAACTTTGATCAAAGGTTGGACCAAGTCCTCACAACCATATGTGAAGACGGCGCACAATGGAAGCAAGATTCAAGAGGAAAGCCGGTTCAATTGAGAAGGCATGACCTCAAGCCCGTGGCTAGAGGATGGTTAGAGTTCATACAACGCTCAATCATTCCCACTAGCAACCGGTCCGAAGTTACTCTAGACCGGGCCATCATGATTCATAGCATCATGATTGGAGAAGAAATAGAGGTTCATGAGGTTATAGCCCAAGAACTCTATAAGGTGGCGGACAAGACCTCCACCTTGGCAAGGTTAGCCTTTCCTCACCTCATTTGTCACCTCTGTTATTCAGTTGGAGTTGACATAGAAGGAGATACCCCCATTGATGAGGACAAGCCCATCACCAAGAAAAGGATGGAGTACACAAGAGACCCCTCTCATCAAGAGATCCCTGAGATTCCTCAAGGGATGCACTTTCCTCCACAAAATTATTGGGAGCAATTAAACACCTCCCTAGGAGAATTGAGTTCCAACATGGGACAACTAAGGGTGGAGCATCAAGAACACTCCATTCTCCTCCATGAAATTAAAGAAGACCAAAGAATCATGAGGGAGGAGCAACAAAGACAAGGAAGAGACATTGAGGAGCTCAAGCACTCCATAGGATCTTCAAGAGCAAGAAAGAGCCGCCATCACTAAGGTGGACCCGTTCCTTGATTTCCTTGTTCTTTATTCTTCTGTTTTTCGATTTTTATGCTTTATGTTTGTCCATGTTTGTGTCTTGTGATCATTAGTGTCTTAGTGTCTATGCCTTAAAGTTATGAATGTCCTATGAATCCATCATCTTTCTTTTAATAAAAACGTGCTTAATTGAAAAGGAAAGAATTGCATGAATTCTGAATTTTATAATAGTTTAATTATTTTGATGTGGTGGCAACACTTTTGTTCTCTGAATGTATGCTTGAACAGTGCATATGTCTTTTGAACTTGTGGTTCATGAATGTGGGCTCTTGAAAGAATGATGAAAAAGGAGACATGTTACTGAGGATCTGAAAAATCATAAAAAAATGATTCTTGAAGCAAGAAAGAAAGCAAGCAAAAACCGAAAAAAAAAAATTATTCGAAAAAAAAAGCGAAAAAAAAAGAGAAAGAATAAGAGTTGTGATCCAAGGCAAATAAGAGTGTGCTTAAGAACCCTGGACACCTCTAATTGGGGACTTTAGCAAAGCTGAGTCACAATCTGAAAAGGTTCACCCAATTATGTGTCTGTGGCATGTATGTATCCGGTGGTAATACTGGAAGACAGAGTGCTTTGGGCCACAGCCAAGACTCAATAAATGGCTATGTTCAAGAATCATCATACTTTACTAGGAGAATCATTAACACTATCTGGATTCTAAGTTCCTAAAGAAGCCAATCATTCTGAATTATAAGGGATAAAGTGAGATGCCAAAACTATTCAGAGGCAAAAAAGATAAAAGCCCCGCTCATCTAATTAATACTAATCTTCATAGATATTTTTGGAGTTCATTGCATATTCTCTTCTTTTTATCTTATTTGATCTTCAGTTGCTTGGGGACAAGCAACAATTTAAGTTTGGTGTTGTGATGAGCGGATAATTTGTATGCTTTTTGGCATTGTTTTTAGTATATTTTTAGTATGATCTAGTTAGTTTTTAGTATATTTTTATTAGTTTTTAGTTAAATTCACTTTTCTGGACTTTACTATGAGTTTGTGTGTTTTTCTGTGATTTCAGGTATTTTCTGGATGAAATTGAGGGACCTGAGCAAAAATCTGATCCAGAGACTCAAAAGGACTGTAGATGCTGTTGGATTCTGACCTCCCTGCACTCGAAGTAGATTTTCTGGAGCTACAGAAGCCCAATTGGCGCGCTCTCAACGGCGTTGGAAAGTATACATCCTGGGCTTTCCAGCAATATATAATAGTCCATACTTTGCCCAAGATTTGATGGCCCAAACCGGCGTTCAAAGTCACCTCAAGAAATTCCAGCGTTAAACGCCGGAACTGGCACCTAATTGGGAGTTAAACGCCCAAACTGGCACTAAAGCTGGCGTTTAACTCCAAGGAGAGTCTCTACACGAAAAAAGCTTCATTGCTCAGCCCAAGCACACACCAAGTGGGCCCGGAAGTGGATTTTTATGTCATTTACTCATCTATGTACTAGTTTTCTATAAGTAGGACCTTTTACTATTGTATTAGAGAGACTTTTGGTAGCTATCTTTGTTTTATGCTATCTTAGATCATTGGGAGGCTGGCCATTCGGCCATGCCTAGACCTTGTTCTTATGTATTTTCAACGGTGGAGTTTCTACACACCATAGATTAAGGTGTGGAGCTCTGCTGTACCTCGAGTATTAATGCAATTACTATTGTTCTTCCATTCAATTCCACTTGTTCTTTGTCCAAGATATCACTTGTTCTTCAACTTGATGAAGGTGATGATTGACGCCCATCACCATTCTCACTCATGAACAAGGTGACTGACAACCATTCTTGTTCTACAAGCATCTGAGGCTTAGTGAATATCTCTTGGATTCCTGATTGCACGATGCATGGTTGATCGCCTGACAACCGAGTGCTCGCCTGACAAACGAGCCAACCATTCCGTGAGATCAGAGTCTTCGTGGTATAGGCAAGAACTGATGGCAGCATTCAAGAGAATCCGGAAGGTCTAACCTTGTCTGTGGTATTCTGAGTAGGATTCAATGACTGAGTGACTGTGACGTGCTTCAAACTCCTAGCAGGCTAGGGCATTAGTGACAGACGCAAAAGTATCAATGGATATTATTCCGGCCTGACCGAGAACCGACAGCTGAATTCCGCTATGCCGTGACAGGACATATGCAATCGCTTTCACTGAGAGGATGGGAGGTAGCCACTGACAATGGTGAAACCCTACACAAGCTTGCCATGGAAAGGAGTAAGAAGGATTGGATGAAGGCAGTAGGAAAGCAGAGAAACGGAAGGGAAGGCATCTTCATACGCTTGTCTGAAGCTCTTACACCAATGATATACATAAGTATCACTATCTTTATCTTTATATTATTTTCGTTCATCATCATATACAATTGAGTTTGCCTGACTAAGATTTACAAGATGACCATAGCTTGCTTCAATGCTAACAATCTCCGTGGGATCGACCCTTACTCACGTAAGGTATTACTTGGACGACCCAGTGCACTTGCTGGTTAGTTGTGCGAAGTTGTGTAATGCCATGGAATTGAACCACCAAGTTTTTGGAGTTCATGACCAGGGATTATGAGAGTTGTGAAAAGTATTGTTCACAATTTCGCGCACCATGCACCAACCAAATGCTGCCCTGCCCTCGTGGAGGGCAGGGTAGTGTTCCCAAAATGAAGGCCCGTGTTCGAATCTGGGTGGACGCACACGCTTCATTAATTTCCTTGGTTTCTTGGCACGGCACTCAACCTTAGTTCCTTGCTTCTCCCTTGTTCCGTGTTCGATTCTTGTGGCATGCATGGGTGACATTTTTCCTTTGATTTTCTTCCTTGGAGAGCCCGATTCTGCCCTTGTGGAGGGCAGGGCAAGGTTCTCTTCTTCTTGGTTTCAAGGCACAAAATTGTGCTCTGCCCTTGTAGTGGGCAGGGCAGAGTTGCCTTCTCTTCTTGGTTCTCTTATGTTGCCTTCCTAGAGGGCAGTGTGCCCTTGTGGAGGGCAATGTTGCCTCCCCCTTTGCATGCGGCACGCTTCTTCTCTCTTTTGCCACACTTTCCTTTCCTTGGGCTACACTTCTTAGGCCACGCTTTTCCTTTTCTTTTCTTTTCTTCACCTATAATAAACCAAAACAACTACTCCAAGTATCACTAAATTCAAGAGGCTTATAAATCAATTAAATTCAATTAAAATTAGCTTAAACCTCATGATTTAACATTAATTTCATGGTGGTTGCTTGATTTAAAGAAGTTATGCATTTTCACTCCAAATCACTTACTTATGATACAAGAAAGTGCATAAATGCTAACAAAACAAGTGAAATTAGCTTGAAAAATGGGTATATGATGACTTGTCATCACAACACCAAACTTAAATCTTGCTTGTCCCCAAGCAAGCATCAAAACTAAGAGTAAATGGAATGAATAAGAAAAGAATACTTATCCTTATTATGCAGATAGCAGAACTTGATCTATGGGGCATTTATGCAGACAATGACAACTCAGGTTATTATTCCTGTTACATAATATATATCTTTCCTCAAAAGCTTGCTAAACTTGCTGTTATAAGACTCACTTTTTACTCACTCCCTTGCTAACTTTTCTTGGCTTTCAATGCTTAACAAGCTTATTATTCTTTTAGAGGTTGGGTGTCAAATGCTGCAGCATAGCCTTTGGCTTTATTTTCTTTTCTTTTGCTCAACATCTTTCCACCACAGACACATGGCTCATTAATTCTTCCTAGGATCATTGATGCCCAGCATCTCTTTGGATAACTAAATGTTTTGTATCTAAGTTGCTCTTTATTGTGGATTTTCAATTGGCCATCCCAAATCAGTTGATCTAAGTGACCGGGTTTTAAAATACCCCTTAGAATTTACTCATCCAAGCAGATCTTAGTACAAGAACACCACAGGCATATGTCCTAAGGTCCAAGCTATTGGTGTCCAACCTTTATTCTTTGTTTTTCTTGCCATTTTGGCTTTTTCTTTCCCTTTTCTTTCTGTTTTTGTTACCAAGGGCTTTTTCATTCTTGATAAGAGTCTTTGTAACAGCAAGCTAACTCACAATTGAATGAGAATGATATTATGCAATAATTATTTCATGAGTTATGCATTTAATCAAACACATATACCACCACCAACTTCCATTCATACTTATGCAACATTGGATATTTTACTTTTCAATTCAAACCAAACTCTTTTATTTAAGCATATGGGAAACAAGACAATATTTAAAGCTAAGTGATGGATACAAGCAATATGCAGACTTATCATTTTTAGCAAACAATTTTACTTGCAGCTAGATAAACACTTTAGCAAGATATACAATTGTTTCCAGATTCAAAACATTTCACAGCAGCAAGGATTAAGTTTCAGATACAACCTTTGAAGTTGCAGCCCTTTGATTTTTCCTTCTGTTGTGTTCTCTTTGAGTTAAGATGCATAATGCCTTCAATTGTTGACTCATGTCCTGCATAATCCTCAAAGTTGCTTGCTTCTCAAGCCCTTAATTATATGGTTAGTATGTATAAATTGAGTGTGGTTCCTGGATTGATTTTGGTGTGGGAACACCAAACTTAATTGTTTGCCACTGTCTCAGATATAACAAGTTAACCATATGTGAAACCTTGTATTCTTGCTAAAGGTTATAGAATTTAAACTAGAAAGCAATTTAAACAGTTGAATAATGTGATTGATTGCTTGGAGCTAGAATCATGCAAGAGGTGAGAGTGTGTTTTTGAATGATATTTTTGGTGGAACACCAAACTTAGAAGTTTTCATTCTCCCTCAAATTGTTTTGGTGTGCAAGACCAAACTTAGCTCCTTGCAATCCATACCAATTATTCAACATTTTTATTGGAAAAGCTATGAAAAAGAAAAACTACCTCAGGTTGGGTTGCCTCCCAACAAGCGCTCTTTTATTGTCACTAGCTTGACATCTTCTATTTTTGCTTCAAGAGGGATTTAGGTTCTGGACCTCCTTTTCTTTGTTCCATTGCCCCCCTAGGTACGGTTTTGCTCTATGACCATTTGCTGTAAACCGACTCTTTGTTGCTTCATCTAGCAATTCAATACTCCCATAAGGAAAAACCTTAGTTACTAAGTATGGACCAGTCCATTTAGACTTGAGCTTGCCAGGGAATATCTTGAGCCGTGAGTTATACAGGAGTACTTGTTGTCCAGGTTTGAATTCTTTCTTCAAAATCTTCCTGTCATGCCATCTTTTAGCTTTCTCCTTATATATCTTGGTATTTTCATAGGCTTCTAGCCTAAACTCATCTAGCTCATTCAGCTGCAACAATCTTTTCTCTCCTGCTGCTTCAGAATCCAAATTTAGAAGTTTAGTGGCCCAAAAGGCTTTGTGCTCAAGCTCTACAGGGAGATGACAAGATTTGCCATATAACAGTTGAAATGGGGACTTCCCAATAGGAGTTTTGAAAGCTGTTCGGTATGCCCAAAGTGCATCTTCCAACTTCCTAGCCCAATCCTTTCTTGTGCTACCAACTGTTTTTTCTAAGATCTTCTTCAGTTCCCTGTTTGCTAATTCTGCCTGTCCATTAGTCTGAGGATGATATGGTGTGGCTACCTTATGAATAACTCCATATTTGTGGAGAAGTTTCTCCATTTGTCTATTACAAAAATGGCCACCACCATCACTGATGAGACCCTTGGGTACTCCATATCTAGTAAAGATGTGCTTCTTTAGGAATTGAAGGACAATTTGTGCATCACAGGTAGTTGTGGCTATGGCTTCCACCCATTTTGAAACATACTCTACTGCTACCAAGATATATCTAAATGAATAAGAAGGAGGAAAGGGTCCCATGAAATCAATGCCCCATAGATCAAACAATTCTACTTCCAAAATGAAGTTCTGTGGCATCTCGTTCCTTTTTGTTAGTCCTCCTGTTCTTTGACATTCATTACATTGGTGGACAAACTCCCTGGCATCTTTGAAGATGGTTGGCCAATAGAACCCACTTTGTAGTATCTTTGCTGCTGTTCTTTCTGGACCAAAGTGTCCACCATAAGCTGAGCCATGGCAATGCCATAATATATCTCTTATTTCACTTTCAGGAATACATCTCCTGATTATTCCATCAGAGCACCTTCTGAACAGATAGGGTTCCTCCCACAAGAACTTCTTTGCTTCATTGATTAGTCTCCTCACTTGTTGCTTAGTGAATTCTTGCGGTATCTTTCTCCCTACTTTGTAGTTTGCTATATCAGCGAACCATGGTGTTTGTTGGATCAGCATAAGATGTTCATCTGGGAAGCTTTCATTCACAGGTAATGAAGCCTTTTGGATTGTTTCTGGTGGCAGCCTTGACAAATGATCAGCAACTAGATTTTCAGCGCCTTTCCTGTCCCTTACCTCAATGTCAAATTCTTGTAAGAGTAGAATCCACCTGATGAGTCTTGGTTTAGCGTCCTGCTTTGACATCAAATACTTGAGAGCAGCATGATCAGTATAAACCACAATTTTAGATCCTATCAAGTACGATCTAAACTTATCAAATGCATAGACTACAGCTAACAATTCCTTCTCTGTTGTAGTGTAATTTTTTTGAGCTTCATTCAATACTTTACTTGCATAATATATGACATGATGCAAGCTTCCCTTCTTCTGTCCAAGTACAGCACCAATTGCAATTTCACTTGCATCACACATGAGTTCAAATGGTAAGTTCCAATCCGGGGGTGTGATAATTGGTGCTGTTGTGAGTTTCTGTTTTAAAGTTTCAAAAGCATGCTGACAATTTTTATCAAAAACAAAAGGTTGATCAATCATCAAAAGGTTACTCAAAGGTTTGGCTATTTTAGAAAAATCTTTGATAAACCTTCTATAAAATCCTGCATGCCCCAAGAAACTTCTAACAGATTTCACATTAGTTGGTGGAGGGAGTTTTTCTATTATTTCCACTTTTGCCTTGTCAACCTCTATTCCTCTTCTTGAAACTTTATGACCAAGAACAATCCCCTCAGGTACCATGAAATGGCACTTCTCCCAGTTCAAAACCAAATTAGTTTCTTGGCACCGTTTCAAGACAAGAGTTAGATGGTTTAAGCAAGTATTGAAATTATCACCAAAAACAGAGAAGTCATCCATGAAAACCTCTAAAAATTTTTCAACCATATCTGAGAAAATGGAAAGCATACACCTTTGAAAAGTGGCTGGGGCATTGCATAATCCGAATGGCATTCTTCTATAGGCAAAAACTCCAACTGGGCATGTGAATGAAGTCTTTTCTTGGTCTTTTGGATCTACCACTATCTGATTATACCCAGAATAGCCATCCAAGAAGCAATAATAAGCATGGCCAGCCAACCTTTCAAGCATTTGATCAATGAAAGGAAGTGGGAAGTGATCTTTGCGTGTGGCATCATTCAACCTTCTATAGTCAATACACATCCTCCACCCTGTCACAGTTCTGGTGGGAATGAGTTCACTCTTCTCATTAATAATGACTGTCATCCCACCTTTCTTTGGTACCACTTGGACTGGGCTTATCCATGAGCTATCGGAAATAGGATATATGATTCCTGCATTCCATAATTTCATTACTTCCTTCTGGACGACTTCCTTCATTGCAAGGTTGAGTCTTCTCTGAGGTTGAATTACTGCTTTAGAGTTGTCCTCCAAAAGAATCTTATGCATGCATACTGTAGGGCTGATGCCTTTCAGGTCATCAATGGTCCATCCTAATGCATCCTTGTGAGCTCTGAGAACATCAAGAAGCTCTCCTTTCTTCTTTCTTTGTCAAGGACGAATTGATGATCACTGGGAAGCTCTCTGAAGTGCCAAGAAATGCATATTTGAGATGAGAAGGTAATGGCTTCAGTTCTTGCTTTGGCACCTCTTCGTTCTTGCTTGGTTCCACCTCTTTGTCTATGGACACCTCAGCTACATGTTCCTCTATTGTTTCTTGATTGTCTCTTTCTTACTCGTGCTGATCAATATCTAATATTTCTTCCACCAGGCTCTCTATCATATCCACTCTCACATGATCTTCTTGTTCAGGAGGATGTTGCATTGACTTAAAAACATTTATGATCATTTGCTCATTGTGTGCTCTGAAAATCATTTCTCCTTTTTCCACATCTATAATGGCTCTTGCAGTTGCTAGAAATGGTCTTCCCAAGATGATTGAGTTGTTCCCTTCCTCATCAGTGTCTAGGATTACAAAGTCCGCAGGGAAGATAAACTCTCCAACCTTTACTAACAAGTTTTCCACAATTCCATTGGGTATTTTGATTGATCTGTCGGCCATGACTAGTGACATTTTGGTGGGTTTGAGATCTTCTATAGCAAGCTTTTTCATCATGGACAGAGACATTAAGTTGATACTAGCTCCAAGATCACAGAGAGCCTTGTCCAAGGATAGTTTGCCTATGGTGCATGATACTACAAAACTCCCTGGATCCTTAAGTTTTGGTGGGATTCCTTTTTGGAGCACGGCACTACATTCCTCACTAAGCATCACCGTTTCCTTCTCATTCCAATCTCTTTTCTTGTTGATGAGCTCCTTCAAGAACTTGGCATACAGAGGCATTTGCTCCAAAGCTTCAGCTAAAGGTATATTGATCTCCAACTTCTTAAAAGTCTCAAGAAATTTGTGGAAATGCTGATCCTTTGTTTCCTTGTGAAATCTCTGTGGATAAGGTAGTGGTGATGTTGAGCTCTTCTCCACTTGATGTTGTTTTGGAACTGGTTCCTCCAAGATCTTCTTTCCTTTCTTCAAATTCTGTGGTTTGTTGTCTTCCTCTGTGAGTTTTTCTGGAGCATTCTTGCTTATCATGTCTTTGTTGATGGCTTCATCATTCTTTGTTGGCTCATTGTCATTGTTCTTGGTTGCTCCTTGGTTACCATCCAATAACACCTTTCCACTTCTTAGTTGCACGACCTTGCATTCTTCCTTTGGGTTGGGAATGGTGTCACTAGGTAGTGAACTTGATGGTTTTTCAACAGAAATCTTCTTGGAGATTTGTCCAATCTGCCTCTCTAGGTTCTTCATGGAGGCTTCTTGGTTCTTTGTTGTCAATTCTTGGTTCTTCATCAGTTTCTCCATGAGCAGCTCTAGATTGGTGATTCTCTGTGAGTCTTGTGAGATGGGTTGATTTTGGGGTGTTGATGGATGAAGATAAGTGTTTTGGTTGGTTGGGTGGTTATTGGGTGGGTATTGGTTAGAATTTGGGTAGTTGTTTTGTGGTTTTCTGTATGAGTTTTGGTTAGTGTTTGGCTGGGGGTTGTGGTTTGTGTTTTTCCAATTGTTCTGACTTGTGTTTCTTTGCCATGGTTGTTGGTTTTGATTGTGGTTGTCTCCCCATCTGAGGTTGGGATGGTTCTTCCAAGATGGATTGTAAGTATCTCCATAAACTTCATTTGTTCCAGGATTTTGGTTGTGCATGTATTGGACTTGCTCTTGTTGTTGCTCTTCTTGAGTTTCTTCACTTTGCACCCAAGTGGTTGGAGGTTGGCTTGTGGTGCTCACTGCTGCCACTTGTAAGCCATCAATCCTTTTGGCCATTTGCTCAAATTGTTGTTGAATCTGCTGCTGCATCATCTTGTTCTGAGCCAGAATAGAATCAACTCCTTCCAACTCCATTACTCCTCTTCTCTGTGATGGTTGGCATTGTCTTTGATGAGCAAAAAAATATTGGTTGTTGGCCACCATATCAATGAGGTTTCGAGCTTCCTCTGTGGTCTTCATGAGTTGTAATGAGCCTCCGGCAGAGTGATCAAGAGCTTCTTGAGCTTTAAGAGTGAGTCCCTCATAGAAGTTCTGCAACTTGTCCCACTCAGTGAACATTTCTGGTGGACATTTCCTCAATAGAGCCTTATATCTTTCCCATGCTTCATATAAGTTTTCAGCCTCCAATTGAGTGAACGTTTGAACCTCAGTCTTCAACCTTAGGATTCTTTGAGGGGGATAAAATTTGGCAAGAAACTTGCTCACCAAGTCATCCCAAGTGTTGATGCTTTCTTTTGGAAAGGTCTCTAGCCATTGAGTGGCTTTGTCTCTGAGAGAAAATGGAAAGAGCAGCAACTTGTAGCTATCAGGAGGTACACCATTGATTTTCACTGTGTCACAGATTCTCAAGAAGGTAGACAGATGTTGGTTTGGATCCTCCAAAGGTCCTCCTCCAAAAGAACAATTGTTTTGAACCAGAGTGATGAGTTGTGGCTTGAGTTCAAAATTGTTTGCATTGACATTGGGAGGAAGAATGCTACTCCCACAATGCCTAGCATTTGCAAATGTGTATGAAGCCAAGACTCTTCTCTGTTGTTGATTATTGTTGGCTCCTTCTCCTGGTTGATTGGTATCTCCTTCCATCTCTTGGAATTCCTCCTCAGATTCTTCTTCTCCAATAACGTTCTTCCCTCTTTCAGCTCTTCTTATTCTCCGAAGTGTTCTTTGATCAATTTCAGAGAGGATAGGGGAAGATCTTCCTGTACCTGACATACAAACACACAACAATAAACACACAAACCCAGAAAATTAATAAAACTTCAATCTATTGCTAGAATGAGGTTTTAGTTAGTTTAAGCAAAAATTCAAACAGTTAGTGTGTTAGTAAGAATTAGAATAACAGAAAAGAAAAAAAATGCTTAATCTAGACCTCCACTTCACTTAATCATTGTCAATCTATTTCAATCCCCGGCAACGGCGCCAAAAACTTGATGTGTGGAAAACGATCCAACACAAAACTCACCGGCAAGTGTACCGGGTCGCATCAAGTAATAATAACTCACATGAGTGAGGTCGATCCCATAGGGATTGAAGGATTGAGCAATTTTAGTTTAGTGGTTGATTTAGTCAAGCGAATCAAGTATTGGTTGAGTGATTTGTGTTTAGCAGGAAGTAAATGACAATAAATGTAAAGGGAGAGGGGAATTTGCAGTAAATTAAAGAACAGGAAGGTAAAATGGACTGAATCTTAAAGAACAAGAAACTAAATGACTGAAACTTAAAGTGCAAGAAATGTAAATTGTAGTAACTTAAATGGCAAGGAATGTAAATTGCTTGAATATAAAAGGGAATTGAGGAATGGGATTGCAGAATCTAAACAAAGAAGAAGTAAATTGCAGCAATCAATTAAGTAGAAGATGAATTTAGATCAAACAGAAATTCAAACAGAATAGGAAATTAAAGTGCAGCAAGATTCACAGAAGAGTCAAAAGCAAAATTGGGTCTCAGGTCTCAAGAGACTAGGTAGCAGAGCCTAGATCTCTATTTGCCTTCCTAGATCCAAGTTAACAAAGCAATTGACAAGAATTCGAAGAGGAAGCAGTAAAGGAAATTGAAATTGAATTGAATTATGCAGAAAAGAGTAAAGAGAGTTTGAATGGGAATTGAGACAGAATTTCCTCAATTTCTCACACCCAAAACTCAGAAACAGAAGATTAGAAGTGCTTAGGCAAGAATGAGGAAGAAGAGAGATCAATTCTCCTCCCCAATTCTCAGAAACCTCAGTCAAGTCACCAAGAAAATATTCAAAAGCTCAAAATAAAAGTGAAAATTCAAAGCTCAAAGCAAAAGTCCTAATTACATCAAACTAACTCCTATTTATACACTTTCTATTCTTGGATTTTTGGATTTGGATGGGCTTTTGAATTGGTGAAGAAATGAATTAAAATGGGGTTTTAATTTGAATTTTCGGCCCATGAAAAGTGCTCCCAGGAGGCTGCCCTGCCCTTGTGGAGGGCAGGGCAGAAAATTGATGCTTGGCGCGAGAATTGGTGCGGCCTTGATCGAGCTTGATGCGCAAAACGCTGCCCTGCCCGCGCCAAGGGCAGGGCAGGAAAAGTTGGTGCGCCAGAAATTCCCTTGGTGCGTGCTTGGTGCTGCCAGAATCAAGAATTGGTGCGCCAGAATATTCCTTGGTGCATAGGATGCTGCCCTGCCCTCGCGGAGGGCAGGGCAGAAAAAATTGGTGCTGCCAGGATTGAGTGTAGTGCGCGCTGGTGCTGCCAGGAGAGGGATTTGGTGCGCCAGAAATGTGTGTGGTGCGCCAGATTTGTGCACCAACCAAATGCTGCCCTGCCCTCGCGGAGGGCAGGGCAGTGTTCCCAAAATGAAGGCCCGTGTTCGAATCTGGGTGGACGCACACGCTTCATTAATTTCCTTGGTTTCTTGGCACGGCACTCAACCTTAGTTCCTTGCTTCTCCCTTGTTCCGTGTTCGATTCTTGTGGCATGCATGGGTGACATTTTTCCTTTGATTTTCTTCCTTGGAGAGCCCGATTCTGCCCTTGTGGAGGGCAGGGCAAGGTTCTCTTCTTCTTGGTTTCAAGGCACAAAATTGTGCTCTGCCCTTGTAGTGGGCAGGGCAGAGTTGCCTTCTCTTCTTGGTTCTCTTATGTTGCCCTCCTAGAGGGCAGTGTGCCCTTGTGGAGGGCAATGTTGCCTCCCCCTTTGCATGCGGCACGCTTCTTCTCTCTTTTGCCACACTTTCCTTTCCTTGGGCTACACTTCTTAGGCCACGCTTTTCCTTTTCTTTTCTTTTCTTCACCTATAATAAACCAAAACAACTACTCCAAGTATCACTAAATTCAAGAGGCTTATAAATCAATTAAAATTCAATTAAAATTAGCTTAAACCTCATGATTTAACATTAATTTCATGGTGGTTGCTTGATTTAAAGAAGTTATGCATTTTCACTCCAAATCACTTACTTATGATACAAGAAAGTGCATAAATGCTAACAAAACAAGTGAAATTAGCTTGAAAAATGGGTATATGATGACTCGTCATCAATACTCTCGTTCCACCCAGATTTATAAGATTAAGAACGAAAACAACACCTTAGAATTGAACCAAACATTAATTAAAATAGAAGAATAACAGTTCTAATCCATAGAACTAAACAGAGCTCCTAACCTTAACTAGGAGGTTTAGTTGCTCATAACTTACAGAGAAAATAGGGTTCTGAAAAATTACGGAAAGAAGAAGATCCTAAACCTAATTGATCTTTTCCTTTAAATACTATCCTAATAATAAATGCTCAACCTAAAAGATATTATTCGTAAATAAAACTAATAAGTGCTAAATTCACTTGGAGGCCCAATTGAGTGTGATTCAGACTGCTGCTAGCATTGATGACAAGTCATCTTATGTTAGTTTTACTAGCATTTTCTATTTGCTTTTATTAGATTTTATGCACTTTCTTGCATACTAAGTAAGTGATTGGAGTGGAATTTCATGTTTATCTTGGCTCAATCAAACATGGTTGATTTTATACAAAATCATGAGATTTATGTACGATTTAGTTGATTAGTATGAATGATGCAAAATCTTGTGATTTTGGTGAGACTTTGATTGCTTGTTTGGTTGATGGCAGGTAAAAAGATGAAAAAAGAAAAACAGAGAAATGCAAGGTGCAGACAAACGCTGCATTCATTTGATGAATGCTACATTCACAGACGATGCGCACGTGTACAAGACGCCTCCGCGTGGAAAAGCAACTTTGGAAATCTACGCGTACGTGCACATGGCTCACGCGCATGGGTGAGGGATTAGCGTTCACAAGCCGTGAACGCAACGTTCACATCGAATGAATGCCTGCGATACTTTCAGAGTTGGGATTTGAAATTGGTCACCTATGTGCACGCTTGCATGACGTGCACGCGTCGATATGACAAAATTGGTGGTTGGTGCGAACGCGTGCATGACGTTGGAATGCAGAAGTGAAGTTTTACCATCCACGCGTATGCGCACAGGACGTGCACGCGTGAGGAGCGTTCATGGCGCGAACATAGCGTTCAATCAATGAACGCTACAAAGGACGTGCACGCACGCATGGTACGCGCAAGCATGGTTGAAGCAGGAGATCGAATCGACGCGCACGCATGCAGTATGCGCACGTGTCGATGGTGCAACATTGCAAGGGACGTGCACACACATAGGACGCACACATGTAGGTGAATGAACGCAGCGTTCATTTTGAGAACGCTACGTTCTTCTGAAGCAAGCTCCCAACCATACCAACTAAGGACCCATTCTGATCCGTTTCAACCAAGGCCAAAAAGCCCACTCCAAGTACTGGGATGACTAAATTGGAAAGTGTATAAATAGGAGAAGATTCAATTTCATTGGGGACTGACTTTTAGATTTTTAGCCTTTTAGCTCTCCAAGATCTCTTCCTTTACACCTTTTCTTTTAGTTTTAGATCTAAGTTTGGTTTTCTGGCTGTTCTTTATTTTTCTGCAACTTCTTTTTTCTATTTTGGTACTAGAGCAATGATGAACTAAACCCCAATTTTATTAGGGGGAGGAGCTCTATTGTAATTCCAATGAATAAATGAAATTCTTCTTCTTCTCAATTCATTTTTGTAGCAATTGGATATCTTCTGTTTTAATTTGAATGTGAATTATTCACTCCGGGAGGAAGTTTAATGCAGTGAATGTGGGTGTGAATCTCAGAAGGGGAATCACCTTCATTAGAACTAAAGCTCTATCTATCACAATTCTCATTACCAACATTATTCGGGAGGAATTGAGGTTTTGAGAATTTGTGTGGCTTATGGATAAGAGAATGTTCTCTAACTCTTCTCATGTCAATTAGATCAAGAAATTGACAAGATTAATTGTGATTAGAGAGATTGGGTTACCAAGGAATTGGGATCCAATCAATTTCAATCCGCCATAGATCTACTCAAATGATTGAGAAAGGAGTTGAGACTAATTGATTTAGAAGGGATTACAGTACCTCCAATCCCTGATGAACCACTTCTTTGAATTTCTCATTTTAGAGTTCTCTGATTTACTGAAATTTACATTCTGTTACAACTCCCAGTACCCAAATCCTTTTATAATTCATGCAATTTAAGTTTCCTTGCTATTTAATATTTCAGCACTTTTAATTCCTATACTTTAAGATTCAGTCATTTACTCTTCCTGCACTTTAAGATTCATTTCTCTTTAATTTCTTGCACTTTAAGTTTCAGTCAATTTAGCTT
Source organism: Arachis stenosperma (assembly GCF_014773155.1). NCBI lineage: Eukaryota > Viridiplantae > Streptophyta > Magnoliopsida > Fabales > Fabaceae > Arachis > Arachis stenosperma. The sequence goes on along the minus strand of NC_080377.1, from coordinate 71,501,496 downwards.
TCTGCCATTTACTTTCCTGTCAATTTACATTCTGAATTTTAGATTCCTTGCAATTTACTTTCTGATAATCCAATTCATCTATGTTAGCTTAACTAAATTCATCACCTAACTAAATTTGCTTAATCCAATCAATCCCTGTGGGATTGCCCTCACTCTTGTGAGTTATTATTACTTGATGCGATCCGGTACACTTGCCAGTTAGTTTGTGTGGAATCATTTTTTCCCCCATTAAGTTTTTGGCGCTGTTGTCGGGGATTGATTTAGATTGACAATGATTAAGTAAGGTGATAATCTAGATTAAGCATTTTTTCTTTTATTTTTGATAAGCACACTAACAATTTGAGATTTTATTTCTACTAATCTTAACTGCACTCAAGCAATAGAGTGCTCTGTTTGTGTTTTGTATTGTTTTAGTGCATGCCAGGAGGAAGAAGAGGTGATTCCACCTCTTTTGATTCTGAACCAGAGAGGGCATTCTTGACATTAAGAAGAGAAGCAAGAGGGAAGGGAGTTATTGGAGAAGAAGAATCAGAGGAAGAAGATCAAGAAATGGAGGGTAACATCCCTAATCCACCTGAGAATTTGGCTAACAACAATGGCCAACCTCAGAGAAGAGTTTTAGCCTCCTACACTATCCCTAACTGAAGAAACTGTGGCAGTAGCATCCTGACTCCTAATGTCCATGCCAATAATTTTGAACTCAAACCCCAACTTATCACTCTAGTTCAAAATAATTGTCAATATGGAGGAAGTGCTGCTGAGGACCCAAACTAACATCTCTCCGTCTTCTTGAGAATTCGTGACACTGTCAAAACCAATGGAGTCCAGCCTGACATCTATAAGCTCTTATTATTCCCATTTTCACTGAGAGACAAAGCCACACACTGGTTAGAGACATTCCCAAAAGAGAGCATCACCAATTGGGATGATCTAGTCAGTAAATTCTTAGCCAAATTCTACCTTCCTCAAAGAGTCATTAAATTGAAAACTGATGTACAAACCTTCAGACAGCAAGAAGAAGAGTCACTATATGAGGCTTGGGAAAGGTACAAAGCCCTAATTAGAAGATGCTCAAAAGGAATGTTTAGTGAATGGGTTGAGCTGCAAAATTTCTATGAAGGCTTGTGATGAGCGGATAATTTATACACTTTTTGACATTATTTTTAGGTATTTTTAGTATGATCTAGTTACTTTTAGGAATGTTTTCATTAGTTTTTATGATAAATTCACATTTCTGGACTTTACTATGAGTTTGTGTATTTTTCTGTGATTTTAGGAAATTTCTGGCTGAAATTGAGGGACCAGAGCAAAACTCTGATAAGAAGGCTGACAAAGGACCGCTGATGTTGTTGGAATCTGACCTCCCTGCACTCTAAATGAATTTTCTGGAGCTACAGAACTCCAAATGGCATGCTCTCAACGGCTTTGGAAATTAGACATCCACAGCTTTCTAGCAATATATAATAGTCCATACTTTATTCGAGATTTGACGACGTAAATTGGCGCTCAACGCCAGTTCTATGCTGCATTCTGGAGTCAAACGCCAGAAACACGTCACAAACCAGAGTTGAACGCCCAAAACACGTTACAACTTGGCGTTCAACTCCAAGATAAGCCTCAGCTCGTGGATAGAACAAGCTAAGCCCAAGCACACACCAAGTGGGCCCCGGAAGTGGATTTATGCATCAATTACTTACTTCTGTAAACCCTAGTAGCTAGTTTAGTATAAATAGAACTTTTTACTAGTGTATTAGACATCCTGGATTGTATTTTTGATCCGGTGATCACGTTTGGGGGCTGGCCATTCGGCCATGTCTGGACCTTCATCACTTATGTATTTTTAACGGTGGAGTTTCTACACACTATAGATTAAGGGTGTGGAGCTCTGCTGTACCTCAAGTTTTAATGCAAGTACTACTATTTTCTATTCAATTCGACTTATTCTTATTCTAAGATATTCGTTGCACTTCAACATGATGAATGTGATGATCCATGACACTCATCATCATTCTCCCTTATGAACGCGTGACTGACAACCACTTCCATTCTACCTTAGACCGGGTGCATATCTCTTGGATTCCTTAATCAGAATCTTCGTGGTATAAGCTAGAATTGATGGCGGCATTCATGGGAATCCGGAAAGTCTAACCTTGTCTGTGGTATTCCGAGTAGGATTTCAGGATTGAATGATTGTGACGAGCTTCAAACTCGCGATTGCTGGGCGTGATGACAAACGCAAAAGAATCAAGGGATTCTATTCCAACATGATCGAGAACCGACAGATGATTAGCCGTGCTGTGACAGAGCATTTGGACCATTTTCACTGAGAGGATGGGATGTAGCCATTGACAACGGTGATGCCCTACATACAGCTTGCCATAGAAAGGAGTGACAAAGATTGGATAAAGACAGTAGAAAAGTAGAGATTCAGAAGGAACACAACACCTCCATACACCTATCTGAAATTCCCACCATTGGATTACATGAGTAATTTTATCTTTATTTTCTATTTAATTTATTATTATTATTCCAAAAACCAATAATCTCTTAAATTAGTTAAATCCGCCTAACTGGGATTTACAAGATGACAGCTTGCTTCATACCAACAATCTATGTGGGATCGACCCTTACTCACGTAAGGTTTATTACTTGGACGACCCAGTACACTTGCTGGTTAGTTGTGCGGAGTTGTGACAAAGTGTGATTCACGTTTGAGAGCACCAAGCCTTTGGAGCCGTTGTTGATGATCATAATTTCGTCCACCAGCTTGTCCTTAAGTTCAAGAAAAACTTTGGATTATTCTTCAGGAAGATCCTTACAAATGATGAAAACAGCTCAAAAGGCACATGATCTCATAGACATGGTGGCCAACAATGAGTACTTATACTCTTCTGAAAGGCAAGCAGCTCCAAAGAGAGGTGTATTTGAGCTTGAAAGAGTCGATACAATCTTGGCTCAAAACAAGATCATGCACCAACAACTTTAACAACAGATTAAAATGATGTCAAAGAGGATGGATGGGCTATAACTTGCAGCAGTATGTACCACAAATCAACCACCAGTGGTGTGGGGACAACAAGAAGAGAGCTATGAGGAGCAGCAGCCTGAACAAGTGCAATGCATGCACAATCAAGGAGCCGCACCAAATTTCCATAGAGATACCTACAACTCATCTTGGAGGAACCACCCAATTTGAGGTGGGGAGAGAACCAAAACCAACAACTTTGGCAGAGAAACTCAAACCAAAATAACTCCAGAAACACAAACCATCAAACCCATCAAAACACTAACCAAAATCCATACAGAAAACCACAAAATAATCACCCTGCATCTAACTTCTATCCACCCAATAACCCATCAGCTAACCAAAATAACTTTCATTCACCTTCAACATCCCACACCCAATCACAACCACCCCAAGAATCTCAAAGAATCTCCATTTTGGAGATAATGATGAAGAAAATGATCAAGCACCAAGAACTAGCCAACAATAACCATGAAGGTTCACTGAGAAATTTGGAGAGACAGATTGGTCAGTTATCCAAGCAAACAGTGGCTGAAAGACCAACCAATGCACTACCAAGTGATACCATTCCCAACCCCAAGAAAGAGTGTAAAGCAATTCAACTTAGGAGTGGGAAAGCAGTGGAGAATGACAAAGGTGCTGGCCAGAAGCAAGTAGATGAGGACAAGCATGATAAGGAGAGTTCTAAGAATAAAGAAGATGAACCACAAGCTTCAAGGAAAGGGAAGCAAATCATGGAAGAGGATACACAAGAAAAGAGAAAGGAGGTGAAGCCTTACATCCCTCCTCTGCCATATCCCCAGAGGCTACAAAAAGAGCTCAAGGATCAACAATTTCCCAAGTTTCTAGAAGTTTTTAAGAAACTGGAGATCAATATCCCACTTGCTGAAGCATTGGAGCAAATGCCTCTATATGCAAAACTCCTCAAGGAGCTCATCAACAAAAAGAGAAGTTGGAATGAAAAGGAAACATTGATCTTGACCCAAGAGTGCAGTGCAGTGATTTAAAAAGGCCTGCCACCAAAACTTAAAGATCCTGGAAGCTTCATCATATCATGCACCATTGGCAATATGACCTTGGAAAAAGCTCTATGTGACTTAGGTGCCAGCATCAATTTGATGCCTCTCTCACTAATGAAAAAGCTTGTGATAGAGGAAGTCAAACCCATTAGAATGTTACTTCAAATGGGTGATAGATCACTCAAGATACCTAATGGAATAATGGAAAATTTATTGGTGAAGATTGGAGAGTTTATTTTTCCCGCTGACTTTGTCATTCTAGACATGGAAGAAGAGGGACACAACTCAATTATCTTGGGGAGACCTTTCTTAGCCACAGCAAGAGCCATTATTGATGTTGAGAAGGGTGAAATGATCCTCAGGGTGCATGATGAACAAATGATCATTAATGTTTTCAAAGCCGTGCAATACCCCCCTGAGAAAGAAAAGCATATGAGAGTGGAAATAATAGAAGATCTGGTGGAAGAAGTGTTTGAAACCAATGGTCAAGAAGAACAAGGAGAAGAAATAGAAGTAGCTCAAGATATCTTAGAAGAACAAGTGCCTGAAATTTCCTCTGAAGGTAAGACAGAGGAAAAGCCAAGACAAGAATTGAAGCCTCTTCCTTCACATCTTAAATATGCATTCCTTGGTGGAGAGGAGAGCTTTCCAGTGATCATCAATTCTGCCTTGAGTGAAGAAGAAGAAGAAAAGCTCCTTATTGTATTAAAAGCTCACAAAGATGCACTGGGGTGGACCATTGATTACTTGAAAGGCATAAGCCCAGCCATATGCATGCATAAGATACTTATGGAGGAAAATTCTAGGCCAGTAGTACAACCATAAAGAAGGCTAAACCCCACAATGAAAGAAGTTGTTCAGAAAGAAGTAATGAAGTTATGGAATGCTAGAATCATCTATCCAATTTCTGACCGCTCATGGGTTAGCCTAGTGCAAGTAGTGCCAAAGAAATGTGGGATGACTGTTATTGTTAATGAGAAGAATGAGCTCATTCCCACAACAACAGTGATAGGGTGGAGGATGTGCATCGATTACAGAAGGTTGAATGATGCCACAAGGAAGGATCACTTCCCTCTCCCCTTCATAGACCAAATTTTTTAGAGGTTGGCTGGCCATGCCTATTACTACTTCCTGGATGGATATTCCGACTACAATCAAATAGTGGTTGACCCCATAGATCAAGAGAAGACCTCATTCACTTGCCACTTTGGAGTCTTTGCATATAGAAGAATGACATTCGGGTTATGTAATGCCCCTGTTACCTTTCAAAGATGCATGCTATCAATCTTCTCTGACATGGTAGAAAAATTTATTGAAGTCTTTATGGATGACTTTTCCATTTTTGGTGATTCTTTCAATGCTTGGTTGCATCATCTTACCCTAGTTTTGAAAAGGTGCCAAGAAACTAATTTAGTTTTAAACTGGGTGTTCTAAGGGTTACCTGAAACTGTTGGTCGATCTCGGACGAGATCTACGATGGTGGCCGGAGCTGTTGCATCCGACTTGTTGGACTTGGTGGTGTTGCTGATTCTTCATCACTGGAGGGTGGTGGTACCTGCAAGAGACACCGATGCTTAAGTTAGCACGTGCTTTAGGTAGGTTTTTTGTAGAATCAGAGTATGAGTTATACCTGGGTGCTCCAGTGTATTTATAATATTGGTGAGTGACCTTTCTTTGAGATAAGTTAGTTATCTTATCTTATCTTTGAGTGAAGTCATCTTATCTTTAAGGGGAACCGCCTTTATCCTTTTGGGCCTTGGCTGCCTCTAGATTGGGCTGTGTTCCTTTGTTTGGGCCTGCTTTGGGTGATGACTTGGCCGAGCTCTTTAAGAAGAGGTCGGTGGCGACCTAACCAGAAGAGGTCGGTCGCTTATGTCTTTAATCAGCCTAGGTCGCATAGCTCGACCCTGGGTATGAACAGTGCCCCTGCTTGGGATCGGTCTTTCCTTTGAGGTCGTGTCCTTTTAGACTTCGACCCTTTTTGGGGAAGCCGTGCTCAAGCATTTTTGTCGATCTCCTATAGAACTCATGTTAGGTTAGCCTTCTTTTAAAATGTGAAGCGTTTCTTTATTTGTAACACTCGTTTTTTATTTCCTTGGAAACATGCGAGGGTTTAATGCTTATTAACTCCTCTTGCCATTCCTTCTTTCCCTCTTTTCACACCTTATTTTGAATTTTTAAAGACTTGCTTTCAGTTTTCTTATTCTCCTTTCTCTTCGCCTTTCGCTGCATCATTCACTAAAGTGTTTCATTCTTTCCACTTCGCTCGCGCTTTGGGGCTTTTCTATTTTCTCTAGTTCGAGGGTGTTCACCGGTGCAAATTTCGATTGTTGCTTCTTCCTTCGTGCTTGCTTCTTCATCCTTTACAGGTTGGTAACTCTTCCTCCCTTCTTTCTTTCGACGACTTCCCTGGTATTTGCATGTCTACAAAATTTTTGGTCTTTCACGAGCCCATTTCGAAAAGCTTGATCTTTTTTGCCAAAGATTGCGTCTTTTTTTTTATAAATGCTGCAATCCCCTTTACCTGCTCATTGTCTGAGGAAAAATACGTTCTTGCTTCCCGTAGGGTTTTTTGCTTCTTTAGGGATTTTTGGCTTGTCACTGTTCCTGTCTCTTAGCTTTTGTTTGAATTGATAGTATAGAGAGGTTGTAACTTAGATCATGAACTATTGGTGGAACAAAAGGTTTGTAGCTTTTTTATGATTCTTTGTGTGGTTTGCGATGGTGACTTTCTTTGCTATATGCCTAGAGGAGAATTGTGTTTTCTTGTTGAGGGATGTTAGGGCATAGACTGTTGGTTTCCTTGATTTCCTGGGTTCTTTCCTTGTTACTGCCTCCAAAGGGTGCCCCTGGATTTTAGCGTGAGTCTTGGGGTTTCCCTTTTATTGTCGTGTCTGTTACTTCCCTTATCTGAGTTGTCTGCATACTTGTCCGAGTTGTTTGGCAGTAACCTAAGTTTTCTCTTTTTTCTCTTTTTGTAGGAATATTTGGTCCATGTCTTCTCGCAAAAACATTGTTGAGATGTCTACTAAGGTTCCTGAAGGGATGCCTAACTGGCTGGACTCCATAGTGTTGATGTGCGTTATCATGGCTGATCCTGAGTACTGGGTCTGGCTTAGGAGGTTTCATAGAATTTGTAGTAATAGGGACGAAGAGAAGAAGTATGAGTTGGTGTTGCCTGAACCCGAGGAGAGGGTTAGCTTTCCCTCTTTGACTTAGGGGGAGCGACCCTTTTTCTATGCGTACGACTATTTTTTTAGTCAATTGAGTATCACCATCCCTTTTACCATTTTCGAGAACGAGCTGCTATGGTCTTACAATGTAGCCCCTTCTCAAATCCATCTAAACTCATGGGGTTTCATAAAGATCTTCCAATTATTATGTCAGGAATTGGGTGTCCGACCTACCATAAATCTCTTTCTCTACCTCTTTATGTTGACAAAGCCTGGGGTGGCTAAGAAGAAAGCTTCTTGGATGTCTTTCCGAGCTACTCAATGGAAGAAAGTTTTCTCTATGTATGACGAGTCCTTTAGGGATTTTAAGAATTACTACTTCAAGATTCGAGTTGTTGAGGGTGTCCACCCTTTTTTCTTGGATGAGAATAATGAGTCGGCATTCCCTTTGTGTTGGCAAGAAAATGTTATTGTGACTAAATACTATTGGGAGAGTCTGGATGAGGTCGAACAAGTCCTTGTGAGTGTTTTAGATGAGAATTGGGGAGAACATCCTCATCTCGACACAAAGAGGTTCTTAGAAGACCCCTCCCTTCTCTGTGCTGAGCTCGGTAGCGTCCGACTTTATAATCTTGCTTTGTGGTTGAATTTTTCCTTTTTTTCTGTTTGTGACTTTTCCTTTGGCTTCTTTTTGCAGAAATGGTGAAGACCACAAAATCCATGAAGGCCTTTAACCGGGCCAAGAAAGCAACAGCTTCTCAAAACATCTCGGCAAAAGTTTCAGGGGAGGGTGATGAGCGGATAATTTATACGCTTTTTGGCATTGTTTTTAGGTTGTTTTTAGTATGATCTAGTGACTTTTAGGGATGTTTTTCTTAGTTTTTATGAAACATTCACATTTCTGAACTTTACTATGAGTTTGTGTATTTTTCTGTGATTTCAGGTATTTTCTGGCTGAAATTGAGGGACCTGAGCAAAAATCTGATAGGAGGCTGACAAAGGACTGCTGATGCTGTTGGATTCTGACCTCCCTGCACTCAAAATGGGTTTTTTGGAGCTACAAAACTCCAAATGGCGCGCTCACAATTGCTTTGGAAATTAGACATCTAGGGCTTTCCAGCAATATTTAATAGTCCATACTTTATTCGAGTTTAGACGATGCAAACTGGCGTTCAACGCCAGTTCCATGCTGCATTCTCGAGTAAAACGCTAGAAACACGTCACAAACCAGAGTTAAACGCCAAAAACACATTACAACTTGGCGTTTAACCCCAAGAGAAGCCTCTGCAGGTGTAAAGCTCAAGCTCAGCCCAAGCATACACCAAAGTGGGCCCCGAAAATGGAATTCTGCACTTAGACTTATTTCTGTAAACCCTAGAAACTAGTTTAGTATAAATAGAACTTTTTACTATTGTATTCGAAGTTTTTTTATGGATCTTTAATCAGTGTATGCAATTTTAGACCTTCATGGGGGCTTGCCATTCGACCATGCTTGGACCATCACTTATGTATTTTCAACGGTGGAGTTTCTACACACCATAGATTAAGGTGTGGAGCTTTGTTGTACCTCGAGTATTAATGTAATTACTATTGTTCTTCTATTCAATTCAAGCTTATTCTTGTTCTAAGATATCACTTGTACTTCAACCTGATGGATGTGATGATTCGTGACACTCATCATCATCCGTCCTTATGAACGCGTGCCTGACAACCACTTCTGTTCTACAAGCGAGAGCTAGAGTGTGTATCTCTTGGATTCCTGGTCCACGATGCATGGTTGCCTTGCCTGACAACCGAGCCTCACATTCCGTGAGATCAGTGTCTTCGTGGTATAAGCTAGAATTATTGGCGGCCATTCCTAAGATCCGGAAAGTCTAAACCTTGCCTGTGGTATTTCAAGTATGATCTGAGATGGAATGACTGTGACGAGCTTCAAACTCGTGTTGGATGCAAAAGGATCAATGGATCCTATTCCGACATGATCGAGAACCGACAGATGATTATCCGTGCGGTGACAGCGCATTTGGACCATTTTCACTGAGAGGACGGGAGTAGCCATTGACGCCGGTGAAACCCGAACATACAGCTTGCCATGGAAAGAAGTAAGAATGTTTGGATGAAAGTAGTAGGAAAGCAGAGATTCAGAAGGAACATAGTATCTTCATGCGCTTATATGAAATTCCCACCAATGAGTTACATAAGTATCTCTATCTCTATTTTATGCTTTATTTATCTTTATATTTTAAAACCATTATAACCATTTGAATCCGCCTAATTGAGATTTACAAGATGATCATAGCTTGCTTCATACCAACAATCTCCGTGGGATCGACCCTTACTCACGTAAGGTTTATTACTTGAACGACCCAGTGCACTTGCTGGTTAGTTGTGCGAAGTTGCGACAAAGTGTGATTCACGTTTGAGAGCTCCAAGTCTTTGGCGCCATTGTTGATGATCACAATTTCGTGCACCAAGTTTATGGCGCCGTTGCCGGGGATTGTTCGAGTTTGGACAACTGACGGTTCATCTTGTTGCTCAGATTGGGTAATTTTCTTCTTATTTTGTTTTCTAAAAAGTTTTCAAAAATTTTTCAAAAATTTTTTCTTTGTTTTTATTTTTTCAAAAAAGAAAACCAAAAAAATTAATAAAATCATAAAAACCAAAAATTTTGTGTTTCTTGTTTGAGTCTAGTGTCAATTTTTAAGTTTGGTGTCAATTGCATGTTTTTAAAAAAATTTTATGCATTTTTTCGAAAAATTCATGCATTGCATTCTTCATGATCTTCAAGTTGTTCTTGATAAGTCTTCTTGTTTGATCTTTAAATTTTCTTGTTTTGTGTCTTTTGTTGTTTTTCATATGCATTTTTGCATTCATAGTGTCTAAGCATTGAAAATTTCTAAGTTTGGTGTCTTGTATGTTTTTCTTTTCTTGAAATTTTTTCAAAAATAAGTCTAGATGTTCATCTTGATCTTCAAAGTGTTCTTGGTGTTCATGTTAACATTCATAGTGTTCTTGCATGCATCATTGATTTTGATCCAAAATTTTCATGTTTTAAGTCATTTTTGTGTTTTTCTCTCTCCTCATTAAAAATTCAAAAATAAAAAAATACCTTTCCCTTATTTTTTCTCATAAAATTTGAAATCTTTCGGTTGACTTAGTCAAAAAATTTTAAAATTAGTTATTTCTTGTTAGTCAAATCAAGATTTCAATTTTAAAAATCTTATCTTTTCAAAATCTTTTTCAAAATCAAATCTTTTCTTTTTTCCTTTTGTTATTTTCGAAAATTTTTTAAAATTGATTTTCAAAAATCTTTTTCTTATCTTTATTTCATGATTTTTGAAAATTTTACTAACAATTAATGTGATTGATTCAAAAATTTGAAGTTTGTTACTTTCTTGTTAAGAAAGGTTCAATCTTTAAATTCTAGAATCATATCTTTTAGTTTATTGTTAGTCAAGTAATCAATTTTAATTTTAAAAAAAATCAAATCTTTTTAATTTTCTTTTCAAATCTTTTTCAAAATATCTTTTCAATCATATCTTTTTAATCATATCTTTTTCAAATCATATCTTTTTCAAAATCAATTTCAAAAATCTTTTCTAACTTCTTATCTTTCCAAAAATTGATTTTCAAATCTTTTTCAACTAACTAATTGACTTTTTGTTTGTTTCTTATCTTTTTCAAAACTACCTAACTACTTTTCCCTCTCTAATTTTCGAAAATTCCTCACCCTTTTTCAAAATTCCTTTTAATTAACTAATTATTTCAAATTTTAATTTTAATTTTATTTCTTCTCTTAATTTTCGAAAATCACTAACCATTTTTCAAAAACAATTTTCGAATTTCTCTCCCTCTCATCTTCTTCTATTATTTATTTAATTACTAACACTCTTCTCTTCATCTTAAAAATTTGAACCCTCTCTTCTTCTCTGTGTTCGAATTTTTCTCTTCTCCTTCTTCTATTCTTCTTTTCTTCTACTCACATAAAGGAATCTCTATACTGTGACATAGAGGATTCCTCTTCCTTTTCTGTTCTCTTCTTTTTTATATGAGCAGGAGCAAGGACAAAGACATTCTTGTTGAAGCAGATCCTGAACCTGAAAGGACTCTGAAGAAGAAGCTAAGAGAAGCTAAAGCACAACAATTCAGAGAAAACCTTACAGAGAATCTCGAAAAAGAAGGAGACATGGCCGAACACAACAATAATGCAAGGAGGATGCTTGGTGACTATACTAAACCTACTTCTAATTTTTACGGAAGAAGCATCTCAATCCCTGCCATTGGAGCAAACAATTTTGAGCTGAAGCCTCAACTAGTTGCTCTAATGCAACAAAACTGCAAGTTCCATGGATTTCCATCAGAAGATCCCTATCAGTTTTTAACTGAATTCTTGCAGATCTATGATACTGTTAAGACTAATGGAGTAGATCCTGAAGTTTACAGGCTCATGCTTTTCCCCTTTGCTGTAAGAGACAGAGCTAGAACATGGTTGGACTCACAACCTAAAGATAGCCTAGACTCTTGGGATAAGCTGGTCACGGTCTTCTTGGCCAAGTTCTTTCCTCCTCAAAAGCTGAGCAAGCTTAGAGTGGATGTTCAGATCTTCAAGCAAAAAGATGGTGAATCCCTCTATGAAGCTTGGGAAAGATATAAGCGGTTGACCAAAAAGTGTCCTTCTGACATGCTTTCAGAGTGGACCATTTTGGATATATTCTATGATGGTCTATCTGAGTTCTCTAAGATGTCACTGGACCATTCTGTAGGTGGATCCATTCACCTAAAGAAAACGCCTGCAGAAGCTCAAGAACTCATTGACATAGTTACAAATAACCAATTCATGTACACCTCTGAGAGGAATCCTGTGAGTAATGGGATGCCTCAGAAGAAGGGAGTTCTTGAAATTGATGCTCTGAATGCCATATTGGCTCAGAACAAAATGTTCACTCAATAAGTCAACATAATTTTTCAGAGTCTGAATGGATGGCAACATGCATCCAACAGTACTAAAGAGGCATCTTCTGAAGAAGAAGCTTATGATCCTAAAAACCCTGCAATGGTAGAGGTGAATTACATGGGTGAAGCCTATGAAAACGCCTGTAATCCCTCATGGAGAAATCATCCAAATTTCTCATGGAAGGATCAACAAAAGCCTCAACAAGGCTTTAATAATGGTGGAAGAAACAGGTTTAGTAATAGCAAGCCTTTTCCATGATCTTCTCAGCAACAGATAGAGAATTCTGAGCAGAGCCCCTCTAGCTTAGCAAACATAGTCTCTGATCTATCTAAGGCCACTTTAAGTTTCATGAGTGAAACAAGGTCCTCCATTAGAAATTTGGAGGCACAAGTGGGTCAGCTGAGTAAGAAAATCACTAAAACTCCTCCTAGTACTCTCCCAAGCAATACAGAAGAGAACCCAAAAAGAGAGTGCAAGGCCATTGATACAACCAAAATGGCCGAATCCAGAGAGGAAGGGGAGGACGTGAATCCCAATGAGGAAGACCTCATAGGACGCCCTCCAGATAGAAAGGAGTTCCCTATTGAGGACCTAAAGGACTCTGAGGCTCACATAGAGACCATAGAGATTCCATTAAACTTCCTTCTGCCATTCATGAGCTCTGAGAACTATTCTTCCTCTGAAGAGGATGAAGATGTAACTGAAGAGTAAGTTGCTGAATATCTAGGAGCCGTCATGGAGCTGAATGCCAAGTTGTTTGGTAATGAGACTTGGAAAGATGAACCTCCCTTGCTCATTAGTGAACTAAATACATGGGTTCAGCCAACTCTACCTCAAAAGAAACAAGATCCTGGTAAATTCTTAATACCCTGTACCATAGGCACCATGACCTTTGAGAAGGCTCTGTGTGACCTGGGGTCAAGTATAAATCTTATGCCACTCTCTGTAATAGAGAAACTGGGGATCTTTGAGGTACAAGCTGCAAGAATCTCATTAGAGATGGCAGACAAGTCAATAAAATAAGCTTATGGATTGGTAGAGGACGTGTTAGTGAAGGTTAAAGGCCTTTACATCCCTGCTGATTTCATAATCTTAGACACTGGGAAGGATGAGGATGAATGCATCATCCTTAGAAGACCCTTACTAGCCACAACAGGAGCTGTGATTGATGTTGACAAAGGAGAGCTAGTCCTTCAATTGAATAGGGACTACCTTATGTTTAAAGCTCAAGGATCTTCCTCTGCAACCATGGAGAGGAAGCATGAAAAGCTTCTCTCAATACAGAGTCAAACAAAGCCCCCACAATCAAACTCTAAGTTTGGTGTTGGGAGGCCACAACCAAACTCTAAGTTTGGTGTTGAACCCCCACATCCAAATTCTAAGTTTGGTGTTGGGAGGTCCCAACAATGCTCTGAACATCTGTGAAGCTCCATGAGAGCTTACTGTCAAGCTATTGACATTAAAGAAGCGCTTATTGGGAGGCAACCCAATTTTTATTTATCTATATTTCTATTGTTCTTTTATGTTTTATTAGGTTTATGATCATGTGGAGTCACAAAACAATTGCAAAAATTAAAAATAGAATCAAAAATAGTAGAAGAAAAAGCACACCCTGGAAGAAGAGCTGTCTGGCGTTTAAACGCCAGAAACAAGCATCTGTTTGGCGTTTAACGCCATAAACAAGCACCAAGTTGGCGTTTAATGCCGATACAAGCATCAGGCTGGCGTTAAACGCCAGAAACAGGCTACGTTTGGGCGTTTAACACCAGAAACAAGCATCAGTCTGGTGTTAAACGCCAAGATTGCATACAGAGGGTGTTTTACATGCCTAAAAGGTGTAGGGATCAGAAATCCTTGATACCTCAATATTTGTGGATCCCACAGGATCATCTTAGTTTCTACACACCATAGATTAAGGTGTGGAGCTCTGCTGTACCTCGAGTATTAATGCAATTACTATTGTTCTTCTATTCAATTCAAGCTTATTCTTGTTCTAAGATATCACTCGTACTTCAACCTGATGGATGTGATGATTCGTGACACTCATCATCATCTGTCCTTATGAACGCGTGCCTGACAACCACTTCCGTTCTACAAGCGAGAGCTAGAGTATGTATCTGTTGGATTCCTGGTCCACAACGCATGGTTGCCTCGCCTGACAACCGAGCCTCCTATTCCATGAGATCAGAGTCTTTGTGGTATAAGCTAGAATTATTGGCGGCCATTCCTAAGATCCAGAAAGTCTAAACCTTGTCTGTGGTATTCCGAGTAGGATCTGAGATGGGATGACTGTGACGAGCTTCAAACTCGCGAGTGTTGGGCGTAGTGACAGACGCAAAAGGATCAATGGATCCTATTCTGACATGATCGAGAACCGACAAATGATTAGCCGTGCGGTGACAGCGCATTTGGACTATTTTCACTGAGAGGACGGTAGGTAGCCATTGATACCGGTGAAACCCGAACATACAGCTTGCCATGGAAAGGAGTAAGAATGATTGGATAAAAGCAGTAGGAAGGCAGAGATTTGGAAGGAACACAGTATCCTCATACGCTTATCTGAAATTCCCACCAATAAATTACATAAGTATCTCTATCTCTAATTTATGCTTTATTTATCTTTATATTCGAAAACCATTATAACCATTTGAATCCGCCTAACTGAGATTTACAAGATGACCATAGTTTGCTTCATACCAACAATCTCCGTGGGATCGACCCTTACTCACGTAAGGTTTATTACTTGGACGACCCAGTGCACTTGCTGATTTGTTGTGCGAAGTTGTGACAAAGTGTGATTCATGTTTGAGAGCTCCAAGTCTTTGGCGCCATTGTTAATGATCACAATTTCGTGCACCAGAGGGATCCTCTTAGATTCCTCCGAAGAAGTCAACTTCGAGCACCTCTGGACCGAGGAGGATTATTCCTACTCCTCAGGTTCATGTGGTTTCCTCTGATCCTCCCCAACCGACCTCTGGTGCTGCCTCTTCCCCTACTACCGGTCCTCCTCTAAAAAGGCAGAAAACTATTGAACCTTATTATTTGGATACCTTTCGATTTTAATGTTGTGGGGTTTGTTGATAATCATATCGCTCCTTATGGCCGACTTCCCATGGATGATGTGTCCATCCTTCAACACCTGGATTTTATCACCAGTAGTAGTGTTCGGATGGCTCATACGGGTGTGGCTTTGTTCTATACAATTGATAAACCACTATTTCATGGTTTATCTTGTGCTCAATTGAGTGGTTTTTATCAAGCCTTCGCACACTTATTCATACTATTTGCATGGTTTTATAATTCCTTCCTAGAATTTGTTCTATGATTGAAAACTTGCTTCTTTGGTCTTAATTTCGCTATGTTTAATTCTTTCTTATTACCATTCGATGCCGTGATATGTGTGTTAAGTGATTTCAGAGATTACAGGGCAGGAATGGCTTAGAAGATGGAAAGAAAGTGTTCCGAGGGTTTGCCTGAAACGTGTAGCTCGGTCGTCTGGAGAGGCCCGAGGTGGGGGGTTCAGTGACCCGAGCTTGATATGCAGAATGGTTGGTGGTTGTACCTGCAATGACACTCCGATGCTTAAGTTAGCATGGGTCCAAGCAGATATATGTAGATTTGGAATTGAATGCCATACCTGGGTGCTCCAGTGTATTTATAGTAGTTGGCGGTGATCTTCCCTGGATAAGATATTCTTATCTTATCTTATCTTTGGGAGTTTTATCCCTATCTTTGTGGAACCGCCTGTCCTAGGCCTTTTCGGCCTTTAGGTTTTGGGCTTCGTTCCTTTTGATGGGCCTTCCTTGTTTATTGTCCGAGGTCCGACCTTTAGGTGTGAGCTTTAGGACAAGGTCGGACCTCTTATGGATTTGCCGGGTTGGAGGACCTCGGTCAGGGTATGAACAGTGCCCCTGCCCGAGTTCGTCCTTTTTTGGAAGGTCGTGCTCGGGCATAGTAGTTTTCAAAATTTCAAAAAATGGCCGTTTCTGCATTTATTGTATTTTACCGTTTTTCCTCGATTTCCGTTTCGGGCTCTGTGAAGGCTTTATTTATTTGCTCCTTTTCCTCTTTTCTGTGTTTTGTCTTTCTTATGCTTTTGCGAGTACTGCTTCTTTTTTCTCTTTGAATCTTTCTGTGTGTCTTTCCGGGGTTTCCTCTGTGCCGTCGTTTCGTTCTCCTTGCTTCGGAGCTCTTCGTCTTTGTTTCTTCTTCCAGGTTTGTTCCCATGTTTCTCTTTTCTTGTGATCATATGCTTCTGTTCTTTGTGTGGCTCTTGTTTGTTTCTTTTTCTTTATGCCTGGGTTGCCCCAAAAAGAGGCGCCGCCATTGCTGTTGTTTTGATATGGGGAGGGGCTCTTTTTTGTTTTCTGGTGTTTTTGTTCCTTGCTTTGCTGAATGGGTTTTTTGCTGTCTTCTTATGTGATTTTTGCTTGCTGTTGTATTCTTCTTTGTAGGTAAGAATTTTATGTCTCGAAAGGTTCTTCAAGCGATGTCGACTAAAATTCCATGTGGTCTTGATTGGGTAGACCCTCTTCCTCTAAGAGT
Source organism: Arachis stenosperma (assembly GCF_014773155.1). Classification (NCBI taxonomy): domain Eukaryota; kingdom Viridiplantae; phylum Streptophyta; class Magnoliopsida; order Fabales; family Fabaceae; genus Arachis; species Arachis stenosperma. The sequence continues at coordinate 71,484,780 of NC_080377.1, read as the reverse complement.
CCCTTCTGTGGTAGATTCTGAGTATTTAGTTAGGTTCCGTAGGCATTGTAGCATATGTGAAAATAGAGAGTCTGAGAGGGATTATGAACTAGTAGCCCCAGATTCCGAGGAGAGAGTGTGCTTCCCGCCCCTAGATAGTTCCGAGAAGCTTTTCTTTTATGCTTATGATTGTTTTTTCTCTAAGCTGAGTGTCCGACTTCCCTTTACCGATCTGGAGTCCGAGGTGTTATGGTCCTGTAATCTTGCTCCTACGCAGCTCCATCCAAATTCTTGGGCGTTTTTAAAGCTGTTTCAACTTTTGTGTCAGTTTTTGGGCGTTGCTCCCTCTATTTCTCTTTTTTCCTATTTGTTTGTGTTGACGAAGCCGGGGTCGGGTGGAGGAAAGGTATCTTAGGTCTCTTTTAGGGCTAACCAGGGAAGGAAGTTTTGTACCCTGTACGATGAGTCTTTTCATGATTTTAAGAACTTTTATTTCAAGGTCCGGGCTACTGGAGACGTCCGACCTTTCTTTCTAGATGAGAGTGGGGAGCCTTCCTTGGTCGGCGAAATTGTGAACTATACTTTTTCACAACTCTCATAATCCCTGGTAATGGCTCCAAAAACTTGGTGCGCTCAATACCATGGCATTACACAACTTCGCACAACTAACCAGCAAGTGCACTGGGTCGTCCAAGTAATAAACCTTACGTGAGTAAGGGTCGATCCCACGGAGATTGTTAGTAATGAAGCAAGCTATGGTCATCTTGTAAATCTTAGTCAGGCAAACTCAAATGTATATGATGATGATGAACGAAAATAACATAAAAGATAAAGATAGTGATACTTATGTATATCATTGGTGTATGAGCTTCAGACAAGTGTGTGAAGATGCCTTCCCTTCCGTCTCTCTGCTTTCCTACAGCCTTCATCCAATCCTTCTTACTCCTTTCCATGGCAAGCTCGTGTAGGGTCTCACTGTTGTCAGCAGCTACCTCCCATCCTCTCAGTGAAAGCGATTGCATATGCCCCTGTCACGGTCATAGTGGAATTCATCTGTCGGTTCTCAATCAGGCCGGAATAGAATCCAGTGATTCTTTTGCGTCTGTCACTAACGCCCCGCCCTCAGGGTTTGAAGCACGTCACAGTCATTCAATCATTGAATCCTACTCAGAATACCACAGACAAGGTTTAGACCTTCCGGATTCTCTTGAATGCCGCCATCAGGTCCTGCCTATACCACGAAGATTCCGGTTAAAGAATCCAAGAGATATTCACTAAGCCTCAGATGCTTGTAGAACAAGAGTGGTTGTCAGTCACTTTGTTCATGAGTGAGAATGATGATGAGTGTCACGGATCATTACATTCATCAAGTTGAAGAACAAGTGATATCTTGGACAAAGAACAAGCGGAATTGAATAGAAGAACAATAGTAATTGCATTAATACTCGAGGTACAGCAGAGCTTCACACCCTTAATCTATGGTGTGTAGAAACTCCACCGTTGAAAATACATAAGAACAAGGTCTAGGCATGGCCGAATGGCCAGCCTCCCAAAGATCTAAGATAGCATAAAAGTGAAGATAGCTACCAAAGTCTACTAATACAATAGTAAAAGGTCCTATTAATAGTAAACTAGTAACCTACGGTGTACAGAAATGAGTAAATGACATAAAAATCCACTTCCGGGCCCACTTGGTGTGTGTTTGGGCTGAGCAATCAAGGAAATTCGTGTAGAGACCTTTTCTGGAGTTAAACGCCAGCTCCCATGCCAGTTTGGGCGTTTAACTCCAACTTTTATTCCTGTTCCGGCGTTTAACGCTGGAATTCCTGAGGCCGGATTGCTTCGCGGGTTTGGGCCATCAAATCTTGGACAAAGTATGGACTATTATATATTGCTGGAAAGCCCTGGATGTCTACTTTCCAACGCCGTTGAGAGCGCGCCAATTGGGCCTCTGTAGCTCCAGAAAATCCACTTCGAGTGCAGGGAGGTCAGAATCCAACAGCATCTGCAGTCTTTTTTGGTCTCTGAATCAGATTTTTGCTCAGGTCCCTCAATTTCAGCCAGAAAATACCTGAAATCACAGAAAAACACACAAACTCATAGTAAAGTCCAGAAAAGTGAATTTTAAATAAAAACTAATAAAAATGTACTAAAATCTAACTAAAAGATATCAAAAACATACTAAAAACAATGCCAAAAAGTATACAAATTATCCGCTCATCACAACACCAAACTTAAATTGTTGCTTGTCCTCAAGCAACTGAAAATCAAATAAGATCAAAAGAAGAGAATATGCAATGAATTCCAAAAACATCTGTGAAGATCAGTATTAATTAGATGAGCGGGGCTTTTAACCTTCTGTCTCTGAACAGTTTTGGCATCTCAATCTATCCCTTGAAATTCAGAATGGTTGGCTTCTTTAGGAACTCAGAGTCCAGATAGTGTTAATGATTCTCCTAGTAAAGTATGATGATTCTTGAACATAGCTATTTATTGAGTCTTGGCTGTGGCCCAAAGCACTCTGTCTTCCAGTATTACCACCGGATACATACATGCCACAGACACATAATTGGGTGAACCTTTTCAGATTGTGACTCAGCTTTGCTAAAGTCCCCAATTAGAGGTGTCCAGGGTTCTTAAGCACACTCTTATTTGCCTTGGATCACAACTTTATTTCTTTTCTTTTTCTTTCTTTTCTTTCTTTTTTTTCGATTTTTTTTTTTTTTTTTTTCGGTTTTTTTCTCTTTTTTTTTTTTTTTTTTTGAATAGCTTTTTCTTGCTTCCAGAATCATTTTATTGATTTTTCAGATCCTCAGTAACATGTCTCCTTTTTCATCATTCTTTCAAGAGCCAACATTCATGAACCACAAATTCAAGATACATATGCACTGTTTACACATACATTCAGAGAACAAAAATATTGCCACCACATCAAAATAATTAAACTATTATAAAATTCAAAATTCATGCAATTCTTCCTTTTTCAATTAAGCACATTTTTATTCAAGAAAGGTGATGGATTCATAGGACATTCATAACTTTAAGGCATAGACACTAAGACACTAATGATCATAAGACACAAACATGGATAACATAAAGCATAAAATTCGAAAAACAAAGGAATAAAGAACAAGGAAATCAAGGAATGGGTCCACCTTAGTGATGGCGGCTCTTCCTTGCTTTTGAAGGTCCTATGGAGTGCTTGAGCTCCTCAATGTCTCTTCCTTGCCTTTGTTGCTCCTCCCTCATGATTCTTTGATCTTCTCTAATCTCATGAAGGATGATGGAGTGTTCTTGGTGCTCCACCCTTAGTTGTCCCATGTTGGAACTCAACTCTCCTAGGGAGGTATTCAGTTGCTCCCAATAGTTTTGTGGAGGAAAACTCATTCCTTGAGGAATCTCAGGGATCTCATGATGAGTAGGGTCCCTTGTATACTCCATCCTTTTCTTGGTGATGGGCTTGTCCTCTTGAATCTTGCTTCCATTGTGCGCCCTCTTCACATATGACTGTGAGGACTTGGTCCAACCTTTGATCAAAGTTGACCCTTCTAGTGAAAGGATGCTCATCTCCTTGCATCATAGGCAAGTTGAACGCCACCCTCACACTTTCTGGACTAAAATCCAAGTATTTCCCCCGAACCATAGTGAGATAATTCTTTGGATTCGGGTTCACACTTTGGTCATGGTTCTTGGTGATCCATGCATTGGCATAGAACTCTTGAACCATCAAGATTCCGACTTGTTGAATGGGGTTGGTGAGTACTTCCCAACCTCTTCTTCGGATCTCATGGCGGATCTCCGGATATTCACCCTTTTTGAGTGAAAAGGGGACTTCGGGGATCACCTTCTTCAAGGCCACAACTTCATAGAAGTGGTCTTGATGCACCCTTGAGAGGAATCTATCCATCTCCCATGACTCGGAGGTGGAAGCTTTTGCTTTCCCTTTCCTCTTTTTAGAGGTTTCTCCGGCCTTGGATGCCATAATGGTTATGGAAAAACGAAAAAGCAACGCTTTTACCACACCAAACTTAAAATGTTTGCTCGTCCTCGAGCAAAAGAGGAAAGAAGAGAGTAGAAGAAGAAGAAATGAGGAAGAAGGGAGATGGTAGTGTATTCGGTCAAGGAGGGGGAGAAATGGTGTTTAGGTTGTGTGAAAATGAAGGGGTAAAGAGGGGTATATATAGGAAAGAGGGGGATGAGGGTTCGGCCATTTGAGGGTGGGTTTGGGAGGGAAAGTGGTTTGAATTTGAAGGGTGAGGTTGGTGGGGTTTTATGAAGGATGGATGTGAGTGGTGAAGAGAAAGATGGGATTTGATAGGTGAGGGGTTTTTGGGGAAGAGGTATTGAGGTGATTGGTGAATGGGGGAAGAAGAGAGAGAGTGATGGTAGGGTCCTGTGGGGTCCACAGATCCTGTAGTGTCAAGGAAAAGTCATCCTTGCACCAAATGGCATCAAAATCCACGTTTTGACCCATTTCTGGCGTTAAACGCCGGGCTGGTGCCCATTCCTGGCGTTTAACGCCAGGTTGTTGCCCTTTACTGGCGTTTAACGCCAGTCTGGTGCCCTTTTCTGGCGTTAAACGCCCAGAAAGGTGCCAGACTGGGCGTTAAACGCCCAACTGCTAGGCTGACTGGCGTTTGAACGCCAGCAGCATCTTCCTCCAGGGTGTGCTGTTTTTCTTCCTGTTTTTCATTCTGTTTTTGCTTTTTTCATTGTTTTTGTGACTTCTTATGATCATCATCCTACAAAAAAGATAAATAACAAAAGAAAATAATTAATTATAAAACATTGGGTTGCCTCCCAACAAGCGCTTCTTTAGTGTCATTAGCTTGACAGAGGACTCCCATGGAGCCTCAGAAACACTCAGAACCTTGTTGAAACCTCCCAACACCAAACTTAGAGTTTGAATGTGGGGTTTCAACACCAAACTTAGATTTTGGTTGTGGCCTCCCAACACCAAACTTAGAGTTTGACTGTGGGGGCTCTGCTTGGCTCTGTTTTGAGAGAAGCTCTTCATGCTTCTTCTCCATGATGATAGAGGGATATCCTTGGGCCTTAAACACCATGGATTCTTCATTCACTTGAATGATCAACTCTCCTCTATCAACATCAATCACAGCCTTTGCTGTGGCTAGGAATGGTCTGCCAAGGATGATGGATTCATCCATGCACTTCCCAGTCTCTAGGACTATGAAATCAGTAGGAATGTAATGGTTTTCAACCTTAACCAGAACATCCTCTACAAGTCCATGGGCTTGTTTTCTTGAGTTGTCTGCCATTTCTAGTGAGATTTTTGCAGCTTGCACCTCAAAGATCCCTAATTTCTCCATTACAGAGAGGGGCATGAGGTTTACACTTGACCCTAAGTCACACAAGGCCTTCTTGAAGGTCATGGTGCCTATGGTACAAGGTATAGAAAACTTCCCAGGATCCTGCCTCTTTTGAGGCAGTTTCTGCCTAGACAGGTCATCCAGTTCTTTGGTGAGCAAGGGAGGTTCATCTTCCCAAGTCTCATTTCCAAATAACTTGTCATTTAGCTTCATGATTGCTCCAAGGTATTTAGCAACTTGCTCTTCAGTGACATACTCATCCTCTTCAGAGGAAGAATACTCATCAGAGCTCATGAAAGGCAGTAGCAAGTCCAAGGGAATCTCTATGGTCTCAGTCTGAGCCTCAGATTCCCAAGGTTCCTCATTGGGGAACTCATTAGAGGCCAGTGGACGTCCAGTGAGGCCTTCCTCAGTGGCGTTCACTGCCTCTTCTTCCTCCCAGAATTCGGCCATGTTTATGGCTTTGCACTCTTCTTTTGGATTTTCTTCAGTGTTACTTGGGAGAGTGCTTGGAGGAAGTTCAGTAATTTTCTTGCTTAGCTGACCCACTTGTCCTTCCAAATTCCTAATGGAAGATCTAGTTTCAGTCATGAAACTTTGAGTGGTTTTGATCAGATCAGAGACCATGGTTGCTAAGTCAGAATTATTCTGCTTAGAGCTCTCTGTCTGTTGCTGAGAAGATGATGGAAAAGGCTTGCCATTGTTAAACCTGTTTCTTCCACCATTGTTATTGAAACCTTGTTGAGGTCTCTCGTGATTCTTCCATGAAAGATTTGGGTGATTTCTCCATGAAGAATTATAGGTGTTACCATAGGGTTCTCCTAGGTAATTTACCTCTTCCATGGAAGGGTTCTCAGGATCATAAGCTTCTTCCTCAGATGAAGCTTCCTTAGTACTGTTTGGTGCATCTTGCATTCCAGACAGACTTTGAGAAATCAAATTGACTTGTTGAGTCAATATTTTATTCTGGGCCAAAATGGCATTCAGAGTGTCAATATCAAGAACTCCTTTCTTCTGACTAGTCCCATTGTTCACAGGATTTCTTTCAGAAGTGTACATGAATTGGTTATTTGCAACCATTTCAATCAGTTCTTGAGCTTCAGTAGGCGTCTTCTTCAGATGAAGAGATCCTCCTGCAGAGCTATCCAAGGACATCTTAGATAGTTCAGAGAGACCATCATAGAAAATACCTATGATGCTCCATTCAGAAAGCATGTCAGAAGGACATTTTCTGATTAATTGTTTGTATCTTTCCCAAGCTTCATAGAGGGATTCTCCATCCTTTTGTCTAAAGGTTTGGACTTCCACTCTAAGCTTACTCCATCTTTGTGGTGGAAAGAATTTTGCCAAGAAGGCATTGACTAGCTTTTCCCATGAGTCCAGGCTTTCTTTAGGTTGAGAGTCCAACCATATTCTAGCTCTGTCTCTTACAGCAAAAGGGAATAGCATCAGTCTATAGACTTCAGGGTCAACCCCATTAGTCTTGACTGTGTCACAGATTTGCAAGAATTCAGCTAAAAACTGATGAGGATCTTCCATTGGAAGTCCATGGAACTTGCAATTCTGTTGCATTAGAGAAACTAATTGAGGCTTAAGCTCAAAGTTGTTTGCTCCAATGGCAGGGATAGAGATGCTTCTCCCATAAAAATCAGGAGTAGGTGCAGTAAAGTCACCCAGCACCTTCCTTGCATTGTTTGCATTGTTGTTGTTTTCTGCTGCCATGTTTTCTTCCTTGAAGAATTCGGTCAGGTCCTCTAAAGAGAGTTGTGCTTTGGCTTCTCTTAGCTTTCTCTTCAAAGTCCTTTCAGGTTCAGGATCAGCTTCAACAAGAATGCCTTTGTCCTTGCTCCTGCTCATATGAAAGAGAAGGGAACAAGAAAATGTGGAATCCTCTATGTCACAGTATAGAGATTCCTTTAAGTGTCAGAGGAAAAGAGAAATAGAAAGAAGAAGGAGAAGATAATTCGAACTTTAGTTAGATAAGGTTCGAATTGTGCATTGAGAAGGAGTGGCACTCCATAATAGAAGGATGTGGGAAGGAGGGAAGTTTATTTTCGAAAATCAAGTGAAAAATTTTGAAATTATTTTGAAAAACATTAATTAATTTTCGAAAATAAAAGTGGAAAAGAAATTAAGTGATTTTTGAAAAAGAATTTGAAATTAGAAATTAAGAAGATTTGATTGAAAGTTATTTTGAAAAAGATGTGGTTAAGAAGATATGAAAAAAAAATGTGATTGAGAAGATATGATTTGAAAACTATTTGAAAAGATATGATTTTAAAAACAATTTGAAAAGATATGATTTTAAAAATTGATGACTTGCCTAACAAGAAAGATATGATTCAAACATTAAAAACCTTTCTCAACAGAAAAGGTAACAAATTTGAGATGTTCAATCAAATCATTAATTGTTAGTAAGTATCTTTTAAAAAGGAAAGAAATTGATTTTGAAAACATTTGATTGAAAAGATTTGATTTGAAAAAGATTTGATTTTGAAAAATTTGAAAAAAATTGATTTGAAAACAAAATCTTCTCCCTAGCACCATCCTGGCGTTAAACGCCCAGAATGGTATACATTCTGGCGTTTAACGCCCAAAATGCTACCTCTTTGGGCGTTAAACGCCCAACCAGGTACCCTGGCTGGCGTTTAAACGCCAGTCTGCCTTCTTCACTGGGCATTTTTGAATGCTCAGCTTTTTCTGTATAATTCCTCTGCAGTATGTTCTAAATCTTCAATTCTTTGTATCATTGACTTGAAAAGACACAAATTAAAAATATTTTTGGATTTTTAATAATCAAAATGCAACAAGAATCAAATAACAATGCATGCAAGACACCAAACTTAGCAGTTTGTGTACTACTGACACTAACAATATGAGAATGCATATGAGACACAAAAAAAATACTTCAAGTCAATAGAATTCAAAGATTAGAACACAAAATATATGCATGGATTCGAAAAATATAACAAAGACATGCATTTGACACCAAACTTAAGATGAGACTCTAGACTCAAACAAGAAATATTTTTGGATTTTTATGGTTTTGTAAATTTTTTTTTGTGATTTTCGAAAATTAAGTGGAAAAAGGTATCAAAATTCTTAATGAGAATTCCAGGAATCAGTGCAATGCTAGTCTAAGACTCCGGTCCAGGAATTAGACATGGCTTCACAGCCAGCCAAGCTTTCAAAGAAAGCTTCGGTCCAAAACACTAGACATGACCAAAGGTCAGCCAAATCTTAGCAGATCACTGCTCCAAGAGCAAAATTGATACGAAATCAACAAGCTCTTGTGGTGATAAGTTGAAACCTCGGTCCAATCAGATTAGACATGGCTTCTCAGCCAGCCAGATTTCAACAAATCATCATGAAACTCTAGAATTCACCTTCAAGAATTTCGAAAAAAAATACCTAATCTAAGCAACAAGATGAACCGTCAGTTGTCCAGCCTAAACAATCCCGGGCAATAACACCAAAAATTTGATGTTGTTGCCAGATCTTGGCTCTGATGTTACCAAAAGCTTGCTCAAAACATGAACAATCCCCGGCAACGGCGCCAAAAACTTGGTCGGCGAAATTGTGAACTATACTTTTTCACAACTCTCATAATCCCTGGTAATGGCTCCAAAAACTTGGTGTGCTCAATACCATGGCATTACACAACTTCGCACAACTAACCAGCAAGTGCACTGGGTCGTCCAAGTAATAAACCTTACGTGAGTAAGGGTCGATCCCACGGAGATTGTTAGTAATGAAGCAAGCTATGGTCATCTTGTAAATCTTAGTCAGGCAAACTCAAATGTATATGATGATGATGAACGAAAATAACATAAAAGATAAAGATAGTGATACTTATGTATATCATTGGTGTATGAGCTTCAGACAAGTGTGTGAAGATGCCTTCCCTTCCGTCTCTCTGCTTTCCTACAGCCTTCATCCAATCCTTCTTACTCCTTTCCATGGCAAGCTCGTGTAGGGTCTCACTGTTGTCAGCAGCTACCTCCCATCCTCTCAGTGAAAGCGATTGCATATGCCCCTGTCACGGTCATAGCGGAATTCATCTGTCGGTTCTCAATCAGGCCGGAATAGAATCCAGTGATTCTTTTGCGTCTGTCACTAACGCCCCGCCCTCAGGGTTTGAAGCACGTCACAGTCATTCAATCATTGAATCCTACTCAGAATACCACAGACAAGGTTTAGACCTTCCGGATTCTCTTGAATGCCGCCATCAGGTCCTGCCTATACCACGAAGATTCCGGTTAAAGAATCCAAGAGATATTCACTAAGCCTCAGATGCTTGTAGAACAAGAGTGGTTGTCAGTCACTTTGTTCATGAGTGAGAATGATGATGAGTGTCACGGATCATTACATTCATCAAGTTGAAGAACAAGTGATATCTTGGACAAAGAACAAGCGGAATTGAATAGAAGAACAATAGTAATTGCATTAATACTCGAGGTACAGCAGAGCTTCACACCCTTAATCTATGGTGTGTAGAAACTCCACCGTTGAAAATACATAAGAACAAGGTCTAGGCATGGCCGAATGGCCAGCCTCCCAAAGATCTAAGATAGCATAAAAGTGAAGATAGCTACCAAAGTCTACTAATACAATAGTAAAAGGTCCTATTAATAGTAAACTAGTAACCTACGGTGTACAGAAATGAGTAAATGACATAAAAATCCACTTCCGGGCCCACTTGGTGTGTGTTTGGGCTGAGCAATCAAGGAAATTCGTGTAGAGACCTTTTCTGGAGTTAAACGCCAGCTCCCATGCCAGTTTGGGCGTTTAACTCCAACTTTTATTCCTGTTCCGGCGTTTAACGCTGGAATTCCTGAGGCCGGATTGCTTCGCGGGTTTGGGCCATCAAATCTTGGACAAAGTATGGACTATTATATATTGCTGGAAAGCCCTGGATGTCTACTTTCCAACGCCGTTGAGAGCGCGCCAATTGGGCTTCTGTAGCTCCAGAAAATCCACTTCGAGTGCAGGGAGGTCAGAATCCAACAGCATCTGCAGTCCTTTTTGGTCTCTGAATCAGATTTTTGCTCAGGTCCCTCAATTTCAGCCAGAAAATACCTGAAATCACAGAAAAACACACAAACTCATAGTAAAGTCCAGAAAAGTGAATTTTAAATAAAAACTAATAAAAATGTACTAAAATCTAACTAAAAGATATCAAAAACATACTAAAAACAATGCCAAAAAGTATACAAATTATCCGCTCATCACCTTCCTTTCCTCTTTGTTGGCAGGAGAATGTAGTGTCTACTAAGTATACCCTTGAGAGTCTAGATGAGGTGGAGCAGGCTTTTGTGGGTGTGGTAAGCAGTTTATGGGGTCGGGCACCTCACTTGGACACGAAGAAAATGTTGGGAGATCCAAGCCTTCTCCGTTCCGAGTTAGGTAGTTCCCGACCTCTCCGAGATTCATCTTTTTTAGTATTTTGGCTTTGCTTGTTTTGGTGGAATTTCTGTTGTGGTAATCCTTTTCTTTTATTTCTGCAGAGATGTCTTCTCAGGCGGATTCCATGAAGTACCTTCGTCGGACGAAGAAGTCTGTGGCTGCTCGAAATATCGAGGCTGGGGAGGCTTCTGCCCGATCTTCTCCGAAGAAGACTACTGTGGGCGTCACTACTCGGTCGAAGACTATTCCGACTCCCCAGTTCCGACCTATAAATCAAGATCCTCCGACCTCTGGACCTGCTACCTCTTCTCCTCCTTCGTCCTCGGGTCCTCCTCCCAAGAAGCAGAAGACCTCTCAAGCTCTTGCCGGTTTTAATGATAAAGATTTTGATGCTCTTGGTTGGGTTGGACAGCATATTCTCCCTCAGACCTTTATTTCTACTGATGATGTGTCTATGGAGCACCATTTTCAGTATATGGCGCGGAGTTGTGTCCGGATGGCTAGTCTTCACGCCGCTATTGCCCGAGAGTTCAAAAAATCCCCCCTTGGCGCGACCAGTTCCCGACTTGTGAAGGCTCAGTCTGAGTTCGAGAGGATTAGTGAACTGAAGGCTGCTAGGATTTCTGAGCTGGAGGCATCTTTGGAGAAGGAGAAAGCTAAAGCTACCGCGGCTGTGGCGGCAGCGAATGCATCTGAGGAGATGGCGAAGGCGGCGAAGGAGAGCTATACTCGGACATATGCCGAGCTTGTGGAGATAAAGGAGAGGTTGCAATCCGCTCAGGATGATTTTTACGAGTTAGAAGGACACGTGGCTAAAGGTATGGATGCTATGTTTGAGAATTTAAAAGCTCAGGTCCGGGTTCTTGCTCCTGACCTGGATCTGAGTTTATTCAGTATGGATAATGTTGTTGTGGAGGGAGAGATTGTTCCTGCTCCCAGCGAGGATGAGGTTCCGGTGTCTGACCCCAAAGTTCCGGTGGCGAACCCGACTTTGCCTTTGGCCGAGGAGGAATCTGGTGTGGAGGTTTTAAACCGAGATGACGGTGCTGTTAAGGCTGTCCCGATTTCTATGGTTCTTCCTCCGCAGCCTTCTACCGACGTGGAGTCCGGAAAGGATCTTGATTCCCTGTAATCCTTTGTCTTTGGTTTTTTGCCCGGTCTGTGGGCTCTCTTTTTTTTTGGATGGTTCCTGTTTAAATGCTTTGAACACCTTTTTGCTTTAAGCTACTTGTAGTAACTTTTTAGCTTATTATGCGGTGTTTGTTTGCGTTTTGACTTTTAGTTCTGCTTTATGCTTTTTAGTTGTTTTTGGGTAACAACCTTTTAGCTAGCGTTTTTTGAAACTTTGTTTTACATTCCTCTTTGATTTCGTTTCTTCGCTTGTACTTTTTAGTTGTTTTTGTATAGCAACCTTTTAGTAATCGTTTTTGAAATCGTTGTTTTTGCCTTTTTAAGGCTTCTTCTTGAATCCGGGCTTTTTCTCGGACCCGGGCTTTTTCTCGGACCTCGGGGGGGCGGTCGAGTACTTCCCTTTGTTGGTCGGCCTTTTAAGTTATTTTTGTAACCTCTTTTATTTTGGCTTTTTGAGCCTTTTCAGGGTTGCTTTATAACTTCTCACATTAATTTGAACCTCGTCGCTTTATCTTTGCCGACCATGTGTGGTCTTTCGGCAATGATTTTTTGCGTTTTGCCGAGCATAAATTAATGCGCCTTGGCGGGGTACTTTTCAGGATTTGTTTCATCACGAGGAAGAAGAAAAGAAAATAGAAAAATTTGATTAGTATTAAAAAAGAAAGAATATTTACAGAGTGTTTACCCTTGACTAGGTCGGGTGCCTTACTTGACCGGGTGTCTCATTAAAAAACCCTTGTAGGGAAAAAGAGTACACCTCGGGTTATCTTTTTCTAGCTGTAGTATCGTCTTAGATTACAGGCGTGCCAGGCCCTGGGCAACTCATTGCCTTCTAGGTCAGATACTTTGTAATAGCCTGTTCCTAAGACTTCTGTTACCTTGTAGGGCCCTTTCCAATTTGCAGCTAGCTTTCCTTCTCCCGACTTTTGTGTTGCGATGTCATTTCGGATTAGAATCAGGTCGTGAATGGAGAAGCTTCGTTTTATTACTTTCTGATTGTATCTGAGGGCCGTTCGCCGTTTTAAGGCTTCTTCTCGGATCCGAGCTCTTTCTCGGACCTCGGGGAGGAGGTCGAGTTCTTCCCTTTGTGCCTGCGGGTTACCTTTTTCGTTGTAGAAGATGGTTCTAGGTGACCCTTCATCTATTTCGATAGGAATCATTGCCTCCATCCCATAAGCTAGTCGGAATGGCGATTCTCCCGTTGTAGAGTGTGGAGTTGTCCGATATGCCCATAGCACCTGGGGGAGCTCCTCGGCCCATGCCCCTTTGGCCTCTTGGAGTCTTCGTTTTAACCCGGCCAAGATGACTTTATTTGCAGCCTCTGCTTGTCCATTGGCTTGTGGGTGCTCGACTGAGGTGAATTGCTGTTTGATTTTTAGTTCGGCCACCAAGTTCTGAAAATTTGTGTCCGTGAACTGTGTTCCATTGTCTGTTGTGATGGAGTAGGGGACTCCGAACCTTGTGACGATGTTTTTATATAGGAATTTGCGGCTTTTCTGAGCCGTGATGGTGGCTAAGGGTTCAGCTTCGATCCACTTTGTGAAGTAGTCGACCCCTACTATGAGGTATTTGACTTGCCCCGGTCCTTGGGGGAACGGGCCGAGTAGGTCAAGTCCCCATTTTGCGAAGGGCCATGGTGCGGTGATGCTGATAAGGTCTTCGGGTGGTGCCTTGTGAAAATTGGCATGTTTTTGGCAGGGCGGGCATATTTTCACAAATTCCGTTGCGTCTCTTTGCAAGGTCGGCCAATAGAACCCGGCTCGGACTACTTTCTTGGATAATGCCCGAGCTCTGAGGTGGTTCCCACACATGCCTCCGTGGACTTCTTCGAGGACGCTCTTTGTTTCTGAGGTCGGGACGCACCTAAGGAGGGGGTTTGAGAATCCTCTTCTGTATAATACGTCGTGAATTAGTGTATAATTCCGGGCGTCTTTCGTGAGTCTTTTAGCTTCCTTTCTTTCGGCGGGGAGAGTTCCCGACTTCAGGTAGTTGAGTATGGGGGTCATCCATCCTTGCTGTTGGTTGGATATATTTAGCGTTTCTTCCTCTTAGCACGGAGGGAGATTGTAAGGTTTCCTGGAGGAGACTTCTGTTGTTGCCTCCGGGCTTGGTGCTGGCAAGCTTTGAGAGAGCGTCTGCCCGGGCGTTTTGTTCCCGAGGTATGTGCTGAATCTGTATTTCTGAAAAGTGGCGTAATTGTGCCTGTGCTTGGTCCAGGTATTTTTTCATAGTTGGGTCTTTGGCCTGGTAGCTTCCATTTACTTGTGATGTGACGACCTGGGAGTCGCTGAGGATCGTGATTTTCTGGGCTCCGACCTCTTCGGCTAGCTTTAGACCTGCTAGTAGGGCCTCGTATTCGGCTTGGTTGTTCGAAGCCTGGAACTCGAATTTTAGGGATAGTTCTATCCGCGTTCCTTGGTCGCTTTCGAGTATAACCCCGGCTCCGCTCCCAGTTTTGTTTGAGGACCCGTCGACATACAGGTTCCATGAGAGTGGGGTTCCAGGGGTCTCAGTGTATTCTGCGATGAAGTCAGCTAGATACTGAGATTTTATGGCAGTCCGGGTTTCATAGTGGAGGTCGAACTCGGACAGTTCCACTGCCCATTGCAGTATTCGTCCTGCCAGGTTGTTTTTTGGAGGATGTGTCTCATGGGTTGGTTCGTCCGGATTTTGATGGTGTGGGCTTGAAAGTAGGGACGGAGCCTCCGAGCTGTGAACACTAGGGCGTAGGCGAATTTTTCTATCTTCTGATAGTTTAATTCGGCCCCTTGTAGTGCCTTGCTTACAAAATATATGGGGTGTTGTCCTCGGTCATTTTCTCGTATTAACGCTGAAGCGACTGCTCGATTTCCCACCGAGAGGTATAGTACGAGTTCTTCTCCTTTTAAAGGTCGGGTTAGGATTGGTGGCTGCCCGAGGAATTCCTTGAATTCTTGAAAGGCTTTTTCGCACTCCGGGGTCCATGAAAAGGGTTTCCCTTTCTTTAGGAGTGAGTAGAGAGGTAGTGACTTTATTGCTGCTCCTGCCAAGAATCTTGATAGGGCGGCTAGCCTTCCATTCAGTTGTTGTACTTCTTTGAGACACGTCGGGCTCTTCATATTGAGTATCGCTTGGCATTTGTCCGGGTTTGCTTCGATGCCCCTTTGAGTCAGCATGAAGCCTAAGAACTTTCCGGCTTCTGCGGCGAAGGTGCACTTTGTCGGGTTAAGTCTCATGTTGTGTTTTCTGAGGGTGCCGAAGATACTGGTGAGGTCGGTCAGCAAGTTTCTGTCTTCTTGTGTCTTTACCAGCATGTCGTCGACGTACACCTCCAGCTGTAGTCCTGATGTGCTCTGAGAACACTTTGTTCATTAGCCTCTGGTAGGTTGCCCCTGGGTTCTTCAGCCCGAAGGGCATTACTACGTAGCAGTAGTTTGCCCTTGGGGTTATGAACGAGGTCTTTTCTTGGTCGGGTCCGTACATCGGGATTTGATTGTATCCCGAGTATGCGTCCATGAAGGAGAGATATCTATGGCCTGAGGCTGCGTCTACCAAGGCGTCGATGTTTGGTAGTGGATATGGGTCTTTGGGGCAGGCTTTGTTGAGATCCGTGTAATCGACGCACATCCTCCATTTTCCGTTGGGCTTTTTTACCAGGACCACGTTTGCGAGCCATAGGGGGTATTTTACTTCCCTAATGAACCCTGCATCTAGCAGTGCTTGTACTTGTTCTTCTATTGCTTGCATGCGCTCGGGTCCGAGCTTCCGGCGTCTTTGTTGGACAGGTCGGGATCCCAGGTAAACTGATAGCTTTTGGCACATCAGGTCGGGGCTTATGCCTGGCATGTCGGAGGCTTTCCAGGCGAAGAGGTCGGAATTCTCCCTTAAGAGGGTTATGAGTTCCTCTATTAGGCCCGTTTCGAGGTTTGCTCTTATGTTTGTTATTTTTTCAGGTGTGTTCCCAATCTGGACTTTTTTGGTCTCTCCCTCTGGTTGTGGCCGAAGATCTTCTCGGGATTGAACTCGTCCGAGTTCTATCGTGTTGACCTCCTTCCCTTTTAGGCTCAGGCTTTCGTTGTAGCATCGCCGCGCTAGTTTTTGGTCGCCTTTTAGGGTAGCGATTCCTTTTGCGGTAGGGAACTTCATACAGAGGGGTGGGGTCGAGACTATAGCTGCCAGTCTGTTTAGGGTTGGTCGCCCAATGAGGGCATTGTATGCTGAAGCGACATCGACTATAATGTAGTCGATGCTTAATGTTTTAGATTGCTCGCCTCTTCCAAAGGTAGTGTGTAGCGAGATGTATCCTAAGGGATGGATCGGAGTATCCCCTAGTCCAAATAGGTCGGTGGGATAGGCCTTTAGTTCTTTTTCTTCAAGTCCGAGCTTGTCGAAGGCCGTTTTGAACAGGATATCTGCTGAGCTTCCCTGGTCAATCAGGGCGATGTAAGTTGGCGTTTGCTAGGATAATGGTGATTACCATTGGATCGTCGTGTCCGGGAGTTATCCCTTGAGCATCTTCTCGGGTAAATGAGATAGTGGGTATTTCGGGCAGGGGACTGTCTTCTCGGACGTGATAGATTTCTTTGAGGTGTCTTTTTCGCGAGGATTTGGATGTTCCTCCGCCTGCAAAACCTCCATTTATCATGTGAACATGTCTTTCAGGGTTTCGCGGGGTTTGTTCGGCCCGATCTTCGTTGTCTCCCCGCCTTCTCTTCCTGGTCTCTTCTCCTTTCTCTGCTATGTATCTGTCGAGTTTTCCTTCTCTGGCTAGCTTTTCTATAACATTTTTTAGGTCGTAGCAGTCGTTAGTAGAATGACCGTAGAGCTTGTGATATTCACAGTATTCGGACCGATCTCTCCCCGCTTTCTTGTGTTTAAGCGGTCGGGGCGGTGGGATCTTTTCAGTGTGGCATACTTCTCTGTAGACGTCTACCAGCGAGACTCGGAGGGGGGTGTAGTTGTGGTACTTCCGTGGCTTGTCCGAGTTGGGTTCTTCTTTCTTCTTCTGTTCCCGATCCCGATCTCGGAGTGGGTAGGTTGATTCTTTCCTAGAAGAGTCTCTTAGCTGGGAGGTTTCCTCCATGTTGATATATTTTTCTGCCCGCTCCTGCACTTCGTATAGGGAGGTCGGGTATCGTTTGGATAGGGATTGGCTAAACGGTCCCTCTTTTAGGCCGTTTGCTAGTCCCATGATGGCTGCTTCAGTGGGCAAGTGTTGTATGTCCAGGCAGGCTTTGTTGAATCGCTCCATGTATTCTCGGAGAGTTTCTTAGTTACCTTGTTTGATCCCGAGTAGACTGGGGGCATGTTTTGTCTTGTCCTTTTGAATAGAGAATCTTGTTAGGAATTTCTTGGTTAAGTCTTCGAAGCTGGTGATCGATCTTGGTGGCAGGTTGTCGAACCACTTCATGGCTGACTTGGTGAGAGTGGTGGGGAAGGCTTTGCACCGAATCGCGTCGGAGGCGTCGACTAGGTACATTCTGCTTCTGAAGTTGCTGAGGTGATGACTTGGATCGGTGGTGCCGTCGTAGAGGTCCATATCGGGTGGTTTGAAGTTTCGCGGTACCTTCTCCTTCATGATCTCTTGCGTGAAGGGATCGTGGTTGCCTTCGGTGGTGGTGCCGCGTTCTGTTCGGTCTTTCAGGTTGGCCTCTATTTTCTGCAGTTTTTCTTCTAATTCCCTGCGCTTTCGAGCTTCCCTTTTCAGATCTTGTTCAGTTTCTTTCTGCTTTTTTATGTCCTCCTCGAGTTGTTTTAGTCGGTTTTGTTGTGCTCGGACTGCTTCTAGAATTTCCGAGCTCTTCTCTTTTTCGGAAATTTGTGGATCTTTGTTTGGGAGTGACGTTTTTGGGCGATTCTGTTTGTTTCCTTCTGGAGTGCGTGGTGATAGAGGGCTGTCCGGTCGTTCTCCGGTGTCAATTTCGTCCTCTTGTTCAGATGTAGCGTGGTCATTGTTGAGAGGGTCGTCCGCCATGGTAGAGAGATGACTTCCAGGTTCCCCGGCAACGGCGCCAATGTTCCGAGGGTTTGCCTGAAACGTGTAGCTCGGTCGTCTGGAGAGGCCCGAGGTGGGGGGTTAAGTGACTCGAGCTTGATATGCAGAATGGTTGGTGGTTGTACCTGCAATGACACTCCGATGCTTAAGTTAGCATGGGTCCAAGCAGATATATGTAGATTTGGAATTGAATGCCATACCTGGGTGCTTCAGTGTATTTATAGTAGTTGGCGGTGATCTTCCCTGGATAAGATATTCTTATCTTATCTTATCTTTGGGAGTTTTATCCCTATCTTTGTGGAACCGCCTTTCCTAGGCCTTTTCGGCCTTTAGGTTTTGGGCTTTGTTCCTTTTGATGGGCCTTCCTTGTTTATTGTCCGAGGTCCGACCTTTAGGTGTGAGCTTTAGGACAAGGTCGGACCTCTTATGGATTTGCCGGGTTGGAGGACCTCGGTCAGGGTATGAACAGAAAGCATGCAAAAGTGGAAGGAATACAAGAAACTGAAGAAACAGCTAAAGTTGTCCAACCTAACTTCCTGGTACTAAATCGACCATAACTTGAGCTATAGAGGTCCAAATGATGTGATTCTAATTGCGTTGGAAAGCTAACGTCCGAGGCTTCGCAACAATATATAATTTGCCATAGTTGATTGGCGTTTAAGGACGTACACGAGCAAAGCACGTGCACGCGCACATTGGCAAAAAGCCCATCGGCACGCACACGCACCTGGTGCGTACGCGCGCATGAGCCACGACCTGCACGTGGCAAATTTCATCCTCAGCAATTTCTGGGCTGTTTTTGACCCAGTTTTTGGCCCAGAAAACACAGATAAGAGACTGGGAGTGGAGCAGAATCATATCATTCAATCATTACTCACAATTTTAGGATTAGATGTAGTTTTAGAGAGAGGGGCTCTCTCATCTCTCTTAGGATTAGGATTCCTATTAAAGGATTTAGGATTTCTTATTATTTTAACTTACAATTTCTTCTGAGTTCTAGGTTCAATGTTCCTTTTATTTATTTTTCCAATTTAATTTATGAACTTTTCCATGTTAGATTTGAATATTCTATTTAATATAATTTAAGATATTTTCAGATCTATGATTTGTTTCTTTTATTTATGATATAAATAATTTAGAATTTTCCCTTTTGGCTTTAGTTAAGTAATTGGTGACGCTTGAGTTATCAAACTCGAGGTGTTGACTGAAAATTGAAATTCTTTGCTGATTAATTTGGATTCCACTAACTCTAGTCTTTCCAAGGGAAAGATTAAGACTTGAGGATTCATATTGATTTATCCACCTGACTTACCTTCGTAGTTAGAGTGGGAGCAAAATCCAATTCTCATCACAATTGATAAGGATAACTAGGATAGGACTTCCAGTTCTCATACCTTGCCAAGAGCTTTTCTAGTTCTTAGTTTATTCTTTTTGCCATTTACTATTCTTGCTTTTTATCTTATACATTAAAAAACCCCAAAACATATCTTTTTCCATAACCAATAATAAATCATACCTCCCTGCAATTCCTTGAGAAGATGACCCGATGTTTAAATACTTCGGTTATCAATTTCAAAGGGGTTTTTTACTTGTGACAACCAAAACTTTTGTAAGAAAGGAATTCTTGTCGGTCTAGAAGCTATACTTACAACAGAAATTTATTTGTGAAATTCTAGATCGCGTGAGAGTTTCGTTCTTCAAAATGGCGTCGTTGCCAGGGAATTGCAAACGTGTGCCTTATTATTGGTTATTGTAAATATTTTTCTTTTAGTTGTTTATTTGTTTTTGTTTTCCCTTCTTATTTCTATTAGCTACTATTCATTCTCACCCCACTCGCTTTAAGTTTGGTTCTAATTTTGTTGAAAGAAATGGAAGCTATAACAGGACTATGCATCAAGGTCAAAGCAATCAAAGATGGATAGAGCCAAGAGGAACTGATCAACCCTTTAGGCAACAACACCTTCCTAGATATCATAGACAAGGACCATTCTACAATGCATACCAAGCTGATAGATATGGTGGACCCCCTTGTAGTTACCAACAAGCCCCACCCTGTGCTCATAGACCATCCTCTCAATATAGCTTCGAACCACCACACTCACAAGCTCCTTTTCACCATTCACCACCGTATGATCCTCATTCACTCCAATTCCAATCCAATCACTCCCAAAAACCACCACTTCCCTATGCACCATGTCTATATCCATCAAGCCAAGAATCACAGGCTCACTTCAAAAAATCAGTAGATCAATTTCATACAACCTTTCATCAACTGGAGCAAGCAATAAATCAATTATCTTCCAGACGTTTGGACACTCAAGGAACTCCCATAGCTTCATGTGGAGAATCTAATGAAGAACGTAGCATGAAGAAGACACTAGAAACTCCAGTGGACAGTATAGAGCATGACTTTATACTGTAACAAGTAGAGAAAGCTGTCATTATAGAAGAAGAAGAGTTGGTTGAAGATTTAGGAGATGATGAACCTCCATGGGAATCTAGAGTTGTGGAGAACTCTGTCAAGGACGTTACAATTGATGCTAAGGAGGATAGTGCACAACCCCCGAAGCAGGTATATTATGAAGAACTGGACGAAACAACTCAAGAAACAGGTTTCCTTGATGATGATAGTCACAAGTCAAATTCTCCTAGTAATGAACTTGCATCCGCAAGTGAATTCTTTGAGACAGAAGAATATTCCTCAAGTGACTATGAAGATGATATGGAGATAGATTTATTTCTACCTCCAACTTATGACTTGAGCGATGACGAGGAAGAAATCGAAAACCCCAATCAAGACATGGAAGAAATTGAAGAAGTCAGTAAAGAAGTGGGGAAATTCACAGAAGAATACAAGGGAGTAGAGCTTGCAAGACCAATGGAACCACCTATTCTAAGGCCATTACCAATCAATTCCAACTTCAAGTGGATAAAATCCTTAAACTTTATCTTTACTTTTCCACTTGAATATGGCTTGCTTGAAACAGATGGCCAGCTTAGAGCTCTCTGTGGCTTTAAGAGTAAAAGGAAAATGACTCGCACTCAGAGCTGGTATGCAAGATTCAATGAGGTTCCACACTTCAACTTGAGGTGCAAGGATTGGTATCAAGCTCAATTGTATGGGTCTTGAAAGCTGTTTGGTTGCTGCAGTGAGAATTCAGATTACTTACCACCCGGCTGGAAAAATGTAGATCAAGATAAGGATGGGTGTAAAAGTAAAGTTTGGGATCCTGGAATCTGTTCTGACATTCAACACTCCGGAAGCCTGAGAACCTGTATGAAACTGCTCAAGGGATTCACATGCCTTGTTTGGGACCCCAGAGGCTATTGGAATTCCAAACATTGGTGGAGGTTTTTTGCTGAATACAAGCACAAGCCACCATAACGGGAAGCTCACCAAATGTCCAAATTAAGGACTTTAACTAAAAGTGCTAGGTGGAAGACAACCCACCATGGTATGATCGTTCCTTTTTCAGTTTTAATTTTAGTCTGTTTTTGAGTTTTGATTGGACCTAGAATCATGCATAACATTCATATTAGCATTGCATTCTGCATTCTGCATATATATAAAAAAGGGGAGATGGACGCGCCAGCGCCCTGTGCGCGGATGCGTCCCTTGCGCTTACGAAGTTGGTGAGTTTGAACAGAGAGTCGCGCGAGAGCTGGGCTGGAAACGTGCCTTAGGCACCATCTAACCCACGCGCGCGTGCTGTACGCATGCACGTCATTTTCGTTTTTGGCAACCCACGCGTCCGCACCGTTGGCGCGTCCGCGTGATTGGAAAAATCGGCGTAAAACCCTGTTTTGGCCGAAAGTTGTGCTGTCCTCACGCTGGATTCACGCTAGAGGCACAATCACTATCGCGCGTCGGCGCCCATGCCATGTCGGCACCACTTCCCTTTTTTGCGAACCACGCGTCCGTGCACTGTGCGCGTCCGCGTCAGTTGCGCCGCATTACTCATCCAGCGCGCCGCCCAGTTTTCTTTTCTTTCTCCCACCATATCCTACTTCTCTCTCAATCTTAATTCTTTCTTTTTTCTTTTTTCTTCTTTCTTTTTTTATTTTCATGCATTTTTATGTTGGTATTGGAGCTTTATTTGGATTTTACTTTATCGTAATTGAGCTTGTGGATATTATAAGGATTGGTTTGACAATTAATATTTTAAATTTGGCTCTCATATATATTTGGATTTATTACTTTCATTCCTCTTTTAACTCACAATACTTGTAATCCACCTGTATTATCATTCACAATTGTCATCATACAAGTGCTCTTTAATCCAGCTTATTTTAATAATTGATGATTGACCTATGCTTCTCATGCCTTTGCCTGCATGCTTTTACACATCTTGCATCTAATTGCTTTAATATGCCTTGCTATATTTCCATTGATGTCCTAATTGCATGTAGTCGCGACCTTGTATTTAAGACATTATCCCTTACCTTGGCATTGATTATCACTTGTACCTTCCTCCTCTCGGTTCTAGCTATTTGAATTACATGTCCCTTTCCTTTCTCCCCTTTTCAGGATGGCCACCAAAAAGGGTAAAGAGAAAGCTTCTAACAAGCCACCGGCGAAGAGCGGAACGACGGGAGCACCAGCTGAGGAACCACAACCCCACCCACCTGCACAGCTTTGCATGCACCAAGGATGGTGCAATCTTTAAGTGTGGGGAGGTTGATACCAATCTCCGTGGGTTAGTCACCTTCTTCTCAACACCAATTTTTGTTTTTCATTGTTGCATTTGCATGTCTGATTGCATGTTTGTTTGATTTTGTGCATATATTACCATTACTTGGTTGAAGTGATGAATTCTTTTTGAAGAAACTTTTTAGAGCATTTCACTAATTTGAATTAAAATTTTTGTTAAACTTGTCTGAAGAAATATTATATTAGAACATGGTTTAGAGCTCGAACACACAAAACCAATGAGATTTTGAGCCTATTTGATTGGTTGCATTTTATCAACCAATATTTTTTGTGTGTGTGTTTTTCTCTCTAAAATTGTGATCTTCGTCTTGCTTGATTCTATATTTCCATTGTTTGATGTATGCATGCACTTATATGATTGAGGCCTTGTTTCACTAAGCTTACATACCCATATGGCCTTACCCTTTCATTATCCTTTGCAAACCAATTTGAGCCTATTTTACCCATTTGTTCTTTACTTTAGCTCATTACTAACTCTAAGCAGAAAACAATAATGTCCTTAGTTTGAATATTTGGTTAGCTTAGACTAGTAAAAGTGCTCATGATTTAAATGTGGGGAAGTTGGGTTTGAAAATATTTGGTTTGAGTAATTGGGTGTTGTATATTTTTGTGAAAATGTGCAAAATAATAGTTGAACACATATTATTGAATTCAATACTTTAATCATATGCATTGAGAAAAACAAGAAAAAAAAAATATTAAATATAATAATAGAAAAAAAAGAAAAGAAAAAAAAGTGAAAAAGAAAAGAAAAAAAGAGTAAATAATAAAAAAGGACAAAATGCCCCAAAGTAAGTGTTGGTATCAATGCATATGTACTATACTCAAATTTAGGATGCATGAATATGTGGAAAACACAGTTAATGGGAAGTTAGATTCTGCATTTTAATTAAATGGATTGTCTTAAGTTAGGTGGGAAGTTTAGGTTAATTAAGGATTCAGATTTTAGTCCACTTGATCAAATATAATCCTACCTTGACCCTAACCCCATTACAACCCTTAAAAGACCTCTTGATTTGTGTATTGGTGCATTAAATTTTTGTTGATTGTTAGATGAAGATCAAGCCTTAGAAAGCAAGATTAGTAGAGAATTGAGAGAATCGAACCTTAAACACCTTAGCGATTAGAGTGCATACACTTCCGGTGAGGGTTCGATGCTCGATTCTCTTTGTTCGTGGCTTTCATGAGCTATCTTCTTCTTGCAAGTTATTTGTACTTCATTTTTATGATTTAAATTAGTGAAATCCAATTTATATTTGTCTTGGAGAATTTGTTTACTTTTAACCAAGTAGGTAAAAGCATTTTGCATTTAGTTGCATTCATATAAATTGGTTGTATTTCATACATCCCACCATTCTGCCTTCACTCTTATAGCTTCTCTTGAGCTTAGCATGAGGACATGCTAACGTTTAAGCGTGGGGAGGTTGATAAACCACTATTTCATGGTTTATCTTGTGCTCAATTGAGTGGTTTTTATCAAGCCTTCGCACACTTATTCATATTATTTGCATGGTTTTACAATTCCTTCCTAGAATTTGTTCTATGATTGAAAACTTGCTTCTTTGGTCTTAATTTCGCTATGTTTAATCGTTTCTTATTACCATTCGATGTCGTGATATGTGTGTTAAGTGATTTCAGAGATTACAGGGCAGGAATGGCTTAGAAGATGGAAAGGAAGCATGCAAAAGTGGAAGGAATACAAGAAACTGAAGAAACTGCTAAAGCTGTCCAGCCTGACTTTTTGGTACTAAATCGACCATAACTTGAGCTACAGAGGTCCAAATGACGCAGTTTTAGTTGCGTTGGAAAGCTAACGTCCGAGGCTTCGCAACAATATATAATTTGCCATAGTTGACTGGCGTTTAAGGATGTACACGCGCAAAACACGTGCACGCGCACATTGGCAAAAAGCCCATCGGCGCGCACACGCACCTGGCGCATACGCGCGGATGAGCCGCAACCTGCACATGGCAGATTTCGTCCCCAACAATTTCTGGGCTATTTTTGACTTAGTTTTTGGCCAAGAAAACATAGATTAGAGGCTGGGAGTGGAGCAGAATGAAATCATTCAATCATTACTCACAATTTTAGAATTAGATGTATTTTTAGAGAGAGAGGCTCTCTCCTCTCTCTTAGGATTAGGATTCCTCTTAAAGGATTTAGGATTTCTTATTATTTTAACTTACAATTTCTTCTGAGTTCCAGGTTTAATGTTCCTTTTATTTATTTTTTCAATTTAATTTATGAACTTTTCCATGTTAGATTTGAATATTCTATTTAATATAATTTGAGATATTTTCAGATCTATGATTTGTTTCTTTTATTTATGATATAAATAATTTAGAATTTTCTCTTTTGGCTTTGGTTAAGTAATTGGTGACGCTTGAGTTATCAAACTCGAGGTGTTGACTGAAAATTGAAATTCTTTGCTGATTAATTTGGATTCCACTAACTCTAGTCTTTCCAAGGGAAAGATTAGGACTTGAGGATTCATATTGATTTATCCACCTGACTTACCTTCGTAGTTAGAGTGGGAGCAAAATCCAATTCTCATCACAATTGATAAGGATAACTAGGATAGGACTTCCAGTTCTCATACCTTGCCAAGAGCTTTTCTAGTTCTTAGTTTATTCCTTTTGCCATTTACTATTCTTGCTTTTTATCTTATACATTAAAAAACCCCAAAAACATATCTTTTTCCATAACCAATAATAAATCATACCTCCCTGCAATTCCTTGAGAAGACGACTCGAGGTTTAAATACTTCGGTTATCAATTTTAAAGGGGTTTGTTACTTGTGACAACCAAAACTTTTGTTAGAAAGGAATTCTTGTCGGTCTAGAAGCTATACTTACAACGGGAATTTATTTGTGAAATTCTAGATCGCACGAGAGTTTCGTTCTTCAACGATCCAAGATTCTCCCGTTCATGCGACGAAGGCCTTCATGAAGGATGCTAAGTTAGATTTTGATAGGATCAAAGGGCTGAAGGATGAGCTTGATGCAAAAGTGGTAAAATTGGAGCTGGATGTGGAAAATGAGAAGTCCCGTGCTACCGCTACCGAGGCTGTTGCGAATCTGGCCGAGAAGACGGCGAAGAAGTATAAAGAGAGCTATGTTCGTACTTATAGCGAGCTGCTGGAGACCAGGGAGAGGCTGGAGTCTGCCCATGCTGAGCTCTAGGGCCATCTTGGTGGTAGTGTGACTGATGCCTATGAGAACTTGAAAGCTTAAGTATGAGTTCTTGCTCCCAACCTCGACCTTACCCTCTTTAGTTTGGACAATGTCGTAGAAGATGGCAAGATAGTGCCTGCCCTCGATGATGAAGATGAGGGTCCTCCTACTGCTTTGCCGGTCAAAGCTTCTACCGCCGCGACTTCTTCTACCCCTGCAGCTGAGGTCGGCCATCCCGAATCTAATCCTGATGTCCAAATTTTAAATCAGGAATATGGGACTGTTGATGCGACCCCCTTGAAGATCGTTCATCCCCCTTCCCCTCTGGATGCTGCTACCAAGGAGACTTCGGACCCTTTGTGATTTCTTGTGTATTTGCGTAGCCCGGCTTGTGGGCTTTTTGAACTCTAGTTTTTGTACTTTTTATATTGTTGGTTCTTTGTTGACATTTAGTTGCTTTTATGCAACATCAATTTTTTGAAAAACAAATTGCCACTTAGGTGGCCTTTTTGAGTTTTTAAACATGTTTACTTTGCTGGGTATGTTGCTCATGCTTTTGTACCCGTTGTAGACCTTTGTAGAGTATTGATTTTGTCTGACCTCTTTTGATTATTGCTGGTTTTGTTCCCTTCATGCTTGGTCGAAGTGTTTCTTGGGACTGGCTTATCCGACAACTTTTTTAGTGTTCTCGTAGAACCCTTTTTAGTTAGTCTGAACAATTTTGATAGCCTTGTCGTGGTGTTGTGGCTTTTTGGGCGAAGCTATGTCCCTTTTAGCGCAAGCTTTTTTTGTTGGTCCGACTTCTTCTTGTCGGTCCTTCTTAAGTTATTTTTAGTGATCCATTTTTAATCAGACCTCGTCAGGCCCCTTTCTATGGATTACTTTTTATAACTTTGTCGCTTTGATTGGTTTGGTCCGACTTCTTCTTGTCGGTCCTTCTTAAGTTATTTTTAGTAATCCATTTTTAATCAGACCTCCTCAAGCCTCTTTCTATGGATTACTTTTTATAACTTTTTCGCTTTGATTGGTTTGGTCCGACTTCTTCTTGTCAGTCTTTCTTAAGTTATTTTTAGTAATCAATTTTTAATCAGACCTCGTCAGGCCTCTTTCTATGGATTACTTTTTATAACTTCTTGCATTAATCTTTTTTTTTTTTGCTTTCATCTTGCCGATTTCTTTGTAATCGGGCGGTAATGCACCACTATTTCGTGGTACATCTTGTGCTTAATTGAGTAGATTTTATCCACTATTCTCACACTTATTCATGTAAATTGCATGTTTTACATTTTTCTTCCTGATTTTGTGCTATGATTGAAAAAATGCTTCTTTGACCTTAATTTTATTAATTTTAATTCTCTCTTATTACCATTCGATGCTGTGCTATGTGTGTTAAGTGTTTCCAGGGTTTATAGGGCAGGAATGGCTTAGAGGATGGAGAGAAAGCATGCAAAAGTGGAAGGAATACAAGAAATTGAAGGAATTGCTAAAGCTGTCAGCCTGACCTCTTCGCATTCAATCGATCATAACTTGAGCTACAGAGATCCAAATGAGGCGGTTCCAGTGGCTGTACAGCTAGGTGACGCGCACACGTCATTTCACACGCACGCATCGTTTGGCAAAAAATAAGTGTGGCAGAATTTGCCCCCAGCGATTTCTGGGCTAATTCCGGCCCTGTTTCAAGCCCAGAAAACACATATTAGAGGCTGTAGAGTGGAGGAATCAGGGAGAACACTTCTCATTACTCACTTTTCATAATTTAGATATAGTTTCTAGAGAGAGAAGTGATCGCGAGAATTGCGTTGGTTAGGAATTTCTCTTATAGAAAGAAGAATTTCGTTGTAAGCATAGCTCCAAACTAACAACAACTCTCACATCAAATTAAATTTGGTTGTCACAAGTAACAAACCCTAAATAAGAATTAACCGAATTATTTGAACTCCGGTTCGTCTCACAAGGATTGCAATGAAGTGATCAATTATTGGCTATGAAGAACAAGGGGATTTGGTTTTTGTAATTTACAAGAAAATGTAAATGCAAGAAAGTAAATAATAAGAACTAATGAAATAAAAGGAAAGCAACTCTTGGCTAAGCATAGGAATTTGAGCTCACTATCCTTGTCAACAACCCAAATATTGATAATCTTGAGGTACCAATCCATTAGGTCTACTTCCCAAAAGCCTTAAGTACGTAAGATCTACTCCTAAGCTTGAAGTACGTCAAATAGATTTGATCACATCAACCCATAGGTCCCAACCTATCTACTAATTGACTTAGTAGTGGATTAGCGTCAATGGGTGTCAAATTGATCACCAAGGGTTCTCAAGTCACCAAATCTATTATACCCAATGACTCAAGTTTATCCAATCCCCTTAGCCTAGGCCAAGAGTAAAGAGAACTACTCAAAAACTAGAGGAAACATTTCATCAAATATCTAGAGTGCAATAAAAGTAAACATAATAAATTGCAAGAATTAAAAGAAACACATGACTACCACAAGCATGAAATCAACAATAGCAATTAAGATGAACATAAAAAGGACATAGAAACATACAATTGCATTAAAAGAAATCAAGATCCAACAATGATTCATCAACATAAAAGAAAGCAAAACAACAAATTAACCCTACAAATCATGAGAATGAAAGAGTAGAAGCAAGAAATTGTAAAGAGAACAAGATGAAAACATGTAATTGAACCTAAATCTAAGAGAGATTAACCTAACCTAATTCTAGAGAGAAGAGGAAGCTTCTCTCTCTAGAAACTAAGGTACATGATGCTATACTACCAAATAATTGCTCTCCCCTTGCCCAAGCTTGAATTTTGCATGAACTAGCATTAGAAATAAGTTGGGTTGGGCCCAAAGTGCTTCTGAAATCGCCCCCAGCGATTTCATCTTTAGTGGGCCACGAGTAGCATCGGCGCGCACGTGTATAATACGCGTGCTGTACGCATGCTATACGCGTGCACCTAAATGCGAAGCAACATATGGCAAATTTTATATCATTTTGAAGCCTCGGATGTTAGCTTTCCAACGCAACTAGAACCACCTCATTTGGACCTCTATAGCTCAAGTTATGGTTGATTGAGTGCAAAGGGGTCAGGCTTGACAGCTTTACGGTTCCTTCATTTCTTCATGAGTTCTCCCACTTTGCATGCTTTTTCTCCTCACTTCTTCCATCTAATACTTGCCCTATGAACCTGAAATCACTCAACAAGCATATCAAGGCATCGAATGGAATTAAAGTGAGTTAAATTTAGCTATTTTAGGGCCTAAAAAGTATGTTTTCACATTTAAGCACAAATCAAGGGAGAATTGCAAAACCATGCTATTTCATTGAATAAATGTGAGAAAAGGTGATAAAATCCTCCAAAATAAGCACAAGATAAACCACAAAATTGAGGTTTATCAAATCTCCCCACACTTAAACCAAGCATGTCCTCATGCTAAGAATAAAGAAGGACAAGAAAAGGGTATGAACATTTATTCAATGCAAAGAAACTATATGCACCTATCTATATGAATGCAACTAAATGCAAAATGATTCTACCTATTTGTTCAAAAGCAAATCAATCTCCAAGAGCATGTATGAACAAGTTGGGCTAAGATCATATGATGATTCATGAATCCTACCAATTCAAATATCAAAATGAAGTTCAAATAGACTTGCAAGAAGAAAGCTCATGAAAGCCGGGAACAAGGAATTGAGCATCGAACCCTCACCAAAAGTATATCCGCTCTAGTCGCTCTAGTGTATAGGGTCGATCCACTCAATTCTCTTCTAATCATGCTTTCCATGATTTGTTTTTCATCTAACAATCAACAATTATTCAATGCATGCATACATTTATCATGAGATCTTATTCATAGGTTGTAATGGGGCTAGGGTACAGGTGGGGATGCATATATGGCTAAGTGAGCTTAAAATTTGCATCTTTGATTAGCCTAAGCTCTCACCTAACACATATAACAACCTATACAATTCTAATACACAACCTAGCTACCCATGATTCCCACTTTTTCACATACTCATACATTCTCTTTAATTCACATTCTATATGCATTGATTTTTATTGAACTTTACTTTGGGGCATTTTTGTCTCCTTTTTATTTCTTTTTCTCTTTTTTTTTTCTTTTATATATATATATATATATATATATATATATATATATGTTTTTTTCATATATTTTTTTCAAACTAAAATATATACAAAGATGTCAATGCCTATGGTTTTACATATAGTGTATGAATATGTACCCAATTCCCAATATTTTCAACAAAAATAAAAATTACACTTTTACCTCAACCAATGTCCCAAGTTTTCCATACCCAAATGATACACATCTTCACTAGCCTAAGCTAATCAAAGATCCAAATTAAGGACATTTATTGTTTTTCTTTTATGGGTAGTGATGTGCTACAATTAAGAACAAAAGGGATTAAATTGGCTCAAAATTGGCTAACAATGGTTGATGAAATGTAGGCTATTTGGGTAAGTGAGTTAAATGATATGATGGCCTCAATCATATAAATGCATGTATACATGGAATAATGGACATAAAGAATCAAACAAATCAAAAATTACAATCATAGAAAGAGAACAATGCACACAAGAATGAAAATAAGTGGTTATAAGATGTAACCACACAATTAGGCACAAAAGTCACATGCTTGTGTTCTTAGCTCAAAAACCATGTTCCAAAATAAATTCTTCAAGCAAGTTCAACAATTTTTTTTTCAAATTGGTAGGGTGCCCTAAAAACAGTTTCTTGGAAAAGAAATCATCACCCTAACCAAGTAGTCCTAACATAAAAAGGAAGTGGTAAAAATATATACAAATTCTAACTAACATGCAAACTATCATGCTATGCAACAACTAATCTAACAAAGACAAAAATTAAAAATTGGTGTTGAAAGAAAGAAATTGTTACCCATGGAGATCGGTCGGACGACCTCCCCACACTTAGAAATTTGCACCGTCCTCGGTGCATGCAGAGAGGAGCAAGGTGGACAGGTTGCTACAATTGATGAGCTCCTTCAAAAGGTTGTGCGGGTGAACTTGTTTGTTGCCCCATTTGAAGCTTATCCTTTCCCTCTTGGTGGTCAACCTAAAAGGAGAGAAAAAGAAAGAAAATTTAGCCTACAACAAAGATATGAAAGCAATTAGAACACAGGCAGGGGCTAATGCCAAATAAAAGTATGATTCTCACTATATGGTAGCTACAACATGTGAGCGAGAGAGCAATATAGGCAAAGGGCATATCAATTAATACTTGATGCAAGAGTAAAATCAAAGCATGAAGAGCACTCAAAAGCATCAAGTTCGACTAGAAAGAGTGGGTCATGAAAGACATGCAAGTTCATATCAATGCACAAAGAATATAAGAGTCATACAAGATTAAGCATTGATTTAAAAGTTTCATCACCCAACAATATCAAACAAGTCAAGAAGCACCAAAATTAACCAAGAAATTCTCAACAATTGAGTAAGAAAATTCAACACCATTATTCAAATAAGAGGCTCAAAAAAGAAAGAAAAAAACAAGCTATAAAAACAAAATGAAAATGCAAAGAATAAAAGTGTGCGAATGCAATGGATAAAAGAAATGGAAGATGAGAAAAAACTCTTTTTTTATCGGCGCGGACGCGTACCGCGCGTATCCGCGCAAGTTGAGCTAGGCCAGAGGCACAAAAGTGGCCCAGAGTTGGCACAACTCTCGGGCCTTTGGCCTGGGTGATGCAAAAATGCATCGACGCATGCGCGCAAATCGTGCGTACGCGCGGGTTGGTTTGTGCCTTATGCCCAATGTTCGCACAGTGCATACCTAACTCTCGGGTTTTTAGCTGGAGGTGGAATTTTCGCATCCACGCGTACGCATACATGTCGTGTCTGCGTGGATTGTCGAAAATGCTTGAGGCGCGCGTACGCGCCAGGTGCGCACACGCGGGTTGGTGCTCTGTTTTTCAAAATTTTTCCAAGTTCTTGCACCAAACCAAGCCTTCCGAACCTCCAAACAGCTACCAAAACACCCTAAAACCTTATTTAACATATTATACTACCAAATATACTCAACAAACTAAATAAAATATGAAATCAAACCTATTATACCAATATTTACAAAAGAGAAAATGAAAAGAGTTTACCATGGTGGGGTGTCTCTGGTGCACGAAATTGTGATCTCTAATAATGGCATTCAACTTGGTATGCGCGTTTATAACTCAGCACTTTCTTCACAACCTCGCACAACTAACCAGCAAGTGCACTGGGTCGTCCAAGTAATAAACCTTACGTGAGTAAGGGTCGATCCCACGGAGATTGTTGGTATGAAGCAAGCTATGGTCATCTTGATATTCTCAGTTAGGCGGATAATATATGGTTATGGAGTTTTCGAATAATAATAATAAATAAACAGAAAATAAAGATAGAAATACTTATGTAAATCATTGATGGGAATTTCAGATAGGCGTATGAAGATGTTGTGCTCTTTCTGAATCTCTAATTTCCTACTACCTTCATCCAATCCTTCTTACTCCTTTCCATGGCAAGCTGTATGTAGGGCATCACTGTTGTCAATGGCTACATCCCATCCTCTCAGTGAAAATGGTCCAAATGCTCTGTTACAGCATGGCTAATCATCTGTCGGTTCTCGATCATGTTGGAATAGAATCCATTGATTCTTTTGCGTTTGTCATCACGCCCAACAATCACGAGTTTGAAGCTTGTCACAGTCATTCAATCCCTGAATCCTACTCGGAATACCACAGACAAGGTTTAGACTTGCCGGACTTTCATGAATGCCTCCATCAATTCTAGCTTATACCACGAAGATTCTGATTAAGGAATCCAAGAGATATGCACCCGGTCTAACGTAGAACGGAGGTGGTTGTCAGTCACGCGTTCATAGGTGAGAATGCTGATGAGTGTCACGGATCATCACATTCATCATGGTGAAGTGCAACGAATATCTTAGAATAGGAATAAACTGAATTGAATAGAAAATAGTAGTAATTGCATTAAAACTTGAGGTACAGCAGAGCTCCACACCCTTAATCTATGGTGTGTAGAAACTCCACCGTTGAAAATACAGAAGTGATGAAGGTCCAGGCATGGCCGAATGGCCAGCCCCCTAAATGTGATCAATAGTCTCTTAAGATTAATAATGGAATAAAACCGAGACCAAAGATGTCTAATACAATAGTAAAATGTCCTATTTATACTAGACTAGCTACTAGGGTTTACAGAAGTAAGTAATTGATGCAGAAATCCACTTCCGGGGCCCACTTGGTGTGTGCTTGGGCTGAACTTGAGCTTTACACGTGCAGAGGCTTCTTTTGGAGTTGAACGCCAAGTTGTAACATGTTTTTGGCGTTCAATTCTGGTTCATGAAGTGTTTCTGGCGTTTGACTCCAGAATGCAGCATGGAACTGGCATTGAGCGCCAATTTACGTCGTCTAATCTTGAATAAAGTATGGACTATATTGCTAGAAAGCTATGGATGTCTACTTTTCAACGCCGTTGAGAGCGCGCCATTTGGAGTTCTGTAGCTCCAGAAAATCCATTTCAAGTGGAGGGATGTCAGAATCCAACAGCATCAGCAGTCCTTTGTCAGCCTTTTGTCAGAGTTTTGCTCAGGTCCCTCAATTTCAACCAGAAATTACTTGAAATCACAGAAAAATACACAAACTCATAGCAAAGCCTGGAAATGTGAATTTAGCATAAAAACTAATGAAAACATCCCTAAAAGTAGCTAGATCCTACTAAAAACTACCTAAAAACAATGCCAAAAAGCGTATAAATTATCCGCTCATCACAACACCAAACTTAAATTGTTGCTTGTCCCCAAGCAACTGAAAATCAAATAGGATAAAAAGAAGTGAATATACTATGAAGCTCAGAATATCAATGAATATTAATTATAATTAGATGAGCGGTACTTGTAGCTTTTTGCTTCTGAACAGTTTTGGCATCTCACTTTATCCTTTGAAGTTTAGAATGATTGGCATCTCTAGGAACTTAGAATTTCAGATAGTGTTATTGATTCTCCTAGTTAAGTTTGTTGATTATTGAACACAGCTACTTTTATGAGTCTTGGCCGTGGCCCTAAGCACTTTATTTTCCAGTGTTACCACCGGATACATAAATGCCACAAACACATGACTGGGTGAACCTTTTCAGATTGTGACTTAGCTTTGCTAAAGTCCCCAGTTAGAGGTGTCCAGAGCTCTTAAGCACACTCTTTTTGCTTTAGATCACGACTTTAACCACTCAATCTCAAGCTTTTCACTTGGACCTGCATGCCACAAGCACATGGTTAGAGACAGCTTGATTTAGCCGCTTAGGCCTGGATTTTATTTCCTTGGGCCCTCCTATCCATTGATGCTCAAAGCCTTGGATCTTTTTTACCCTTGCCTTTTGGTTTTAAGGGCTATTGGCTTTTTCTGCTTGCTTTTTCTTTTTCTTTCTATTTTTTTCGCCACTTTTTTTTTTCGCAAGCTTTGTTCTTCACTGCTTTTTCATGCTTCAAGAATCAATTTCATGATTTTTCAGATTATCAATAGCATTTCTCTTTGTTCATCATTCTTTCAAGAGCCAACAATTTTAACATTTATAAACAACAAGATAAAAAATATGCACTGTTCAAGCATTCATTCAGAAAACAAAAAGTATTGTCACCACGTCAATAGAATTAAACTACTTTCAAGGATAAATTCGAAACTCGTGTACTTCTTGTTCTTTTGAATTAGGAACATTTTTTATTTAAGAGAGGTGAAGGATTCATGGAATTATTCATAGCTTTAAGACATAGTTACTACATACTAATGATCATGAAGTAGAGACACAAAACATAAACAAACATATAGCATAAAAATCGAGAAACAGAGAAATAAGAACAAGGAATGAGTCCACCTTAGTGAGGGTGGCGCCTTCTTGAAGGACCAATGGTGCTTTGAGCTCCTCTATGTCTCTTCCTTGCCTTTGTGGCTTGATCCCTAGTGATTTTAGTGCTCCTATCCTTAGTTGCTCCCAATAATTGTGTGGAGGAAAATGTATCCCCTGAGGTATCTCAGGGATTTGTTGATGAGGGAATTCCTCATGCTCTCTTGATGTGCAGTCAAATGCTCTACTACTGAGCTATAGACCATTGAGATGAATCTCTCTATCTCCCATGACACAGAGGTGGAAGCAATTGCCTTCCCTTTCCTCTTTCTTGAGGTTTCTCTAGCCTTACGTGCCATAAATGGTTATGGAAAAACAAAAAAAGCTATGCTTTTACCACACCAAACTTAGAATATTGCTCTCCCTCGAGCAAAAGAAGAAAGAATAGAAGAAGAAGAAGATATGAGGGAGAGAGAGAGATGTTTGTGTTTCGGCCATGTAGGGTGGGTTTGGGTGTTAAGGACGGATAGATATGAGTGGTGAAGAAGAGAGAAGGTGAGTTGGGGTAGGTAGGGATCCTATGGGGTCCACAGATCCTAAGGTGTCAAGGATTATCATCCCTGCACCAATGAGGCGTGTAAAACGCCCTCTGCCTGCAATTCTGGCGTTAAACGCCAGATTGATGCTTGTTTCTGGCGTTGAACGCCAGCTTCATGCTTGTTTTGGGCGTTCAACGCCCATTTGCAGCATGTTTCTGGCGTTGAACGCCAGTTCCATGCTTATTTCCGGCGTTCAGCGCCAACTCTCCTCAGGGTGTTTTCCTGGCGTTTAAACGCCAGGATGTTGCTTGTTTCTGGCGTTCAACGCCAGATCCATGCTCTGTTCTGGCGTTGAACGCCAGCCAGATGCTCCTTACTAGCGTTTAAACGCCACTAAGCCCTTCCTCCAGGGTGTGCTTTTTCTTCTGCTGTTTTTGATCCTGTTTTTAATTTTAATATTTATTTTGTGACTCCACATGATCATGAACCTAATAAAACATAAAAGAACAATAAAAGAAAAATAAATAAAGTAACTAAAAAAAAATTGGGTTGCCTCCTAATAAGCGCTCCTTTAATGTCACTAGCTTGACAGTGGACTCTCATGGAGCCTCAAAGGTGATCAGGTCAATGTTGTAGACTCCCAACACCAAACTTAGAGTTTGGATATGGGGATTCAACACCAAACATAGAGTTTGGCTTTGGCCTCCCAACACTAAACTTAGAGTTTGATTATGGGGGCTCTATTTGACTTTGTACTGAGAGAAGCTTTTCATGCTTCCTCTCCATTGCTAAAGAAGAACACCCTTGGGTCTTGAAAACAAGATAGTCCTCATTCAATTGAAGGACTAATTCTCCTCTATTAACATCTATCACAGCTCCTGCTGTGGCTAGGAAAGGTCTTCCAAGGATGATGCATTCATCCTCCTCCTTCCTAGTGTCTAAGATTATGAAATCAGCAGGGATGTAAAGGCCTTCAACCTTTACCAATACGTCCTCTACCAATCCATAAGCTTGTCTTACTGACTTGTCTGCCATTTGTAATGAGAATATGGCAGGCTGTACCTCAATGATCCCCAGCTTCTCCATTACAGAGAGTGGCATAAGATTTATGCCTGACCCAAGGTCACTCAAAGCCTTTTTAAAGGTCATGGTGCCTATGGTACAGGGTATTAAGAATTTACCAGGATCTTGTTTCTTTTGAGGTAAAGTTTGCTGAACCCATGTATCTAGTTCACCAATGAGCAAGGGAGGTTCACCTTTCCAAGTCTCATTACCAAACAACTTGGCATTTAGCTTCATGATAGCTCCTAGATATTAAGTAACTTGCTCTCCAGTTACATCTTCATCCTCTTCAGAGGAAGAATAGTTTTCAGAGCACATGAATGGAAGAAGGAGGTTTAATGGGATCTCTATGGTCTCTATATGACCTTCAAATTCCTTTAAGTCCTCAATAAGGAACTCCTTCTTGCTTGAAAAACGTCTCATGAGGTCTTCCTCATTGGGATTCACGTCCTCTCCTTCCTCTCTGGGTTCGGCCATGTTGATTATGTCAATGGCCTTGCACTCTCTTTTTGGATTTTCTTCAGTATTGCTTGGGAGAGTACTAGGAGGAGTTTTGATGTGTGGAAAATGATCCAACACAAAACTCACCGGCAAGTGTACCGGGTCGCATCAAGTAATAAAACTCACGGGAGTGAGGTCGATCCCACATGGATTGAAGGATTGAGCAATTTTAGTTTAGTGGTTGATTTAGTCAAGCGAATCAAGTATTGGTTGAGTGATTTTGTATCCAACAGTAAGTAAATGACAGAAAATGTAAAGGGGGAGGGAAGAATTGCAGAAATTAAAGAGAATTGAAAGTAAAGGTGCTGAATCTTAAAGGACAAGAAATTAAATGACCGAAACTTAAAGTGCAAGAAATGTAAATAGCAGTAACCTAAAGTGCAAGAAATATAAATTGCTTGAATGGAAAAGGGATTTGAGGACTGGGAATTTAGAATTTAAGCAAGGAAAATTAAATTGCATCAATTAATAAAGTAGAAGATGAATTGGAAGTAACTAGAATTCAAACAGGAAGTGAGAATGTAATTGCAGTAGTGGTTCAACAGAAGAACCAAAAAGAAAATTGGGTCTCAAGACTCCAGAGACTAGATAGCAAAGTCTAAATCTCAATTGCCTTCCCAGATCCAAGTTCACAAAGCAATTAACAAGAAATTAAAGATGAAGCAGTAAAGGAAATTGGATTCAACTCAATTATGCAGAAGGGAAATTAAAGAGATCTTGAATGGAGATTGAGACAGAAATTCCTCAATTCTTCACACCCAAGACTCAAACAAGAAAAGTAAAAAGTGCTCAAGCAAGAACGAGGAAGAAGAGAGATCAATTCTCCTTCCCAATTCTCTAAAATCTCAGTTCCAAGCTCTCAAAATCAAGTCTAAAGATGTGAAAATTCAAAAATCAAAAAGAAGGTTTCAAAAGATCCTCCTAATTACATCAAACTATCTCCTATTTATACACTTTCTATTCTTGGATTTTGGAATTTGGATGGGCTTTTGATTTGGTGAAGAAATGAATTAAATTGGATTTTTAATCCAATTTTCAGCCCATGAGAGATTAGCTTCCAGGAGGCTGCCCTGCCCTTGTGGAGGGCAGAGCAGGGAAAATTGTGTGCGTGCTGAGTGTGGGACATCAGGATGCTGCCCTGCCCTTGCCGAGAGCAGGGCAGTGTGCGTCATGGTGCGTTTGAAATATTTTGCGTGCCAAGTCTTGGACATCATCTAGGTAGCGCTCAAGTGGTGCAGCTTCTTTGCTTTCTTAGTGAAGCCTCCGTGTTCGAGACTTATTGGGAGCATTTCGGCCAATTTTTGGCTTATTTTCCTTTGTGAGTAGCGCTACTTCTTTCCTTCTTGTACTTGGGTTCGAAACCCATGGGTGGCACTTGGAGACAATTTCCTTTGATTTTTTTCTTGCATGGAGCCTGATATTGCTCTTGAGGAGGGCAGGGCAGAATTATTATGCTGCTCTCTTGGAGAGCAGTGTGCTCTTGTGGAGAGTAGTGTTTGCTTCCTCCTTCTATGTTGCGCCACACTTCTCCTTTTTTCACCACACCATTTTCTTCCCATGGCCACACTTCTTAAGCCACGTTTTTCTTCTTTTCTTCTTTTCTTCACCTACAAGAAATCAAAGCAACCATTCAAAGTATCTCCAAACTCATAAGGTTTATAATTCATTAAAATTCCATTAATTTTAGCTCAAACCTCATGGTTTAGCATCAATTTAATAGTGGTTGTTTGATTTAAAGAAGTTATGCATTTTCATTCTAAATTGCTTACTTAGGATGCAAGAAAGTGCATAAAGACTAGTGAAACAAGTGAAATTAGCTTGAAAAATGGGTATATGATGACTTGTCATCACAACACCAAACTTAAATCTTGCTTGTCCCCAAGCAAGCATCAAAATTAAGAGGAAATGAAATGAAAAAAGAAAAGCATACATATCCTTACTAGGCATATAGCAGAACTTGATTCATGGAGTTTTTATGCAGACAATGATAACTCAGTTATTGGTTGCTGTTACATAATATACACTTTTCCTCAAAGGCTTACTAAACTTGCTATTATAAGGTTTACTCTTTACTTGCTCCCTTCCTAACTTTTCTTTTCTCATTTTGCTTAACAAGCTTATTCTTCTATGAAGGCTTGGTGTCCAATGTTGCAGTAGCCTTTGGCTTTATTTTTACTCAACATCTTTCCACCACAGACACATGGCTCACTATTTTCTCCTAGGATCATTGATGCCCAGCATCTCTTTGGATAACTAAATGTTCTGTATCTAAGTTGCTCTTTATTGTGGACTTTCAATTGGCCATCCCAAATCAGTTGATCTAAGTGACCGGGTTTTGAAATACCCCTCAGAATTTACTTGTCCAAACATATCCTAGTACAAGAACACCACAGGCATGTGTCCTAGGGTCCAAGCTATTGGTGTCCAGCCTTTATTCTTTGTTTTTTTTGCCACATTGGCTTTTTCTTCTTCCTTTTCTTTCTGTTTTATTTTGTTCTCAAGGGATTTTTTTTCTTTACTGATAGGAACCTTTATAACAGCAAGCTAGCTCACACTTCAATGAAAATGACATTATGCAGCAATTATTTCATGAGTTATGCATTTAATCAAACACATACACCACCATTAACTTCCATTCTAACTTATGCAACATTGGATATTTACTTTCTAATTCAAATATTTCTCTTTTTTTTTTCAAGCAGATGGGAAACAAAACAGAATTCAAGCTAAGTGATGAATGATAAGCACTTATGCAAATAAGCATTCTTAACAAACAACTTCACTTGCAACTAGATAAACACTTTAGCAAGATATATAAGGGTTCCCAGATTCAAGGCAATTTATAGCAGCAAGGAGTAAGTTTAGATACAACCTTTGAAGTTGCAGCCCTTTGATTCTTCCTTCTGTTGTATCCCTTTTGAGTCACAATGCAAATTGTCTTCAATTGTTGGCTAATTTCCTGCATAATTCTCAAAAGTTGCTTGCTTCTCAAGCCCTTAAATGAATGGTTAGTATGCATATATTGAGTGTGTCTTTTGGATTTATTTTGGTGTGGGAACACCAAACTTAATTGCTTGCCACTTCCTCTGATGCAACATGTTAACCATATGTGAAACCTTGTATCCTTGCTAAAGGTTATGGAATTAAAGCTAAAAAAATAGTTAAATAGTTGAATAATTTGTCTGATTGCTTGGAGCTAGCATTGTGCAGGAAGTGAGAATGTTCTTTTAAATGAGATTTTAGTGGAACATCAAACATAGAATCCATCATTCTCCCTTAAATTGTTTTGGTGTGCAACACCAAACTTAGCTCCTTACAATACAGACCAATTATTCAACATTTTTATTGAAATAGCTATGAAAAGAAACTACATCAGGTTGGGTTGCCTCCCAACAAGCGCTCTTTTAATGTCACTAGCTTGACATTCCTTATTCTTGCTCAACTTCCAAAGTGTTTCAGGATCAAAAGGTGTGGATTCATTGCTCCTTCCTCCTGTCACAAAAGCAGAAACACAAATAGAACCAAAAACTAAAACAGAGCACTCTGTAACTTTAGTGCAGAGAGACTTAGTAGAGGCAAAGTCTCGAACAGTTAGTGTGTTAGTTAAAAATAAAGAAAAAGTGCTTGATCTAGACCACCACTTCACTTAATCATTGTCAATCAATTTCAATCCCCGGCAACGGCACCAAAAACTTGATGTGTGGAAAACGATCCAACACAAAACTCACCGGCAAGTGTACCGGGTCGCATCAAGTAATAAAACTCACGGGAGTGAGGTCGATCCCACAGGGATTGAAGGATTGAGCAATTTTAGTTTAGTGGTTGATTTAGTCAAGCGAATCAAGTATTGGTTGAGTGATTTTGTATCCAACAGTAAGTAAATGATAGAAAATGTAAAGGGGGAGGGAAGAATTGCAGAAATTAAAGAGAATTGAAAGTAAAGGTGCTGAATCTTAAAGGACAAGAAATTAAATGACCGAAACTTAAAGTGCAAGAAATGTAAATAGCAGTAACTTAAAGTGCAAGAAATATAAATTGCTTGAATGGAAAAGGGATTTGAGGACTGGGAATTCAGAATTTAAGCAAGGAAAATTAAATTGCATCAATTAATAAAGCAGAAGATGAATTGGAAGTAACTAGAATTCAAACAGGAAGTGAGAATGTAATTGCAGCAGTGGTTCAACAGAAGAACCAAAAAGAAAATTGGGTCTCAAGACTCCAGAGACTAGATAGCAAAGTCTAGATCTCAATTGCCTTCCCAGATCCAAGTTCACAAAGCAATTAACAAGAAATTAAAGATGAAGCAGTAAAGGAAATTGGATTTAACTCAATTATGCAGAAGGGAAATTAAAGAGATCTTGAATGGAGATTGAGACAGAAATTCCTCAATTCTTCACACCCAAGACTCAAACAAGAAAAGTAAAAAGTGCTCAAGCAAGAACGAGGAAGAAGAGAGATCAATTCTCCTTTCCAATTCTCTAAAATCTCGGTTCCAAGCTCTCAAAATCAAGTCTAAAGATGTGAAAATTCAAAAATCAAAAAGAAGGTTTCAAAAGATCCTCCTAATTACATCAAACTATCTCCTATTTATACACTTTCTATTCTTGGATTTTGGAATTTGGATGGGCTTTTGATTTGGTGAAGAAATGAATTAAATTGGATTTTTAATCCAATTTTCAGCCCATGAGAGATTAGCTTCCAGGAGGCTGCCCTGCCCTTGTGGAGGGCAGAGCAGGGAAATTGTGTGCGTGCTGAGTGTGGGACATCAGGATGCTGCCCTGCCCTTGCCGAGAGCAGGGCAGTGTGCGTCATGGTGCGTTTGAAATATTTTGCGTGCCAAGTCTTGGACATCATCAAGGTAGCGCTCAAGTGGTGCAGCTTCTTTGCTTTCTTAGTGAAGCCTCCGTGTTCGAGACTTATTGGGAGCATTTCGGCCAATTTTTGGCTTATTTTCCTTTGTGAGTAGCGCTAATTCTTTCCTTCTTGTACTTGGGTTCGAAACCCATGGGTGGCACTTGGAGACAATTTCCTTTGATTTTTTTCTTGCATGGAGCCCGATGTTGCTCTTGAGGAGGGCAGTGCAGAATTATTATGCTGCTCTCTTGGAGAGCAGTGTGCTCTTGTGGAAAGTAGTGTTTGCTTCCTCCTTCTATGTTGCGCCACACTTCTCCTTCTTTCACCACACCATTTTCTTCCCATGGCCACACTTCTTAAGCCACGTTTTTCTTCTTTTCTTCTTTTCTTCACCTACAAGAAATCAAAGCAACCATTCAAAATATCTCCAAACTCACAAGGTTTATAATTCATTAAAATTCCATTAATTTTAGCTCAAACCTCATGGTTTAGCATCAATTTAATAGTGGTTGTTTGATTTAAAGAAGTTATGCATTTTCATTCCAAACTGCTTGCTTAGGATGCAAGAAAGTGCATAAAGACTAGTGAAACAAGTGAAATTAGCTTGAAAAATGGGTATATGATAACTTGTCATCACAACACCAAACTTAAATCTTGCTTGTCCCCAAGCAAGCATCAAAATTAAGAGGAAATGAAATGAAAAAAGAAAAGCATACATATCCTTACTAGGCATATAGCAGAACTTGATTCATGGAGTTTTTATGCAGACAATGATAACTCAGTTATTGGTTGCTGTTACATAATATACACTTTTCCTCAAAGGCTTACTAAACTTGCTATTATAAGGTTTACTCTTTACTTGCTCCCTTCCTAACTTTTCTTTTCTCATTTTGCTTAACAAGCTTATTCTTCTATAAAGGCTTGGTGTCCAATGTTGCAGTAGCCTTTGGCTTTATTTTTACTCAACATCTTTCCACCACAGACACATGGCTCACTATTTCCTCCTAGGATCATTGATGCCCAGCATCTCTTTGGATAACTAAATGTTCTGTATCTAAGTTGCTCTTTATTGTGGACTTTCAATTGGCCATCCCAAATCAGTTGATCTAAGTGACCGGGTTTTGAAATACCCCTCAGAATTTACTTGTCCAAACATATCCTAGTACAAGAACACCACAGGCATGTGTCCTAGGGTCCAAGCTATTGGTGTCCAGCCTTTATTCTTTGTTTTTCTTGCCACATTGGCTTTTTCTTCTTCCTTTTCTTTCTGTTTTATTTTGTTCTCAAGGGATTTTTTTTCTTTACTGATAGGAACCTTTATAACAGCAAGCTAGCTCACACTTCAATGAAAATGACATTATGCAGCAATTATTTCATGAGTTATGCATTTAATCAAACACATACACCACCATTAACTTCCATTCTAACTTATGCAACATTGGATATTTACTTTCTAATTCAAATATTTCTCTTTTTTTTTTCAAGCAGATGGGAAACAAAACAGAATTCAAGCTAAGTGATGAATGATAAGCACTTATGCAAATAAGCATTCTTAACAAACAACTTCACTTGCAACTAGATAAACACTTTAGCAAGATATATAAGGGTTCCCAGATTCAAGGCAATTTATAGCAGCAAGGAGTAAGTTTAGATACAACCTTTGAAGTTGCAGCCTTTTGATTCTTCCTTCTGTTGTATCCCTTTTGAGTCACAATGCAAATTGTCTTCAATTGTTGGCTAATTTCCTGCATAATTCTCAAAAGTTGCTTGCTTCTCAAGCCCTTAAATGAATGGTTAGTATGCATATATTGAGTGTGTCTTTTGGATTTATTTTG
The DNA here is from genome assembly GCF_014773155.1 of Arachis stenosperma. Lineage (NCBI taxonomy): Eukaryota > Viridiplantae > Streptophyta > Magnoliopsida > Fabales > Fabaceae > Arachis > Arachis stenosperma. The sequence continues at coordinate 71,441,408 of NC_080377.1, read as the reverse complement.
GTGTGGGAACACCAAACTTAATTGCTTGCCACTTCCTCTGATGCAACATGTTAACCATATGTGAAACCTTGTATCCTTGCTAAAGGTTATGGAATTAAAGCTAAAAAAATAGTTAAATAGTTGAATAATTTGTCTGATTGCTTGGAGCTAGCATTGTGCAGGAAGTGAGAATGTTCTTTTAAATGAGATTTTGGTGGAACATCAAACATAGAATCCTTCATTCTCCCTTAAATTATTTTGGTGTGCAACACCAAACTTAGCTCCTTACAATACAGACCAATTATTCAACATTTTTATTGAAATAGCTATGAAAAGAAACTACATCAGTTTGGGTTGCCTCCTAACAAGCGCTCTTTTAATGTCACTAGCTTGACATTCCTTATTCTTGCTCAACTTCCAAAGTGTTTCAGGATCAAAAGGTGTGGATTCATTGCTCCTTCCTCCTGTCACAAAAGCAAAAACACAAATAGAACCAGAAACTAAAACAGAGCACTCTGTAACTTTAGTGCAGAGAGACTTAGTAGAGGCAAAGTCTCGAACAGTTAGTGTGTTAGTTAAAAATAAAGAAAAAGTGCTTGATCTAGACCACCACTTCACTTAATCATTGTCAACCTATTTCAATCCCCGGCAACGGCGCCAAAAACTTGATGTGTGGAAAACGATCCAACACAAAACTCACCGGCAAGTGTACCGGGTCGCATCAAGTAATAAAACTCATAGGAGTGAGGTCGATCCCACAGGGATTGAAGGATTGAGCAATTTTAGTTTAGTGGTTGATTTAGTCAAGCGAATCAAGTATTGGTTGAGTGATTTTGTATCCAACAGTAAGTAAATGACAGAAAATGTAAAGGGGGAGGGAAGAATTGCAGAAATTAAAGAGAATTGAAAGTAAAGGTGCTGAATCTTAAAGGACAAGAAATTAAATGACCGAAACTTAAAGTGCAAGAAATGTAAATAGCAGTAACTTAAAGTGCAAGAAATATAAATTGCTTGAATGGAAAAGGGATTTGAGGACTGGGAATTCAGAATTTAAGCAAGGAAAATTAAATTGCATCAATTAATAAAGCAGAAGATGAATTGGAAGTAACTAGAATTCAAACAGGATGTGAGGATGTAATTGCAGCGGTGATTCAACAGAAGAACCAAAAAGAAAATTGGGTCTCAAGACTCCAGAGACTAGATAGCAAAGTCTATATCTCAATTGCCTTTCCAGATCCAAGTTCACAAAGCAATTAACAAGAAATTAAAGATGAAGCAGTAAAGGAAATTGGATTCAACTCAATTATGCAGAAGGGAAATTAAAGAGATCTTGAATGGAGATTGAGACAGAAATTCCTCAATTCTTCACACCCAAGACTCAAACAAGAAAAGTAAAAAGTGCTCAAGCAAGAACGAGGAAGAAGAGAGATCAATTCTCCTTCCCAATTCTCTAAAATCTCAGTTCCAAGCTCTCAAAATCAAGTCTAAAGATGTGAAAATTCAAAAATCAAAAAGAAGGTTTCAAAAGATCCTCCTAATTACATCAAACTATCTCCTATTTATACACTTTCTATTCTTGGATTTGGAATTTGGATGGGCTTTTGATTTGGTGAAGAAATGAATTAAATTGGATTTTTAATCCAATTTTCAGCCCATGAGAGATTAGCTTCCAGGAGGCTGCCCTGCCCTTGTGGAGGGCAGAGCAGGGAAATTGTGTGCGTGCTGAGTGTGGGACATCAGGATGCTGCCCTGCCCTTGCCGAGAGCAGGGCAGTGTGCGTCATGGTGCGTTTGAAATATTTTGCGTGCCAAGTCTTGGACATCATCAAGGTAGCGCTCAAGTGGTGCAACTTCCTTGCTTTCTTAGTGAAGCCTCTGTGTTCGAGACTTACTGGGAGCATTTCGGCCAATTTTTGGCTTATTTTCCTTTGTGAGTAGTGCTACTTCTTTCCTTCTTGTACTTGGGTTCGAAACCCATGGGTGGCACTTGGAGACAATTTCCTTTGATTTTTTTCTTGCATGGAGCCCGATATTGCTCTTGAATGGAGAGCAGTGTGCTCTTGTGGAGAGCAGTGTTTGCTTCCTCCTTCTATGTTGCGCCACACTTCTCCTTCTTTCACCACACCATTTTCTTCCCATGGCCACACTTCTTAAGCCACGTTTTTCTTCTTTTCTTCACCTACAAGAAATCAAAGCAAGCATTCAAAGTATCTCCAAACTCATAAGGTTTATAATTCATTAAAATTCCATTAATTTTAGCTCAAACCTCATGATTTAGCATCAATTTAATAGTGGTTGTTTGATTTAAAGAAGTTATGCATTTTCATTTCAAATTGCTTACTTAGGATGCAAGAAAGTGCATAAAGACTAGTGAAACAAGTGAAATTAGCTTGAAAAATGTGTATATGATGACTTATCATCAAGTTTCAGTGACTTTCTTACTCAGCTGGCCCACTTGTGCCTCCAAATTTCTGATGGAGGACCTTGTTTCACTCATGAAACTTAAAGTGGCCTTAGACAGATCAGAGACAATGTTTGCTAAGTTAGAGGTGCTTTGCTCAGAATTCTCTGTCTGTTGCTGAGAAGACGATGGAAAAGGCTTGCTATTGCTAAACCTGTTTCTTCCACCATTATTAAAGCCTTGTTGAGGCTTTTGTTGATCCTTCCATGAGAAATTTGGATGATTTCTCCATGAGAGGTTATAGGTGTTGCCAAAGGCTTCCCCCATGTAATTTACCTCTGCCATTGTAGGGTTTTCAGGATCAAAAGCTTCTTCTTCAGAAGATGCCTCTTTAGTACTGTTGGATGCATTTTGCCATCCATTCAGACTTTGAGAAATCATGTTGACTTGCTGAGTCAACATTTTGTTCTGAGCCAATATGGCATTCAGAGCATCAATTTCAAGAACCACATTCCTCTGAGGCGTCCCATTATTCACGGAATTCCTCTCAGAAGTGTACATGAATTGATTATTTGCAACCATTTCAATAAGTTCCTGAGCTTCTGCAGGCGTTTTCTTTAGGTGAATGGATCCACCTGCAGAATGGTCCAGTGACATCTTAGAGAACTCAGACAGACCATAATAGAATATATCTTTCATGGTCCATTCTGAAAATATATCAGAAGGACACTTTTTGGTCATATGCTTGTATCTTTCCTAAGTTTCATAGAGGAACTCACCATCTTTTTGCTTGAAGGTTTGAACATCCACTCTAAGCTTGCTCAGCTTTTGAGGAGGAAAGAATTTAACCAAGAAGGCCGTGACCAGCTTATCCCAAGAGTCCAGGCTATCCTTAGGTTGTGAGTCCAACCATGTTCTAGCTCTGTCTCTTACAGCAAAAGGGAAAAGCATGAGCCTGTAGACTTCAGGATCTACTCCATTAGTCTTAACAGTCTCACATATCTGTAAGAACTCAGTTAAAAACTGGTAGGAATCTTCTAATGGAAGTCCATGAAACTTGCAGTTTTGTTGCATTAGAGCAACTAGTTGAGGTTTCTGCTTAAAATTGTTTGCTCCTATTACAGGAATTGAGATGCTTCTCCCATCAAACTTGGATGTAGGTGTAGTATAATCACCAAGCATCCTCCTTGTATGATTGTTGTTGGGTTTGGCTACCATATCCTTTTTTTGTTCGAAAATTTCAGTAAGGTTGTCTCTGGATTGTTGTAATTTAGCTTCTCTTAGTTTCCTCTTCAGAGTCCTTTTAGGTTCAGGATCAGCTTCAACAAGAATGCCTTTTTCCTTGTTCCTGCTCATATGAGAAAGAAGAGAACAGAAAAGGAAGAGGAATCCTCTATGTCACAGTATAGAGATTCCTTTATGTTAGTAGAAGAAGAAAGGAATAGAAGAATGAATAATCCAAACACAAAGGTGAGGATAGGAGTAGAGATTAGAGATGAAGAGAAGTGTTAGTAAATGAATAAATAAATAGACTAAGATGAGAGAGAAGTTTTCGAAAATAATTTTTGAAAAGGAGTTAATAATTTTTGAAAATTAAAGGAAGAATTAAAATTAAAATTTAAAATAATTAGTTAATTAAAAGGAATTTAAAAAAACAAGGATGAGATATTTTCGAAAAATTGATAGGGAAAATTAGTTAGGTGGTTTTGAAAAAGATAAAAAACAAATAAAAAGTCAATTAGTTAGTTGAAAAAGATTTGAAAATTAATTTTGAAAAGATAAGAAGATAAGAAGATATTTTGAAATCAAGTTTTTGAAAAAGATAAAATTTAAAAAGATATGATAAAAAGATATGATTAAAAAGATATGGTTGGAAAAGATTTAATTTTTAAAATTAAAATTGATTACTTGATGGTGGACGAAATTGTGATTCATACTTAAATTGTTGTTCGAAATTGATTCTTAGGTAATGGCCCCAAAAACTTGGTGCTCAATACCATGGTCTAAACATAATTTCACAACTTCGCTCAACTAACCAGCAAGTGTACTGGGTCGTCCAAGTAATAAACCTTACGTGAGTAAGGGTCGATCCCACAGAGATTGTTGGTATGAAGCAAGCTATGGTCATCTTGTAAATCTCAGTCAGGCGGATAATAAATGGTGAGAGAGTTTTCGAATATTAATAATAAATAAACTGAAAATAAAGATAGAAATACTTATGTAAATCATTGATGGGAATTCCAGATAGGCGTATGAAGATGCTATGCTCCTTCTGAATCTCTGCTTTCCTACTACCTTCATCCAATCCTTCTTACTCCTTTCCATGGCAAGCTGTATGTAGGGCATCACCGTTGTCAATGGCTACATCCCATCCTCTCAGTGAAAAAGGTCCAAATGCTCTTTTACAGCACGGCTAATCATCTGTTGGTTCTCGATCATGTTGGAATAGAATCCCTTGATTCTTTTACGTTTGTCATCACGCCCAACAATCGCGAGTTTGAAGCTCGTCACAGTCATTCAATCCCTGAATCCTACTCGGAATACCACAGACAAGGTTTAGACTTTCCGGATTCTCATGAATGTCGCCATCAATTATAGCTTATACCACGAAGACTCTGATCTCATGGAATGGAAGGCTCGGTTGTCAAGCGAGGGCAACCATGCGTCGTGCATCAGGAATCCAAGAGATACACACTCTAGCTTTCGCTTGTAGAACGGAAGTGGTTGTTAGGCACGCATTCATAGGGACGGATGATTATGAGTGTCACGGATCATCACATCCATCAGGTTGAAGTACGAGTAATATCTTAGAACAGAAATAAGATTGAAATTGAATAAAAGATAGTAGTAATTGCATTAAAACTCGAGGTACAGCAGAGCTCCACACCTTTAATCTATTGTGTGTAGAAACTCCACCGTTGAAAATACATAAGTGAAAGTCCAGGCATGGCCGAATGGCCAGCCCCCAAAATGTAATATGAATTCGAAAATAGAGAGAAGGACCTATGGTCAAAAGATCGAATGGTCAAAGACACTGAATACAATAGTAAAATGTTATATTTATACTAAACTAGCTACTAGGGTTTACAGAAGTAAGTAATTGATGCAGAAATCCACTTCGGGGACCCACTTGGTGTGTGCTTGGGCTGAGCTTGAGCTTTACACGTGCAGAGGCTTCTTTTGGAGTTGAACGCCAAGTTGTAACGTGGTTTTGGCGTTCAACTCTGGTTCGTGACGTGTTTCTGGCGTTTGACTCCAGAACGCAGCATGGAACTGGCGTTGAGCGCCAGTTTACGTCATCTAATCACGAATAAAGTGTGAACTATTATATATTGCTGGAAAGCTCTAAATGTGTACTTTCCAACGCCATTTAGAGCGCACCATTTAGAGTTCTATAGCTCCAGAAACTCCATTTCAAATACAGGGAGGTCAGAATCCAACAGCATCAGCAGTCCTTTGTCAGCCTCCTTATCAGAGTTTTGCTCAGGTCCCTCAATTTCAGCCAGAAATTACCTAAAATCACAAAAAAACACGCAAACTCATAGTAAAGTCCAGAAATGTGAATTTAGCATAAAAACTAATGAAAACAGCCCTAAAAGTAGCTAGATTATACTAAAAACTATCTAAAAATAATGCCAAAAAGCGTATAAATTATCCGCTCATCACAACACCAAACTTAAATTGTTGCTTGTCCCCAAGCAACTGAAAATCAATTAGGATAAAAAGAAGAGAATATACTATAAATTCCAGAATATCAATGAATATTAGTCCGAATTAGATGAGCGAGACTTGTAGCTTTTTGCCTCTGAACAGTTTTTGCATCTCACTTTTTTCTTTGAAGTTTAGAATGATTGGCATCTATAGAAACTTAGAATTTCAGATAGTGTTATTGATTCTCCTAGTTAAGTATGTTGATTCTTGAATACAGCTACTTTTATGAGTCTTGGCCGTGGCCCTAAGCACTTTGTTTTCCAGTATTACCACCGGATACATAAATGCCACAGACACATAGCTGGGTGAACCTTTTCAGATTGTGACTCAGCTTTGCTAAAGTCCCCAGTTAGAGGTGTCCAGAGTTCTTAAGCACACTCTTTTTGCTTTGGATCACGACTTTAACCACTCAGTCTCAAGCTTTTCACTTGGACCTGCATGCCACAAGCACATGGTTAGGGACAGCTTGATTTAGCCGCTTAGGCCTGGATTTTATTTCCTTGGGCCCTCCTATCCATTGATGCTCAAAGCCTTGGATCCTTTTTACCTTTGCCTTTTGGTTTTAAGTGCTATTGGCTTTTTCTGCTTGCTTTTTCTTTTTCTTTCTATTTGTTTTTCGCCACTTCTTTTTTTTTCTCAAGCTTTTGCTTTTTCACTGCTTTTTCTTGCTTCAAGAATCAATTTCATGATTTTTCAGATTATCAATAGCTTTTCTCTTTGTTCATCATTCTTTCGAGAGCCAACAATTTTAACATTCATAAACAACAAGATAAAAAATATGCACTGTTCAAGCATTCATTCAGAAAACAAAAAGTATTGTCACCACATCAGTATAATTAAACTAAATTCAAGGATAAATTCGAAACTCATGTACTTCTTGTTCTTTTGTATTTAAAAACATGTTTCGTTTAAGAAAGGTGAAGGATTCATGGGATTATTCATAGCTTTAAGACATAGTTACTAAATACTAATGATCATGTAATAAGGACACAAACAGAAATAACATAAAGCTTAAAAATCGAAAAACAAAGAAATAAGAACAAGGAATGAGTCCACCTTAGTGATGGTGGCGTTTTCTTCTTGAAGAACCAATGATGTCCTTGAGCTCTTCTATATCTCTTCCTTGCCTTTGTTGCTTGATCCCTAGTGATTTTGGTGCTCCTATCCTTAGTTGCTCCCAATAATTGTGTGGAGGAAAATGTATCCCCTAAGGTGTCTCAGGGATCTCTTGATTTGCAGTCAAATACTCTACTACTGAGCTATGGGCCCTTGAGATGAATCTCTCAATCTCCCATGACTCCGTGGTGGAAGCTTTTGTCTTCCCTTTCGTCTTTTTTTTTTTTTGAGGTTTCTCTGGCCTTAGGTGCCATCAATGGTTATGGAAAAACAAAAAAGCTATGCTTTTACCACACCAAACTTAGAATGTTGCTCGCCCTCGAGCAAAAGAAGAAAGAATGGAAGGAGAAGAAGTTATGGAGGAGAGGGAGAGATGTGTATGTGTCGGCCATATGGGTGGGATTGGGTGGGGAAGAGATGGATGGATGTGAGTGGTAAAGAGATGATGGGGAAGAGAGATTGAGGTAATTGGTGAAGAAGAGAGAAGGTGAGTTGAGGTAGGTGGGGATCCTGTGGGGTTCACAGATCCTGAGGTGTCAAGGATTTACATCCCTGCACCAATGAGGCATGTAAAATGCCCTCTGCATGCAATACTGGCGTTTAACGCCAGATTGATGCTTGTTTCTGGCGTTAAACGCCAGCTCTAAGCTTATTCTGGGCATTCAATGCCCATCTGCAGCATGTTTCTGGCGTTGAATGCCAGCTTTCCTTAGTGTGCAATCCTGGCGTTTAAACGCCAGATTGCTGCATGTTTCTGGCGTTCAACGCCAGATTCATGCTCTGTTCTGGCGTTGAACGCCAGCCAGATGCTTCTTACTGGCGTTTAAACGCCAGTAAGTCCTTCTTCCAGGGTGTGATTTTTCTTCTGCTGTTTTTTATTCTGTTTTTAATTTTAGTATTTTTTTGGTGACTCCACATGATCATGAACCTAATAAAACATTAAAGAACAATAAAAGAAAAATAAAATTAGATAAATAAAAATTGGGTTGCCTCCCAATAAGCGCTTCTTTAATGTCAATAGCTTGACAGTGGGCTCTCATGGAGCCTCACAGGTGATCAGGTCAATGTTGTATAGTTCTAACACCAAACTTAGAGTTTGGATGTGGGGATTCAATACCAAACTTAGAGTTTGGCTGTGGCCTCTCAACACCAAACTTAGAGTTTGATTGTGAGGGCTTTGTTTGACTTTGTATTGAGAGAAGCTTTTCATGCTTCCTCTCAATTATTAAAGAAGAAGACCCTTGAGCCTTAAACACAAGGTAGTCCCCATTCAATTGAAGGACTAATTCTCCTCTGTTAACATCTATCACAGCTCCTGCTTTGGCTAGGAAACGTCTTCCAAGGATGATGCATTCATCCTCCTCCTTCCTAGTGTCTAAGATTATGAAATCAGCAGGGATGTAAAGGCCTTCAACCTTTACTAACACGTCCTCTACCAATCCATAAGCTTGTCTTACTGACTTGTCCGTCAATTGTAATGAGAATATGGCAGGTTATACCTCAATGATCCCCAGCTTCTCCATTACAGAGAGTGGAATTAGATTTATGCCTGACCCTAGGTCACACAGAGCCTTTTCAAAGGTCATGGTGCCTATGGTACAGGGTATTAAGAATTTACCAGGATTTTGTTTCTTTTGAGGTAAAGTTTGCTGAACCCATGTATCTAGTTCACCAATGAGCAAGGGAAGTTCACCTTCCCAAGTCTCATTACCAAATAACTTGGTATTCAGCTTCATGATAGCTCCTAGATATTGAGCAGCTTGCTCTCCAGTTACATCTTCATCCTCTTCAGAGGAAGAATAGTCTTCAGAGCTCATGAATGGCAGAAGGAGGTTTAATGGAATCTCTATGGTCTCTATATAAGCCTCAGTTTCCTTTGGGTCCTCAATAGGGAACTCCTTCTTGCTTGAAAGACGTCCCATGAGGTCTTCCTCATTGGGATTCACGTCCTCTCCTTCCTCTCTAGGTTCGGCCATATTGATTATATCAATGGCCTTCCACTCTCTTTTAGGATTTTCTTCAGTATTGCTTAGGAGAGTACTAGGAGGAGTTTTAGTGACTTTCTTACTCAGCTGGCCCACTTGTTCCTCCAGATTTCTGATGGAGGACCTTGTTTCACTCATGAAACCTAAAGTGGCTTTGGACAGATCAGAGACTATATTTTGCTAAGTTAGAGGTATTTTGCTCAGAATTCTCTGTCTGTTGCTGAGAAGATGATGGAAAAGGCTTGCTATTGCTGAGCCTACTTCTTCCACCATTATTAAAGCCTTGTTGAGGCTTTTGTTGATCCCTCCATCAGAAATTTGGATGATTTCTCCATGAAGAATTATAGGTGTTTCCATAAGGTTCACCCATGTAATTTACCTCTGCTATTGCAGGGTTTTCAGGATCATAAGCTTCTTCTTTAGAAGATGCCTCTTTAGTACTGTTGGATACATTTTGCTAACCATTCAGACTTTGAGAAAACATGTTGACTTGCTGAGTCAACATTTTGTTCTGAGCCAATATGGCATTCAAAGCATCAATTTCAAGAACTCCCTTCCTTTGAGGCGTCCCATTATTCACGGAATTCCTCTCAGAAGTGTACAAGAATTGGTTATTTGCAACCATTTCAATAAGTTCCTGAGCTTCTGTAGGCGTTTTCTTTAGGTGAATGGATCCACCTGCAGAATGGTCTAGTGACATCTTAGAGAACTCAGATAGACCGTAATAGAATATATCTATCATGGTCCATTCTGAAAACATGTCAGAAGAACATCTTTTGGTCATCTGCTTGTATCTTTCGCAAGCTTCATAGAGGGATTCACCATCTTTTTGTGTGAAGGTCTGAACATCCACTTTAAACTTGCTCAGCTTTTGAGGAGGAAAGAACTTAGCCAAGAAGGCCGTGACCAGCTTATCCCAGGAGTCCAGGCTATCTTTAGGTTGAGAGTCCAACCATGTTCTAGCTTTGTCTCTTACAGCAAAAGGGAAAAGCATGAGCCTGTAGACTTCAGGATCTACTCTATTAGTCTTATCAGTCTCACAGATCTGCAAGAACTCAGTTAAGAACTGGTAGGGATCTTCTGATGAAATTCCATGAAAGTTGCAGTTCTGTTGCATTAGAGCAACTAATTGAGGTTTCAGCTCAAAATTGTTTGCTCCAATGGCAGAAATTGAGATGCTTCTTCCATCAAACTTGGAAGTAGGTGTAGTATAATCACCAAGCATCCTCCTGGCATTATTGTTGTTGGGTTCGACTGCCATCTCCTTTTCTTGTTCAAAAATTCCAACAAGGTTATCTCTGGATTGTTGTAATTTAGCTTCTCTTAGTTTTCTCTTCAGAGTTCTTTCAGGTTCTGGATCAGCTTCAACAAGAATGCCTTTTTCCTTGTTCCTGCTCATATGAAAGAGAAGAGAACAGAAAAGGAAGAGAAATCCTCTATGTCACAGTAAAGAGGTTCCTTATTGTTAGTAGAAGAAGAAAGGGAATAAAGAAAGGAGAATCCAAACACAAGGGTGAGGATAGGGGCAGTGATTTGAGATGAAGAGAAGTGTTAGTAAATGAATGAATAAATAGAATAAGATGAGAGAGAAGTTTTCGAAAACAATTTTGAAAAGGAGTTAATAATTTTCGAAAATTAAGATAAGAAATAAAATTAAAATTAAAATTTAAAACAATTAATTAATTAAAAAGAATTTTTGAAAAATAGGGAGGTATTTTCGAAAATTAGAGAGAGAAAAGTTGTTAGGTGGTTTTGAAAAAGATAAGAAACAAACGAAAAGTCAAATAGTTAGTTGAAAAAGATTTGAAAATTAATTTTGAAAAGATAAGAAGATAAGAAGTTAGAAAAGATATTTTAAAATCAATTTTTTTTTTTTGAAAAAGATAAAATTTTGAAAAAGATATGATATAAAAGATAAGATAAAAAGATATGATTAAAAGGATATGGTTAGAAAAGATTTAATTTTTAAAATTAAAATTAATTACTTGACTAACAAGAAACTAAAAGATAAGATTCTAGAATTTAAAGGTTGAACCTTTCTTAACAAGAAAGTAACAAACTTCAAATTTTTTAATCAATCACATTAATTGTTAGCATAATTTTCGAAAATAAAGATAAAACTAAGAAAAAGATTTTTGAAAAATAATTTAAAGGATTTTTGTAAATTAATAAGAAAAATGAAAAAGATTTAATTTTTTTGAAAAAATTTTGAAAAGATAAGATTTTTAAAATTTGAAAATTTGACTTGACTTACAAGAAACAACTAATTTAAAAAAAAAATTTGACTAAGTCAACCAAATTTTCAAAATTTTGAGAGAATTAAGGAAAATATATTTTTTTTATTTTGAATTTTTAATGATGAGAGAGAAAAACACAAATATGACCCAAAACATGAAAAATTTGGATCAAAACCAATGATGCATGTAAGAACACTATAAATGTCAAGATGAACACCAAGAACACTTTGAAGATCATGAACATCAAGAACATATTTTTGAAAAATTTTTGATGCAAAGAAAACATGCGAGATACCAAACTTAGAAATCTTTAATGCTTTGACAATACGAATGCAAAGATGCACATGAAAAACAATAAAAGACACAAAACAAGAAAACATCAAGATCAAACAAGAAGACTTACCAAGAACAACTTGAAGATCATGAAGAACACTATGAATGCATGAATTTTCGAAAATTGCAAGAACAAGATGAATATGCAATTGACACCAAACTTAAAACATGACACAAGATTCAAACAAGAAACACAAAAATATTTTTGATTTTTATAATTATATTATTTTTTGGATTTTATTTTATTTTTTTCGAAAAACATATAGGAAAAAGGAAGTAATGAATTCAAAGTCCTCAATCAAAATCCTATGAATTAGACATGGCTTAATAGCAAGCCAAGCTAAAACATGTTATATGAAACTCTAGAATTCATTCATGAAAACTCTGAAAATTTTTGAAAATAGGTGATAAATTTTTGAAAGATTTTTGAAAAATTTTTGAAAATAAAACAAAAAAGAAAATTACCTAATCTGAGCAACAAGATGAACCGTCAGTTGTCCATGCTTGAACAATCCCAGGCAACGGCGCCAAAAACTTGGTAGACGAAATTGTGATTCATACTTAAATTGTTGTTCGAAATTGATTCCCAGGTAATGGCCCCAAAAACTTGGTGCTCAATACCATGGTCTGAACATAATTTCACAACTTCGCTCAACTAACCAGCAAGTGTACTGGGTCGTCCAAGTAATAAACCTTACGTGAGTAAGGGTCGATCCCACAGAGATTGTTGGTATGAAGCAAGCTATGATCATCTTGTAAATCTCAGTCAGGCAGATAATAAATGGTGAGAGAGTTTTCGAATATTAATAATAAATAAACTGAAAATAAAGATAGAAATACTTATGTAAATCATTGATGGGAATTTTAGATAGGCGTATGAAGATGTTGTGCTCCTTCTAAATCTCTGCTTTCCTATTGCCTTCATCCAATCCTTCTTACTCCTTTCCATGCCAAGCTGTATGTAGGGCATCACCGTTGTCAATGGCTACATCCCATCCTCTCAGTGAAAAAGGTTCAAATGCTCTGTCACGGCACGGCTAATCATCTGTCGGTTCTCGATCATGTTGGAATAGAATTCCTTGATTCTTTTGCGTTTGTCATCACGCCCAGCAATCGCGAGTTTGAAGCTAGTCACAGTCATTCGATCCCTGAATCCTACTCGGAATACCACATACATGGTTTAGACTTTCTGGATTCTCATGAATGCCGCCATCAATTCTAGCTTATACCACGAAGAGTCTGATCTCACGGAATGGAAGGCTCGGTTGTTAGGCGAGGGCAACCATGCGTCGTGCATCAGGAATCCAAGAGATACACACTCTAGCTTTGGCTTGTAGAACGGAAGTGGTTGTCAGGCACACGTTCATAGGGACGGATGATGATGAGTGCCACGGATCATCACATCCATCAGGTTGAAGTACGAGTAGTATCTTAGAACAGAAATAAGATTGAAATTGAATAAAAGATAGTAGTAATTGCATTAAAACTCGAGGTACAGCAGAGCTCCACACCCTTAATCTATGGTGTGTAGAAACTCCACCGTTGAAAATACATAAGTGAAGGTCCAGGCATGGCCAACTGGCCAGCCCCCAAAATGTAATATGAATTCGAAAATTGAGAGAAGGACCTAGGGTCAAAAGAACGAATGGTCAAAGACACTGAATACAATAGTAAAATGTTCTATTTATACTAAACTAGCTACTAGGGTTTACATAAGTAAGTAATTGATGCATAAATCCACTTCCGGGGCCCACTTGGTGTGTGCTTGGGCTGTGCTTGAGCTTTACACGTGCAGAGGCCTCTTTTGGAATTGAACACCAAGTTGTAACGTGTTTTGGCGTTCAACTCTGGTTCGTGACGTGTTTCTGGCATTTGACTCCAGAATGCAGCAGAGAACTGGCGTTGAGCGCCAGTTTACGTTGTCTAATCACGAATAAAGTATAGACTATTATATATTGCTGGAAAGCTCTGGATGTCTACTTTCCAACGCCATTAAGAGCGCGCCATTTGGAGTTCTGTAGCTCCAGAAAATCCATTTCGAGTGCAGGGAGGTCAGAATCCAACAGCATCAGCAGTCCTTTGTCAGCCTCCTTATTAGAGTTTTGCTTAGGTCCCTCAATTTCAGCCGGAAATTACCTGAAATCACAGAAAAATACACAAACTCATAGTAAAGTCCAAAAATGTGAATTTAGCATAAAAACTAATGAAAACATCCCTAAAAGTAGCTAGATTATACTAAAAACTATCTAAAAATAATGCCAAAAAGCGTATAAATTATCCGCTCATCACTTGACTAACAAGAAACTAAAAGATATCATTCTAGAATTTAAAGATTGAACCTTTCTTAATAAGAAAGTAACAAACTTCAAATTTTTGAATCAATCATATTAATTGTTAGTAAAGTTTCAATTTTGAGATAAAGATAAGAAAAAGATTTTGAAAATCAATTTAAGAATATTTTTGAAAATAATAAAAGAAAAATGAAAAAAATTTGACTTTTGAAAAAGATTTTGAAAAGATAGGATTTTTAAAATTGAAAATTTGACTTGACTTATAAGAAATAGCTAAGTTTTAAAATTTTTGACTAAGTCAACTCAAATTTTCGAAAATTATGAGCAAATTAAGGAAAATATATTTTTTTGATTTTTGAATTTTTAATGATGAGAGAGAAAAACACAATTATGACCCAAAACATGAAAATTTTGGATCAAAACACATGATGCACGCAAGAACACTATGAATGTCAAGATGAACACCAAGAACACTTTGAAGATCATGATGAACATCAAGAACACTTTGAAGATCATGATGAACATATTTTTGAAAAATTTTTTATGCAAAGAAAACATGCAAGACACCAAACTTAGAAATCTTTAATGCTTAGACACTATGAATGCAAAGATGCACATGAAAAACAACAAAAGACACAAAACAAGAAAAAATCAAGATCAAACAAGAAGACTTACCAAGAATAACTTGAAGATCATGAAGAACACCATGGATGAGATTTTCGAAAAAAAAAGATGCATAAATTTTTAGAAAAATGCAATTGACACTAAACTTAAAAATTGACTCAAGACTCAAATAAGAGACACAATATTTTTGATTTTATGATTTTATTAATTTTTTTTCGAAAACATATAGGAAAAAGAAAGTAATGAATCCAAAGTCCTCAAACAAAATCCTATGAATTAGACATGGCTTAATAGCCAGCCAAGCTAAAACATGTTGTATGAAACTCTAGAATTCATTCTTGAAAACTCTAAAAATTTTTGAAAATTGGTGATAAATTTTTTTGAAAATTTTTTGAAAATAAAACAAAAAAGAAAATTACCTAATCTGAGCAACAAGATGAACCGTCAGTTGTCCAAACTCGAACAATCCCCGGCAACAGCGCCAAAAACTTGGTGCACGAAATTGTGATCTCTAATAATGGCATTCAACTTGGTATACGCATTTATAACTCAGCACTTTCTTCACAACCTCACACAACTAACCAGCAAGTGCACTGGGTTGTCCAAGTAATAAACCTTACGTGAGTAAGGGTCGATCCCACGGAGATTGTTGGTATGAAGCAAGCTATGGTCATCTTGATATTCTCAGTTAGGCGGATAATATATGGTTATGGAGATTTCGAATAATAATAATAATAAATAAATAAACAGAAAATAAAGATAGAAATACTTATGTAAATCATTGATGGAAATTTCAGATAGGCGTATGAAGATGCTGTGCTCCTTCTGAATCTCTGCTTTCCTACTACCTTCATCTAATCCTTCTTACTCCTTCCCATGGCAAGCTGTATGTAGGGCATCACCGTTGTCAATGGCTACATCCCATCCTCTCAGTGAAAATGGTCCAAATGCTCTGTCACAGCACGGCTAATCATCTGTCGGTTCTCGATCATGTTGGAATAGAATCCATTGATTCTTTTGCGTTTTTCATCACGCCCAACAATCGCGAGTTTGAAGCTCATCACAGTCATTCAATCCCTGAATCCTACTCGAAATACCACAGACAAGGTTTAGACTTTCCGGACTCTCATGAATGCCACCATCATTTCTAGCCTATACCACGAAGATTCTGATTAAGGAATCCAAGAGATATGCCCCCGGTCTAAGGTAAAACGGAGGTGGTTGTCAGTCACGCGTTCATAGGTGAGTATGCTGATGAGTGTCACGGATCATCATATTCATCATGGTGAAGTGCGACGAATATCTTAGAATAGGAATAAACTGAATTGAATAGAAAATAGTAGTAATTGCATTAAAACTTGAGGTACAGCGAGCTCCACACCCTTAATCTACGGTGTGTAGAAACTCCACCGTTGAAAATACATAAGTGATGAAGGTCCAGGCATGGCTGAAGTTAGGATTTTTGCTAGTAAAGAATTTTATAAGAATAGTCACGTTGTAGATATAGATTCTAAACCAACAGAAATCCCTTCGTGCAAACGTTTTGGTTGTCACAAGTAACAAATCCCTTTAAAATTGATAATCGAGTATTTAAACCTCGGGTTGACTTCTCAAGGAACTACAGGGAAGTATGTTCTTATTATTGGTTATGGAGATTGTAAATTGGGGTTGAGAATGAAGAATTAATATGGAAAATAATTTAAATGGCAAATAAAATAAATAAATACTGTAAAGCAAACCCCTTGGCAAGGTACAAGAAATTGGAAGTCCAGACTTAGTTATTCTTATCAATAATAATGAAAGTTGAATCTTAATTCCACTTAGTTAACCTTTCCTAAAGCAAAGGAAAGTCAAGGGACTAATTAGTTTGACCTTCGAATCCTATTTATTTCCTAAGAAAAGGTTAGGATTATTGAAGTTCAGTTCAATTAGCAAAGATAACAGTTATCAATTATGTTGAGCTAAGATAACTCCTGAGTTACTGATTTCTTAACCAAGACCAAAAGGAAAAGGAATTAAATCTACTAGAATAAAAATGTCTTCAGATTGGGAATAATCAATAACATAAATAAAAGAAAGCAATATTAACTGGAATACCTCAAATAACATTAATTCGAAAGAGTAATCTGTAACATAGAAGAATTCATAAACTGATTTGAAAAGCAAGTAATGAAAAAGGAATATTGAACCTGATAAGAAGATGAGATAAATTCCTAATTTCTAAAAATCCTAATCCTAAATCCTAAGAGAGAGGAGAGAGCCTCTCTCTCCCAAAACTAAATCATGAAAAGTGACTAAAAATTGGATACTGCTTTGAATGGATGCATTCCCACACTTCATAACCTCTGGTCTATGCCTTCTGGACTTGGATTTGGGCCAAAAAGGGCTTCAGAATTCGCTATGAGCATTTTCTGCAATTTCTGGTGCGTGGCCTCTGTCACGCGTCCGCGTGGGTCACGCGGTCGCGTCAATTGGAGTTTTCCTTATCGCGTGGTCGCGTCAGTCATGCGGCCGCGTCGCTGCTTCTTCACGCTTGGCATGCGGTCGCGTCGTCCATGCGTTCGCGTGGATGCCAGTTTAAGTGTTGAAGTGGTGGAATGCCATATCCAAGGTTGAAGTGGTGGAATGCCATGCAATGCAATTCTAATCTAAATGCAACTAAATAAATTCATGATGCAATTCTAATTTTATTCACTCATATATAAAGCTTACATGTAGTTAAATCAATTTACATTCTCAAGGAATCATATATATATAGCCAACCTTAGATAATGTTAAAGCACTTTTACACTTGAGATGGGAAGAAAAATATTTTATAAACTTGCAAGACAATTAACAAATTAAGCATAGATATATATTGATGAGTTATTGAACCCTCACTGGATTTTTGTGTTTACTCTCTAATCACTTAGTGTTTATTGGGTTAGTCACTCTATTCTTCTTTTTATCCTTACTTTCTATAACTTTGTTCCTCATCTAACCAATCAACAATCATAAAATATAGACATACAAAGATCATGAGGTCTTTTTAAGGTTATAATGGGGCCAAGGTAAAGGTAAGGGTATATGTATAAGGCCAAGTGAGCTAATTAAGTGAATCCTTGATTAGTCTAAGATCTCACCTAACATACATATTTTATAAAGCAAAGCTTCTTTACCTATTGTCCCATATTTCCCACTTTTTATGTTACATGCTCATGCATTAGTTTTAATTTTTGCTCCATGTGCACTTGCTTTAATTTGCATTTTTTTTAAATGCACATGGTAATTAATTATTTTAATTTCACATGAGCATGCTTCCCAAAAAATCTTTATTCTTTTCAACTATTCTACCTTTGTTTCTATCATCCATGTTCCCATAAAATTTTTTCACACTTAAACAATTACACAATTTCTATCTTAAGCTAACCAAGGATTCAACATGGAATTTTTAATTTGTTTTTCTGCTTAAGGCTAGTAATGTGGTTATAAAACAAGGGGATTTAAAAACTCAAGGGGGCTAACAAGGATGGCATAAAAGGTAGGTTTTATTTGGGATAAGTGAGTTTTAATAAAAAATGGCCTCAATCCTATCTTGGTATGTATCTATATTCTATACTCGGACATATAGATTAAAACAAAGCAAAGAACACCAGAATAAAAAAGAAGGATGGAACACACAGGAATAAAATATTATGGTTTAAATGTAACCATACAATTAAGCTCAAAACTCACAGACTATATGTTCTCAAACTCATAAATCATATATCATTCATATATGTCATGCAGGTTTAGTTAAAATTTCCCATTATTCTCGTTAAAAAATTGTTTTGGGTAGCCTTTAAGGTGTTAGTGTTTCTCCTTGATGAAATGTTGTTAACTAACTAACATGTAATGCTATATATACAAGGTGTGGATTGTTTCTATTCTGTTAAAGTCTCTAGCTTACTTCCTTTTTATTTTTCAATCAAGTCAACTATCATATACTAAAAAGGGTAAACTATACTAATTAATCCACTTAAAATAAAACTAGTAAACTAATGTGCAAATCAAGTTAAAATATCCAAAGTAGTATACATATAGCTCAAAGTGCAAAATGCAAAAGGTACAATAAAAAGGAAAAAGAGAAAAATATGCAAAAATACAGAAAATGAACAAAATAAGAGAAAGTTTGTAGTGGTTCACCAAAATAAAGATACGCTAGAGATGGCAACCTCCCCACACTTAAATAATAGCATCGTCCTCGATGCTCACTCAAGCTAGGTGTGAAGGAGTGTCATCCCCAGAAGGATGGGTAGTTGGAGTCTCTGTGGTGGTGGTCTGAGGATCTGGCTGCTGCAGAGGAGGTGCTGACTGTATAGGGATCTCGGGATCTGCAGCCTGGATCTGATGTGAGACCTCCTGCTGTGGTGCAGCCTGCTCTGTGCCTGCCAGCTCTGTCTCTCTCTGTGGATGGGTCTCCTCCTCATGCTCATCCGCCTCCTCCTCAGATGGCTCCGATGGTGTGTCAGGCTCGTAGGGGATGTCACTGCCAGATCGTATCAACAGCTTCAGGTGCTCATAACGTCGCCGGCTGCGACGCTCAGATCTCTCATAGTGGTGCCGGTTGCGGCGCTCCATCCTATCTAGCTGTTAAAACAAGCAGTGCACTAGGTGATAAACTGGCTCTGAGGCAGGTGGAGGGGCAGTAGTGGTAGCAGGGGTAGCTGTGGAGGAAGAAGGACCAGCGAAAGGTGTAGCTGTCTCATCAGTAGCAGTGAAGGGTGGGGTCTGTAGCCCAAAGCTAGAAAGTTCCTACTATGAAGAATAATCCTCCTGCAGTTTGCAGCCGGTGGCTTCTCATCGGCGTCCTCCCAAGGCACGTCAGCTTGACGGCCCAGCTGTGTAACCAAATAGGGAAAGGGAAGAGTGCCTCGGACGTGGACCCTGGCCATGTAGGACCGGATAAAGCGTGGCAGGTACAGGTCCTTAAGCTCCATCACACACCAAAGAAGGGTGGTCATAGCGGCCGGTATCACGGTCTCATGGGTACTCGGCATAACATAGTTGCTCAAGATCTGGTGCCATAGCCGAGCCTCATCATTTAAGTAAATCCGCTTGATTCCCTTAGGCATGGTGGTGTCCTGACCCAATTCCCATGGAACAGTCGGGTCAAGGGCAATTCTCGCCTTGACTGCATCCCAATCAAATCGCATAAAGCGCATGTCCTCCTTAGCCCTTTTGTAACCATCAGGCTGATCGGACTTAGGTGGGAGCTGCAGAATGGCCTCAATAGCCTCTTCAGTGACCAGTATCTGCTTGCCTTTTAGGTTCACTGCATCCAGGGAAGTGATGAAGTAATTGTAGTAAAATTCCCTTACCCAAGATGCATTGACTTCTGTAAGGTTTCTCTCCAGGAAGAACCAGCCTCTTTCTTTGATCTGATCAGAGGTGTATTGCTGGAGTTCATTTGGAATTTTCAGAGTCCGCTCTAAGTACAGGTTCCTGGAGGTTACAAACGCCGGATATTTCAACTCGCAGTATCGGTTTGCAAACCTTATGGGATCAGTAGCAGGGAGTAGCTGGTCAGCCTTTTCCTGCGCGGTAAAGTGTTTCTCCCTCCAGGAGGCATCATGCATAAGATCTATGATAGACATTAATGAGTCTCCTCTTTTACGTTTGCTAGTGGTAGCCTTTCCTTTTCCCTTTCTCTGGGAATCTGACATCCTAAAAAATAGAAAACCAGGATATAATAAAAATAGGAAAACAAATAGGCAAATAGGTTGATAATGATTCAGATAGAGATAGAAATAGCAAAAATTGAAATCAAACATCAACAATGCAATTTATGAACCAGGAGATCAAAGAGAATAAGAATGCGTGCCCTGGCATTCATGAATTGGTTTGGTGAAAGTTAAGGAAAGCACAGTTGAAAATGCCAAAACCAAGACATGAATGGAAACCTTTTACAGAAAATTGGGCAGCATTTCGGCTAAAATTGGACTGTCCCAGAAAATAAACAGCAACAGAATAGTTCATACGAATCAAAAAAATAAAGCTGCAATTACATATAAGGAATATGAACATGAAAAAGGCAATGTAAAAAGCAGCATGAAACAAGAAAGTACAACATATGAACAATAGCAACAGCACAGACACAGCAGAATTGCGAAAATTATAAAGCAAGAAACACGAACAGCGCAATTATCAGACCTAAATCCACTAACCACATCCTAGGCTACCTAACAACCTAGAATCCACTACAACATGCATATCTAACTAGCCTAAATATGAACAAAAAGAGAAAAATATGAAGTAACTACGAATGGATAGAAGGGTGACGTTTTGCGGAACCTGGAAGGCTAAGGAAGGAGATTGGGGCAGAGAGGTGGCTGGGGAATGGCGGTGATGGCGTCCGGTGCGGCGGCGGAGGTTGGCGCGGGCAGCGGTGGCTGTTGTGCGGGGCAGGGGCTGCGGGAAAGGAAGGGGTAGTGGGGATAGGAAGGTTTGGGACAGGGGTTGAGGGTGTTGGTGGTTGGAGATGGCGCGGCTGTTGTGGGCGGCGGGGAGGGTGGCGATCGCGAAGGGGGGCAGCGGCGGTGAAGGGAGAAGGGGGAAAGAAGAAGAAGAAAGAGGGGGGAGGAGGAAGGGGGTTGGCGTGGTGGTTGGTTCTGGGTGGTCGACGGGGGCGGGGGTGGCCGATGGTGGTGGCTGGGTGGTTAGAGAAGAAGAGAGGGAGGGGAGGGTTTTGGGGTGGGGCGCGACGGATAGGGTTCGCATGACTTGGGGGGTTGTAAATTTGAATCCACGCGATTGCGTGGAGCACGCGGTCGCGTGGCTGGGGTGTAGTAGGGGTGACGCGATCGCGTGGGTTGCGCGATCGTGTGGAATGGGTAAAAGAGGGAATAATCAATAACATAAATAAAAGAAAGCAATATTAACTGGATTACCTCAAATAACATTAATTCGAAAGAGTAATCTGTAACATAGAAGAATTCATAAACTGATTTGAAAAGCAAGTAATGAAAAAGGAATATTGAACCTGATAAGAAGATGAGATAAATTCCTAATTTCAAAAAATCATAATCCTAAATCCTAAGAGAGAGGAGAGAGCCTCTATCTCCCAAAACTAAATCATGAAAAGTGACTAAAAATTGGATACTGCTTTGAATGGATGCATTCCCACACTTCATAACCTCTGGTCTATGCCTTCTGGACTTGGATTTGGGCCAAAAAGGGCTTCAGAATTTGCTATGAGCATTTTCTGCAATTTCTGGTGCGTGGCCTCTGTCACGCGTCCGCGTGGGTCACGCGGTTGCGTCAATTGGAGTTTTCCTTATCGCGCGGTCACGTCAGTCATGCGGCTGCGTCGCTGCTTCTTCGTGCTTGGCATGCGGCCGCGTCGTCCATGCAATCGCGTGGATGCAAGTTTCTCCAAAACTCCATTTTACGCTTTCCTTCCATTTTTGTATGTTTCCTTTTCCATCCTTTAAGTCATTCCTGCCTTAGAAGATCTGAAACTACTCAACACACTAATCATGGCATCGAATGGAAATAAAGGTAATTAAAATAATCAATTTTAAAGCATAGGAAACATGTTTTTCACATACATCACATAATAAGGAAGGGAAAGTAAAACCATGCAATTAATATGAATAAGTGGGTGAAGGATTGAATAAATCACTCAAACTAAGCACAAAATATATCACAAAATATGGTTTTATCAATGGCCAAATGGCCAGCCCCCTAAATGTGATCAATAGTCTCCTAAGATGAATAATGGAATAAAACCGAGACCAAAGATGTCTAATACAATAGTAAAATGTCCTATTTATACTAGACTAGCTACTAGGGTTTACAGAAGTAAGTAATTGATGCAGAAATCCACTTTCGGGACCCACTTGGTGTGTGCTTGGGCTGAGCTTGAGCTTTACACGTGCAGAGGCTTCTTTTGGAGTTGAACGCTAAGTTGTAACGTGTTTTTGGCGTTCAATTCTGGTTCGTGACGTGTTTCTGGCGTTTGACTCCAGAATGCAGCATGGAACTGGCGTTGAGCGCCAGTTTACATCATCTAATCTTGAATAAAGTATGAACTATTATATATTGCTGGAAAGCTCTAGATGTCTACTTTCCAACGCTGTTGACAACGCACTATTTGGAGTTCTGTAGCTCCAGCAAATCCATTTCGAGTGCAGGGAGGTCAGAATCCAACAACATCACAGTCCTTTGTCAGCCTTTTATCAGAGTTTTGCTCAGGTCCCTCAATTTCAGCCAGAAATTACCTGAAATCATAGAAAAACACACAAACTCATAGTAAAGTCCAGAAATGTGAATTTAGCATAAAAACTAATGAAAACATCCCTAAAAGTAGCTAGATCCTACTAAAAACTACCTAAAAACAATGCCAAAAAGCGTATAAATTATCCACTCATTAGTCTCCCACCTAGCACTTTTGTTTATTGTCCTTAAGTTGGACTTATGGGAAGCTCCTTGTCATGGTGTCTTATGCTTGTATTCATCCTTGAATCTCCAAGGATGCTTGCTCTTCAATTGGTTGTCAGAATTTCCAACCATCCTCACCAAGCTTGGGGGAAGTTCTTCCCAAGATATGAGCTCCCAAAATTGGTCTTCATGTTGTGATCCGGGATCCCATATCTTATTTTCACACCCATCTTCTAGTTGATTATCATGATTCTAATTGGGTGGCATGACCTTACAATTCTCAATTAAGCATCCAAATATTCTCCTAGATCTATGCAATTTGGTTCTACACCAACCATTACTATTCAACTTTGAGCATGCAACCATCATGAACTTAGAGTCATGTTTCCAACCACTACATAACTCTCTCTTACTCCTAACTCCACAAAGAGCTCTAAGATGCCCATCATTTTCAATCAAACCATATTTAAGTGGGAAAGTAAAGATTAGAGATAAGAATTTTACCCACTTGAATGTTATGTAGGATGGTGACTTAGGAAGGAGGACCTCTCCACACTTAGACAATGCGAGGTCTACTCCCTTGTGCTCTTTATTGACTACCTCCACCTCCTTGCAAGCTTCTTCAGCTCCAATTCCTCGTCCGCTAACTTCTTCTACACATTCTTCATTGGTGGAGCTTGCTTCTTGCTTAACCTCTTCCTCTTGGTAGCTTCCTTCTAATTCGATCTCTTCTTCATTGCTTACCAAGGGTATGGGAGGTGAGGTATCTTCTTCCTTACCCTCTATGTCAAGCCCAATAGGAGAGGATTCAATTGTAGATAGGAACTCCTCAATGATTGAATCCATCTCTTGATCAATCTCTTCAAAGTCTTCAATCATAATATGCTTTGGAGGTTGTACACCCTCCTCAACATCAACATCAAGTATTTCGGAAGAGAGCTCTCTAATGCTACATTCCCATGGACTTCCAACATCTCCTAGGTCTTCAACCACTCCTTCTGGCTCAATTGTTTCATCTTCCTCCCCTTGTGGAAATTCTTTCTTCAACTCCTTTTCTTCACCTTGAAGCTCTAAACTCACTCCCTCACTATGCTCCTTGGTTGCTTCTCCACATTCGTCAATGGGAGTGCCTTGGTTGCTTAGGCTTAGTCGGGAGGAGGCCATATTGCTAACGGCTTCCACTAGGATAGCCATCTTGGCTCCTAGCTCCTTAAACTCCTTTTCCATCCCCTTTTGTTGCCTTTGGATATGAGATTCAAGATCTCTCAATTCCTGCGTGGGGACTTCATCGGGAGGGGATGGTAGAAGAGAAGGTTCATTGTTTGGGAGGAAAGTTTCATAATTGGAAGTTGGTTCATCTTGGTATGGGTATGGAGGTGGTGTATATTGAGGTGGTTCTTGAGAGTAATTGTGTTGGAATGGTGGTGGTTCCATGTGTGGTTCATATGGTTCATAAGGTGGTTGGTATGGTGGATAGGGATTAGGGTCATAATGAGGTGTTTGGTGGTATGGGGCTTGTGAGTAAGGTAGTTCAAAATCATGTTGAGGGGTGGTTCATAGGCATGTGGTGGTGGTTGTTGACAATCACAATAAGGGTCACCACATCCATTAGATTGATATGCATTAGGATGAGAGTTATACCCATAAGAATCCGGGGGTTGTTGTTGCCAAGAAGGGTGATCAATCCTTTGAGACTCCTCCCACCGTTGATTATTCCATCCTTGATGCATATTGTCATTGTAGCTCCTATTTCTTACAACATAATTTGAGCCAAACTCATAGCCAAAGTGGTGAGAATTCATAATAGCAAGAGGAAATAAAAACTAACAAAAATGAGAAACAAAGTCCTAAACCTACAAAAACCAACAAACAAGAAAAAGACAAACATATTCACATATTCACAATAGCCAATAATGTAACACCATTGCAACTTCCCGGCAACGGCGACATTAATTTGATCGCGAGAATTGTGTTGATTAGGAATTTCTCTTATAGAAAGAAGAATTTTGTTGTAAGCATAGCTCCAAACCAACAACAACTCTCACGTCAAATTAAATTTGGTTGTCACAAGTAACAAACCCCAAATAAAAATTAACCAAAGTATTTGAACTCTGGGTCGTCTCATAAGGAATTGCAATGAAGTAATCAATTATTGGCTATGAAGAACAAGGGGGTTTGGTTTTTGTAATTTGCAAGAAAATGTAAAAGCAAGAAAGTAAATAATAAGAACTAATGAAATAAAAGGAAAGAAACTCTTGGCTAAGCATAGGAATTTGAGCTCACTATCCTTGTCAACAACCCAAATATTGATAATCATGAGGTACCAATCCATTAGGTCTACTTCCCAAAAGCCTTAAGTACGTAAGATCTACTCCTAAGCTTGAAGTACGTCAAATAGATTTGATCACATCAACCCATAGGTCCCAACCTATCTACTAATTGACTTAGTAGTGGATTAGCGTCAATGGGTGTCAAATTGATCATCAAGGGTTCTCAAGTCACCAAATCCATGATACACAATGACTCAAGTTTACCCAATCCCCTTAGCCTAGGCCAAGAGTAAAGAAAACTACTCAAAAACTAGAGGAAACATTTTATCAAACATCTAGAGTGCAATAAAAGTAAACATCATAAATTGCAAGAATTAAAAGAAACCCATGACTACCACAAGCATGAAATCAACAATAGCAATTAAGATGAACATAAAAAGGACATAGAAAAAAACAATTGCATTAAAAGAAATCAAGATCCAACAATGATTCATCAACATAAAAGAAAGCAAAACAAGAAATTAACCCTACAAATCATGAGAATGAAAGAGTAGAAGCAAGAAATTGTAAAGAGTTTTGAATTTTGATGGTGAGTGGGGAAGAGTGGATAGAAGTGAGTGGTGAATGAAAAACAGAAGGGATGGTCATGAATGGAGAGAGAGAGGGCGAGGTAGGTGGGGATCCTGTGAGGTCCACAGATCCTGAGGTGTCAAGGAATTCCATCCCTGCACCAAATAGGCATGTAAAATGCCTTGGCACACCATTCTGGCGTTTAAACGCCTATTGGTGCACGTTCTGGGCGTTCAACGCCCATGTAAAGCATGTTTCTGGCGTTGAACGCCAGTTTCATGCTTGTTACTGGCGTTCAGCGCCAGTTTTTCCTCTCTGGGCACATTCCTGGCGTTCAGCGCCAGAATGTTGCTTGTTTCTGGCGTTCAGCGCCAGAATGGTGCTCTGTTCTGGCGTTGAACGCCGGCCAGATGCACCTTACTGGCGTTGAACGCCAGCCTGTGCGTCCTCCAGGGTGCAATTTTTTTCTTCTGCTGTTTTTGATTCTGTTTTTAATTTTTATGATTTTTTCGTGACTCCTCATGATCATGTACCTAATAAAACACAAAATAACAATAAAATAGTATAAAATAGAAATTAGATAAAATTGGGTTGCCTCCCAACAAGCGCTTCTTTAATGTCAATAGCTTGACAGTGGCTCTCATGGAGCCACAAGGTGATCAGGTCAATGTTGTATAGTTGTCCACACCAAACTTAGAGTTTGGATATGGGATCTTAACACCAAACTTAGAGTTTGGTTGTGGCCTCACAACACCAAACTTAGAGTTTGACTGTGTGGGCTCTTCTTGACTCTGAACTGAGAGAAGCTCTTCATGCTTACTCTCTTCTGTTACAGAGGAATGGCCATGTGCCTTAAACACAAGGTAGTCCCCATTTAATTGAAGGACTAATTCACCTCTGTTGACATCTATCACAGCTCCTACTGTGGCTAGGAAAGGTCTTCCAAGGATGATGCAATCATCCTCTTCCTTCCTAGTGTCTAAGATTATGAAATCAGCAGGGATGTAAAGGCCTTCAACCTTTACTAGCACATCCTCTACTATTCCATAAGCTTGTCTCAATGACTTGTCTGCCAGTTGTAATGAGAACAAGGCAGGCTGTACCTCAATGATCCCTAGCTTCTCCATTACAGAGAGTGGCATAAGATTTATTCCTGACCCCAGATCACACAGAGCTTTTTCAAAGATCATGGTGCCTATGGTACAAGGTATTAAGAACTTGCCAGGATCTTGTTTCTTTTGAGGTAGAATTTTCTGAATCCAAGTATCCAGTTCATCAATGAGCAAGGGAGGTTCACTTTCCCAAGTCTCATTACCAAATAACTTGGCATTCAGCTTCATGATAGCTCCTAAATATTGAGCAACTTGCTCTCCAGTTACATCTTCATCTTCTTCAGAGGATGAATAGTCTTCAGAGCTCATGAATGGCAGAAGGAGATTCAATGGAATCTCTATGGTTTCTATATGAGCCTCAGATTCCTTTGGATCCTGATGACAAGTCATCTTAGCCTAGTTTCACTAGTCTTTTTCTTTTGTTTTCACTTGAATTATGCACTTTCTTGAGCCATAAGCAAGCCAATTGGGTAGATTTTCATGCTTCCTTTAATTTAATCAACCATATGTGAATTAATGCAATTTCATGAGGTTTTATGCTATAATTGATGCATATTAGGACAGAATGAACATCTCATGATTTTGAGCATAGCTTTGATGTGTTTGGTTGATTAATGATAGGTGAAGAAAGCTTGGAGAAAGGTTGAAGTAAGAAGGAATGGCTAGAAGCAAAGAGAGGACAAGGAAACAAGTGAAATTGAACCAGGAAGTATAAAGTTGGACCTGAAGTTAGCCCTCAAACTTTGGCACAAACTTTTGGTTGAAAAGTTAGCCTCAAAGTTAGCCCCCTAACTTGGAGGCTAACGTGAGAATTGAAAAATTCACCCAGGGCTAGCCAACGTTTGCGCCAACGTTAGCCCCCTAACTTGGAGGCTAACGTTGGCATGAAAATTGTATCCAGGGCTAGCCAACGTTTGCGCCAACGTTAGCCCCCTAACTTGGAGGCTAACGTTGGCATGAAAATTGTATCCAGGGTAGCCAACGTTTGCGCCAACGTTAGCCCCCTAACTTGGAGGCTAACGTTGGCATGAAAATTTTCATCCAGGGCCACTCAACATTTGCGCCAACGTTAGCCCCCTAACTTGGAGGCTAACGTTGGCGCCATTGGTGCATGAGGAAGAGCCAACGTTAGAGCTAAAGTTAGACCCCTAACTTTGGCACCAACGCTGGCATCAGTAAATTGGGCTATCTGATATGAAAAGTTTGAGCAGAAGTTAGACCCCTAACGTTGGCTCAAACTTTTACACCAACTTCTATAAAAATCCAATCCGGTTCAATTGGTTCACTTGGGTTCCTCTCCAAACTCTAAGAGCAATCAACCAAGGCCTCTTTCAACCCAATTCCACCAAGAGCAAAGGCCCAACTCAAGGCTTGAAGATCATTTGAAGAAAGTGTATAAATAGGCTAGAATTCAAGTTATTCGAGGAGCTTCCCTTTTTAGTTTTCATAGAGTTTTTCTTTCCTGTTAAGCATTGGGAGCTCACTTTTACATTCTAGCATTGTTGTTTTAATTTCTTAGTTTGGGGGAAGGAGAATTCCATTCTTTCCCTCTTAGTTTTATTGCTTTCAATTTCAAATTACAATTGTCTTGGATCTTGGGTTGGAGAATTGAAGGAATTCTGTTTCAATCTCACCTTGGATCTCTCTGTTTATTTTCACTGCAATTTAATTTCCATTTCGGTTACTTGCTTCTTCATCTGATTTCTTTGCAATTTACAATTTCCTTGCAATTGTTCTTGTTGGATCTAGGAAGGCATTGAGATCTAGACTTGGTTTTCTAGTCTCTTGGGTCCTGAGATCTAAATTCCAACTTTACATTCTGTTTAATGCTTTCCATGCTCATTTACTTTTCTGTTCAAGATCCGGTTTGATCTAAATCATTCTCTACTTCCCTGCTTGTTGCAATTTTACTTTTCCTTGTTTAATTTCTGCAAATCCAACTCCCAATTCCCTTTACAATTCAAGCCATTTACATTTCCAGCACTTTAAGATTTTGCAATTTACATTTCTTGCAATCTATGTTTCTGCCATTTAATTTCTTGTCATCTAAGATTCAGCAATTTATTTCCTGTTCTCTTTATTCTCAATGCAATTTAAATTCTGCAAATCACCAATCAATCAACCAAATCTTGATTCGCTTGACTAATTCAACCACTAAACTAAAATTGCTCAATCCTTCAATCCCTGTGGGATCGACCTCACTCCCGTGAGTTTTTATTACTTGATGCGACCCGGTGCACTTGCCGGTTAGATTTGTGTGTTTTGGGAGAAATTCATTTTTCCACCAAAATAAACTCATCAAGTTTTTGGCGCCGTTGCCGGGGATTGATTAGATTAACAATGATTAAGTGAAGTGGTGATCTAGATCAAGCACTTTTACCTTTCTGCCTTGTAATTTTCAATTGACCCACTAACTGTTTGAATTTTTGCTTAAGCTAACTAAAACTTCATTCTAGTAGTAGATTGAAGTAACATTGGTGTGTGCGTTCCTTATGTTATAATTGTATGTCAGGTACAAGAAGAAACACACTAAATCTTCACGAACAGGATGAAAGAACTCTCAGGAGGTTAAGGAGAGCTAAAAGAGGGAAAAATATTGTTGGAGAAGAGGAATCCGAAGAAGAATTCCAAGATATGGAGGAACATTCAACCAATCCACATGGTGGAGCAGACAACAACAATACTAATCCACCCCAGATGAGAGTTTTGGCTTCCTATACCTTTGCAAATCCTAGACATTGTGGAAGCAGCATCTTGGCTCCAAATGTCAATGCAAACAATTTTGAACTTAAGCCACAACTCATCACTTTGGTTCAGAACAATTGTTCTTTTGGTGGAGGATCACTTGAAGACCCGCATCAACACTTATCCACCTTCTTAAGGATATGTAACACTGTCAAAACTAATGGCGTGCCTCCTGACAGTTACAAGCTGATGCTATTCCCATTCTCTCTCAGGGACAAGGCCACTCAATGGTTGGAATCATTTCCAAGAGACAGCATCAACAACTGGGATGATTTGGTAACCAAGTTCCTCGCCAAGTTTTATCCACCACAGAGGGTTATAAGGTTGAAGGCCGAGGTACAAACATTCACACAAATGGAGACTGAACCCATCTATGAGGCATGGGAGAGGTACAAGGCTCTAGTCAGAAAATGCCCCCTACCATGTTTAATGAATGGGAGAAGCTGCAAAACTTCTATGAAGGCTTAACACTGAAGTCCCAGGAATCTTTGGATCACTCAGCTGGAGGTTCCTTGCAACTCATGAAAACTGCAGAGGAGGCTCAAGAACTTATTGATATGGTGGCTAACAACCAATATTTCTTTGCTCATCAAAGAAACCGCCAACCATCACAAAGAAGAGGAGTAATGGAGCTAGAAGGAGTGGATTCAATCCTGGCTCAAAACAAATTAATGCAGCAGCAAATTCAACAACAATTTGAGCAAATGACCAAGAGAATTGATAGCCTCCAAGTTGCAGCAGTCAACACTAGCCAACCATCAACCACATGGGGACAAAATGGAGAAGTTCAAGAAGAGCAACAGCAAGAACAAGTCCAGTACATGCATTCTAATCCAAATGAAGTCTATGGTGATACTTACAACCCCTCATGGAAGAATCACCCCAATCTCAGACGGGGAGACACTCAAAACCACCAACAACCATGGCAGAGGAACTCAAACCAAAATAACCCAAGAAACAACCAAAATTACAACCAACATCAAACCAGCCAAAACTCTTTCAGAAAACCTCAAAACAACTACCCCAACATCAACCAGTACCAATCCAATAACCAACCCACTAACCAAAATACCCACCATCCACCACCCACAACTCACAACCCACCACAAGCACCACCTGAATCCCAAAGACTCACAAACCTGGAGACCTTGATGGACAAAATGATGAAATACCAGGAAATGGTAACCAAAAACCAAGAAGCATCAATAAAAAGCCTAGAGAGGCAGATCGGGCAAATCTCCAAGCAAATCTCTGTTGAGAGACCTTCAAGCTCACTGCCCAGTGACACAATCCCAAATCCCAAGGAGGAATGCAAGGCAATACAATTAAGGAGTGAGAGAACATTGATGAGCAACAATGACACTACAAAGAAGCAAGAAGAAAGCATCAAAGAACCAACAGAGGATGAGAAGCAAACAAAGGCAGAGGAAGCTAAGGAGCAATCTGTGATGCCAAATAAAAGCACTGAGAAATTCAAAGAGAAGGACAACCAGCCACAGAATTCAAGGGAGATGACTCAGGGACAGCAGCAAATAAGAAAGAGCATCACATCTCCAATGCCATATCCTCAGAGATTCAACAAAGATGCTAAGGACCAGCATTTCCACAAGTTCCTTGAGACCTTCAAGAAGCTGGAAATCAATATCCCCTTAGCTGAAGCACTTGAACAAATGCCTCTGTATGCCAAATTTTTAAAGGAGCTTATCAATAAGAAAAGAATGTGGGACGAGAAGGAAATCGTATTACTCACCGAGGAATGCAGTGCTGTGATTCAACGGGGCATTCCACCAAAACTCAAGGATCCGGGGGGCTTTGTAGTATCATGCACCATTGGCAAAACAATTCTCAACAAAGCTCTCTGTGACCTTGGTGCCAGCATCAATTTAATGCCTCTTTCAATGATGAGAAAGCTTGATATAGAAGAGCTTAAACCCACCAGGATGTCATTAGTTATGGCTGACAGATCCATCAAGACACCCAATGGAATTGTGGAGAATCTGTTGGTGAAGGTTGGGGAATTTATCTTCCCAGCAGATTTTGTGATTTTGGATACTGAAGAGGAAGGAAGTGACTCAATCATTTTAGGAAGGCCATTTCTACACACAGCAAGAGCCATTGATGTAGAAAAGGGGGAAATGATCTTCAGGGTCCATAATGAACAAATGATCATAAATGTTTTCAAGTCAATGCAAAACATTCCGGCGCAAGAGGACTATGTAAAAGTGGACATGATAGAAAGTCTGGTGGAAGAAATACTGGAAGAAAATTCTCAGGAGCAAGAAGGAAATCAAGAGGCAACAGAAGAACAAGTAGCTGAGACCTTCATTAAGCAAGATGAGAAACAAGACAAGAAGGAAGAAGTACGGAAACAAGAACTGAAACCACTACCTCCCCATCTCAAATATGCATTTCTAGACACATCAGAGAGTTTTCCAGTGATCATTAATTCTTCCCTGACAAAGAAGGAAGAGGGAGAGCTTCTTAATGTGCTCAAAGCTCACAAAGATGCTTTAGGATGGACCATTGATGACCTGAAAGGAATCAGCCCTGCAGTATGTATGCATAAAATCCTTTTGGAAGACAATTCCAAACCAGTAGTTCAACCTCAAAGAAGACTAAACCCCACAATGAAGGAAGTTATCCAGAAAGAAGTAATGAAGTTGTGGAATGCAGGGATAATTTTCCCAATATCTGACAGCCCATGGGTGAGCCCGGTTCAGGTTGTACCAAAGAAAGGAGGAATGACGGTCATCACCAATGAGAAGAATGAGTTGATTCCTACTAGAACAGTGACTGGATGGAGGATGTGCATAGACTATAGAAGATTGAATGATGCCACCAGAAAGGACCATTTCCCTCTTCCATTCATTGATCAGATGTTGGAACGGTTAGCCGGTCATGCCTATTATTGCTTCTTGGATGGATATTCTGGGTATAATCAAATCATGGTGGACCCCAAGGGCCAAGAGAAGACTGCCTTTACATGCCCATTTGGAGTCTTTGCATATCGAAGGATGCCCTTTGGGCTTTGCAACGCCCCTGCCACGTTTCAAAGGTGTATGCTATCCATTTTTTCTGATATGGTCGAAAAATTTCTAGAGGTCTTCATGGATGACTTCTCTGTTTTTGGTGATAATTTCAATGCTTGCCTGAACCATTTAACCCTTGTCTTGAAACGATGCCAAGAAACTAATTTGGTTTTAAACTGGGAAAAATGCCATTTCATGGTACCCGAAGGGATTGTCCTTGGCCATAAAGTTTCAAGAAAAGGGATAGAGGTTGATAGGGCAAAGGTTGAGATAATAGAAAAACTCCCTGCACCAATTAATGTGAAATCTGTTAGAAGTTTCTTAGGACATGCCGGATTTTATAGAAGGTTTATCAAGGATTTTTCAAAAATAGCCAAACCTTTAAGCAATCTGTTAATGCTTGATAATCCTTTTGTGTTTGATGAAGACTGTCGGCATGCCTTTGAAACCTTAAAACATAAACTCACAACAGCACCAATCATCACACCTCCAGATTGGGAATTACCTTTTGAACTCATGTGTGATGCGAGTGACCTTGCAATCGGTGCTGTACTTGGGCAAAAGAAAGGAAATCTGCATCATGTTATATATTATGCAAGTAAAGTGTTAAATGATGCCCAAAGAAATTACACCACAACAGAGAAGGAGTTGCTAGCCGTGGTTTATGCATTTGATAAGTTTAGATCATACTTGATAGGATCCAACGTTGTGGTTTATACTGATCATGCTGCACTTAAGTATTTGATGTCAAAGCAGGATGCTAAACCGAGACTCATCAGGTGGATATTACTTCTTCAAGAGTTTGACATTGAGATAAAAGATAGGAAGGGCACTAAAAACCGGGTTGCTGATCATCTGTCAAGGCTACCACATGAAACAACTCAAAAAGCTTCTCAGCCCGTAAATGAAAGTTTCCCAGATGAACACCTCTTACAGGTCCAGCAAGCACCTTGGTTTGCTGACATAGCAAACTACAAAGTTGGAAGGAAGATACCTCAAGAGTTTTCTAAGCAACAAGTGAAGAGGTTAATCAATGAAGCAAGGAAATTTTCATGGGATGAACCCTTCCTATTTAAAAGATGCTCTGATGGAGTAATTAGAAGGTGCATTCCCGAGAGTGAAATAAGGGATATCTTGTGGCATTGTCATGGGTCAGCTTATGGTGGACACTTTGGCCCAGAAAAAACAGCTGCTAAAGTACTACAAAGTGGCTTCTATTGGCCAACCATCTTCAAAGATGCCAGAGAATATGTTCACCAATGTGATAAATGTCAGAAAACAGGAGGGTTAACAAGAAGAAATGAGATGCCTCAAAACTTCATCTTGGAGTTAGAATTGTTCGATCTATGGGGAATTGACTTCATGGGACCCTTTCCTCCTTCCTATTCTTTCAGATACATCTTGGTAGCAGTGGAGTACGTCTCAAAGTGGGTGGAAGCCATAGCCACAACTACCTGTGATGCACAAATTGTCCTTCAATTCCTAAAAAAACACATTTTTACAAGATATGGAGTACCCAAGGGGCTTGTTAGTGATGGTGGTGGTCACTTTTGCAACAAACAGATGGAAAAACTCCTCCACAAATATGGAGTAGTCCATAAGGTAGCCACACCCTACCACCCGCAGACTAACGGCCAAGCTGAATTGGCAAATAGGGAATTGAAGAAGATCCTAGAGAAAACAGTGGGAATCATAAGAAAAGATTGGGCTAGAAAGCTAGAGGATGCATTATGGGCATATAGGACAGCTTTTAAAACTCCTATTGGCAAGTCACCCTTTCAGCTTTTGTATGGCAAATCCTGCCACCTCCCTGTAGAGCTTGAACACAGAGCTTTTTGGGCCACTAAACTCCTCAACCTTGATTCCCAAGCTGCAGGAGAGAAAAGGCTGTTACAACTAAATGAGTTAGATGAATTCAGGCTAGACGCTTATGAAAGTGCCAAGATATACAAGGAGAGAGCTAAGAGGTGGCATGACAAGAAGATCACAAAGAAAGAATTCAAGCCAGGACAGCAAGTGCTCCTGTACAATTCAAGGCTTAAATTTTTCCCTGGCAAACTAAGGTCTAAGTGGACTGGGCCATACTTGGTGACAAAGGTTTTTCCCTATGGGAGTATTGAACTGCTTGATGAGGCAACAAAGAATCAATTCACAGTAAATGGTCACAGAGCAAAGTTGTACTTGGGAGGACAATGGGACAAGGAAAAAGAGGTCCAGAACCTACAGCCCTCTTGAAAAGAATGGAAAAATGTCAAGCTAATGACAATAAAAGAGCACTTGTTGGGAGGCAACCCAACCTGAGGTAGTTTTCTTTTCATAGCTTTTTCAATAGAAATGTTGAATAATTGATATGTATTGCAAGGAACTAAGTTTGGTGTTACACACCAAAAACAATTTAAGGGAGAATGTAGGATTCTAAGTTTGGTGTTCCACCAAAACCTCATTCAGAAACACATTTCAACTTCCTGCACACTGCTAGTCTCAAGCAATCAAACAGATTATTCAACCATATAACTGCTTTTTAGTCCTAACTCTATAACCTTTAGCAAGAACATAAAAGTTTGCCCAGAGTTAAACTGTTGAATCAGAGAAATTAGCAAGGAATTATGCATCATGACTCGAAAAGGGGCACAACAGAAGGACGAACAAAAGAACTGCAAACCAATAGGTTGTATCTATACTTAACCTTTGCTGTTGAGAAATGTTTTGAGTATGTTCTGTTAAAGTGTTCACTTAGTTCAAACAGATTCAATTTTCTCTTAAAATAAGTGAGCTAGTTTAAGTTTGTGCTTGTGTGTTTACTTTCACTTGACTAAGAGCATGTTTTGTCCCCTGCATCTTTAAATCTATAAAAGAAATGTTTGAATGTGAAGTAAGATGGTCTCTGTTAGATAGAAGGAGAATAATAGTAAGTGGTGGTATGTGTGTGATTGTATAATAGCTCACTGTTAGTGAATAAAGAGCTAGGATATCTCCTTCCAAGTATAAAGTAACCTACTGTCTATGGATCTCAATTAAATAAAGATCCTTGGTAAGAAAGAAAAACAAAAAGAAAGAAAGAAAAGAAATAGCCGAAAAGTGGCAGAGAAAAGAAAAGGAGAACAAAAACAAGGCAGGACACCAATAGCTTGAACTTTAAAATATATGCCTGTGGTGTCTTTGTACTAGGATCTGCTTGGATTAGTAAGCTCTTTGGAGTGCTTCAACACTTGATGACTTGGATTGACTAATCCGGGATCATCAGCTGAAAGTCCATTATCAAGAGCAACCTAACTACAAGACATTTAGTAACCCAAAGAGGTGCTGGGCATCAATATTTTAAGAAGGAATGTGAGCCAAGTGTCCATGGTGAATAATGTGTCAAGTATACAGAAAAGAAAATGAACTTGCTATACATGACACTCAAATAAAGCCTTAGAACAAAGTAATAGCCAAGGATAAAGGAAATAATGAGAGGTCATAGCAGTATAGTACTTGAAGCTTGAGGGAGACTTCCTAAGCCTAAGAGTCAATAAGAAGTGAGTATGTGCATATCCACACAAAATCCCATGTACTACCAATAATATTCTGCTAGCATGAACATCCTCTTCCATTTCATTCTTTCTTCTTAATAATTCATTTCTTGCTTGGGGAAAAGCAAGCTTTAAGTTTGGTGTTGTGATGACAAGTCATCTTAGCCTAGTTTCACTAGTCTTTTTCTTTTGTTTTCACTTGAATTATGCACTTTCTTGAGCCATAAGCAAGCCAATTGGGTAGATTTTCATGCTTCCTTTAATTTAATCAACCATATGTGAATTAATGCAATTTCATGAGGTTTTATGCTATAATTGATGCATATTAGGACAGAATGAACATCTCATGATTTTGAGCATAGTTTTGATGTGTTTGGTTGATTAATGATAGGTGAAGAAAGCTTGGAGAAAGGTTGAAGTAAGAAGGAATGGCTAGAAGCAAAGAGAGGACAAGGAAACAAGTGAAATTGAACCAGGAAGTATAAAGTTGGACCTGAAGTTAGCCCTCAAACTTTGGCACAAACTTTTGGTTGAAAAGTTAGCCTCAAAGTTAGCCCCCTAACTTGGAGGCTAACGTGAGAATTGAAAAATTCACCCAGGGCTAGCCAACGTTTGCGCCAACGTTAGCCCCCTAACTTGGAGGCTAACGTTGGCATGAAAATTGTATCCAGGGCTAGCCAACGTTTGCGCCAACGTTAGCCCCCTAACTTGGAGGCTAACGTTGGCATGAAAATTGTATCCATGGTAGCCAACGTTTGCGCCAACGTTAGCCCCCTAACTTGGAGGCTAACGTTGGCATGAAAATTTTCATCCAGGGCCACTCAACGTTTGCGCCAACGTTAGCCCCCTAACTTGGAGGCTAACGTTGGCGCCATTGGTGCATGAGGAAGAGCCAATGTTGGAGCTAAAGTTAGACCCCTAACTTTGGCACCAACGCTGGCATCAGTAAATTGGGCTATCTGATATGAAAAGTTTGAGCAGAAGTTAGACCCCTAACGTTGGCTCAAACTTTTACACCAACTTCTATAAAAATCCAATCCGGTTCAATTGGTTCACTTGGGTTCCTCTCCAAACTCTAAGAGCAATCAACCAAGGCCTCTTTCAACCCAATTCCACCAAGAGCAAAGGCCAACTCAAGGCTTGAAGATCATTTGAAGAAAGTGTATAAATAGGCTAGAATTCAAGTTATTCGAGGAGCTTCCCTTTTTAGTTTTCATAGAGTTTTTCTTTCCTGTTAAGCATTGGGAGCTCACTTTTACATTCTAGCATTGTTGTTTTAATTTCTTAGTTTGGGGGAAGGAGAATTCCATTCTCTCCCTCTTAGTTTTATTGCTTTCAATTTCAAATTACAATTGTCTTGGATCTTGGGTTGGAGAATTGAAGGAATTCTGTTTCAATCTCACCTTGGATCTCTCTGTTTATTTTCACTGCAATTTAATTTCCATTTCGGTTACTTGCTTCTTCATCTGATTTCTTTGCAATTTACAATTTCCTTGCAATTGTTCTTGTTGGATCTAGGAAGGCATTGAGATCTAGACTTGGTTTTTTAGTCTCTTGGGTCCTGAGATCTAAATTCCAACTTTACATTCTGTTTAATGCTTTCCATGCTCATTTACTTTTCTGTTCAAGATCCGGTTTGATCTAAATCATTCTCTACTTCCCTGCTTGTTGCAATTTTACTTTTCCTTGTTTAATTTCTGCAAATCCAACTCCCAATTCCCTTTACAATTCAAGCCATTTACATTTCCAGCACTTTAAGATTTTGCAATTTACATTTCTTGCAATCTAAGTTTCTGCCATTTAATTTCTTGTCATCTAAGATTCAGCAATTTATTTCCTGTTCTCTTTATTCTCAATGCAATTTAAATTCTGCAAATCACCAATCAATCAACCAAATCTTGATTCGCTTGACTAATTCAACCACTAAACTAAAATTGCTCAATCCTTCAATCCCTGTGGGATCGACCTCACTCCCGTGAGTTTTTATTACTTGATGCGACCCGGTGCACTTGCCGGTTAGATTTGTGTGTTTTGGGAGAAATTCATTTTTCCACCAAAATAAACTCATCAGATCCTTAATAGAAAACTCCTTCTTGCTTGAGGAACGTCCCAGGAGGTCTTCCTCACTAGGATTTTCGTCCTCCTCCTCCCTTGTGCATTCGGCCATATTGACTATGTCAATGGCTTTGCACTCTCCTTTTGGATTCTCTTCTGTATTGCTTGGGAGAATACTGGGAGGAGTTTCAATGACTTTCTTACTCAGC
Organism: Arachis stenosperma; assembly: GCF_014773155.1. Taxonomy (NCBI): domain Eukaryota; kingdom Viridiplantae; phylum Streptophyta; class Magnoliopsida; order Fabales; family Fabaceae; genus Arachis; species Arachis stenosperma. Next base: position 71,402,830 of record NC_080377.1, on the reverse strand, counting down.
TGGCCCACTTGTGCCTCCAGATTTCTAATGGAGGATCTTGTTTCACTCATGAAACTGAAAGTGGCCTTTGACAGATCAGAGACTACATTGGCTAAATTAGAAGTGTTTTGTTCAGAATTCTCTGTCTGTTGCTGAGAAGATGATGGATATGGCTTGCTATTGCTTAGCCTATTGCGTCCACCATTGTTAAAACCTTGTTGAGGTTTTTGTTGATCCTTCCATGAGAAATTTGGATGATTTCTCCATGATGAATTATAGGTATTTCCATAAGGTTCACCCATGTAATTAACCTCTGCCATGGCAGGGTTCTCAGGATCATAAGCTTCTTCAGAAGCTGCCTCTCTAGTACTGTTGGATGCATGTTGCCATCCATTCAGATTTTGAGAGATCATGTTGACCTGTTGAGTCAACACTTTGTTCTGAGCCAATATGGCATTCAGAGTATCAATTTCAAGAACTCCTTTCTTTTGAGGTAACCCATTATTCACGGAATTCCTCTCAGAAGTGTACATGAATTGGTTGTTTGCAACCATGTCAATGAGTTCTTGAGCCTCTTCAGGCGTTTTCTTCAGGTGAATAGATCCACCTGCAGAATGGTCCAATGACATTTTCAAAAATTCAGAGAGACCATAATAGAATATATCTAATATGGTCCATTCTAAAAACATGTCAGATGGACATCTTTTGGTCAGCTGCTTGTATCTTTCCCAAGCTTCATAGAGGGATTCACCATCTTTTTGTTTGAAGGTTTGAACATCCACTCTCAGCTTGCTCAGCTTTTGAGGAGGAAAGAATTTATCCAAGAAGGCAGTGACCAGCTTATCCCAGGAGTCCAGGCTATCCTTGGGTTGTGAATCCAACCATATTCTAGCTCTGTCTCTTACAGCAAAAGGGAAAAGCATGAGTCTGTAGACTTCAGGATCAACTCCATTCGTCTTTACAGTCTCACAGATCTGCAAGAACTCTGTTAAAAACTAGTAAGGATCTTCAGATGGAAGTCCATAAAACTTGCAGTTTTGTTGCATTAAAGCAACTAGCTGAGGTTTCAGCTCAAAGTTATTGGCTCCAATGGCAGGAATGGAGATGCTTCTTCCATCAAACTTGGACGTTGGCTTTGTGAAGTCACCAAGCATTCTCCTTGCATTATTATTATTTTCGGCTGCCATCTCCTTCTCTTGTTCGAAAATTTCTGAAAGGTTGTTTCTGGATTGTTGTAATTTAGCTTCTCTTAATTTTCTCTTCAGAGTCCTTTCAGGTTCTGGATCAATTTCAACAAGAGTGCCTTTATCCTTGTTCCTGCTCATATGAAAGAGAAGAAAACAAGAAAAGAAAGAGGAATCCTCTATGTCACAGTATAGAGATTCCTTTATGTTAGTAGAAAAAGAAGGGGTAGAAGAATGAAGAAGGATATTCGGATTTATGGATGAAGAGAGGTGAAGAGAAGTGTTAGTAAATGAATAATTAAATAGAAGAAGAAGAGAGAAGGAGAATTTTGAAAATAAATTTAAAAAGGGGTTAGTGATTTTCGAAAATTAGAGATAAATGTAATTGAAATTAAAATTTGAAACAATTAATTAGTTAAAAAGAATTTTTGAAAAGAGAGAGATATTTTTCGAAAATAGAAGAGGGAGAAGTAGTTAGGTGGTTTTGAAAAAGATAAGAAACAAAAAAAAAAGTTAGTTAGTTGATTGAAAAAAATTTGAAATCAAAATTTAAAAAGATAAGAAGATAAGAAGTTAGATAAGATATTTTGAAATCAAATTTTGAAAAATATAAAATTTTGAAAAGGATAAGATAAAAGTTTTTAATGAAAAAGATATTTTGAAAAAGATTTAATTTTTAAAAAGACTTAACTAACAAGAAACTACAAGATAAGATTCTAGAACTTAAAGGTTGAACCTTTCTTTACAAGAAAGTAACAAACTTCAAATTTTTTAATCAATCACATTAATTGTTAGTGTAATTTCAAAAATTAGATATAAAGATAAGAAAAAGATTTTGAAAAATATTTAAAAAAAATTTTCGAAAATGAATAAAAAAAGAAAAGATTTAATTTTTGAAAAAGTTTTGAAAAGATAAGATTTTTAAAATTGAAACTTTGACTTGACTTGTAAGAAACAACTAATTTTTAAAATTTTTGACTAAGTCAACTCAAATTTTCGAAAATTAGGAGGGAGATAAGGAAAAGATTTTTTTTTTGATTTTTGAATTTTTAATTATGAGAGAGAAAAACAACAAAAATACTCAATGCATGAAATTTTTAGATCAAAACCATGAATGCATGCAAGAATGCTATGAATGTCAAGATGAACACCAAGAACACTTTGAAGATCATGATGAACATCAAGAACATATTTTTGAAAAATCTTTGATGCAAAGAAAACATGCAAGACACCAAACTTAGAAATTTTTAATGCTTGGAAATATGAATGCAAAGATGCACATGAAAAACAAGAAAAAGATACAAAACAAGAAAACATCAAGATCAAACAAGAAGACTTACCAAGAACAACTTGAAGATCATGAAGAACACTATGAATGCATGGGATTTACGAAAAATGCAAGAAAAAATTTTGAAGGCATGCAATTGACACCAAACTTAAAAATTGACTCAAGACTCAAACAAGAAACACAAAATATTTTTGATTTTTATGATTTTCTTAATTTTTTGGATTCTTATTAATTTTTTTTCGGAAATAATGTTATGAAAAACGAAAAATAAAAGAAAAATTTTTGAAAAGAAAATTACCTAATCTGAGCAACAAGATGAACCGTCAGTTGTCCATACTCGAACAATCCCCGGCAACGGCGCCAAAAACTTGGTGGACGAAATTGTGATCCATGTTCTTTTGTACTTGTATGAAATCATTATTATGGCATCGGTTGTTTTCACAACTCCGTTCAACTAACCAGCAAGTGTACTGGGTCGTCCAAGTAATAAACCTTACGTGAGTAAGGGTCGATCCCACAGAGATTGTTGGTATGAAGCAAGCTATGGTCACCTTGTAAATCTCAGTTAGGCAGATAAAATTATGGAATTTAGAAAATCAAATAATATAAAGAAATAATAAAAGGGATACTTATGCAGATTCATTGGTAGGAATTTCAGATAAGCATATGGAGATACTGTATGGCTCAAGAACGCCTACTTTCCTACTGCTTCAACTCAATCCTTCTTACTCCTTTCCATGGCAAGCTGTATGTAGGGCATCACCGTTGTCAATGGCTACATCCCATCCTCTCAGTGAAAATGGTCCTATGCTCTGTCACGGCACGGCTAATCATCTGTCGGTTCTCAATCAGGTTGGAATAGAATCCCTTGATTCTTTTGCGTTTGTCATCACGCCCAGCCTTCAGGAGTTTGAAGCTCGTCACAGTCATTCAATCCCAGAATCCTACTCGGAATACCATAGACAAGGTTTAGACTTTCCGGATCCTCATGAATGCCGCCATCTATCTAACTTATACCACGAAGATTCTGTTGGGGAATCTAAGAGATATGCGCCCGGCCTAAAGTAGAACGGAAGTGGTTGTCAATCACGCGCGTTCATAGGTGAGAATGATGATGAGTGTCACGGATCATCACATTCATCAAAATTAAGTGTAACGTATATCTTGGAATAAGAATAAAAGAGAATTGAATAGAAAGTAATAGTAATTGTATTGAAACTTGAGGTACAGCAGAGCTCCACACCCTTAATCTATGGTGTGCAGAAACTCCACTGTTGAAAATACATAAGTGAAAGGTTCAGGCATGGCCGAATGGCCAGCCCCCTAAAACGTGATCAATAGCCTCCTAAGATGAAGAATAAAACAAAACTGAGACCAAAGATGTCTAATACAATAGTTAAATGTTCTATTTATAATAAACTAGCTCCTAGGGTTTACATGAGTAAGTAATTGATGCATAAATCCACTTCCGGGGACCACTTGGTGTATGATTGGGCTGAGCATGATTAATCCACGAGCTGAGGCTTCTCTTGGAGTTGAACTCCGAGTTATGACGTGTTTTGGGCGTTCAACTCCGGTTCATGACGTTTTTCTGGCGTTTAACTCCAGACAGCAGCATGTACTTGGCGTTCAACGCCAAGTTACGTCGTCAATTTCCGAATAAAGTATGGACAATTATATATTGCTGAAAAGCCCTGGATGTCTACTTTCCAACGCCGTTGAGAGCGCGCCAATTGGAGTTCTGTAGCTCCAGAAAATCCATTTCGAGTGCAGGGAGGTCAGATTCCAACAGCATCAGCAGTCCTTTTGTCAGCCTTTTTCAGAGTTTTGCTCAAGTCCCTCAATTTCAGCTAGAAATTATCTGAAATCATAGAAAAACACACAAACTCATAGTAAAGTCCAGAAATGTGAATTTAACATAAAAACTAATGAAAACATCCCTAAAAGTAGCTTGAACTTACTAAAAACTACCTAAAAACAATGCCAAAAAGCGTATAAATTATCCGCTCATCAATAACCAATAATAAGAACACCTCCCTACAGTTCCTTGAGAGATGACCTGAGGTTTAAATACTTCGGTTATCAATTTTATTAAGGGTTTGTTACTTATGACAACCAATTTTTTGTACGAAAGGATTCTTGTTGGTTTAGAAACTATACTTGCAACGAGAACTTATTTGTGAAATTCTAGACCACGCAAAAATCCGTTCGTCAAAATGGTGCCATTACCGGGGAATTGCAAACGTGTGCCTTATTATTGGTTATTGTAAACATTTGTTTTCTGCTTATTTGTTTATTTTTGTTTTTAAATTTTTTTATTAGCTACTATGAATTCTCACCCCTGTCGCTATGAGTTTGGTTCCAATGTTGTTGTAAGGAATGTAAGCTATAATGAGAACATGCATCAAGGTTGGAATAATCAAAGATGGAAGGAGCCACCAGGATTTGATCAACCCTCTTGGCAACAACCCCCTCCAATGCGCTATCACCAACAACCATTCTATAATGCATACCAAGATAATAGTTATGGTGGAACCTTTTGTGACTACCCACCTCCACCAAATTACTATGGTCAAGAGCCATTCCAGAGAGCGTACTAAGATGATGAATATGGTGGACCCCCTTGTAGTTACTAACAAGCCCCCCGTATGCCTACGAACAGCCTCCCCATTCATCTGTGACTAATGCCATGACTTCCTCTTTTGGAACGAACTCATTGCTAGAATAGAGGTATTGGTTTCTAGCAACAGTGTCTATAAGCTCTTGAGCTTCTTCAATTGTCTTCCTCATGTGTATAGATCCACCAGCTGAGTGGTCTAAAGACATCTGAGCTTTTTCTGTGAGCCCATAGTAGAAAATGTCTAACTGTACCCACTCTGAAAACATTTCAGAGGGACATTTTCTTAGCATACCTCTATACCTCTCCCAGGCATTGTAAAGGGATTCATTATCCTCTTGTTTAAAGCCTTGGATGTCCAGCCTTAGCTGTGTCATCCTCTTTGGAGGGTAAAAATGATTCAGGAATTTGTCTGACAACTGTTTCCATGTCTTTATGCTTGCTGTAGGTTGGTTGTTCAACCACCTTTTAGCTTGATCTTTTACAGCAAATGGAAACAGTAATAGTCTGTAGACATCCTGATCCACCTCTTTATCATGTACTGTGTCAGCAATTTGCAAGAACTGTGCCAGAAACTCAGTAGGTTCTTCCTGTGGAAGACCGGAATACTGGCAATTTTGCTGCACTATGATAATGAGTTGAGGGTTTAGCTCAAAGCTGCTCGCCTTGATGGGAGGTATGCAGATGCTACTCCCATATGCAGCTGTGATGGGGTTAGCATAAGACCCCAGAGTCCTCTTGGACTGATTAATTCCACTTAAGTCCATAATGGACAAAAGGGAAATGAGAATGATTGCAAAGAGATAAATTTTGTGTTGTTTTTATTATTATTATTTTTTTTTAATATCCGAAAAAAAAAATTAAAATGAAATAAAATAAAATAAAATAAATTCGAAAATCAAAAGGGAAATGAAATCAAAGCAAATTGAGAACTGAATCAATTAGTAAAAGAGAAGATTTTGAAAACAGCAATTAAAAAGATATGATTGAAAAATTTTTATGAAAAAGATTTGATTTTTGATAAGAGGAAAGAGAAAAACACAAAAAGACACCAAACTTAAAATTTTTAGAAATCAAACACTAATTTTTTCGAAAATTTTAAAAGAAAAACACAAAGAGGACACCAAACTTAGAATTTTTATGAATCAAAAAGGGACTAAGAACATGCAAAATTCGAAAATCAAAAGAAAAACAGAAGCATGCAATTGACACCAAACTTAAAATATGAAACTAGACTCAACTAAAAGACTCTAAACCAACAAAAATAAAACAGTCCTAATCTAAGCAACAAGATAAGCCGTCAGTTGTCCAAACTCGAACAATCCCCGGCAACGGCGCCAAAAACTTGGTGCACGAAATTGCAATAACACTTTTGCAATCCCGCACAACTAACCAGCAAGTGCACTGGGTCGTCCAAGTAATACCTTGCGTGAGCAAGGGTCGATCCCACGGAGATTGTCGGCTTGAAGCAAGCTATGGTTATCTTGTAAATCTTAGTCAGGATATCAGAAATTATCAGGATTGATTATAAAAAGCAAAAGAACATGAAATGGTTACTTGTATTGCAGTAGTGGAGAATAGGCTGGGGTTTTGGAGATGCTCCATCTTCTGAATCTCTGCTTTCCTACTGTCTTCTTCATCAAACACGCAAGGCTCCTTCCATGGCAAGCTGTATGTAGGGTTTCACCGTTGTCAGTGGCTACCTCCCATCCTCTCAGTGAAAATACGTCCCTGATGCTCTGTCACAGCATAGGCTAATCATCTGTCGGTTCTCAATCAGGCCGGAATAGAATCCAGTGATTCTTTTGCGTCTGTCACTAACGCCCCGCCTTCAGGAGTTTGAAGCACGTCACAGTCATCCAGTCATTGAATCCTACTCAGAATACCATAGACAAGGTTTAGACCTTCCGGATTCTCTTGAATGCCGCCATCAGTTCTAGCTTATACCACGAAGATTCCGATTAAAGAACCCAAGAGATATCTACTTAATCTAAGATAGAACGGAGGTGGTTGTCAGTCACACGTTCATAGTTGAGAATATGATGAGTGTCACGGATCATCACATTCATCCGGGTTAAGAGCAAGTGATATCTTAGAATGGAAGCAAGCATGATTGAATAAGAAACAGTAGTAATTGCATTAATCCATCAAGACACAGCAGAGCTCCTCACCCCCAACCATGGGGTTTAGAGGCTCATGCTGTGGAAGGTACACAAGAAACGTATAAAAATGTTATGAGGTCATAAGGTACAGATACAATGTCAAAAGGTTCTATTAATAGTAAACTAGTATCCTAAGGTTTACAGAAATGAGTAAATGACAGAAAAATCCACTTCCGGGCCCACTTGGTGTGTGCTTGGGCTGAGCATTGAAGCATTTTCGTGTAGAGACCATTTCTGGAGTTAAACGCCAGCTTTCATGCCAGTTTGGGCGTTTAACTCCAAGTTTTATGCCAGTTCCGGCGTTTAACGCTGGAATTTCTGTAGGTGACTTTGAGCGCCGGTTTGGGCCATCAAATCTTGGGCAAAGTATGGACTATTATATATTGCTGGAAAGCCCAGGATGTCTACTTTTCAATGCCGTTGAGAGCGCGCCAATTGGGCTTCTGTAGCTCCAGAAAATCCACTTCGAGTGCAGGGAGGTCAGAATCCAACAGCATCTGCAGTCCTTTTTGGTCTCTGGATCAGATTTTTGCTCAGAACCTTCAATTTCAGTCAGAAAATACCTGAAATCACAGAAAAACACACAAACTCATAGTAAAGTCCAGAAAAGTGAATTTTAACTAAAAACTAATAAAAATATAATAAAAACTAACTAAAAGATACTAGAAACTTACTAAAAACAATGCCAAAAAGCGTACAAATTATCCGCTCATCACAACACCAAACTTAAATTGTTGCTTGTCCCCAAGCAACTAAAAATCAAAATAGGATAAAAAGAAGAGAATATACTATAGATTCCAAAATATCAAAGAAACATAGCTCCAATTAGATGAGCGGGACTAGTAGCTTTTTTGCCTCCGAACAGTTTTGGCATCTCACTCTATCCTTTGAAGTTCAGAATGATTGGCATCTATGAGAACTCAGAACTCAGATAATGTTATTGATTCTCCTAGTTAAGTATAATGATTCTTGAACATAGCTAGTGTATGAGTCTTGGCTGTGGCCCAAAGCACTCTGTCTTCCAGTATTACCACCGGATACATACATGCCACAGACACATAATTGGGTGAACCTTTTTAGATTGTGACTCAGCTTTGCTAAAGTCCCCAATTAGAGGTGTCCAGGGTTCTTAAGCACACTCTTATTGCTTTGGATCACCACTTTATTTTTTTCTTTTTCTTTTCTTCTCTTCTCTCTTTTTTTTTCGAAATTTTTTTTTTTGTATTCACTGCTTTTTCTTGCTTCAAGAATCAATTTGATGATTTTTCAGATCCTCAATAACAGTTCTCTTTCTCCTCATTCTTTCAAGAGCCAACAAATTTAACATTCTTAAAAACAACAAATTCAAAAGACATATGCACTGTTCAAGCATTCATTCAGAAAACAGAAAGTATTGTCACCACATCAAACTAATTCAACTAGTTTCAGAGATAAATTTCGAAATCCTGTACTTCTTGTTCTTTTGTGATTAAAGCATTTTTCTTTTAAGAGAGGTGATGGATTCATAGGACATTCATAGCTTTAAGGCATAAACTTAAATTTTATTAATTATGAATTAAGAACAAGACTCAGAAATTAAATATAAGATGAAACTAAAAATAGAAAACAAAACAAGAAAAACGAAAAAAATAGGCTCCTAATGATAGAGGTTTTCACAGAGTTAGGACTCAACAACCTTGATTTTGAGAAGTGGATGCTCCCTCAGCTTGAGAGGAGAGCTTTTGGCGCTTCATCTCTTGGATTTCACGCCCCTGCTTCTCTTGTTCCTTCAGCAATTTGCAGAGCATGCAGTTCTGATTCTGCTGTTCTTCCTTAAGTTGCTCCATAGTCTCTTGCAACTTGGTGATAGATGCTTCCAGGCTGGCCCAGTAGCCAATTTCAGGAAATTCAGGGAGGAACTCATGCGCCCTCCTTTTGATGGAGTTGTCTTGCACTTGTCCTTCCATTGACTTCTTGGTGATTGGGTGTTCAATGGGTATGAATTCATCTACCCCCATCTTCACCCCAGCCTCTTTACAGAGCAAGGAAATCAAGCTTGGGTAAGCCAGTTTGGCTTCAGTGGAATTTTTATTTGCAATTGTGTAGATCTCACAAGCAATCACATGATGAACCTCCACTTCTTTTCCAAGCATAATGCAATGAATCATCACTGCCCTCTTGATGGTGACCTCAGAACGGTTACTAGTGGGCAATATGGAACGCCCAATGAAGTCTAGCCAACCTCTTGCAATTGGCTTGAGGTCTCCCCTCTTGAGTTGGTTTGGGACACCCTTTGAATTGGTTATCCACTTAGTTCCAGGGAGGCATATGTCCTCTAGAGCTTGATCCAACCCTTTATCTACTCTCACCATCCTCCTATTAAAGGAGTCAGGATCATCTTGCAGTTGAGGTAGTTTGAAGATTTCTCTTATTTTGTCCAGATGGAAGTACATAACTTTCCCTCTGACCATGGTTCTGTAGGTATGGTAAGCGGTTCCAGTCATTCTCTGCTTATCTGTCAGCCACAGATTTGAGTAGAATTCCTGAACCATGTTCCTTCCAACCTTTGTCTCAGGATTGGCTAGAACTTCCCACCCTCTGTTTCGAATTTGCTCTTGGATCCCCGGATATTCATCTTCTTTCAGATCAAATTTCACTTCCGGGATCACTGACCTCAGACCCATTATTTTGTGATAATGGTCTTCATGTTCTTTGGTTAAGAACTTCTCTTGATTCCAAAGATTCTTTGGATTATTCTCTTTCTTGCCTCTTAAATTGGTTTGTTTTCCCTTGGGAGCCATGATATTGATGAATCTTGGCTTAGTGATCACGGAAAAGCACACCAAACTTAGAGGTTTGCTTGTCCTCAAGCAAAAGAAAAGAAAGAAGAGAGAGAGAAATAGGAAATTCGAATGGTGTGGGTAAAAGGGGGTTCCAAACGTGAATTTATAAGGGGGGGAGGAAGAGATTTCGAAAAAAAAAAAAAGAATTTGAAAAAAATTTGAGAAGATATGGAGAGAAATTGAGAAAAGGGTGAGTTTTTTGAAGAAGATTTGGGATTAATTTGAAATAGATTTGAAGAATGGTTTTGATTTGTGAAGATTTGAAAGTGAATGATGAAAGGTTGAAGTGCATTTATGTAGAAGAGTATGGTTAAAAAGAGGAAAGTTTGAAAAAAATTGAGTTGAAAACAAAAATGTGGTCCCCCCACCTTTCTGGCGTTAAACGCCCAGAATGGCACCCATTCTGGCGTTTAACGCCCATTTGCTACCCCTTTTGGGCGTTTAACGCCCAGCCAGGTGCCCTGGCTGGCGTTAAACGCCAGAAATCCTTTATCACTGGGCGTTTTTCCAAAACGCCCAGGATGCTGCACACCTGGCGTTAAACGCCCAGAATGGTGCCCATTCTGGCGTTTAACGCCCAAAATGGCACCATTCCTGGCGTTAAACGCCCAGAATGGTACCCATTCTGGCGTTTAACGCCCAAAATGCCCCTTACTGGCATTTTTTCGCCAGTAAGCTCATTTTCTCTGCTTTTTGAGCTGAATCCTTCTGTAACTCTGTGAATTCCTTCATTTTTGATACTTGCCTCTGTAAGAACTAATCATATACCTTCCTAATGACTGGGTTGCCTCCCAGCAAGCGCTTCTTTACTGTCTTTAGCTGGACTTCTGCTAAGAATCACTTAAGTCTCAGTCTTGAGCATTCATGCTCAAAATTGCTTTCAAGATAATGCTTGATTCTTTGTCCATTAACAATGAACTTCTTGTCAGAATCAATATCCTGAAGCTCAACATATCCATATGGTGATACTCCTGTAATCACATACGGACCCCTCCACCGGGATTTGAGTTTTCCTGGAAACAATTTGAGCCTGGAGTTGAAGAGCAGAACTTTTTGTCCTGGCTCAAAGACTCTGGTTGACAATCTCTTGTCATGCCACTTCTTTGCCTTTTCCTTATAAATTTTTTGCATTTTCAAAGGCATTGAGTCTGAACTCCTCTAGCTCATTTAGCTGGAGCAGTCTTTTCTCACCAGCTAACTGAGCATCCATGTTTAGGAATCTGGTTGCCCAGTAGGCTTTATGTTCCAGTTCCACAGGCAAATGACAGGCCTTCCCATACACCAGTTGGTATGGAGAGGTGCCTATAGGAGTCTTGAATGCTGTTCTGTATGCCCACAGAGCATCATCCAAGCTCTTTGCCCAATCCTTTCTTCGGGCTATCACAGTCCATTCTAGGATTCTTTTTAGCTCTCTGTTAGAGACTTCTACTTGCCCATTCGTCTGTGGATGATACGGAGTTGCCACTTTATGGCTAATTCCATATCTAACCATAGCAGAGTATAGCTGTTTATTGCAGAAATGAGTGCCCACGTCACTGATTAGCACTCTGGGAACGCCAAACCTGCTGAAAATGTTTTTCTGGAGGAATTTCAGCACGGTCTTGGTATCATTAGTGGGTGTAGCAATTGCTTCTACCCACTTAGATACATAGTCCACTGCCACCAGAATGTAAGTGTTTGAGTATGATGGTGGGAATGGCCCCATGAAGTCAATTCCCCATACATCAAACAATTCTATCTCTAATATCCCTTGTTGAGGCATGGCATATCCGTGAGGCAGGTTACCAGCTCTTTGGCAACTGTCACAGTTACGCACAAACTCTCGGGAATCTTTATAGAGAGTAGGCCAGTAGAATCCACACTGGAGGACTTTAGTGGCTGTTCGCTCACTTCCAAAATGTCCTCCATAGTGTGATCCATGGCAGTGCCATAGGATCCTTTGTGCTTCTTCTCTGGGTACACATCTGCGGATCACTCCGTCAGCACATCTCTTAAAGAGATATGGTTCATCCCAGAGGTAGTACTTGGCATCTGAAATTAATTTCTTTCTTTGCACTCTGCTGTACTCCTTGGGTATGAACCTCACAGCTTTATAGTTTGCCATATCTGCAAACCATGGAGCTTCCTGAATGGCAAAGAGTTGCTCATCTGGGAAAGTCTCAGAGATTTCAGTAGAAGGGAGGGACGCCCCAGCTACTGGTTCTATTCTGGACAGATGATCAGCTACTTGATTCTCTGTCCCTTTTCTGTCTCTTATTTCTATATCAAACTCTTGCAGAAGCAACACCCATCTGATAAGCCTGGGTTTTGAATCCTGCTTTGTGAGTAAGTATTTAAGAGCAGCATGGTCAGTGTACACAATCACCTTTGATCCCACTAGGTAGGATCTAAACTTGTCAATGGCGTAAACCACTGCAAGTAGCTCTTTCTCTGTGGTTGTGTAGTTCTTTTGTGCGTCATTTAGAACACGGCTGGCATAATAAACGACGTGCAAAAGCTTGTTATGCCTCTGTCCCAACACTGCACCAATGGCATGATCACTGGCATCACACATTAATTCAAATGGCAATGTCCAATCTGGTGCAGAGATGACTGGTGCTGTGACCAGCTTAGCTTTCAGGGTCTCAAATGCCTGCAGACACTGTGTGTCAAACACAAATGGTGTGTCAGCAGCTAACAGGTTACTCAGAGGTTTAGCAATTTTCGAAAAATCCTTAATAAACCTTCTGTAGAATCCTGCATGCCCCAGAAAGCTTCTGATTGCCTTAACATTGGCAGGTGGTGGTAATTTTTCAATTACCTCTACCTTTGCCTTATCCACCTCTATTCCCCTGCTTGAAATTTTGTGCCCAAGGACAATTCCTTCAGTCACCATAAAGTGACATTTCTCCCAGTTTAAAACTAGGTTAGTCTCTTGGCATCTTTTCAGGACAAGTGATAGGTGGTTAAGACAGGAGCTGAATGAGTCTCCATATACTGAGAAGTCATCCATGAAGACTTCCAGAAATTTCTCTACCATATCTGAGAAGATAGAGAGCATACACCTCTGAAAGGTTGCAGGTGCATTGCACAGACCAAAAGGCATTCTCCTATAGGCAAACACGCCAGAAGGGCAGGTAAATGCTATTTTCTCTTGGTCCTGGGGATCTACTGCAATTTGATTGTAGCCTGAATAGCCATCCAAAAAGCAGTAATAGTCATGACCAGCTAATCTTTCTAGCATTTGGTCTATGAATGGTAAAGGAAAATGATCCTTTCTGGTGGCTGTATTGAGCCTTCTGTAGTCAATACACATGCGCCACCCTGTGACTGTCCTTGTAGGAACCAGTTCATTTTTTTCATTATGAACCACTGTCATGCCTCCCTTTTTGGGAACAACTTGGACAGGGCTCACCCAGGGGCTATCAGAAATAGGATAAATAATCCCAGCCTCCAGTAATTTAGTGACCTCTTTCTGCACCACCTCCTTCATGGCAGGATTTAGCCTCCTCTATGGTTGGACCACTGGTTTGGCATTATCCTCCAACAGGATCTTGTGCATGCATCTAGCTGGGCTAATACCCTTGAGATCACTTATGGACCACCCAAGAGCTGTCTTGTGTGACCTTAGCACTTTAATCAGTGCTTCCTCTTCCTGTGGATTTAAAGCAGAGCTTATAATCACTGGAAAGGTGTCACCCTCTCCTAGAAATGCATATTTCAAAGATGGTGGTAGAGGTTTAAGTTCAGGTTTGGGAGGTTTATCCTCCTCCTGAGGAATTTTCGAAAATTCCCTTACTTCCTCTAGTTCTTCTTGATCAGGTTGAGCATCTTTGAAGATGTCCTCAAGCTCTGATTCCAGGCTTTCAGCCATATTGATCTCTTCTACCAGAGAATCAATAATGTCAACGTCCATGCATTCATCTGGTGTGTCTGGATGCTGCATAGCTTTCACAGCATTCAACTTGAACTCATCCTCATTGACTCTCAGGGTTACTTCCCCTTTGTGTACATCAATGAGAGTTCGTCCAGTTGCTAGGAAAGGTCTTCCTAGAATGAGAGTTGCACTTTTGTGCTCCTCCATTTCCAGCACCACAAAGTCAGTTGGAAAGGCAAATGGCCCAACCTTGACAATCATGTCCTCTATTATGCCTGATGGGTGTTTAATGGAGCCATCATCAAGTTGGAGGCATATCCTGGTTGGTTTGACTTCTCCAATCAACCCAAGCTTTCTGATAGTGGATGCAGGTATTAAATTGATGCTTGCTCCAAGATCACATAGGGCTGTCTTGGTGCAAGTACCTTCTAATGTGCATGGTATCAGAAAGCTTCCAGGATCTTGAAGCTTTTCTGGTAAGCTTTTTAGAATGACTGCACTGCATTCTTCAGTGAGAAACACTTTTTCAGTTTCTCTCCAATCCTTCTTATGACTTAAAATTTCCTTCATGAACTTAGCATAAGAAGGTATTTGCTCAAGTGCCTCTGCAAACGGAATCTTTATTTCAAGACTCCTTAAATAGTCTGCAAAGCGGGCAAATTGCTTATCCTGTTCCGCTTTGCGGAGTTTCTGAGGATAAGGCATCTTGGCTTGATATTCTTCAACCTTAGATGCTGTAGGTTTATTCCTTACAGAAGTGGTTGAAGAAGCCTTGTTAGAGGGATCACTGCCAGCACTCTTAGGTGCCTGATCCTCCTTGGGCGTTTGAACGCCAGGAATGGGTGGAAAATGGGCGTTTAACGCCAACTTTTCCCCCTTGTCTGGCGTTTGAACGCCAGAACTGGGCAAGGAATGGGCGTTTAACGCCAGCTTTCCTTCCCTTTCTGGCGTTTGAACGCCAATATTCCTCTCTGGGCTCTTACTGTCCTCAGAGGGATTTTGAACAGTGGTTTGGTTGTCCTCTGTCACTTGTTCCTTGTTTGGCTTTTTACTCTTTTGAGCAGTGTTATTCAAGGTCTTCCCACTCCTCAATTGAACTGCTTGACACTCCTCTGTTATCTGTTTAGATATTTGCTGTTTTGCTTGATTCAACTGTAGTTCTATGCTCTTATTAGCAACTTTAGTTTCATAGAGCATCTCTTTAAATTCTGCTAACTGTTCTGTCATTAGGAGCAGTTGTTGATTAAGCTCATTCATCTGTTCTTGAGGATTAGGATCAGTGACTAATGCCATGACTTCCTCCTTTGGAACGAACTCATTGCTAGAATAGAGGTATTGGTTTCTAGCAACAGTGTCTATAAGCTCTTGAGCTTCTTCAATTGTCTTCCTCATGTGTATAGATCCACCAGCTGAGTGGTCTAAAGACATCTGAGCTTTTTCTGTGAGCCCATAGTAGAAAATGTCTAACTATACCCACTCTGAAAACATTTCAGAGGGACATTTTCTTAGCATACCTCTATACCTCTCCCAGGCATTGTAAAGGGATTCATTATCCTCTTGTTTAAAGCCTTGGATGTCCAGCCTTAGCTGTGTCATCCTCTTTGGAGGGTAAAAATGATTCAGGAATTTGTCTGACAACTGTTTCCATGTCTTTATGCTTGCTGTAGGTTGGTTGTTCAACCACCTTTTAGCTTGATCTTTTACAGCAAATGGAAACAGTAATAGTCTGTAGACATCCTGATCCACCTCTTTATCATGTACTGTGTCAGCAATTTGCAAGAACTGTGCCAGAAACTCAGTAGGTTCTTCCTGTGGAAGACCGGAATACTGGCAATTTTGCTGCACTATGATAATGAGTTGAGGGTTTAGCTCAAAGCTGCTCGCCTTGATGGGAGGTATGCAGATGCTACTCCCATATGCAGCTGTGATGGGGTTAGCATAAGACCCCAGAGTCCTCTTGGACTGATTAATTCCACTTAAGTCCATAATGGACAAAAGGGAAATGAGAATGATTGCAAAGAGATAAATTTTGTGTTGTTTTTATTATTATTATTTTTTTTTAATATCCGAAAAAAAAATTAAAATGAAATAAAATAAAATAAAAAAAATTCGAAAATCAAAAGGGAAATGAAATCAAAGCAAATTGAGAACTGAATCAATTAGTAAAAGAGAAGATTTTGAAAACAGCAATTAAAAAGATATGATTGAAAAATTTTTATGAAAAAGATTTGATTTTTGATAAGAGGAAAGAGAAAAACACAAAAAGACACCAAACTTAAAATTTTTAGAAATCAAACACTAATTTTTTCGAAAATTTTAAAAGAAAAACACAAAGAGGACACCAAACTTAGAATTTTTATGAATCAAAAAGGGACTAAGAACATACAAAATTCGAAAATCAAAAGAAAAACAGAAGCATGCAATTGACACCAAACTTAAAATATGAAACTAGACTCAACTAAAAGACTCTAAACCAACAAAAATAAAACAGTCCTAATCTAAGCAACAAGATAAGCCGTCAGTTGTCCAAACTCGAACAATCCCCGGCAACGGCGCCAAAAACTTGGTGCACGAAATTGCAATAACACTTTTGCAATCCCGCACAACTAACCAGCAAGTGCACTGGGTCGTCCAAGTAATACCTTGCGTGAGCAAGGGTCGATCCCACGGAGATTGTCGGCTTGAAGCAAGCTATGGTTATCTTGTAAATCTTAGTCAGGATATCAGAAATTATCAGGATTGATTATAAAAAGCAAAAGAACATGAAATGGTTACTTGTATTGCAGTAGTGGAGAATAGGCTGGGGTTTTGGAGATGCTCCATCTTCTGAATCTCTGCTTTCCTACTGTCTTCTTCATCAAACACGCAAGGCTCCTTCCATGGCAAGCTGTATGTAGGGTTTCACCATTGTCAGTGGCTACCTCCCATCCTCTCAGTGAAAATACGTCCCTGATGCTCTGTCACAGCATAGGCTAATCATCTGTCGGTTCTCAATCAGGCCGGAATAGAATCCAGTGATTCTTTTGCGTCTGTCACTAACGCCCCGCCTTCAGGAGTTTGAAGCACGTCACAGTCATCCAGTCATTGAATCCTACTCAGAATACCACAGACAAGGTTTAGACCTTCCGGATTCTCTTGAATGCCGCCATCAGTTCTAGCTTATACCACGAAGATTCCGATTAAAGAACCCAAGAGATATCTACTTAATCTAAGATAGAACGGAGGTGGTTGTCAGTCACACGTTCATAGTTGAGAATATGATGAGTGTCACGGATCATCACATTCATCCGGGTTAAGAGCAAGTGATATCTTAGAATGGAAGCAAGCATGATTGAATAAGAAACAGTAGTAATTGCATTGATCCATCAAGACACAGCAGAGCTCCTTACCCCCAACCATGGGGTTTAGAGGCTCATGCTGTGGAAGGTACACAAGAAACGTATAAAAATGTTATGAGGTCATAAGGTACAGATACAATGTCAAAAGGTTCTATTAATAGTAAACTAGTATCCTAAGGTTTACAGAAATGAGTAAATGACAGAAAAATCCACTTTCGGGCCCACTTGGTGTGTGCTTGGGCTGAGCATTGAAGCATTTTCGTGTAGAGACCATTTCTGGAGTTAAACGCCAGCTTTCATGCCAGTTTGGGCGTTTAACTCCAAGTTTTATGCCAGTTCCGGCGTTTAACGCTGGAATTTC
Organism: Arachis stenosperma; assembly: GCF_014773155.1. NCBI lineage: Eukaryota > Viridiplantae > Streptophyta > Magnoliopsida > Fabales > Fabaceae > Arachis > Arachis stenosperma. The sequence continues at coordinate 71,385,223 of NC_080377.1, read as the reverse complement.
TGTAGGTGACTTTGAGCGCCGGTTTGGGCCAACAAATCTTGGGCAAAGTATGGACTATTATATATTGCTGGAAAGCCCAGGATGTCTACTTTTCAATGCCGTTGAGAGCGCGCCAATTGGGCTTCTGTAGCTCCAGAAAATCCACTTCGAGTGCAGGGTGGTCAGAATCCAACAGCATCTGCAGTCCTTTTTGGTCTCTGGATCAGATTTTTGCTCAGAACCTTCAATTTCAGTCAGAAAATACCTGAAATCACAGAAAAATACACAAACTCATAGTAAAGTCCAGAAAAGTGAATTTTAACTAAAAACTAATAAAAATATAATAAAAACTAACTAAAAGATACTAGAAACTTACTAAAAACAATGCCAAAAAGCGTACAAATTATCCGCTCATCAATGCGCACACATTATTTCACGCACACGCGTTGTTCTGCAGAAAATCAGCGTGGCAGAATTCGCCCCAGCGATTTCTGGGCTAATTTTGGCCCAGTTTCAAGCCTAGAAAAAATAGATTAGAGGCTGCAGAGTAGAGGAATTAGGGGAAACACTTTTCATTACTCACTTTTCATAATTTAGATGTAGTTTCTAGAGATCTCCTCTCCTCTCTCTAGGATTTAGGATTCTTAGTTTTATGTTATTGGATTGGATATTTACAGAGTCACTACCTCCACTGAGGACTTCATCATTCTAGTTTGTTTCCTTACTTGTCACTTACTCTTCCATATTCTTAATCCTTGTTCAGAGTTACAATTGGATTGCTTTTATGAATTTAATTTTATTATTTATTTAATTGCTTCCAATTTTATTCCAATTATCTTGTCTCTTTTCTACTCTTTTTTCATAACAAGGAAGATGGTATTCATGTTGACAGAGTAACTCCCAACTTGACTTGGGAGTTGATTAAGAGGAGACCCTTGAGTTGAAATACTCAAGAATTAATTGGTAATTGGAAGTTGTTGGCTAGCACTCCAGTCACTAACGCTAATCCTTCCCAAGGGAGAGGATTAGGACTTGTGAATAGAAGTTGGCTCACTACTTGACTTTCCTTTATTCGGTAAGGGATAACTCGGTAGGAACAACAATCAATTATCAACTGATCTTGGGAACATCCAACAAGGATAGAACTTCCGATCAATCTTCTCCTAGTCAAGGCTTTTTATTGTTATTAATTTATTTTCTTTGGAATTTTCTCTTCTTATTTCTCAATCCAAAACCCGAATTTACATAACTCATAACCAATAATAAGAACACCTTCCTGCAATTCCTTGAGAGACGACCCGAGGTTTAAATACTTCAGTTATCAATATTTATTAGGGGTTTGTTACTTGTGACAACCAAGTTTTTGTATGAAAGGATTCTTGTTGGTTTAGAAACTATACTTGCAACGAGAACTTATTTGTGAACTTCTAGACCACGCAAAAATCTGTTCATCAGGCGGTGAATTTGGTTTTCACCTTGCCGACCCTGTTGTACTCGGGCGATGAATTCTTGCGCTCAGATTAATGCGTCTTGGTAGGAAATGTTTTAGGGTATCTGAAAAATTCTATTCAAATAGAAAATAGGCATATAGACAAGAACATATACATGTGAGTGCTTGCCCTTCTAAGTCGTGCAATTTTGTAGGTCTTGGCTTGGCTCCTCATTAAAAAAAAAACCTCGTCAGAAAAAAGAGTGCACCTTGACCTAAGATCTTTTATTACCTTCTAACTATAGTACCTTCTTAGGTTGTAGGCATGCCATGACCTTGGTAGCTCTCGCCCCTCAAGGTCGGACACCTTGTAGTAGCCTTTTCCCAGTACCTCTACAACTCAGTAAGGCCCTTTCCAGTTAGCTGCCAACTTTCCTTCTTCTGATCAACCTGCTCCGATGTCATTTCGGATTAGGATGAGATCACTATTGGCAAAATTTCGCTGAACCACTTTCCGATTGTATCTTGAGGCCATTCGACGCTTTAACGCTTCCTCTCTGATCCGAGCTCTTTCTCGGACTTTTGGGAGTAGGTCGAGTTCTTCCCTTTGCATTTGTGAGTTGGCCTCTTCATTGTAGAGGATCATTCTGGGGGATCCTTCTTCAATCTCTACCGGGATCATTGCCTCCATTCCGTGCCAATTGGAAGCGTGATTCTCCTGTGGTGGATTGTGGAGTTCTCCGATATGCCCATAGGACTTGTGGGAGCTCTTCAGCCCAAGCTCCCTTTGCATCTTATAGTCTCCATTTTAACCCAGCTAGTATGATTTTGTTGGCAGCTTCTGCCTGTCCATTGGCTTGTGGGTGTTCTACAGATGTGAATTGGTGCTTTATTTTTCAGTCAGCTACCAATTTCCTGAAACTTGTGTTAGTGAATTGTGTGCCATTGTCTGTGGTGATGAAGTAAGGAACCCCAAACCTTGCAATAATGTTTTTATACAAGAATTTCTGACTTCTTTGAGCGGTGGCATTAGCTAGGGGCTCTGCCTCAATCCATTTTGTGAAATAGTCTACCCCTACGATGAGGAACTTGACTTGTCCCGATCCTTGGGGAAAGGTCCAAGGAGGTCGAGCCCCCCACTTTGCGAACAGCCAAGGTGACATTACATTGATGAGCTCCTCTGGTGGGCTGATGTGGAAATTAGCATGCTTCTGACATGGTGGGCATATCTTAACAAACTCGGTTGCTTATTTTTGCAAGGTTGGCCAAAAGAAGCCTACCCGGAGTACCTTTTTGGAAAGAGCTTGTGCCCCGAGGTGGTTGCCACACATGCCGCTGTGTACTTCTTCCAGGACTTTTCTTGTATTAGAAGTAGTTACACATTTTAATAGGGGCGTTGAGATTCCTCTCCTATATAAGATGTCGCCTATTATGGTGTAGTATGGTGCTTCTCGCTTTAGCCTCTTTGCCTCCTTCTTATCTGTGGGGATTGTCTTTGACTTGAGGTAGTTGATTATGGGGATCATCCACCCTTGATCCTGACCTGATATGGTTAGGATCTTTTTTTTCTTCTGAGATCGATGGGCTTTACAGTATTTCCTGGATGAGGCTTCTATTATTGCCCCCTGGTTTGGTGCTGGCTAGTTTTGAAAGTGCATCAGCTCGAGCATTCTGTTCCCGAGGTATATGGTGGACCTTATATTCCCCGAGTTGTCCGAGTTGTTCCCTGGTTTTTTCCAGGTACTTTTTCATGGTGGAGTCCTTAGCTTGGTAGCTCCCTTCTATTTGTGAGGTGACTACTTGTGAATCGCTGAAGATCATAAGCTTTTGAACTCCAACCTCCTTAGCCAGCCTCAAACCAGCTAGTAATGCCTCATATTCAGCCTGGTTATTTAAAGCAGGGAACTCAAATTTTAAGGAGAGTTCAATTTGGGTTCCCTGATCGCTTTCTATTAACATCCATGTGCCACTCCTGGTCTTGTTTGAAGAGCTGTCTACGTAGAGATTCCATTTTGTAGGAGTTCCCGGGGTGTCAGTATACTTGGTAATGAAGTCGGCTAGATACTGTGATTTGGTGGCTGTCCGAGCTTCATATTGAAGATCGAATTCAGATAACTCGACTGCCCATTGTAGGATCCTTCCAGCTAAGTCTGTCTTCTGTAGAATGCCTTTTATGGGCTGGTTGGTTCGGACCTTAATGGTGTGAGCCTGGAAGTATGGGCAGAGGTGTCGAGAAGTTAATTTGAGGGCATAGGCGAACCTTTCTATCTTTTGATAGTCTAGTTCGGCCCCTTGTAGAGTCTTGCTGATGAAGTAGATGGGTTGTTGCCCACGTTCGTCTTCTCTAACTAGTGCTGAGGCTATTGCCCGACTTCCTACTGCGAGGTATAATATGAGTGCTTCTCTTTCCCGTGGTCGGGTAAGAATGGGTGGTTGCCCCAAGAATTTTTTGAAATCTTAGAAGGCTTACTCGCATTCTGTTGTCTATTCAAACCTCTTTCCCTTCCTTAATGTTGCGTAGAAGGGTAGAGATCTTATGGCTGATCTGGATAAAAATCTGGACAGGGCGGCCAGTCTTCTATTGAGCTGTTAGACCTCTTTAACGCAGGTTAGACTTTTCATGTTGAGTATAGCCTGGCATTTATCCGGGTTTGTCTCAATTCTTTTTTGTTTGAGCATGAAGCCTAAGAATTTGCCAGCCTCTACCGCAAAGGTGCACTTTGCAGGATTAAGTCGCATGCCATGCCTTCTTATGGTATCGAACACTTTGGTGAGGTCGGACAGCAATGATTCCTCACTTTGTGTTTTTACCAACATGTCGTCTACATGCACCTCTATTAGTTTTCCAATATGATTTGCGAAGACTTTATTCATCAATCTTTGGTAGGTAGCTCCTGCATTTTTGAGTCCAAATGGCATGGTGACATAAAAGTAATTTGCTTTTGGGGGTTAGGAATGATGTCTTTTCTTGATCGGGTGGGTACATCGGGATTTGATTGTATCCTGAATAAGCATTCATGAAGGAGAGGTATTTGTATCCGGAAGAGGCATTTACTAGAATATCTATACTTGGGAGTGGGTAGGGATCTTTTGGACAGGCTTTATTAAGATCAGTGTAGTCAGTGCACATCCGCCACTTTCCATTTGACTTTTTTACCAAGATAACGTTGGCTAGCCATAGTGGGTATTTGATCTCTCTTATGAATCCTGTCTCCAGCAAGGCTTGTACAAACTCTTCCACGGCTTGGGACCTTTCTAGTCTGAGATTCCTACGCTTCTGCTGCACTGGCCGAGATCCTGGGTATACTACTAGTTTGTGGCACATTAGCTTGGGATCTATGCCCGGCATGTACGCGGCCTTCCATGCAAAGAGGTCGGCGTTATCTTTTAGAAATTGTATCAGAGGCTCCTTCAAGTCTCTTTTTACGGTTGCCCCGATATTTGTTGTTTTATCCCAGGAATCAACGATCTGGACTTCTTCAGTCTCGCCTTCAAGCTGTGGGCGGAGTTCCTCGTGAGCTCGAACATGCCCGAGTTCGATAGTGTTGACTTCCTCTCCTTTGCCTTTAAGGTTCAGACTTTCATTGTAACAGCGTCGCGCGATCTTTTGGTCTCCTTTTATGGTGGTGACCCCATCTGGAGTTGGGAACTTCATGCATAGGTGTGGGGTGGAAACTACTGCGGCGAGCTGATTTAGTGTTGTCCGACCTATTAGAGCATTGTAAGCTGAGCTCGCGTCAACTACGATGTAGTCTATGTTGAGTGTCCTTGATCGAGTTCCCTTCCCAAAGATCGTGTGTAGTAAGATGTATCCAAGTGGTTGGATCGGAGTGTCTCTCAGTCCAAACAAGCTCTTTGGATATGCTCTTAGCTCTTTATCTTGTAAGCCAAGTTTGTCAAAGGCAGATTTAAAAAGGATATCCGCGGAGCTTCCTTAGTCTACCAGTGTTCGGTGGAGATTAGTATTGGCCAATATAATAGTAATGACCATGGGATCATTGATGAGCGGATAATTTATACGCTTTTTGGCATTGTTTTCAGGTAGTTTTTAGTAGGATCTAGCTACTTTTAGGGATGTTTTTATTAGTTTTTATACAAAATTCACATTTCTAGACTTTACTATGAGTTTGTGTGTTTTTCTGTGATTTCAGGTATTTTCTGGCTGAAATTGAGGGACCTAAGCAAAAATCTGATTTAGGCTGACAAAGGACTGCTGATGTTGTTGGATTCTGACATCTGCACTCAAAAAGGATTTTCTGGAGCTACAGAACTCCAAATGGCCAGATCTCAATGGCTTTGGAAAGTAGACATCCAGAGCTTTCCAGAAATATATAATGGTCCATACTTTGTTCGAGCTAAGACGACGCAAACTGGCGTTCAACCCCAGTTCCATGCTGCATTCTGGAGTAAAACACCAGAAAGACGTCACAAACCAGAGTTAAACGCCAAAAACACGTTACAACTTGGTGTTTAACTCCACGAGAAGCCTCTGCACGTATAAAGCTCAAGCTCAGCCCAAGCACACACTAAAGTGGGCCCCGAAAGTAGATTTCTGCATCAATTACTTATCTCTGTAACCCTAGTAGCTAGTTTTAGTATAAGTAGAACTTTTTACTATTGTCGTCTAGTCTTTGATTGATCTTTAATCAGTGTATGCGATTTTAGACCTTCATGGGGGCTGGCTATTCGGCCATGCTTGGACCATCACTCATGTATTTTCAACGGTGGAGTTTCTACACACCATAGATTAAGGGTGTGGAGCTCTGTTGTTCCTCGAGTATTAATGCAATTACTACTATTTTCTATTCAATTCATGCTTATTCTTATTCTAAGATATTCGCTGCACTTCAACATGATGAATGTGATGATCCGTGACACTCATCATTATTCTCATCTATTAACGCGTGACTGACAACCAATTCCGTTCTACCTTAGAACAAGCGTGTATCTTTTGGATTCCTTAACCAGGATATTCGTGGTATAAGCTAGAACCCTTTGGCGGCCATTCTTGAGAATCCAGAAAGTCTAAATCATGTCTGTGGTATTGCGAGTAGGATTCAGGGATTCAATGACTGTGACGAGCTTCAAACTCGTGATTGTTGGGCGTAGTGACAGACGCAAAAGAATCAATGGATTCTATTCCGACATGATCGAGAACCGACAGATGATTAGCCGTGCTATGACAAGAGCATTTAGACCATTTTCACTGAGAGGATGGGAAGTAGCCATTGACAACGATGATGCCCTACATACAGCTTGCCATGGAAAGGAGTATGAAGGATTGGATGAAAGCAATAGGAAAGCAGAGATTCAACAGGGACAAAGCATCTCCATACACTTATCTGAAATTCCCATCAATGATTTACATAAGTATCTCTATCTTTATTTCATGCTTTATTTATTATTATTTTCGAAACCTTTATAACCATTTGAATCCGCCTAACTGAGATTTACAAGATGACCATAGCTTGCTTCATACCAACAATCTCCGTGGGATCGACTCTTACTCACGTAAGGTTTATTACTTGGACGACCCAGTGCACTTGCTGGTTAGTTGTGCGGAGTTGTGACAAAGTGTGATTCACGTTTGAGAGCGCTACCAAGTTTTTGGCACCATTGTGGATGATCACAATTTCGTGCACCAAGTTTTTGGCGCCGTTGCCGGGGATTGTTCGAGTTTGGACAACTGACAGTTCATCTTGTTGCTCAGATTTGGTGATTTTCTTTTCAAAATGCTTTCAGAAATCTTTTAAAATTTTTCTCTTTTTCGTTTTTTCTAAAAATAATTTTCGAAAAAAAATTTAGAAAATCATAAAATCAAAAATATTTTTTGTTTCTTGTTTGAGTCTAGTGTCAATTTTTAAGTTTGATGTCAATTGCATGTTTTTAAAAATTTATGCATTTTTCGAAAATTCATGCATGTGTTCTTCATGATCTTCAAGTTTTTCTTGACAAGTCTTCTTGTTTGATCTTCATATTTTCTTGTTTTGTGTCTTTTCTTGTTTTTCATATGCATTGTTGAATTCTTAGTGTCTAAATATGAAAAATTTCTAAGTTTGGTGTCTTGCATGTTTTTCTTTTCTTGAAAATTTTTCAAAAATAAGTCTTGATGTTCATCTTGATCTTCAAAGTGTTCTTGGTGTTCATCTTGACATTCATAGTGTTCTTGCATGCATCATGTGTTTTGATTCATGATTTTCATGTTGTGAGTCATTTTTGTTGTTTTTCTCTCTCCTCATTAAAAATTAAAAAATAAAAAAATATCTTTTCCTTTTTTTTCATAAATTTCGAAAATTTGAGTTGACTTAGTCAAAAAATTTTAAAACTTAGCTATTTCTTATAAGTCAAGTCAAATTTTCAATTTTTAAAATCCTATTTTTTTAAAACCTTTTCAAAAATCAAATCTTTTTCATTTTTCTTTTGTGACTTTTGAAAATTTTAAAAAAAATATTTTTCAAAATATTTTTCTTATCTTTATTTCATAATTTTCGAAAACTTTACTAACAATTAATGTGATTGATTCAAAAATTTGAAGTTTGTTACTTTCTTGTTAAGAAAGGTTCAATCTTTAAATTCTAGAATCATATCTTTTAGTTTCTTGTTAGTCAAGTAATCAATTTTAATTTTAAAAATCAAATCTTTTTCAATCATATCTTTTTAAATCATAGCTTTTTCAAAATCAATTTCAAAATCTTTTCTAACTTCTTATCTTTTCAAAATTGATTTTCAAATCTTTTTCATCTAACTAATTGACCTTCTATTTGTTTCTTATCCTTTTCAAAACCACCTAATTACTTTTCTCTTTCTAATTTTCGAAAATGCCTCCCTCTTTTTCAAAATTCTTTTAATTAACTAATTATTTCAAATTTTAATTTTAATTTTATTTCTTCTCTTAATTTTCGAAAATCAATAACCTGTTTTCAAAAATAATTTTTGAAAACTCCTCTCTCTCATGTTCTTCTATTTATTTATTTATCTACTAACGCATCTCTTCTACTCAAGAATTCAAACCCACTCTTTCCCCTGTGTTTGGATTCTTACATTTTTCTCCTTTTATTCTCTTATTCTTCTACTCACATAAAGGAATCTCTATACTGTGACATAGAGGATTCCTCTTCTTTCTCTGTTCTCTTCTTTTTCATATGAGCAGGAGCAGGGACAAGAACTTTCTTGTTGAAGCAGATCCAGAACCTGAAAGGACTTTGAAGAAGAAGCTAAGAGAAGCCAAAGCACAACAATCCAGAGAAAACCTTACAGAGAATCTCGAAAAAGAATGAGACATGGCTAAACCCAATAACAATTGTGGAGGCGCAAGGAGGATGCTTGGTGATTATACTATACCTACTTCCAAATTTGATGGAAGAAGCATCTCAATCCCTGCCATTGGAGCAAACAATTTTCAGCTGAAACCTCAACTAGTTGCTCTAGTGCAACAGAACTGCAAGTTTTATGGACTTTCATCAGAAGATCCCTATCAGTTTTTAACTGAGTTCTTGCAGATCTGCGAGACTGTTAAGACTAATGGAGTAGATCCTGAAGTCTACAAGCTCATGCTTTTCCCCTTTGCTGTAAGAGACAGAGCTAGAACATGGTTGCACTCACAGCCTAAAGATAGCTTGGACTCTTGGGATAAGCTGGTCATGGCCTTCTTGGCCAAGTTCTTTCCTCCTCAAAAGCTGAGCAAGCTTATAGTGGATGTTCAGACCTTCTGGTATGCTTTCAGAGTGGACCATTTTAGATATATTCTATGATGGTCTATCTGAGCTTTCTAAGATGTCACTGGACCATTCTACAGGTGGATCCATTCACCTAAAGAAAACGCCTGCAGAAGCTCAAGAACTCATTGACATGGTTGTAAATAACCAATTCATGTACACCTCTGAGAGGAATCCTGTGAGTAATAGGATGCCTCAGAAAAGGAGAGTTCTTGAAATTGATACTCTGAATGCCATATTGGCTCAGAACAAAATGTTGACTCAGCAAGTCAACATGATTTCTCAGAGTCTGAATGGATGGCAAAATGTATCCAACAGTAACAAAGAGGCATCTTCTGAAGAGGAAGCTTATGATCCTGAGAACCCTACAATGTCAGAGGTGAATTACATGGGTAAAGCCTATGGAAACACCTATAATCCCTCATGGAGAAATCATCCAAATTTCTCATGGAATGATCAACAAAAGCCCCAACAAGGCTTTAATAATAGTGGAAGAAACAGGTTTAGCAATAGCAAGCCTTTTCCATCATCTTCTCAGCAACAGACAGAAAATTCTGAGCAGAGCTCCTCTAACTTAGCAAATATAGTCTCTGATCTGTCTAAGGCCACTTTAAATTTCATGAGTGAAAAATGTTCTCCATTAGAAATTTGGAGGCACAAGTGGGCCAGCTGAGTAAGAAAATCACTGAAACTCTTCTTAGTACTCTCCCAAGCAATACTGAAGAGAATTCAAAAAGAGAGTGCAAGGCCATTGACATAATCAAAATGGTCGAACCTAGAAAGGAAGGGGAGGACGTGAATCCCAATGAGGAAGATCTCGTGGGACGTCTCCCAGACAAGAAGGAGTTCCCTATTGAGGACCTAGAGGAATCTGAGGCTCACATAGAGACCATAGAGATTCTATTAAACCTCCTTCTGCCATTCATGAGCTCTGAAAACTATTCTTCCTCTGAAGAGGATGAAGATGTAACTGGAGAGCAAGTTGCTCAATATCTAGGAGCTATCATGAAGCTGAATACCAAGTTGTTTGGTAATAAGACTTGGGAAGATGCACCTCCCTTGCTCATTAGTGAACTAGATACATGGGTTCAACAAACTTTACCTCAAAAGAAACAAGATCCTGGTAAATTCTTAATACCCTGTACCATGGGCACCATGACTTTTGAGAAGGCTCTGTGTGACCTGGGGTCAGGTATAAATCTTATGCCACTCTCTGTAATGGAGAAACTATGGATCTTTGAGGTACAGGCTGCCACATTCTCATTAGAAATAGCAGACAAGTCAATAAGACAAGCTTATGGAATGGTAGAGGACGTGTTAGTGAAGGTTAAAGGCCTTTACATCCCTGCTGATTTCATAATCTTAGACACTAGGAGGGAGAAGGATGAATGTATCATCCTTGGAAGACCCTTCCTAGCCACAACAGGAGCTGTGATTGATGTTAACAGAGGAAAATTAGTCCTTCAATTGAATGGGGACTACCTTGTGTTTAAGGCCCAAGGCTATCCTTCTGTAAACATAGAAAAGTGGCACGATAAGCTTCTCTCAATATAGAGTCAAACAAAGCCCCCACAATTAAACTCTAAGTTTGGTATTGGGAGGCCACAACCAAACTCTAAGTTTGGTGTTGAACCCCAACATTCAAACTCTAAGTTTGGTGTTGGGAGGTCCCAACAATGCTCTGATGATCTGTGAAGCTCCATGAGAGCTCACTGTCAAGCTATTGACATTAAAGAAGCGCTTATTGAGAGGCAACCCAATTTTTATTTATCTATATTTATATTCTTCTTTTATGTTTTATTAGGTTTGTGATCATGTGGAGTCACAAAACAATTGCAAAAATTAAAAACAGAATAAAAAACAACAGAAGAAAAAGCACACCTTAGAGGAAGAGCTTACTGGCATTTAAACGCCAGTAAGGAGCATCTGGCTGGTGTTCAATGCCAGAACAGAGTATGAAGCTGGCATTGAATGCTAGAAACAAGCAGTAGTCTAGCGTTTAAATGCAAGGATTACACCCTGAGGAGAGCTGGCATTAAACGCCATAAACAAGCATAGAAGTGTCGTTCAACGCCAGAAACATGTTGCAGATTGGCATTGAACGCCTAAAACAAGCATGGAAGTGGTGTTTAACGCCAGAAACATGCTATAGTCTGGCTTTAAACGCCAGGATTGCATACAGAGGGCGTTTTACACGCCTAAAAGGTGCAGGGATGAGAAATGATGACAAGTCATCATATACCCATTTTTCAAGCTAATTTCACTTGTTTTGTTAGCATTTATGCACTTTCTTGCATCCTAAGTTAGTGATTTGGAGTAAAAATGCATAACTTCTCTAAATCAAGCAACCACTATGAAATTAATGATAAATCATGAGGTTTAAGCTAACTTTAATTGCATTTTAATTGATTTATAAGCCTCTTGAATTTAGTGATGCTTTGAGTGGTTGTTTGGTTTATTTTAGGTGAAGAAAAGAAAAGAAAATGGAAAGCGTGGCATAAAAAGTGTAGCCAAAGAAAGAAAAGCGTGGCCGAATCAAGAGGAGGCGTGCCGCATTATAATGGGGAAGCAACCTTGCCCTCCACAAGGGCAGAATGCCCTCTAGGAGGGCAGCATCAAGTGACCAAGCAAGCAAAGGCAACCCTGCCCTGCCCACTCTAAGGGCAGAGCACAAAATGGTGCCTTGGAGCCAAGAGAAGCAAACTCTGCCCTGCCCTTGTGGAGAGCAGGATCGGGCTCCATGAGAAAGAAATCCAAGGAAAAATAGCTCCCATGCAAGCCACAAGGTTCGAACCAAGAACCATGAGGAAGCCAAGCCTTGAGACCAAATAGCGTGCCAAGAAATCAAAAGAAAAAGTAGCGTGTTTGCAAGCCACCAGATTCGAACACGGGCCATGAGATTGGGAACCTTGCCCTGCCCTTGGCGCGGGCAGGGCAGCATTTGAAATTGGCGCATCACACACAAGACCTTGGCGCACCAACTCTGCTTCCTGGCGCACCAAACCATTCCTGCCCTGCCCTTGGCGCGGGCAGGGAGCATCCACGCGTCAACGTGCTTCGCGCGCACGCGCGCTCCTCAAATCTGGCCGTCCCACGCATCAACGTGCAGCACGCGCACGCGCGCTTCTCAATTCTGGCAGCACCAAGCGCAAGCACGCATCACGTTCTGGCGCAGCAGCTTTCCCGCCCTGCCCTTGGCGCGGGCAGGGCAGCCTCTGGCGCACCAAGCTCATGCCAGACACGCACCAACTCGCACCAGAATCGCACATGGCCACACCAACTCCAAGCACCAAGCATCAATTTTCTGCCCTGCCCTCCACAAGGGCAGGGCAGCCTCCTGGGAGTGGTTTTTGGGCCAAAATTCAAATTAAAAATAAATTTGAATTCATTTCTTCACCAATCCAAAAGCCCATCCAAATCCCATTATCCAAGAATAGAAAGTGTATAAATAGGACTTAGTTTGATGTAATTAGGACTTTTATGCTCACTTTTGAATTTTTACTTTTACCTTGGCTTTTGAATTTTCATTTTCACATTCCTTTGGAGCTTTGACTCTCTTGGAATTGTTCTGGAGAGAATTGGCCGAGACTTCAGAGGATCAAGGGAGAGTTGATTGATCTCCTTCCTCAATTCCCTTGGGCAATTCTACTCTTCTGTTTTCTGAGTTGTGGATGTGTGAAATTGGGGAAATTCTGTCCCAATTCCCATTCAAACTCTTTGCATTATATTTTCTGCATAATTCAATCCAAATTCTGTTCTTCTACTGCTTCATCTTTAATTTTCTGTCAATTGCTTAGTAACTTCAGATCTGGGAAGGAAATTGGGTTTTAGGCTCTGCTACCTAAGCCCTTGGGATCCTGAGATCACTTTTGGTTCCTCTGTGAACCTTTACTGCACTTTAATTTCCTTGCTGTTTAAATTTCTGCTTGCATCCAATTCAATTTCTGCTACCTTCATTACTGCAATTTACTTTTCTTTCGTTTAGATCCTGCAATCCCATTCCTCAATTCCCTTTTACATTCAAGCAATTTACATTACTTGCCATTTAAGTTACTGCAATTTACCTTTCTTGCACTTTAAGTTTCAGTCATTTACTTTCTTGCTCTTTAAGTTTCTGCACTTTTACTCTTCTGTTCTTTATTTTACTGCATTTCTCCCTTCCCCCTTTACATTTACTGTCATTTAATTTCTGATAAACACAAATCACTCAACCAAAACTTGATTCGCTTGACTAAACCACCCACTAAACTAAAATTGCTCAATCCTTCAATCCCTGTGGGATCGACCTCACTCATGTGAGTTATTATTACTTGATGCGACCCGGTACACTTGCCGGTGAGTTTTGTGTTGGATCGTTTTCCACACATCAAGTTTTTGGCGCCGTTGCCGGGGATTGAAATAGATTGACAATGATTAAGTGAAGTGGAGGTCTAGATTAAGCACTTTTTCTTTTCTGTTATTCTAACTCTCACTAACACACTAACTGTTTGAGAAATTGCCTCTACTAACTCACTAACAATCTATTTCAAATAACTGCACTTAATTCTCAAGGGTGTTGTTGTTGGGCTACCCTGATTGTGTGCATATCACAGGAAATCAAGTTTCTACAGACAAAGGGTACCATGACATGAAGCCACCACTCATTGCACTTATCAAGAACAATTGCTCTTATGATGGAAGTCCATCAGAGGATCCTCGACAACATATATCTACTTTCCTGAGAACTTGCAATGCAATCAAAACTGATGGCCCAGATCAGGACACTTACAAGATCCTATTATTCCCTTTTTCATTGAAGGGTGAAGCTGCACAATGGTTTGAAACTTTGCCCCAAGGAAGTATCACTAGTTGGGATGATTTGGTCATCAAATTTCTGGCCAAATTCACCTCATCCAAACAGATCATCCAGCTGAAAGAGGAGAAACATCTATTCACACAAGGGGACGAAGAACCACTCTTCACAGCCTGGGAAAGATACAAGAGAGCAACTGATAAAGTGGGCTTCCGAGCTTTCTATGAAGGATTGACCCCAGAAACAAGAAAAGCAGTGGACTACTTCTCAGATGGCCTACTCAAAGCAACAACAAATGCTCAAGGAATTACAGACTTCAATGACAAAGGAACCAACAACCAACATCCATCTGAGAAACCACATAGTGCAATCTCAGAAGAAGAAGTGGCAAATATTGAAGGAGTGAATGCGTTCAAGGACCAAAACAAACAGATGCATCCTCAACCACAGCAAAACATGGAAACATCTGCTGCAGTGAATGCCAAATTTCCACCATGGAGACCCCATTCCTATCTGAGAATGAGGGAGTTTCAACATCAGGAACAAGGAAGTTTTCGCCAGGACAATTCCATGACCACAACCAATCAACATCTTCCCCCCACTAATACCGCCCAAAGCCAATACCCACAACACAGACACTTCCAAACCCATCTTAACTGGAGAAGGGGTGAGTACCAAAATCACAGACCAAGGGAATTCCATTATAACAACCCGAACTTCATAAATCATCAAAAATACCATTACAGCAATAACAACCATTACATGCCTCCACCACACCCACCCTTCCTACCTTCAACATGTCATCACCAACCAACCTCGCAAGACTCTCAGAGAATCACAAACTTGGAGATCCTAATGGAGAGAATGATGAAACATCAAGAAGAAACAACAAAGAACCAAGAGATGTTAATGAGAGGGCTTGAGGAGCAGATAGCTCAACTAGCGAAGCAATTTGCAGAAATGGGTGAGAAGAAATCAGATATTTTCTTCAAAACCAATGAAGATAAACCAACCAACAACAAATATGCTACAAAGAAGGAAGGATGGAAAGGGATCATGGAGGACAACGAGAAAATACTGGACAAAGGAAGCACCAGCCAAGAACAATACAACAAGGAATTCTTTCAAGAGGAAGCAGAGGATAGAACTAAAGAAAAGAAAAAAATCCTCACTGGAAAGTTTTCACTAGGGGATCGAGTGATGATCAATATTCAACCCTTGAAGGTATCCCCACAGTTGTCTGAACACTACACGGTGACTAAGATCCTTTCACAAGAATGTATAGAAGTCATCAAAGAGGAAACCGGAAGGAAGTTCACAGTGAAGACAGACAAGTTAAGGCACTCTGATTTCCGACCTCCATGATAAGCAGAAATGAAAATGTCAAGCTAATGACAATAAAAGAGCGCTTGTTGGGAGGCAACCCAACCTGAGGTAGTTTCTTTTCATAGCTTGTTTTCAATAAAAATGTTGAACAATTGGTATGTATTGCAAGGAGCTAAGTTTGGTGTTGCACACCAAAACAATTTGAGGGAGAATGAGGACTTTTAAGTTTGGTGTTCCACCAAAAATTTCATTTAACACATTCTCATCTCTTGCATGATTCTAGCTCCAAGCAAGCAAACATATTATTCA
Organism: Arachis stenosperma; assembly: GCF_014773155.1. Taxonomy (NCBI): domain Eukaryota; kingdom Viridiplantae; phylum Streptophyta; class Magnoliopsida; order Fabales; family Fabaceae; genus Arachis; species Arachis stenosperma. Next base: position 71,369,673 of record NC_080377.1, on the reverse strand, counting down.
ACTGTTAAATTGTTTTCTAGCTTTTGTTTCATTTAACCTATAGCATGGATACATGGTTTCACTTATGGTTAATTTGGTACATCTGAGACAGTGGCAAAACAATTAAGTTTGGTGTTCATACACCAAAATCAATTCAAGAGCCACACTCAGTATTATGCTTACTAACCATGTAATTAAGGGCTTGAGAATCAAGCAACTTTGAGAACTATGCAGGATATAAGCCAATATTTGAAGACATTATGCATTGTAACTCAAAGAGGACATAGCAGAAAGAAAAAATCAAAGGGCTGCAACTTCAAAGGTTGTATCTGAACTTAATCCTTGCTGCTGTGTGATGTTTCAGATCTGGAAGCCAGTGTATTTCTTGCTAAAGTGTTCATTTAGCTACAAGTGAAATTGTTTGTGAAAATGCCAAGTCTGCACAATGCTTGTATCCATCACTTAGCTTTAAATATTGCTTTGTTTCCCATATGCTTAAATAAAAGAGTTTGGTTTGAGTTGAAAAGTAAAAAAAAATCCAATGTTGCATGAGTATGAATGGAAGTTGGTGGTGGCACATGTGTTTGATTAAATGCATAACTCATGAAATAAATGTTGCATAATATCATTCCCAGTCAATTGTAAGTTAGCTTGCTGTTACAAAGACTCCTATCTATAATGAAACATCCTTGGTAACAAAAACAGAAAAGAGAAAAGAAAAAGCCAAAATGGCAAGAAAACAAAGAATAAAGGTTGGACACCAATGGCTTGAACCTTAGGACAAATGTCTGTGGTGTTCTTGTACTGAGATCTGCTTGGATGAGTAAATTCTAAGGGGTATTTTGAAACCCGGTCACTTAGATCAACTGATTTGGGATGGCCAATTGAAAATCCACAATAAAGAGCAACTTAGATACAAAGCACTTAGTGATCCAAAGAGATGCTGGGCATCAATGATCCTAGGAAGAATTAGTGAGCTAAGTGTCTGTGGTGGAAAGATGTTGAGCAAAATAAAAGAAAATGAAGCCAAAGGCTAAGCTGCAACATTTAACACCAAACCTCTTAAAGAATAAAAAGCTTATTAAAGCATTATGAGCCAAGAAGAGTTAGCAAGGGAGTGAGTAAAAGGTGAGTCTTATAACAGCAAGTTTAGCAAGCCTTTGAATAAAGATATGTATTATGCAGCAGCAACAATAAGTGAGTATCATTGTCTGCATAAATGCCCCATAAATTGAAGTTCTGCTATCTGCATAATAAGGATTTATGTTCTTTTCTTATTCATATCATTTACTCTTAGTTTTGATGCTTGCTTGGGGACAAGCAAGGTTTAAGTTTGGTGTTGTGATGACAAGTCATCATATACCCATTTTTCAAGCTAATTTCACTTGTTTTGTTAGCATTTATGCACTTTCTTGCATCCTAAGTTAGTGATTTGGAGTAAAAATGCATAACTTCTCTAAATCAAGCAACCACTATGAAATTAATGATAAATCATGAGGTTTAAGCTAACTTTAATTGCATTTTAATTGATTTATAAGCCTCTTGAATTTAGTGATGCTTTGAGTGGTTGTTTGGTTTATTTTAGGTGAAGAAAAGAAAAGAAAATGGAAAGCGTGGCATAAAAAGTGTAGCCAAAGAAAGAAAAGCGTGGCCGAATCAAGAGGAGGCGTGCCGCATTATAATGGGGAAGCAACCTTGCCCTCCACAAGGGCAGAATGCCCTCTAGGAGGGCAGCATCAAGTGACCAAGCAAGCAAAGGCAACCCTGCCCTGCCCACTCTAAGGGCAGAGCACAAAATGGTGCCTTGGAGCCAAGAGAAGCAAACTCTGCCCTGCCCTTGTGGAGAGCAGGATCGGGCTCCATGAGAAAGAAATCCAAGGAAAAATAGCTCCCATGCAAGCCACAAGGTTCGAACCAAGAACCATGAGGAAGCCAAGCCTTGAGACCAAATAGCGTGCCAAGAAATCAAAAGAAAAAGTAGCGTGTTTGCAAGCCACCAGATTCGAACACGGGCCATGAGATTGGGAACCTTGCCCTGCCCTTGGCGCGGGCAGGGCAGCATTTGAAATTGGCGCATCACACACAAGACCTTGGCGCACCAACTCTGCTTCCTGGCGCACCAAACCATTCCTGCCCTGCCCTTGGCGCGGGCAGGGAGCATCCACGCGTCAACGTGCTTCGCGCGCACGCGCGCTCCTCAAATCTGGCCGTCCCACGCATCAACGTGCAGCACGCGCACGCGCGCTTCTCAATTCTGGCAGCACCAAGCGCAAGCACGCATCACGTTCTGGCGCAGCAGCTTTCCCGCCCTGCCCTTGGCGCGGGCAGGGCAGCCTCTGGCGCACCAAGCTCATGCCAGACACGCACCAACTCGCACCAGAATCGCACATGGCCGCACCAACTCCAAGCACCAAGCATCAATTTTCTGCCCTGCCCTCCACAAGGGCAGGGCAGCCTCCTGGGAGTGGTTTTTGGGCCAAAATTCAAATTAAAAATAAATTTGAATTCATTTCTTCACCAATCCAAAAGCCCATCCAAATCCCATTATCCAAGAATAGAAAGTGTATAAATAGGACTTAGTTTGATGTAATTAGGACTTTTATGCTCACTTTTGAATTTTTACTTTTACCTTGGCTTTTGAATTTTCATTTTCACATTCCTTTGGAGCTTTGACTCTCTTGGAATTGTTCTGGAGAGAATTGGCCGAGACTTCAGAGGATCAAGGGAGAGTTGATTGATCTCCTTCCTCAATTCCCTTGGGCAATTCTACTCTTCTGTTTTCTGAGTTGTGGATGTGTGAAATTGGGGAAATTCTGTGCCAATTCCCATTCAAACTCTTTGCATTATATTTTCTGCATAATTCAATCCAAATTCTGTTCTTCTACTGCTTCATCTTTAATTTTCTGTCAATTGCTTAGTAACTTCAGATCTGGGAAGGAAATTGGGTTTTAGGCTCTGCTACCTAAGCCCTTGGGATCCTGAGATCACTTTTGGTTCCTCTGTGAACCTTTACTGCACTTTAATTTCCTTGCTGTTTAAATTTCTGCTTGCATCCAATTCAATTTCTGCTACCTTCATTACTGCAATTTACTTTTCTTTCGTTTAGATCCTGCAATCCCATTCCTCAATTCCCTTTTACATTCAAGCAATTTACATTAATAGCCATTTAAGTTACTGCAATTTACCTTTCTTGCACTTTAAGTTTCAGTCATTTACTTTCTTGCTCTTTAAGTTTCTGCACTTTTACTCTTCTGTTCTTTATTTTACTGCATTTCTCCCTTCCCCCTTTACATTTACTGTCATTTAATTTCTGATAAACACAAATCACTCAACCAAAACTTGATTCGCTTGACTAAACCACCCACTAAACTAAAATTGCTCAATCCTTCAATCCCTGTGGGATCGACCTCACTCATGTGAGTTATTATTACTTGATGCGACCCGGTACACTTGCCGGTGAGTTTTGTGTTGGATCGTTTTCCACACATCAAAAAATCCTTGACACCTCAAGATCTGTGGACCCTACAGGATCACCGCAGGATCTGTGAACCCCACAGGATCCCCACCTACCCCACTCCTCTCTTCTTCACACAATCCAATAACACTATACCCTTCACCAATCACCTCAATCTTTCTTCCCCATTACCCCTTCACCAATCACATCCATCCACTCTTTCCCACCCAAACCCACCCTATATGACTGAACCATACAACCCTCTCTTCTCCCCCTTGGCCGAATACACATCTCTCTCCCTCTCTTCCATATCTTATTCTTCTTCTTCTATTCTTTCTTTTGCTCGAGGGTGAGAAACATTCTAAGTTTGGTGTGGTAAAAGCACAGCTTTTTTGTTTTTCCATAACCATTGATGGCACCTAAGGCCGGAGAAACGTCTAGAAAGAGTAAAGGAAATACAAAAGCTTCCACCTCCAAGTCATGAGAGATGGAGAGATTCATCTCAAGGGTCCATAGCTCAGTAGTAGAGCATTCGACTGCACATCAAGAGAGCCCACTCATGGACCTCAACAAGAGCATGAGGAATTCCCTCATCAAGAAATCCCTGAGATACCTCAGGGGATACATTTTCCTCCACACAATTATTGGGAGCAACTAAGGATAGGAGCACCAAAATCACTAGGGATCAAGCAACAGAGGCAAGGAAGAGACATAGAGGAGCTCAAGAGCACCTTTGGTTCTTCAATAGGAAGACGCTACCCTTACTAAGGTGGACTCATTCCTTAACTTCCTTGTTCTTATCTCTCTGTTTTTCGGTTTTTGAGCTTCATGTTTGTCTATGTTTGTGTCTTTACTACATGATCACTAGTATTTAGTAACTATGTCTTAAGGCTATTAATAATTCCATGAATCCTTCACCTTTCTTAAATGAAAAATGTTTTTAATACAAAAGAACAAGAAGTACATGAATTTCGAATTCATCCTTGAAATTAGTTTAATTATATTGATGTGGTGACAATACTTTTTGTTTTCTGAATGAATGCTTGAACAGTGCATATTTTTTATCTTGTTGTTTATGAATGTTAAAATTGTTGGCTCTTGAAAGAATGATGAACAAGAGAAATGTTATTGATAATCTGAAAAATCATAAAATTGATTCTTGAAGCAAGAAAAAGCAGTGAATAATAAAAGCTTGCGAAAAAAATGGCAAAAAAATTATAAAAGAAACGAAAAAGCAACTAGAAAAAGCCAATAGCCCTTAAAACCAAAAGGCAAGGGTAAAAAGGATCCAAGGCTTTGAGCATCAATGGATAGGAGGGCCCAAGAAAATAAATCCAGGCCTAAGCGGCTAAATCAAGCTGTCCCTAACCATGTGCTTGTGGCATGCAGGTCCAAGTGAAAAGCTTGAGACTAAGTGGTTAAAGTCATGATCCAAAGCAAAAAGAGTGTGCTTAAGAGCTCTAGACACCTCTAACTGGGGACTTTAGCAAAGCTGAGTCACAATCTGAAAAGGTTCACCCAGTCATGTGTCTGTGGCATTTATGTATCCAGTGGTAATACTGGAAAACAAAGTGCTTAGGGCCACGACCAAGACTCATAAAAGTAGCTGTGTTCAAGAATCAACATACTTAACTAGGAGAATTAATAACACTATCTGAATTCTGAATTCCTAGAGATGCCAATCATTCTAAACTTCAAAGGATAAAGTGAGATGCCAAAACTGTACCGAAGCAAAAAGCTACAAGTCCCGCTCATCTAATTAGAACTAATATTCATTGATATTTTGAGATTTATAGTATATTCTCTTCTTTTTATCCTATTTGATTTTCAGTTGCTTGGGGATAAGCAACAATTTAAGTTTGGTGTTGTGATGAGCGGATAATTTATACGCTTTTTGGCATTGTTTTCACGTAGTTTTTAGTAGGATCTAGCTACTTTTAGGGATGTTTTTATTAGTTTTTATGCAAAATTCATATTTCTTGACTTTACTATGAGTTTTTGTGTTTTTCTATGATTTCAGGTATTTTCTATCTGAAATTGAGGGACCTGAGCAAAAATCTGATTTAGGCTGACAAAGGACTGCTGATGCTGTTGGATTCTGACCTCCCTGCACTCTAAATGAATTTTCTGGAGCTACAGAACTCCAAAAGGCGCGCTCTAAACGGCGTTGGAAATTAGACATCCAGAGCTTTCCAGCAATATATAATGGTCTATACTTTGTTCGAGCTAAGATGATGCAAACTGGCGTTCAATGCCAGTTCCATGCTGCATTCTGGAGTAAAACGCCAGAAAGACGTCACAAACCAGAGTTAAACGCCAAAAACACGTTACAACTTGGTGTTTAACTCCAGAAGAAGCCTTTGCACGTGTAAAGCTCAAGCTCAGCCTAATCACACACCAAAGTGGGCCCCGGAAGTGGATTTCTGCATCAATTACTTATCTCTGTAACCCTAGTAGCTAGTTTTAGTATAAATAGAACTTTTTACTATTGTACGTCTAGTCTTTGATTGATCTTTAATCAGTGGATGCGATTTTAGACCTTCATGGGGGATGGCCATTCAGCCATGCCTGGACCATCACATATGTATTTTCAATGGTGGAGTTTCTACACACTATAGATTAAGGGTGTGGAGCTCTGCTATTGCTCGAGTATTAATGCAATTACTACTATTTTCTATTCAATTCATCCTTATTCTTATTCTAAGATATTCGCTGTACTTCAACATGATGAATGTGATGATCCATGACACTCAACATCATTTTCACCTATGAACGCGTGACTGACAACCAATTCCATTCTATCTTAGAACGAGCCTGTATCTCTTGGATTCCTTAACCAGAATCTTTGTGGTATAAGCTAGAACCCTTTTGGCGGCCATTCTTGAGAATCCAGAAAGTCTGAACCTTGTCTGTGGTATTCCGAGTAGGATTCAGGGATTGAATGACTGTGACGAGCTTCAAACTCGCGATTGTTGGGCGTAGTGACAGACGCAAAAGAATCAATGGATTCTATTCCGACATGATTGAGAACCTACAGATGATTAGCCGTGCTGTGACAAGAGCATTTGGACCATTTTCACTGAGAGGATGGGAAGTAGCCATTGATAACGGTGATGTCCTACATACAGCTTGCCACGGAAAGGAGTATGAAGGATTGGATGAAAGCAGAGATTCAACAAGGACAAAGCATCTCCATACACTTATCTGAAATTCCCATCAATGATTTACATAAGTATCTCTATCTTTATTTTATACTTTATTTATTATTATTTTCGAAACCTTTATAACCATTTGAATCCGCCTAACTGAGATTTACAAGATGACCATAACTTGCTTCATACCAACAATCTCCGTGGGATCGACCCTTACTCACATAAGGTTTATTACTTGGACGACCCAGTGCACTTGCTGGTTAGTTGTGCAGAGTTGTGACAAAGTGTGATTCACGTTTGAGAGTGCTACCAAGTTTTTGGCGCCATTGTTGATGATCACAATTTCGTGCACCAATCATCATGTCTCAGGATGATGCATGTTGCGTCTTCTTGGGTAAAGGTAATAGTGGGGAGATCAGATGACCTCTCCCCTTCCTCGATGTGATATACTTCTCTAAGGTGTCTTTTGCGAGATGATTTAGATATCTCTCCTCCTGCGAATCCTCCATTTATCATATGAACATGCCTCTTTGGGGTGTGAGGTTGTCGTTCAGCTCGTCTGATCTCTTCGTCCCTTCTTCTTTTCTAAGTTCATCATTTTATTGGCTAAGTATCGATTTAATTGCCCTTCTCTTGCCAATTTTCTCAATGACATTCTTCAGGTCGAAACATTCGTTAGTAGGATGTCCGTAGATTCGGTGGTACTCGTAGTATTCTGTCTGATTTCCTCCTCCTTTTTGCTTTTGATTGGGCGAGGTGGTAGGATCTTCTCAGTGTTGCATATTTCTCGGTAAACATCCACAAGAGACACTCGAAGAGGGGTGTAACTGTGGTATTTTCTAGATTTCTCCATGGGTTGATCTTCTTTTTTCTTGGACTCTTTATCCTTGTCCCTATATGGGTAGGAGAATCTATGTTTTGAGGTCTCTCCTAGTCGTGAGTTCTCCTCCATGTTAATATATTTCTCTGCCCGTTCTTGTACCTCGTTCAGAGATTGAGAATGCTTTTTTGATATAGAGTGACTAAAAGGTCCTTCTCGTAGGCAATTTTTGAGACCCATGATAGCTGCTTCTATTGGCAGATTTTGTATATCCAGACACGCTTTGTTAAATCTTTCCATGTAGTTGTGAAGACTCTCCCGATCTCCTTGCTTGATCCCTAATAGGCTCGGGGCGTGTTTGGCTTTGTCCTTCTGGATGGAGAACCTGGCAAGAAATTTTTTGGCTAAGTCGTCGAAACTTGTGATGGATCTAGGAGGTAAACTGTCGAACCACTTAATTGCTGTCTTTGTTAGGGTAGTCGGGAAGGCTTTGCATTGAATAGCGTCCGAGGCATCGGTGAGATACATTATGCTTTTGAAGTTGCTGAGATGATGGCTTGGATAAGAGGTACCATCGTATGGAGTCATGTCGGGAGCTTAAAAATCCTTTGGAACTTTAGTTTTCATGATCTCTTTGGTGAAGGGATCTTGATCCCTGTGGGAGCTGTCATCGTGACCGGACAGAATAGTTTTGGTTTTAAGGTCGGCTTCGAGTTTTAGGAACTTGTCCTTTAACTCTCGGCGTCGTCTAGTTTCTCTCCGGAGATTTCTTTCAGCTTCGCACTGGTGTTCGGCCTCTTGTTCAAGCTGCTTGAGATGATCCTGCTGTTCTCAGAGGGCATCTAAAATTTCTGTATTTGGAGAATGTTTGTCTCTGTTTGGTTGAGTATTATCCATTGTTGTGATGTCCGCATTCATGTGCGGTGTTCTGTTTTCCAAATCAGAATCATGGTCGTTGTCAAGGTTGTCTGCCATGATGATGGAATGACTTCCAGGTTCCCCGGCAACAGCGCCAATGTTCCGAGGGTTACCTGAAATTGTAGGTCGATCTCGAACAAGATATGCGTGGTGGCCAGAGTTGTTGCGTCCGACTTGTTGGACTTGGTGGTGTTGCTGATCCTTCGTCACCGGAGGGTGGTGGTACCTGCAAGAGACTCCGATGCTTAAGTTAGCACATGCTTTAAGCAGGTTTTTTGTAGAATCAGAGTATGAGTTATACCTGAGTGCTCCAGTGTATTTATAATAACGGTGAGTGACCTTTCTTTGAGATAAGTTAGTTATCTTATCTTATCTTTGAGTGAAGTCATCTTATCTTTAAGAGGAACTGCCTTTATCCTTTCGGGCCTTAGCTCCCTCTAGATTGGGCCATGTTCTTTTGTTTGGGCCTGCTTTGGGCTCCTATGATGACTTGGCCGAGCTCTTTAAGAAGAGGTCAGTGGTGACCTAATGGTGGACGAAATTGTGATCACCTTAAAGTTGGTCTCTTTGTACTTGTATGAAATTTAAATATTGGCTCTATCAAAAATACACCAAAGAGATCATGGTATGATAAATTGGGATCTTAATTATCCCGGGTAATGGCACGTGTGATCACAACTCCGTTCAACTAACCAGCAAGTGCACTAGGTCGTCCAAGTAATAAACCTTACGTGAGTAAGGGTCGATCCCACGGAGATTGTTGGTATGAAGCAAGCTATGGTCACCTTGTAAATCTCAGTTAGGCAGATTAAATGGTTATAGATTGTGAAAATTAATAATAAACAAAAAATAAGATAGTAAATAGTTACTCATATAATTCCATGGTGGGAATTTTAGATAGGCGTATGGAGATGCTGTGCTCCTCTCGTATCTCTACTTTTTTATTTCATTCATCCAATCCTTCTTACTCCTTTCCATAGCAAGCTGTATGTAGGGCATCACCATCATCAATAGCTACTTTTAATCCTCTCGGGAAAATGGTCCTATGCGCTGTCACTGCATGGCTAATCGTCTGGAGGCATCACCCTTGTTGACTGCTACATCCCATCCTCTCAGTGAAAATGGTCCAAATGCTCTGTCACAGCACGGCTAATCATCTGTCGGTTCTCAATCAGGTTGGAGTAGAATCCATTGATTCTTTTGCGTCTGTCACTAACACCCAGCCTTCAGGAGTTTGAAGCTCGTCACAGTCATTCAATACCGGAATCCTACTCGGAATACCACAGACAAGGTTAGACTTTTCGGATTCCCGGGATCCTACTCGGAATACCACAGACAAGGTTAGACTTTCCAGATCCCCATGAATGCCGCCATCTATCTAGCTTATACCACGAAGATTCTGTTGGGGAATCTAAGAGATATGCGCCCGGCCTAGAGTAGAACAAAAGTGGTTGTCAGTCACGCGCGTTCATAGGTGAGAATGATGATGAGTGTCACGGATCATCACATTCATCAAAGTGTTGTGCAACGTATATCTTGGAATAAGAATAAAAGAGAATTGAATAGAAAGTAATAGTAATTGTATTGAAACTTGAGGTACAGCAGAGCTCCACACCCTTAATCTATGGTGTGCAGAAACTCCACCGTTGAAAATACATAAGTGAGAGAGGTTCAGGCATGGCCGAATGGCCAGCCCCCAAAACGTGGTCACTGGATCAAAATACAATCCAGGGATCAAAACCAAGATGATAATATGATAGTAAAGAGTTCTATTTATAATAAACTAGCTACTAGGGTTTACAGAAGTAAGTAATTGATGCATAAATCTACTTCCGGGGCCCACTTGGTGTATGTTTGGGCTGAGCTTGGTCTATCCACGAGCTGAGGCTTTTCTTGGAGTTGAACTCCAAGATATAACATGTTTTGGGCGTTCAACTCCGGATCATGACGTGTTTCTGGCGTTTAACTCCAGACAGCAGCATGTACTTGGCGTTCAACGCCAAGTTACGTCGTCAATTTCCGAATAAAGTATGAACTATTATATATTGCTGGAAAGCTCTGGATGTCTACTTTCCAACGCCGTTGAGAGCGCGCCATTTGGAGTTCCGTAGCTCCAGAAAATCCATTTTGAGTGCAGGGAGGTCAGATTCCAACAGCATCAGCAGTCCTTTTGTCAGCCCTTTTCAGAGTTTTGCTCAAGTCCCTCAATTTCAGCCAGAAATTACCTGAAATCACAGAAAAACACACAAACTCCTAGTAAAGTCCAGAAATGTGAATTTAACATAAAAACTAATGAAAACATTCCTAAAAGTAGCTTGAACTTACTAAAAACTACCTAAAAACAATGCCAAAAAGCGTATAAATTATCCGCTCATCACAACACCAAACTTAAATTGTTGCTTGTCCCCAAGCAACCGAAAATCAATTAGGATAAAAAGAAGAGAATATACTATAAATTCCAGAATATCAATGAATATTAATTATAATTAGATGAGCGAGACTTGTAGCTTTTTGCTTCTGAACAGTTTTGGCATCTCACTTTTTCCTTTGAAGATTAGAATGATTGGCTTCTCTAGGAACCTAGACTTTCGGATAGTGTTATTGACTTTCCTAGTTAAGCATGTTGATTCTTGAACACAGCTACTTATGAGTCTTGGCCGTGGCCCTAAGCACTTTGTTTTCCAGTATTACCACCGGATACATAAATGCCACAAACACATAACTGGGTGAACCTTTTCAGATTGTGACTTAGCTTTGCTAAAGTCCCCAGTTAGAGGTGTCCAGAGCTCTTAAGCACACTCTTTTTGCCTTGGATCACGACTTTAACCACTCAGTCTCAAGCTTTTCACTTGGACCTTCATGACACAAGCACATGGTTAGGGACAGCTTGATTTAGCCGCTTAGGCCTGGATTTTATTTCCTTGGGCACTCCTATCCATTGATGCTCAAAGCCTTAGATCCTTTTTACCCTTGCCTTTTGGTTTTAAGGGCTATTGGCTTTTTCTGCTTGCTTTTTTTTTTCTTTTTCTTTCTATTTTTTTTCGCCACTTTTTTTTTTCACAAGCTTCTTCTTTTTCACTACTTTTTCTTGCTTCAAGAATCAATTTCATGATTTTTCAGATCATCAATAACATTTCTCTTTGTTCATCATTCTTTCAAGAGCCAACAATTTTAACATTCATGAACAACAAGATCAAAAGACATATGCACTGTTCAAGCATGCATTCAGAAAACAAAAAGTATTGTCACCACATCAATATAATTAAACTAAATTCAAGGATAAATTTGAAATTCATGTACTTCTTGTTCTTTTGAATTAAAACATTTTTCATTTAAGAGAGGTGAAGGATTAATGGATTTTATTCATAATCTTTAAGGCATAGTTACTACATACTAATGATCATGAAGTAGAGACACAAAATATAGATAAACATGAAGGATAAAAACCGAAAAAACAGATAAAATAAGAACAAGGAATGAGTCCACCTGAGTGAGGGTGGCGCCTTCTTGAAGATCCAATGGTGCTTTTTGAGCTCCTTTATGTCTTTTCCTTGCTTCTGTTGCATGATCCCTAGTGATTTTGGTGTTTTTATCCTTATTTGCTCCCAATAGTTGTGTGGAGGATAATTTATCCCCTGAGGTATCTCAGGGATCTCTTGATTTGCAGTCAAATATTCTACCACTGAGCTATAAACCCTTTAGATGAGTCTTTCCTTTTTCTCTTTTTTTTTCTTCTTTTTTTTTTGAGGTTTTTCTGAATTGTTAATTTTTAGTTTCTCTTGACTTCCTCTTCAGAGTCCTTTCAGGTTCATGATCTGCTTCAATAAGAATGTTCTTGTCCTTGCTCCTGCTCATATAGGGAAGAAGAGAACAAGAAAAGAAAGAGGAATCCTCTATGTCACAGTAAAGAGGTTCCTTATTGTTAGTAGAAGAAGAAAGGAATAAAAGTGGAGAATCCAATCACAATGGTGAGGATAGAGGCAGTGATTGGAGATGAAGAGAGGTGAAGAGAAGTGTTAGTAAATAAATAAAATAAATAGAAAGAGATGAGGGGGAGATAAATTCGAAAATAATTTTGAAAAATGGGTTAGTAATTTTTGAAAATTAAAACTAAAATTTGAAACAATTAATTAATTAAAAAGAATTTTTGAAAAAGAGGGAGGTATTTTCGAAAATTAGAGAGGGAAAAGTAATTAGGTGGTTTTGAAAAAGATAAGAAACAAACAAAAAGTTAATTAGTTAGTTGAAAAAAGATATTAAAATCAATTTTGAAAAGATAAGAAGATAAGAAGTTAGAAAAGATATTTTAAAATTTTTTTGAAAAAGATAAAATTTTGAAAAAAATATGATATAAAAGATATGATTTAAAAAGATATGGTTTTGAAAAGATAAGATTGAAATTAGTTTTGAAAAAGATTTGAATTTTAAAATCACAATTAATGACTTGACTCACAAGAAATCACAAGATATGATTCTAGAACTTAAAATTTGAATCTTTCTTAACAAGAAAGTAACAAACTTGAAATTTTTGAATCAAAACATTAATTTTTGATGCAATTTTCGAAAATATGATGTAAAGATAAGAAAAAGATTTTGAAAAGATTTTGAAAAAGATTTTTGAAATTTTCAAAAATGATGAAAAAATGGAAAAGATATGATTTTTGAAAAAGATTTTAAAAAGATAAGATTTAAAAAGATAAGATATTTTTTATTTTTAAATTTTTTTTTATGAGAGAGAAAAATACTAAAAATACTCAATGCATGAAAATTTTGGATCAAAACACATGATGCATGCAAGAACACTATGAATGTCAAGATGAACACCAAGAACACTTTGAAGATCATGATGAACATCAAGAACATATTTTTGAAAAATTTTCAAGAAAAGAAAACATGCAAGACACCAAACTTAGAAATTTTTCATGTTTAGACTCTATGAATGCAAGAATGCATATGAAAAACACCATACAACACAAAACAAGAAAATATGAAGATCAAACAAGAAAGTTCATCAAGAACAACTTGAAGATCATGATGAACACTATGAATGCATGAATTTTTCAAAAATTTTATGCAAGAAAAAGATGAACATGCAATTGACACCAAACTTATGACTTGACACAATACTCAAACAAGAAACACAAAATATTTTTGATTTTTATGATTTTCTAATTTTTTTTTTGTATTTTATTTGATTTTTTTCGTAAAACATATAGGAAAAATAAAATAAGAAATTCAAAATTTTTAATATGAATTCCAGGAATCTTCGCAATGTTAGTTTAAAGCTCCAGTCCAGGAATTAGACATGGCTTAATAGCCAGCCAAGCTTTTGTGAAAGCCCCGGTCCAAAACACTAGACATGGCCAATGGCCAGCCAAGCTTTAGCATACAGCTAATAATCAAATTAGCTTGCCTCTATGAAGATGGTTTTGAAGCCTCAGTCCAAAAGAATTTAGACATGGCTTTACAGCCAGCCAGGCTTCAACATGCTTCATGAAACTCTAGAATGCATATTAAAAAATTTTTTGAATAATTTTCGAAAATAGGGAGAAGATTTTGAAAAGATTTTCGAAATTTTTTTTTTAATAAAATAAAAATTACCTAATCTGAGCAACAAGATGAACTGTCAGTTGTCCATACTCGAACAATCCCCGGCAACGGCGCCAAAAACTTGGTGGACGAAATTGTGATCACCTTAAAGTTGGTCTCTTTGTACTTGTATGAAATTTAAATATTGGCTCTATCAAAAATACACCAAAGAGATCATGGTATGATAAATTGGGATCTTAATAATCTCGGGTAATGGCACGTGTGATCACAACTCCGTTCAACTAACCAGCAAGTGCACTGGGTCGTCCAAGTAATAAACCTTACGTGAGTAAGGGTCGATCCTACGGAGATTGTTGGTATGAAGCAAGCTATGGTCACCTTGTAAATCTCAGTTAGACAGATTAAATGGTTATAGATTTTGAAAATTAATAATAAACAGAAAATAAGATAGTAAATAGTTACTCATATAATTCCATGGTGGGAATTTCAGATAGGCGTATGGAGATGCTATGCTCCTCTCGTATCTCTACTTTTTTATTTCATTCATCCAATCCTTCTTACTCCTTTCCATAGCAAGCTGTATGTAGGGCATCACCATCATCAATGGATACTTTTAATCCTCTCGGGAAAATGGTCCTATGCGCTGTCACTACATGGCTAATCGTCTGGAGGCATCACCCTTGTTGATGGCTACATCCCATCCTCTCAGTGAAAATGGTCCAAATGCTCTGTCACAGCACGGCTAATCATCTGTCGGTTCTCAATCAGGTTGGAGTAGAATCCATTGATTCTTTTGCGTCTGTCGCTAACACCCAGCCTTCAGGAGTTTGAAGCTCGTCACAGTCATTCAATACCGGAATCCTACTCGGAATACCACAGACAAGGTTAGACTTTCCGGATTCCCGGGATCCTACTCGGAATACCACAGACAAGGTTAGACTTTCCGGATCCCCATGAATGCCGCCATCTATCTAGCTTATACCATGAAGATTCTGTTGGGGAATCTAAGAGATATGCGCCCGGCCTAGAGTAGAACGAAAGTGGTTGTCAGTCACGCGCATTCATAGGTGAGAATGATGATGAGTGTCACGGATCATCACATTCATCAAAGTGTTGTGCAACGTATATCTTGGAATAAGAATAAAAGAGAATTGAATAGAAAGTAATAGTAATTGTATTGAAACTTGAGGTACAGTAGAGCTCCACACCCTTAATCTATGGTGTGCAAAAACTCCACCGTTGAAAATACATAAGTGAGAGAGGTTCAGGCATGGCCGAATGGCCAGCCCCCAAAATGTGGTCACTGGATCAAAATACAATCCAGGGATCAAAACCAAGATGATAATATGATAGTAAAGAGTTCTATTTATAATAAACTAGCTACTAGGGTTTACAGAAGTAAGTAATTGATGCATAAATCTACTTTCGGGGCCCACTTGGTGTATGTTTGGGCTGAGCTTGGTCTATCCACGAGCTGAGGCTTTTCTTGGAGTTGAACTCCAAGATATAACGTGTTTTGGGCGTTCAACTCCGGATCATGACGTGTTTCTGGCGTTTAACTCCAGACAGCAGCATGTACTTGGCGTTCAACGCCAAGATACGTCGTCAATTTCCGAATAAAGTATGGACTATTATATATTGCTGGAAAGCTCTGGATGTCTACTTTTCAACGCCGTTGAGAGCGCGCCATTTGGAGTTCTGTAGCTCCAGAAAATGTATTTTGAGTGAAGGGAGGTCAGATTCCAACAGCATCAGCAGTCCTTTTGTCAGCCCTTTTCAGAGTTTTGCTCAAGTCCCTCAATTTCAGCCAGAAATTACCTGAAATCACAGAAAAACACACAAACTCCTAGTAAAGTCCAGAAATATGAATTTAACATAAAAACTAATGAAAACATCCCTAAAAGTAGCTTGAACTTACTAAAAACTACCTAAAAACAATGCCAAAAAACGTATAAATTATCCGCTCATCACCTAACCAGAAGAGGTCGGTCGCTTGTGTCTTTAATCAGGCCGGGTTGCATAGCTCGACCCTGGGTATGAACACTGGGACAAATGCCATTTTATGGTACCAGAAGGAATTGTTCTTGGTCACAAAATTTCAAGAAAGGGCATAGAGGTTGACAAGGCAAAAGTAGAAATCATAGAGAAATTGCCTCTACCAACTAATGTGAAAGATGTTAGAAGTTTCTTAGGGCATGCTGGATTCTATAGAAGATTCATCAAGGATTTTTCCAAAATAGCTAAACCCCTAAGCAACTTGCTAGTGGTTGATAACCCTTTTAATTTTTATTAAAGTTGTAAGCATGCTTTTGAAACTTTGAAAACTAAACTCACAACAGCACCAATCATCACACCACCAGATTGGGAATTACCTTTTGAACTCATGTGTGATGCAAGTGACCTTGCAATTAGTGCTGTGATGGGACAAAGAAAGGGCAACTTGCACCATGTTATCTATTATGCAAGCAAAGTATTGAATGAAGCATAGAAAAATTATACAACAACAGAGAAGAAATTATTAGCTGTAGTCTATGATTTTGATAAGTTCAGACCATACTTGATTGGATTGAAAATTCTGGTTTATATTGATCATGATGCCCATAAGTATTTGATGTCAAAATAGGATGCTAAACCCAGGCTCATCAGGTGGATATCACTCCTACAAGAATTTGACATTGAGATAAAAGATAGAAAAGGGAGTGAAAACCAAGTTGCTGATCACTTATTAAGGCTGCCACAAGGAACAGGTCAAGAGGGTTCCCAACCAGTGAATGAAAGCTTTCCAGATGAACATCTCCTCCAAATCCAGCAAGCACCTTGGTTTGCTGACATTGCAAACTACAAGGTGGGAAGAAAGATTCCTCAAGAGTTCACCAAGCAACAAGTGAATAAGCTGTGTAATGAAGCCAAGAAGTTCTTATGGGACGAGCCATTCTTGTTCAAGAGATGTCCAGATGGAATGATTAGAAGGTGTATCCCTGAAAATGAAATAAGAGACATATTATGGCAATGTCATGGTTCAGCTTATGGTGGACATTTTGGACCAGAAAGAACAGCAGCTAAAGTGCTTCAAAGTGGATTCTATTGGCCAACTATCTTCAAAGATGCTAGAGAATTGTACACCAATGTAATGAATGTCAAAGAGCTGGAGGACTAACAAAGAGAAATGAAATGCCTCAAAACTTCATTTTGGAAGTGGAATTGTTTGACCTCTAGGGTATAGATTTCATGGGGTCGTTTCCCCCATCCTATTCCTTCAAATACATTCTGGTAGTAGTGGAATATGTATCCAAGTGGGTAGAGGCCATCGCAACAACCCCCTGTGATGCACCAATTGTTCTTCAGTTCCTTTAAAGACATATTTTCACCAGATATGGAGTGCCTAAAAGCCTTATCAGTGATGGTGGCAGCCACTTTTGTAACAAACAAATGGAAAAACTGCTCCACAAATATGAAGTAATTCACAAAGTGGCCACACCATATCACCCTCAAACTAATGGCCAGGCTAAATCAGCTAATAGGGAGCTGAAAAGAATCTTGGAGAAGACAATTGAAGTCACAAGGAAAGACTGGGCAAGGAAATTGGATGATGCCCTATGGGCGTATAGGACCGCATTCAAAACCCCAATTGGAAAGTCACCCTTCCAGCTAATCTATGGAAAATCATGTCACCTTCCTGTGGAGCTAGAACATAAAGCTTACTGGGCCACTAAGCTCCTCAATCTTGACTCTCAAGCAGCAGGAGAGAAAAGGCTATTGCAACTCAATGAGCTAGATGAATTCAGGTTAGAAGCTTATGAGAATGCAAAGATATACAAGGAGAGGGCTAAAAAGTAGCATGACAAGAAAATCTTAAAAAGGGAGTTCAAACCAGGACAACAAGTGCTCGTATATAATTCCAGGCTCAAGGTGTTTCCTAGCAAACTCAAGTCCAAATGGACTGGTCCTTACTTGGTGACAAAAGTTCCCCCTTATGGGAGCCTTGAACTTCTGAATGAAGCCACAAAGGACACATTCACAGCAAATGGTCACAGAGCCAAGCACTACCTGGGAGGATCTTGGAACAAAGAAGAAAGCATCCAGGAGCTGGGATGGGTAAAGATGAAGGATGTCAAGCTAATGACGATAAACAAGTGCTTGTTGGGAGGCAACCCAACCAGAGGTAGTTTTTTTTCTAGCTATTTCAATAAAGAGTGAAGTAGATTTCTCTGCATTGTAAGGAACTAAGTTTGGTGTTACACACCAAAACAATTTAAGAGTGAATGTGTGATTCTAAGTTTGGCGTCTCACCACAAATCTCATCAAGAACACATTACATTGCTCTGTAAGGTTAATTATTACCAACTCCAAACAATCAAAGAAACTACTTAACACTTGCTTAGGTTCTAGTTCATAATCTGCTTTCTTTAAAAGCAAAAGGTTTCATGTATAGCAACTTGCTGCATCATAGACAGTGGCTAGGAGCTAAGTTTGGTGTTCACACACCAAAGTAAGTTCAAAATCCTACAATTATTCATGCATGCTAACCATATTTCAAGTGCTTGGGGAACAAGCAACTTCCAATAATTATGCAGGAAAGGCATTCTTGAATGAATCATACATCATCACCAAAAAAAGTACAAAAGTTATAGATGATGATGACAAAAGGAAAGCTGGAAGACACTCCCAAAAGGTTGTATCGTCACTTAATTCCTTTTGCTTTGAAATGTTTTAAATTTCTGTGTACCCTACTGATTAGTTAAATTAGTGCAACTTTTTTATGTCTGTTAAGTGTTCTAGTTTAAGTGCTTGTTTTCAACTTCATCTACTTGAACTTCTGTCTTGTATCCCTCTACAATGAATGAAAGAACAGTTCTTTGAAAAGAGGGATTGAGGAATCAGGCATTCAACTTCAGGATTTGGGCATTGAACGCCAGAGAGGGAAGCGTGCTTCTAAACTTGTGCCCCCTATTGGCATTGAATGCCCCCTATTGTTTTCTTTCTTACTCCAGGCTTTTCCAAACTGCTCTGAATTTCACCTAAAATCATAAAAATACAAGAAAAACTCGAAGTAGTATCCAAAGGTGATTTTTTCACTAAAATCAAGTAAAAGTAAATAAAATCTAACTAAAAACAATATAAAAATAGCTAGAAAAAGGGTATAAGATGCTCACGCATCACAACACCAAACTTAAACTGTTGTTTGTCCTCAAGCAACCAAAAAAGTATAGGACCAAAGAAGAGAAAACATACAAGATCAGAGTTGTCATTCAAGCTCAGGTCTGATTATTGAATGGAGCTATTAACACTCTATTTCTGAATAGCTTTGGCATCTCACTCTCCTTTGAAGCTCAGAAATATTGGTGTCCTTAAGAACTAGAACTCGGATGATATTATTGGTTCTCTTTTTTAGGCTCTAGTCGATTATTGAACATAGTTTTTCTTTTTCTTGGTGCTTTGCACCTTTGAGCCTAGCCATGACTTTAAGTGTTTTGTTTTCAAGCTTAACTTGATACATAAACACCATAAGCACTTAACTGGGGGAACGTTTTGGGTTTGAATTTTTCTTTTTATTTCTCCCAGACAGTGGTGCTCAGAGCCTTAGGCATACTCTGTAACAGCATTGGGTCATGATCTTAAGTGCTTAGTCTCAAGGGTTACTTGACACCTTCACACAACAAGCATATGGTTAAGGAAAACCACTTTTTTGAGCCTTAGATCAGTTTTGATCCTCTTAACCATTGATGTTCAAAGCCTTGGACCTTTTTCTTTTGATTTTTCTTTTTTTTTTCTTTTCAATTCTTTTTACTGTTTCTTTTGCTTCAAGAATCAATCATTTTCTTATTTTAGAGAATCAATAATATTTCTCTAAATTCCTATTCCTCAATAACCAATATACTCAACTCCACTATCAAACATGAATACTTAATTCATATATTTAGAAATAAAGATAGTGCCACCACATCAAAGTAATCAAAATGACTCATAATATGACTCAAGATCTCATGCATTTTACTACTTCTTTTTCAATAGATTTTTCTTTAAGCTTGATGCGTAATACATAAGACATCTTGAAAACTTTTTTAAAAACAAACTACTAAACTAAAAAGAAAAGAAATCCTAAGAATGATCATGCAAGCCTAGAATAGAAAACAGATAACATAATGAAATACTTAAAAAATAGAGATAAAATAAAGATATGGAGAGTGAAGCTAGACCACCTCAGTGATGGTGGTTGCTGCTCCCTCTAGAGTGCTTAAGCTCCTCAATGTCACTCTCCTGCCTCCTCTGCTCCTCTATCATTCTCCTTTGATCTTTCATCATCTAATGGAGGAGAGCAGACTGGTCCTGATGCTTCAGCCTCAGCTGATCAACTGATGATGTCAGCTCCCCTAAAGATGTGGTTAACTGATCCCAATAGTCCCGGGGAGGGAAGTACATCCCTTGAGGCATCTCCAGAATATCCTATGGAGGTGGTGGAACTAGCTCTTACTGCGGTCCTTGTATAAGCTCCCTTATGCTCTCCATACCCTTGTTTGTGATTGTCCTCTCTTTTTCGATCAGTGTATCTCCCTCTTTGTGAGCTCCAGCTATTGCACATAAGCGATAAATGAGATGAGAGAATGCCAGCCTCGCAGTGGTGGAGGGCTTGTCAACTACTCTGTAAAACTCCTGAGGAATCACTTGATACACCTCCACCTCATTGCCAAGAATAATGCAGTGAATCATCACTGCCCGCTCAACTGTAACCTCAGAGCGGTTACTTGTAGGGAAGATAGAACGTTGGATGAACTCTAACTATCCTCTAGCTACTGGGCTAAGGCCGAGCCTACCCAGCTGGTAAGGTCGACCTTGAGCATCCCTCCTCCACTGAGCTCCAGGTACGCAGATGTCAACAAGAACTTGATCCAACATTTGGTCAGTGTTGACCCTGCGAGTGTATGAATAAGGGTCATCTTGTGACTCTGGCAACTGTGCCACCTTCACACTCTCAGGGCTGAAATCCATGATGTGTTCTCTAATCATGGTGCGCCAATTTTTCAACTCTGGGTTCACGCTTCTATCATGCTTGGCATTGGCATAGAACTCCTGCACCACCAATACTCCGACCTCAGTCACGAGGTTGGTCAGAACATTCTAATCCCATCTCAGAATCTGATATAAAATCTCCGAGTACTCATCGTCCTTCAGCATGAAGGAGACCTTGAGAATCACCTTCTTCTTCCTCACCACATCATAAAAATGATCTTGGTGGGCCTTGGAGAGGAATCTTGTGAAATCCCATAGGATCTCTAAGAACTCATCGTCCTTCAGCTTGAAGGGGACCTCGAGAATCACCTTTAGTGTGAAGAAGTAGAAAAATGAAGAAAGGGAAGGTGTTGGTGAAGAGTATGGAAGAGGGGAAGACTAGTGAAGGTTTGGTGAAAGTGGATGAAGTGATGGGTATTTATAGGAGGGGTTGGGATGGGTTTGGTTATGGGAAGGGAATGGGTGGGAAAAGTTGAATTTGAATGTGGTTGTTGGAAAGAGAGATAGATGGAATTGATGAGAGGTGATTGGGTGGAGTGAAAGGTGAGTTGAGAGAATTAAGGAAACTGATTGGGTGATGGGATAGATGAATGTAGATGGAAAAGTGGACGAAAGAGGAGAGAGAATGGATAAGATTGAGCAGTGGGGTGGTTGGTGGTTAGGGTTATCCATTGGCCAAGGAAGCTTTGAAATTCAAAATTTGCATGCTGCCTCCCCCCTAGGCATTGAACGCCTGGTTGGCGTTGAACACCAGCAGGGGATCTCCCTTTTTTTCTTTTTTTTTTTTCTGGCATTCGCTCTAGGAGGATCAAAAATTGGCTTGGAACTACCCCCTTTTGGATGTTAAACGTCCAACCTTCTACTCCCCCCTGGGCACTGAATGCCAGCCTAGCATTCAATGCCAGTAGGGGCTCTCCTCCAGAGTGTGTTATTTTTCCAGTTGCACTTTTCTATTTCTGTTCTGGGTACTATACATGATCACAAACATTAGCAAAATGAGGAAAACTATGAAAATAAATACAAAATACTTAATATGAAATCAAAATCAAATAAACTAAAATAGAATAAGAGAAAGTAAAAGTAAATTATAGAATACATATGGTTGGGTTGCCTCCCAACAAGCGCTTCTTTACTGTCATTAGCTTGACGGACAGCCCTTTACGGAGGTTCATAGGGGCTCAGATCTTCACCCCTTATTGTGAACTTCCTCCCTGTGCTCTCATAAATTAGTTCAATATGTTTCAGAGACAGGAGCCAGTTCACAGTGTATGGTACAACTGGACTTCTTGTGAAAACTACTCTCATGCCAAGTAAGAAGTCTTTAGTAGGAATCTTCTTGTTCTTCTAGCCCTTGGGTACTTTCTTTGTAGGGCCTCTTTCTTCAATGGTAGGTAGTGAATGCCCAATACCAAACTTGGGTTTATTGTCATTAGGCTCTGTATGCCTTTCCACTAACTGAGAGGGCTTGACCATTGAGCTCTACATGCTAGTACCTCCTTTATCTGAGAGAGGTTGAGGCTTGGGAATCTTGAACAACAAATAGTCCTCATGCATCATCAGAACTAGCTCTCCTATCTCTACATCAATTAAAGCTCTTCCAACAGCCAGGAATGGCCTTCCTAGGATGATGGAGTTATCCTTGCCTTCTCCAGTATCAAGTATCACAAAGTTTGCAGGGAGGTAAAGGTCTTCAACTTTTACAAGGACCTTCTCCACTACTCTGTATGCCGGCTTTAAGGATTTGTCTGTGATGCGGCGGAAATTGGTGAATTAAAAATTATTAAAATGTGTACGTTGCAAGTATAGTTCTTAACTCACCAGAAATCCACTTATCAATTTAGAAAGATGTCACAAAAATTTAAAATTGAAATACTGGGAGTATGAATCCCAGGTCGTCTCCCAACGAGTTGCAGAAAAGTGTGTTATTTTTATTAATCAGATGTTTTCAAAAAGGTTTGAGTTGAGTAAACAGGAAATAAAATTGGAGAATTTGAAAAATGTAAATAAAAGCCTTGACTGGGAGTTGATTAGTTGGAAGTCCCGCTGTTGTTGGATTACTCTCTAGATTGATTGATAATTAAAGGCTATCCTGTTTAGTTATCTCTTACTAGGTAAGGGAAAGTCAAACAGGTTGGAATGCTATGTCCGTTCACAAGTTGCAACCCACTTAATTAAAAGGGGTTGGTGTTAGTGACTAGAGGGCAATCCAACAATAAACCCAATTACAATCTTTCTTTTAAGCCTTCCAACTCAATTGGTTCCTTTCAATCAACTCCCCATCAAGTTAGGGAACTACTCACTCATTATGAATGTAAAATTCATAACATATGAAAAGGAATTAAAGAAAGACATTGTAAATAAAAATCAAAATAATCAAATAAAAATAAAAGTAATCCTTGTATTAAATAAATCCTAATAATATTCCAATGGTAAAATTAACAAAGCAAAGGACATGGAAGAGTAAAGCCAAGTAAAGAAAACGAATTAGAATGACGAAGTCTTGATGAGGTAATAACTCTTCTCAGTATCCCAATGCAAAAAGTGGTAGAAAAATCAAATCCTAAAAACTATGAATGTCTAGAGAGAAAAACCTAGAGGAAGAGTAAAAATTAGATCTAAAACTAAAACTGTGTAGAATGAATTATTGTCTCTAGTTTCTGCATGTTCTCTGACTCTAGTCTACTGAACTGGGTCAAAATAGGGCCCAAAATCGCCCCCAGCAGAATCTGCAGATTATGCTGATCGAGCACGTCACGTGATCGCGTCGTCCATGCGGACGCGTCATTCGCGTTTTTCCTTGCCACGCGTTCGCGTCGTCCACGCCTCCGCGTCACTTTTGCTTTTCCATTCCGCGCGGTCGCGTGAGCCATGCGGCCGCATCACTGCGATTTCTCCTCTTTTGCGCGAACGCGTCACTTCTCGCTGGTTATCTCCTCAATTTCTTGTGTTCCTTCCATTTTTGCTAGCTTCCTTTCCAATCTCCAACTCATCCATGCCCTATAGAGCCTGAAACACTTAACACACAGATCACAGCATCGAATGGGATAAAGGAGAACTAAAATGCATAATTAAAAAGTCTCTAGGAAGCAGTTTTCAACCATGTAATAATTTCAGGAAAGAAATATAAATGCATGCTAAATTAATGAATAAGTGGGTAAGGATCATGATAAAACCACACAATTAAACACAATATAAACCATAAAATAGTGGTTTATCAACCTCCCCACACTTAAACATTAGCATGTCCTCATGCTTAATTGAAGGAAATAAGATAAATAAGTATGAATATGTAGAAACTCATGCAATGCAATGCAACCTATATATATGAATGCAACTATATGATTCTTGCCCACTTGATCAAAAGTAAATAAGCTCTTCAAACAATTACAAATCAAATTCCACTAATTCTATCACTATACAGTAAGACAGATAAAAGTGCAAGAAGATAGCTTATGAAAGCAGGGAACATGGAAATTCAAACATCGAACCCTCACTGATGATGTATGTACGCTCTAATCTCTCTAGTGTATAGGGTAATCACTCTATCCTTCTCTAATTATGCTCTCTAATTTTCGTTTTTCTCCTAACCAATCAACAACAGTTAATATGCCAATGCAAACATCATGAGGTCTTTTTAAGGTTGTAATGGGGCCAAGGTAAGGATAGGGATATATATATATGGTTAAGTGAGCTTATAAATTGAATCTTTAATTAACCCAGCATTAACCTAACCTATATATTTTATATAACTTAGAATTCATACCTAGCTACCTAGAATTCCCTTTTACATTTCATACTCATGTATCAATTTTATCATATGTGCATTGATCTTTGAATTTTTAATTTAACATTGGGGTAATTTTGCCCCCTTATTTATTTATTGATGATTTTTTTATTTTATAGACATAAAAATAAACATAGCTTATCAATGCATGTAGATTTTTAATTCTTATAGTTTCACATGAGTAGGTATCCAAATTCCCATTGTATTATCATGACACATTCCCTTAATAACTTTTGTTCCCACAAATTCCCATACTTAACTAACATACACAATTCTATCTTAAGCTAACCAAAGATTCAATTTGGGATATACAATTGTTTTTCCACTTAAGGCTAGTAATGTGGTAAAATATAGAACAAATAGGATTTAAAAGCTCAAAGTGGTTAACAAAGGTAATTAAAAAGGGTAGGCTTAATTTGGATAAGTGAGTTTAAACAAATAGTGGCATCAATCACATGCAAGCATATAAACATAATAACTATTGGACATATAGGATGAAACAAAATTTAGATTACAATCATAGAGAAGTAAACACACAAGAATAAAATAATTATGGTTAAATGATGTAACCATGCATAAAGGCTCAAATTTTCACAGGTTGTGTGTTCTTTAGCTCAAAAATCATGTTCCAAATACAACTTCAAACAATTTCAACATAAGAGTTTTGATTAAAATTAGTGAAATTTTGTTCCAAATATAGCTTTTCAGAAGAAACTTATTGTCTTTTCAATCAAGTAGAACATGCATACAACTAACCTATTACTATGCAATTTATCCTATTCTATAACAGAAGGAAGATCTAACTAAAATATCCTAATTTATTGGTGCTAGGGAAGAGAATTTACCTCCGGAAGTCAAGTACTGACCGACCTCCCCACACTTAAGGCTTTGTACCGTCCTCGGTGCCATCTGTCAGGAACAATGGTGGGCTGGTGGCAGTGTCTCCACAGTCGGGGTCGTCATGGCTCCCGTGCTGGTGAAGGAAGTAGAGTCTGGGGTGTCTAAGTCTCTGCAATCTCCTCTAAGCAGTTCCCTGAGGTGTTTGAATCGGCGTTGGTTGCGGCGCTCTCGGAGCTTTGCTATCTTTTCATGTTGGTCCAACCGCTTCAGTATCTGATGCAGCAGTTGACTAGTAGATGGTGGAGGAGGTGTGGCATCCTCTGTGGACTGGCTGGTAGTGGCAAGCTGTGGCCTGAGATATTTTCCGTTAGGGACATACTGATCATCCCGTGGAAGAATGGCTTTGGTGTCTCCAGCTCTGTAGGATACTCCGGCTACTGAGATAAGATCAGAGACCAATGCGGGGAAAGGTAAGTTGCCCATGATCTGTACATATTCCATAGCATGCCGGATATGTCTTGGTAAATTAAGAGGCTGGTCTGTGAGGATGCACATAATTTTAATGAGTGCTCAGGAAGACATAATGGGATATAATCTGTGCCCATACGTGAGCCTCCAAGGTGAGTGCAGAAGCCGAGATTCCCTTAGGACGGGAACGATGGTATCTGAAGATCCATTTGCTGTCAGGGCGAGCAATAACTCTGAGAACAATGTCCCAGTCAAAAGTGTATGCCTGGCGCTTGGTTGTGGCTTTCTGAAAAGCGTCCAATCCTTCTGGAGCAGGTGGGAGATCTAAGGCTTGCTGTATGGCTTCTTCTGTAATGGGGATTTGCTTCTGGCGTAAATAGACGAACTGCAGAGTCGGCAGGTGGAAGTTGGAGTGGAACTCAACAACCCAAGAAAGATTAACCTGTCGTGGCTGTCGCAGTAAGAATCCCCAATGTCTTTTTGCAATTTGTGGCTCAACAAATTCAGCGATACGAGGCGGAAGGATAAGAAGGTGTTTATTGTTGTAATTTCGAGCTGCCAGAATGGGGAACATCTGCTCACAGTAGCGATTTGGGAATCGTGCAGTGTCCTTGGCTGAGAAGGCTCGCTCCTTTTCATCAACCTTGATAATCCGTTTAATTCTTTTTGTTGAGGGCTTGACTGCCGTTGAAGAAGGCTCTGCCACTAATGCTCTCTTCGTTCCTTTCCTTGCTGTGGGTTTAGGGGTAGCTTTCTCTTTGCCTTTCTTGGTGGCCATTCTGAAAAAGGGAAGAGAAAGTAAGTTAGATCCAAAGAATTAAAGCAAGGAAGGAGATGGAGTGAGTAATAAACAGTGCACGGTAAAGATGAATGAAATAAACACATGGTCATGACAACATGTGAAAAGATCATTAAAGGAAATAGAACAGGTGCACGAAAGGGTAAGTAGATGCAAGATGATTATTGGCATGCCGGCAAGGGCATGAGTAGCATAGATCAAGCATCACTTCGTAACAAACTAACATGTTTGTATTGGCAATTAAATTTAATTAATAAAATAGTAAAGGAAATTTGTGAAAAACATGCATTGAGTAGTAGAATAGGATAATGTAGAAAAGTGCATGATGCCATACGGGCTTTTTCACAAACACATAGCATGCATGGTGAATAAGGCATAGAAAGTATTAAAGTAAATATGCAAGCAACCCTTTTAAGAAAATAATATATAATTGCCAAACAATTTGCAACAATCCACAAGCATATAATGAGGAATGATGACTCAAAGAAATTTCTAGCACCATGTAAAAAGGAAAGAAGAAGAAAATATGGATAATGAAAAGAAAAAGAAAAGAAAAAAATAACATATAAAATAAGAAGAATGATAGAAAAAGGGAGGAGGGAAGAAGAAAATAAAACCTTGTTAATGGAGGAGAGAGAGAGAGAGAGTGAAAGGTGAGATAGAAGGAAGAAGGGAGAAGGAAGAAATAAGGAGGGAAAAGAAAAATTAGGATTTTGAGGAGAGAAAGATAAGATATTTTGGCTATTTTGGTGGAGCTGTGCAGCGCAAGCGACGCTGCTGCATGGGGCATGCGTTTGCGTGATTGCGCTTTAATTTAGTTGACGCAGTCGCGTCGGTCACGTGGTCGCGTGACCCATATTATGCTTCAGGCGCGAGTACAGCCTCGCGCCTGCACAACTCTCTGTTCAAATTGAAATATTTGCCAAATTTGGGGTGACGCAATCGCGTGCGGCATGCGATCGCGTGAGTGGGCTTCAGAAGGGATGACGCGGACGCGTCAGCGACGCGGTCGCGTGATAGGAATGCTGCGTCCAGCACCAATCCAGCACCACTCTCGCACAATATTTCGTTGTGCACCACTTTTTACGTCAAAAATCAAGGCACGCGGCCGTGTGGGGTACGCGGCCGCGTGGGGCATACGGTCGTGGGAGGCCAGGAATCCAATGTGATGCGGACGCGTCAGCGACGCGGTCGCGTGGGACAATTTATGCCATTGGCACGCCTCCAGCCATGCTCCAGCGAAACTCTCTGTTCGTTTTTTTTATTTTCTCACCTCTCCTTACGACGTGGACATGTTGCTGATGCGGTCGCGTTGCACGGCCTTTTTTTTTGTTGTATGCAAATGCAGATGCATGAAAGTACTGAGAAAGAGAAGAGTTATTAAATGGAAAAACTAAGAAGAAAAGAACGATCATACCATGGTGGGTTGTCTCCCACCTAGCACTTTGCTTTAACGTCCGTAAGTTGGACGCCCCACTAGCTCAATCTTCTGCCATGTGGGGATCTTCCAAGAGGAAGATCTCAAGCTCTTTGTTTTTCTGCATCTTCTCTCCATGGTACAGCTTCAGACGTTGTCCATTAACTTTGATAAGTTCAGAGCTTGAAGGGTGGCTGAGGTGATAAACTCCGTATGGTTCGGCCTTCTCTACTCTGTATTGACCTTCCCATCTTGATCTCAACTTGCCTGGCATGAGCCTCAGTCGAGATTTGTAAAGGAGGACTAAATCCCCAGGCTGGAACTCCTTTTTCTTGATGTGCTAATCATGTACAGCCTTCATCTTCTCCTTGTATATTCGTGAGTTCTCATAAGCTTCTAGGCGAAGGCTCTCCAGTTCTTGCAGTTACAACTTTCTTTCAGCTCCGGCTTCCTCAAATCCCATGTTGCACTCCTTGACTGCCCAAAAGGCTCTGTGCTCTACTTCAACTGGGAGATGACAAGCTTTTCCATAAACTAAGCAGAAAGGACTCATCCCAATGGGAGTTTTATATGCTGTCCTATATGCCCATAGTGCATCTTGTAGCCTGGTGCTCCAGTCTTTTCTATGAGGTTTGACTATCTTCTGCAAGATATGCTTTATCTCTCTGTTTGACACCTCAGCTTGCCCATTGGTTTGAGGATGGTATGCTGTTGCAACCTTATGAATTATCCCATGCTTCTTCATTAATCCTGTGAGTCTCCTGTTACAAAAATGGGTGCCTTGATCACTCACGATTGCTCGTGGTGATCCAAAGCGGCAAATAATATGGTTTCTCACAAAGAAAACAACAGTGTTAGCATCATCAGTGCGGGTAGGAATTGCTTCCACCCATTTGGAAACGTAATCCACAGCTAACAATATATAAAAATGACCATTAGAATTTGGAAACGGACCCATGAAGTCAATGCCCCAAACATCAAAAATTTTACAAAAAAGCATAATTTGTTGAGGCATCTCATCCCTCCTGGATATATTACCAAATTTTTGGCATGGGGAACAAAATTTACAAAAATCAGCAGTGTCCCTAAAAAGAGTAGGCCACCAGAATCCACAGTCTAAGATCTTTTTAGCTGTTCTTTGAGGGCCAAAATGTCCTCCACTCTCAGATGAGTGACAGGCCTCTAAAATGGATTGGAATTCTGATTGAGGCACACAACGTCTAATTACCTGATCAGCGCCACATCTCCACAAATATGGGTCATCCCATATATAATATTTAGACTCGCTTTTCAGCTTCTCCCTTTGATGCTTAGAAAAGTGTGGAGGAAATGTGCGGCTAACTAGATAATTAGCTACAGGTGCGACCAAGGTGCTGCCTCAGATACTGCTTGCAGGTTTTCAAATGGAAAATTATCATCTATAGGAGCAGAATCATCCTTAATGTGCTCAAGGCAACTCAAGTGGTCCGCCACTAGATTCTGGTTACCACTCCTATCCTTTATTTCTAAATCAAATTCTTGTAGTAGTAGTATCCAACGTATGAGCCTTGGTTTGGACTCCTTTTTAGCTAATAGATACTTTAAAGCTGCATGGTCCGAGTACACTACTACTCTAGTACCAAGTTAATAAGCTGGGAATTTATCCAGAGCAAAAACAATAGCAAGAAGCTCTTTCTCAGTAGTAGTATAATTGGACTAGGCAGCGTCTAAAGTCTTAGACGCATAAGCAATAACAAAAGGATCCTTACCTTCACGCTGAGCCAGCGCTGCTCCTACTGCATGGTTGGAAGCATCGCACATGATTTCAAACGGCTGGCTCCAGTCTGGTCCTTGCACAATTGGAGCTTGAGTCAAGTCGGTCTTCAGCTTATCAAACGCTTGTTTGCAATCCTCACTGAACTCGAACTCAATATCTTTCTACAGTAATCTGGATAAGGAAGTGCTACCTTACTGAAGTCCTTAATAAATCTCCTGTAAAAACCTGCATGACCAAGGAACGAATGGACTTCCCTCACAGAGGAGGGGTAAGGTAAACTAGAAATAACATTCACCTTTGCTGGGTCTACAGAAATGCCAGTATTAGATACAACATGTCCTAGTAAAATCCCTTGTTTTACCATAAAGTGACATTTTTCAAAATTTAATACAAGGTTTGTATTGACACATCTATCTAATACTCTAGATAATCCATCTAAGCAAAGGCTAAAAGAATCACCAATAAACACTAAAATCATCCATAAAAACTCCCATACAGTCTTCAATAAAATCAGAGAAAAGACTCATCATGCACCTCTAGAAGTTAGCTGGTGCATTGCACAAGCCAAAAGGCATTCTCTTGTAAGCATAAGTCCCAAAAGGACATGTAAAAGTAGTCTTTTCCTGATCCTCAGGAGCTATATGAATCTGGAAATAACCTGTGTAACCATCTAAAAAGCAATCATGTGATTTACCTGACAGGCGATCCAGCATTTGATCAATGAATGGAAATGGGTAGTGATCCTTGTGAGTAGCTTGGTTGAGATGCCTGTAATCAATGCAGACTCTCCAAGCGTTCTGTACTCTAGTTGCTTTGAGCTCTCCATGCTCATTCTTCACTATAGTGACTCCAGACTTCTTGGGCACCACTTTTACTGGGCTAACCCATTCACTGTCTAAAATGGGATAAATGATACCTGCTTCCAATAGTCTGGTCACTTCCTTTTTGACAACTTCCAAAATAGTGGGATTCAGTCTTCTTTGGGGTTGGCGGACAGGTCTTGCTCCTTCCTCTAAAAATATTATGTGCTCACATACTTGAGGGTCGATGCCTACTATGTCTGCCAAACTCCACCCAATTATTTTCTTGTGCTTCCTTAGCACACTAAGTAACTACTCTTCTTGTTCAGGAGTGATGTCCTGTGCAACAATAACTGGAAACTTCTGCTGGTCCTCAAGGTAAGCATATTTGAGGTGTAGAGGGAGAGGTTTCAATTCCAACTTCTGGTTATGGTCTGGCTCTGGATTATCTGGAACTGGTGGTAGTGGTAGAGTGCCTGCATTGTCCTCAGAATTGCCCACACTTGGATCTCATCCTATATACCTTTCTTCCAACTCTTCCTGGTGCATTTCAGCTACAGTTTCATCTATGACATCACATTGGAAGATAGAACGATCTTCTGGAGGGCTGTTTATGACTCCATTCAGATTGAAGATTACCATTCGGCCATCTATCTCAAAGGAGTATGTTCCTGAAAAAGCATCTAATTTGAATTTTGATGTCTTCAAGAATGGTCTCCCAAGTAAGATTGATGATGGCTTATCCGAGTCATTATGGGGCATCTCCAAGATATAGAAATCAGTGGAAAATGTGAGCCCTTTAATGTTCACTAAAACATCTTTAGCAACTCCAGCCACTGTAATAATGCTTTTATCTGCTAACACAAAACGAGCTGCCGACCTTTTTAAGGGAGGGAGCCTCAAAACATCATATA